>NW_026057584.1:50923739-51523739 GCF_023721935.1 Panthera uncia | reverse complement strand
GGCTAGACATTGGGAATAGAAAATTCAGATATAATCCTTGCTGTTCAGGAGTTCACAACCTAAAGAGACACAAATGTTGGTTATCTTTAGTATTATGAATCCCCCTTTCTTTCTAATTATCCCTCTCACCCCAGGGGATGATACCCCAGTATCACATTTGGATACTGTCTTAGTTTGGGTTTCCTCAGAAGCAGATCCTGATACAAGGATTTGGATGCAAGGAATTTATTTGGATGTGCAAGGAAACACAGGGTGAGGTGTGGAAAGTGATTTAGGAGAAGCCAGATCACCAATATAGGGTGCCTGTTGAGCCAGCTACCACCTTGTGCCACTCTGGAAAGTGCTGCAAAACATACAGCTCAAGAGGTTTCCCACCCAAGGAAAGAAGGACCTACAGTATTTTCACAGCAACTTTTATCAATTATTGGTTGAAGATTTCTTTTACTGGGTGCAAATTTCCTGGCACTTCTGCCCTGCCAACAGTACAGGCAGAAAGTCTCTTAGCAGTTTCAGAAAAAGGCCTTCGGCAAAGCAATGAAGATACTGGCATGTACGAGATGGATGGAGCACAAGGAAGTCATAAGAGCCAAAAATACGGGCAGGGCAGTGACAGCATCTGTAAGAGGTGGTCCATTGTATCCAAGGGTGCCTGGGTGGGCTCACTATTTTCAAGCACCCAAGGCAAAAGCAAGGGAGATGAATCTTTCCATACTTGTCAGTGTAAAGGAAGGCGATAAGGAGGCTAAAGGTATGCTAACACTTTCTAAAGGCCGCATTGACTCAGGCACTATTAAGCTTTTTCAGAAATTTGGCAGAAGCTATGAAGGTCAATAGAGCTATTGCCTCACTGTTGAACTTTCTGTGATCATAAAAATGTATATCTGCACTGCTCAGTACAGTGGCCACTGGTCACATGTGGCTGTTGAGCACCTGACATGTGGTGAGGGTGCCTGAGGAATGGCACTTTTATTTAATGTTAATTGATTTAAATAATCCTGTGTGGCTAGTGGCTACCATATTAGACAACATTACCTTTAGAATAGTTACATTGTGTTGAATTATTCATAAGAAACTGTTCAGAGGTCATCCTAATAATTTTCTTCATTAGGGATTGAGGTAAACGAAATCTGTTATATGACTGAGTGTTAAAACCAGTATTAAGTTGGAACTGAGTCACAACCGAATATCGCCATCCTACTAGCAACTTCTGGGACGTGGCCATACACGTGAAGTTTGACCATTTGTTATAAAGATGTATTACAAAAAAATTAGTGGTAAAATTTCAAACAGCACTGAATAGTACAGAAACAATAATGTCTCAGCAGCTAGCTGTAGCTCATACTGATGGTTCTAAATGCACGAGTGGACTAAAGTTGGTAGAGGAACAAAATATTTTGGGGTACATGGTTTTTCTTTATAATTTTTTTCTTCATTTCTTAGTAAGTATATCTCATGTTAGTATTTAAATGTCTAAAAACATTTATGGACTCAAATTCTTTAATAGCATACTTTTCCAAGTTAACTAGCTGGGGCACCTGGGTGGCTCAGTCGGTTAAGTGTCTGACTCTTGATATTGGCTCAGGGAATGATCTCACAGTTTGTGGGTTTGAGCCCCACATCAGGCTCCATGCAGACAGTGCGGGGCCTGTTTGGGATTCTCCCTCTCTCCCTCTCTTCCCCTCCCCGGCTCTGTGCATGCACGCTCTCACTCTCACTCAAAATAAATAAACTTAAAAAGTTAACTAGCTAATACATTCTTTCTTAAAGTATCAGATTAATTATAATCCATTTTCCCCTTTACTTAAAATTTTTAATAATCGTTTTTGTACATAATGACTACCTTCCAGAGTCCTCATTTTTCTTGTTGCACTTTACCCTGACCGTTTGCCCCGCTTTCATATGGCTATGTGTTTCTGCAGTGTGAATCAGCTCATGTGGAACCGAGATCAGGCAGTGATTTTGTCTTGGAGGTCGCATTGGTTCACATGTGATTTTTCCCAGCATGTTAATGTTTTGCACCCCTGTGTAACAGCAGCTGAATGCAAAGTGCAGGAAGACAGATGAATATCTCAGGCCAGTTACACTGTGTCGGCTCCTCCGCTTTCCCTTCCTGGCTCCATCTGGCCACATGCTCTCCAGGAGGTGCCTATGGAGAGGTACTCCCTCGTCTTTGTGCTCTGTGCCCTAGTCTCCATAACTCAGCAGCCCCCAGCCCTTCTACAAGCTGCTTTGGTTGATTTTTTTTAATGCAAGTGTTTTTCCAATGCAAGGTCCTATTTATACAGTAGTATTTCTTTCTTTATTAGTCACACAATAGTTTTTAAACTGTTGTGTATTTTTATTAGGAATATTATTGTTTTTGTTAATACATCATTATAGAGTTTTACATGTTTTGAGTAGAAATTGAATATGATTTGAGTGGCTTCACCCTGATACTATTTTCCCCATAACCCCTATTATTTTTTGATATGTGATTTTGTAGATTTGAGTTGGCTTTTCTTTTTCTTTAAGAAATATACATGTTGTATTAAGGCAAAAACACCTGTACATTGGCTCTTCAACTGAATGAGAGACTAGCAAAAACAACAAGAACAAAAACTCACAAGGAGACTCCAGACTACATCTAGAAGGACTACTTATGTTGGAAGGTGAATATTCACACATGAACAATATTCCAAACAATATGCTTTGTTACTTTATTTGTATTACTGATTTTGCTAAGCCAATTATATATAATGGTAATGCCATGACAATCACCAGTCTCATCCAGTCCTGGGATGCCAGAAATGACAGAGAAGGTGGTTATTTGATATTTCATAGACCTAGGCAAAAGACAAAGGAAAGTGTATATTTTGGCCAAACACCTAGACCAAAGATAAAGTTCTGTCTCTATTAGAGAGAATAAATGTGCATGAGTCTATATAAACCATATACGTAATTTCTTTGAGATTTTGGTATGCGTGTTCTTTAGGTTTTAAAAAACCTGAAGAACATGGCACATTTCTTCCTAGCCCCATCTAGCAGGCTTCTCTTTTGACCCAAGATGATGCCCCTTAGGATCTATGTAGGAAAAGTGTTCATGAGTAACATGTCCGTGGAGTTAGAGTACTTCTCTATCAGGTAACACAAGTCTGCTACCAAGCAGTTCTTATGGAGAACTTGTTCCCCATCTGTGTGTTTGCGAGAGTATAAAGATCAATTCACACATACATGCCTTAATTTAGTATACCCTTAAAGTGTTTTTCAAAAAAAGATATAATAAATTACATCTCTTAACCTATATGTGCATTAATTTGAGTTACACTTTTCACTGCATGCCATAAAATTTGGGGTTTCTCACTGCCAGTAGAATGCACGAGTGCTGCCCAGTGATAAACAGGAAAGGACAAGACACACTCACAGCTTGATGCAAAATGTTTTCCAGGTTGGTATCCACTGGCCCAAGTGCCAACTGTAGATCAGGTGTTTGGAGATTGTGCTCTATGTTATTATATTGCTGGGAAGGCAGACTCTGGTGCCATACTGTCTGGGTTCAAAGCTAGCTTTCTATTATGTCCTTGCTGTGTGACTTTGGTAAACTACTTAGTATCTTTACCTCAATTTTCTCCTTTTAAAAGTAGGGGTAGGGGGTGCCTGGGTAGCTCAGTCGGCTGAGCATCTGACTTTGGCTCAGGTCATGATCTTGTGGCTCATGAGTTTGAGCCCCACATCGGGCCCTGTGCTGTCAGCTCAGAGCCTGGAGCCTGCTTCAGATTCTGTCTCCCTCTCTTTCTGCCCCTCCCCCATTCATACTTTGTCTCATCCTCTCTCTCTCTCTCTCTCTCAAAAGTAAATAAAACATTAAAAAAACTAAAAGTAGGGATAAAATAATTTCAATTATATGGGGTTACTGGTAGGGTTAAATGTAATATATATAAAGTAATTAGCTTAGTGCCTAGCATATAGGTGATTGACACACATTAGTCCTCATGATGTTTTCTGAGTATCTTTTTTCCCCCCAAATTATAAGTGAAATCACGACAGTAAAATAGTTAACATTGCAAAGAAGCTCCCAGGTAAAAAAGCATAGAAATACTATCACCACTGGAGTCGGACCTGAGGTAAACAGTCACACTGAAAAAGGCAAACTGATCACTGTAACTGGTTGGCTACTTCTTCTCTGACGCAGAGTGTCTGGCCCTATGGACAAGAGGATGCTATACATTTCTGAGTGAGAATTTCTGTCAAAGAGAACATAAGGAATAATGCAATTAATGCAGTAGACCAATGTCTAATATACAGTGACTTTGGCTCTGTCTCATGAACAAGCATTCTTATATCCTTTTTTCTACCACCTGTCTATTTTTTGTACATGCTCATGCAGTTCACTATAAAAGGACACGATGTCTATGACCACACATTGAGAAGCCATGGAGGTGTAGCCAAGAGTACAAGCTTTGGCTTCAGATTTTCTGGCTCTTCCACAAACCAGCAGGTTGCCAAATGCTCTGACTTTTGGTTTTCTTATCTGTACATGGAGATAATGATATGTAGCACAGGTTTGCTATAGGACCTGTATAATTTAATCAACACAAAATACTTACCGTGTCTTGTGTATAATAAGCATTCAATAAAGTATAGCTATTAATTATTTTAAACTTTCATTTATTTTTGACCATTTAAAAACATTCTACCGTTTTACAGAAAAGTAAACTTCACATATGTGCAGAGACCCTTCTAGGAGTGTTCAATCGTATGTTTACAAATGAATGGAAATGACAATAAAAAAGGAGGAAAAAAACAAGTTTCAATTTCCATTTAGTTGAAGGAAGCTCATTGGGGGAATTTCTGTAGCTCTTAAGGAGAGAAGGTATATAACTTGGTGACTTGATGGAGACAAGGTAGGGAGAGAGAAGAATGGGCAGATGAGAAGGGAAGTAATAAATGAAACAAGGGGTGAGTAGGTTTACTTCTGTGGAAAAGAAGGATGGATAGTGAGGGGAGGAAAATAGTAAGAAAGATGATTATAGGCTATCAGAGCACTGTACATTATGACAACACTAGCCATGAAGCAAAAATGCTGAACTATCAGTGGCCTCACACCAACAAAGTATTACTTGCTCATGTCACAGTTCAGTGAAACGATTCCTGGTTGGGCAGCTGTCTCCCAGTGGTGTTTTAGGATCCAAGCCCCTCCCGTCTGTGGCACTGTCCTCAACCCATAGATCCTATGGGTCACTTTGTGGGGACTTATACTCCAACCAACAGGAAGAGGAAATCATTTGGAATTTTGGAGAAGGACAGGGTTTTTTTTTTTTTAATGTCTATTTTTGAGAGAGAGAGAGAGAGAGAGAGCGAGCGAGTGGGGGGAGGGGCAGAAAGAGGGGGGAGACACAGAATCCAAAGCAGGCTCCAGGCTCAGAGCTGTCAGCACAGAGCCCAAAGCAGGACCCAAACCCATGAACGGTGAGATCCTGACCTGAGCTGAAGTTGGACGCCCAACTGACTGAGATACCCAGGCATCCCAAAAGCATCACTGGCCCTTAAGGGGATCTAACCTGCGACCTTGGTGTTATTAGCAATACACTCTAACCAACTGAGCTAACCAGCCACACTGGAGGAGGACAGTTTTTAATGGGCCAGGCCTGGAAGTGGGGCTTATTTTGGCCCACATTCCACTAGACAGAATTCAGTCTCGTGGCCATACCTACATCTAACTATATGCTCAAAAGGGAAGGCCATGGGTTTTGAAACTTATCACAGCCTCTGCCTCAGACTCTTTTAGGCAAAAAGACTGTGTCACTTTTCTTAATACAAACCAATACAAATTCATAATCTAACTAGGAACAACAGAAAAATGGAATTGTACCTGGAGATTCAAGGACAAATGAACTGAATCTATATCCTTAGTACAAAATAAAAATTTATGGATTAGTTGTTATGCAAATCAAAGTTATCTCCTCCAGAAAGTCCTTCCTTAATTACTTTATAAGAACAATGGCTAGTACTGAGTTCTTAATCTGTGTGAGGCACTGTGCTAAGAGCTTTATATATACTATCCAATTTATTGGCTTTTACTATATTACTGAAAGTAAGAATTATTATTTTTATTTTATAGGTTAATAAACTGAATCCCAAGAAAGGTCCTGATTTGCCCAAATTATAAGGACAGTAAGTGGTGGGGTAGAGAGATTCAAACAGATTTCACTACCAAAGCTGTCAGACTCTACTGTCCCCTATGACTTCTGATCACTCCTCAATTCAGAATTTCTTGCATAAACTCATTTGATGCTCCCATATGGGTCTCTGCAAATTTTGGTGTGTATATTGATCTGCAAGCTGTATCAGTTAATTATTTCTTCCCTATAATATTTTTTAAACCTTTATTTTTGAGAGAGAGAAAGAGAAAGGGAGAGAGAGCATGAGCAGGGGAGGGGCAGAGAGAGAGGCAGACACAGAATTTGAAGCAGGCTCCAGGCTCTGAGCTGTCAACACAGAGCCTGACACAGGGATCAAACTCATAGACCACAAGATCATGACCTGAGCCGAAGTTGGACGCTTAACTGACTGAGCCACCCAGGCGCCCCTCAGTTAATCACTTCCATGTGACAAACACTACCCAAATGTAGGGGCTTACAACAAGAATAACTTGTTATTTCTCATGATTCTGTAGGTTGACTGGATGTTTCTTCTGTTCCACTTGGTATTAGCTGTAGTCACTCAGGAAGCTGCCCCTAACTGGTGGTGGCCCTGGCCAGAAAGTCCAAGAAGTCTTCTCTTATATGCCTGGGGCCCTGGTGCTGTCGGCTGTGGTCCTGCAATTCTTTGTGTGGGCTCACTCTGTATGGCTTTTCCTCCTCCAGAACCTCTCCACATGGCCTCTTTCCACAGGGATAGCCTGGACTTCTTTATAGCATGGTAGCCCTCTTTCAAAAGGGAGAAAGCACAGGCTCTCAGTCCTCTTAAGATCTAGCCTGGAACGAGCTCAGCATCACTTCTGCCACATTCTATTGGTCAAAGGCCATGAGGCCATCTTGGATTAAAGAAAGGAAAGACAGGGTGCCTGAGTGACTCAGTTGGTTAAACATCTGATTTTGGCTCAGGCCATGATCTAGTGGTTGGTGGGTTCGAACCCCATGTCTGGAGTCTGCTTCGAATTGTGTCTCTCCCATTCTCTGCCCTTTCCCTGCTCGTGCTCTCTCTCTTTCTTTCAAAAATAAATAAAAAAAAATTTTTTTAAGTGAATAAAGAGATTTCACACCTTGGGAGGATGAACAACAAAGAATTTGTGGCCATCTTCAATCCACCACATAGCATTCTTTGTGTACCTGGCACTGTCATCCCAACTAAACTCCTAATGGCAAGATCTATGGGTCTTTCTGGTTTTGCAATTGGTTTTTAGCATCTAGGACTAGTGGGTCTCAATAAAGTCCACTGAGCAACTATCGAAAAACCATAACCTATACAACTTAGGTGGGAGAAAAAGCAACCTGGCACACACAACAGAACACAGGCCTTCAGAACATCTTAGACTCCTCACTTATGAAATTTGGTTAAGAACTCTTTCCAACTACTTTCTTACCAGAGCAATTGTGGCAATACACTGACATCTCTTTATAAGTTCTCTACTTCTGGGCTCATCTAATTTCAGATGGTCATCTACCTATATGTGCTGAAATATGGAGACTTTCTGTTGATTTGAGTCTGAAAGTCATGACAAATGGTACATTTGGAAGTTAGGGCGAATTATGATTTAACACTGTCCAATGAATTAACAACCATATAAAAAGATTCTGCTAAAATAAGATCTCTAGCCATTGCTTTTGGCTATCTCTTAGAAGAGAATGAAATTTCCTAAAGCATACATTATAAAGTATCTTGGTTCTTGGGGCGCCTGGGTGGCTCGGTCGGTGAAGTGTCCCACTTTGGCTCAAGGTCATAATCTCATGGTCCGTGGGATCGAGCCTTGTGTCAGGCTCTGTGCTGACAGCTCAGAGCCTGGAGCCTGTTTCGGATTCTGTGTGTCTCCCTCTCTCTGCTCCTCCCTTGCTCATACTCTGTCTCTGTCTCTCTCTCTCTCTCTCAAAAATAAACAAATATTAAAATTTTTTTAAAAGTATCTTGATTCTCATACTACCTATTTTGAAGGGTAGGTAACTAGAGGTCTCACCTTAGGCATACAGTGGGGCCACACTCTGCCCCTGTTCACTACTTAAAAGTGTTTTCTGCTAGGTATGGTGAATATACACATGCACGAACACACACTCCTGTACAAGCCAGTAAACAAGATGAAAAATAAAAGAAGATAAAATAGTAGAAACATAAAAAATGAGACTAAATATAAATCTGCTGTTAGGTGATCTTATCAGTAATACACAGGGATGGCTCTAGGGAAAGTGAAATAGTTCAGTAAAATTTACCCTGACTTTCTTTGTATTAGATGTCCTAAAACAAACATTTGTATGTGGTTTGCTGTACTAAAAGTATCACTGTTGTCTTCCATTCAGGCTTCTTTCTTTGCCAAGATCCCTCTAAGTAGAAAATGACAAAAATTTATGAGGGTTACATCCAAAAGCAAAGGCCTGGGGCATATTGTGGGAAAGATAAAGACTGTTCATTTGGGAGTTCTCTGTTCCTTTATTACCTGAGAAAAGATGGAGTAGTAATCGACATGTGGTTCTTGACAGATGTTGACAAGGGAAAAACATGTAACTAAGGCCCTTGGAGTTTTTGCAAAGGATGATTATGATGCTTGTCTCCATGTTCCACAACCTCAAGAGTGCAATCAAATTTCCCCCCTTACCCTAAGTGCCAAGCAGACATCAATGCAGATGTTATAGGACTATATCAGCATCTGGCCAAAGAATAGAACTCTCTCATCTCACATAAAGGGCATACACAATAGAGACCATTGAACGTGGAGTGAGTGCTTTGATACATTCTATTGTTAATCTCTCTTGAAATACATTGATTGCTGTGAAGAAAGAATTCACCAAAAATGTTCCCTTTTAACTGTCAGAGCTTGCATGTGGGCATGCACCATAACATTAAGCAATTTATTGTTTCGCTCCAAAATTATATCCATATTTTATTTAATAAAAGAGTAGAATACTAATATTAACAAATATGTCATTAGAATAGCACTACATAAGAATAACAATTAGATTTATAAAGGAAATGTTTTCTCTGTATTTTCCAAACATCCAGATGAAAAGTTGAAAGACTGTCAGTTGTGCAGATGTTCTAAATATCCAGATGTCATGTAGAGAAGATATTTGGCAACAAATAAAAAAATTTTCATCCATGTTTCATTCTAGCTTCATTTTATATAAAATTGTAGAATAATGGAAGTTATAAGCATACGTTAGTTTTTAAAAATCAAAGCAGAGCAAAATGTAGGAATACTATTTTTATGTTTCTTTTCAGTATGTCTGCATTAGGAATCTGAGAATTCTTAGAGTTTTAAATAAAAGGAATTGTTCGTGATAAACAAAATATCACACTGATCTGATTTCAGTAACTCTGAATTCTTTTCTCATTTTATATTAGTCCATGCTTTAGTAGTGTGGCTAAAGAATAATTTGAGGTTTGATTTTCCTTATATTTTCTAGTCCCCCGCCTTCCCGTATATATGCCAGCAGTGGGCTCTGTGGGTCATTAGCAAAGAGTGGATGCATATGAGAGCAAAAAGCACAGCCCTAACAGCCCTAAGGCTTTCTAAATCTGGTTTCCAAAAGTTTAAGCTTCAAGGAGTCAGTCAATATGCAGAAAATGAAGACATGCACTCTTTCTTGCACACCTAAGTTTGTGGAATAATACAAACACTGAAATTGAACAGTACACCAGATACTATACTACCATGATTGTATTAGTCAGCTTAGGTGGGCTTCAGTGTACTTTAGGAACAATCAAATACAAAATCTCCTGCCAACAACGAAGGGTTATTTATATCTCACATTATACGTCTGCCATGGGTCCTCTCTACTGGATATCCAAGTTGAAGGAGAGGTCCCTATCTGGAATATTGGCTTTCTTATGGCAAAGGGGGAAACAAGCAAAGGTGGATCACATATGGATTCTTAAAGCATCTGCTTGGAAGAGGCCCATGTCACTTCATTGGAAAGAGTGAGTAATGGGGTTGAGCCCGGTATCTCTGGTTAGGAAATATAATCCTGTCACTAGAAAAGACTCCACTGAGAGGGACCCAGCAGGGAAGGGCAGTGAATATTTTTACTTCAGTATGACTTATCAAAATTATCATTTTAAGCATGTATTATGTGCTTAATTGTGCAGATTACTCAGATGTGTTAAAATAGTTATTCATTTAGGATATTTACCCTTTGAGAGATTATAAAACATGATAGAAAACACTATTTCAGACAAATAGAAAACAATGAGAATACTAGCAGTTCTGGATGTTTTCAGATAGGTATGCAGTATTGTGCTCATAAATCTTATAGAGAATGAGAGTAAATTCATGTTCAGAGTGGAGAAGAAAGAACTGAAGAACTTGATCTCTCTCTAGTCAAACTGAAAAAAGTTTGTATGGTATAAATATCTCTTTGGATGAGGGGCGAGAGGGGGAAAGTAATAAATAATAACTAATATTTGTGTGTCCTTTTGCAATTTATAACTGTTATTTTATTTAATACTTTAGCAACCACTTGAAGGAGACATCATCATTTCCACTTAGCGATGAGGACACTGAGGCTTAAGTGAAATTATTGGCCTATGTTTTCAGAATAAGTGTCAGAACCAGGATTTAAGCAATAGGTTCTAATTTTATATATTATATGCTTTACATGCTGAAAGGACAAGTGAGAAAAAGTACCTTGGGAGAGGCTCCCAAATTCAGGGATTGACTGGAAGCAGGTAGTCTGAGCACAATGTAGGAATCTATCGGGGCGGGCGGTGGGGGGGGGGGGGGTGGTTCTCCTTTGAGAGAAAATGAAGTAAGTGGAGTGGTCTGGCATATACTACCGTGAGTATCTTGAAGCCCTTAACTGGTGATATAGAAAGAAATACAAGTGTTTACTCAAATATTTGCTGATGACCTACCAGCTGGAAGATAGAAGAGGTAGGACATTGCTGATAACAGACTATGGATATAAAAGAACTTACTTGGGCTTAAAAGTTAGATGTAAAACCATCTTTACTACTTAATCTTATTTTCCATCTCCTGTACACTCAACTCCCTTGGCCTAGGAGGACATTAAGTAGAAATGAATTCTTGGCTCTCTTCCAAGAAAGATCTTAGGGTTCTTATCACTGGTAGAAAGAGGCAGAGTATGGCTGCATGGTTGAGGAATGCTGTGATGCTGCCTACTTTGGTCCAAGATAACAGTGAGGGATGTTGTGATGGGTTTGGTTTTGTGTTAGTTCAGGTCTTCTGAGAAGCAGTCACCAAGGTGAGACTTTATATGGAAAAGATTTATTTGGTGAAAAATGTATGAGGGGTAGAGGGTAAACAGGGAGAGCATTAGACTATGATGCTGGTCTTACACCTGTGAAGGGGGAATGGGAGAAAGAAGGAGGATGGGGTATAAAGAGTCTCAGATTATAGTGTAGTTCCAGGAAAGTTTTAGCCACATTTGAGGCCTTGGGGAATTCTCAAACCAAAATGGCTAGTCATAGGAATTCTGTGCCTAGTAGGAATGGGTTAGGAACAGTTCCCTCATTCTCCTCAGGCATTGGCCAAGGGCGACTGTGGGAGGCATGGCTTCAGTGTGAACACAGTAATAGATCCAGAGGAGCAAGAAATGGGGCCAGCAGTCAACTATGCTGCCAACAGCAGGAGATCTGTGCCAAGACACCTGGCACTGCACAGATCTACTTCTCCATTTAGGTTTGGGGAAAAACTCCTCCATGGTTCCTATGGTCCTCTCTGCATTTGGAGAAACACAGGAAGTTAATGGGATAAATCAGTGTTCTCATGATGGCAGTTGATCTCAAGGCTGTAACTGATACTCATTTTCCTACCCCTCCATTATGTGTTCTAACTTCCCCTCACTCTCAGCTACCACCTTGTAATATCTAAGTGCCTTACCTAGTGGTGTTATGTAAATTTTTATTCCTTAAATGTCCTGGCCTTTGGCAGTCATATGTTTTTCAGACTAGGTTACTGCACATGTCTGTTAACCAATACAGTGGGGCAAGAAGGTGTTAGTGTTCCACACATATTCCTTCCTGACTCTATTGTGTAAAAGCAACCCTACTTCCCCCTGTTGATCAAGATAAATTACCCTATCAGTGACCTGCCATGGTCACTCTTCTAGCCTGCTGGTCCAGAGTGCCTTGGTAGCAGCCATAAATTTAGTTCATGTCTCTTTCTTTGTCCTCTGAAAAGAGCATTCTCTCTTTGGGGACCATTATCTCTAACCTTGCAGAGTTTATAGTTGTTGGAAGCACAAAATCCCCCAGTGTGTCACTGGGAGGGATGGTAAGCCAATCATAGTTCTTGGTCTTGGTTTCCAAATCTATGCATTCTTCCTATTGGGAACAGAGAATCATGTAGAAGTTTCCGAATTAATGCACACATTGAATCCTGAAGGATGGAACCCTATCCTTGCAGAGAACAGCCTCTGAGCTGAAACCTCAACTGTTCCAGCTCTCTCTAAGGCTGGATGCTTCTAGGTAGTGCAGTATATGATAAGAGCAGTAGATCCCATGGTCATGTCCTGTACTTTTGCTTTGAAGTGGCTCCCCTGTTTGGATGCTATGTTGTCTAGGACCCATGCCTGTGAATCAAGGCACACCATAAATCCCCACTTAGCAGTGCTAGCTGAGACTCTGCAGGCAGAAAAGGCAAACCTATATTTGGAATAGATATCTATCCTTATTACAATGAAACCACTGACCTTTCTAGAATAGAAAAAGGCCCAGTGTGGCCAAGCAGTAGTCATATTGGTCTGCTATGTATGTATGTACACATGTATGTGTGTATTATTTTTATTTATTTTTCATTTTTTCACATTGGCCTTTTATATGGGAGTCTATACTAGTACAGCCTCTATCACTACCACAGTGGTCCCTGCATTTATGGGCTCACATGTTGGTTTTGGAGTGGCCAATGACAAATGATGGTCTAATATCAACAAGGCAAGTAATTTTATTCATTTGGTTGTTCAATGCCTCTTCTGTGGCAGATATTTTCTGGTGGCCATTAACATGTAATACAAGAATTTCACACTTTTGCCCACTTTTTTATGTGCATTCACATGCCACTCCTCACACTTCCTTGCCTCTAATTTTCTAGTCCTTTTCCTTCCAAGCCACTGACAATTGGCCACCACCCAGGAATCTAATGAGTCATACGTTGGGCCACTTCCTCTTGTACATCAAAAGGATGGTAAGGTGCACTACTTTCAGCTCTGCCCATTGGGAAAATTTTTCCTCTGCACTATCTTTTAAGGCCACGCTTGTAATTGTCCATTTTCAGTGGTTTGCATATCAAACTATGCCATAATTTGGCCCCAAGGTATATGGTTCCCTCGTTCCCAGGCCTATCTATACCATAGTCCCTAAATATGAAACATGTCTTAAAAAGCCTTTTCAAGATGATGTTGTTGAGGCACCTGGGTGGCTCAGTCTGTTAAGTGTCCAACTTTGGCTCAGGTCATGATCTCACAGTTGGTGAGTTCAAGCCCCACATCAGGCTGTGTGCTGACGGCATGGAGCCTGGAATCTGCTTCAGATTCTGCATCTCCCTCTCTCTCTCTGTCCTCCCTGACTTGTGTGACCCCCCCCCCCCCCAAGAATAGATAAACATTTAAAAAAAGATGAAAATGATATTGCTTATGCTGTACAAGTTATATATTTTCTGTTCTTAACCTCATCTTTTACATTTGATGCCTCAACAACTAGAATCATATATTCTAATCAATAAACGGGACAAAAACATATTGTATTCCAAGATGTGAAACCTGGTATTACTCAGAAATATCTTATTTGCATGCACATTCTCATTTTTGCTAAATGTTTAAAAAAGTAAATATATACAAGCTCAGTCGTTGCTTGTGTGAATATCTTTCTCACTGTTTTCCTACAAAATATTTCCATCCAGAAAAGCAGGTAACTGAAATACTCCCCAGTTAATATATGGACATCATTGTCATGTTTTTTATTATATAACAAGCCATGATTGGAAAATCAACAATTTCTGTGATACAGAAATGTTTTTAAAAATTAGGGATGTTGAGGGGTGCCTTGGTGGCTCAGTCGGTTAAGTGTCTGACTCTTGATTTTGGCTCAGGGCATGATCCCACAGTTGTTGAGATTGTGTCCGACATCAGGCTCTGCACTGAGGGCACAGAGCCTGCTTGGGATTCTTTGTCCCTCTGTCTCTCTGCCCCTCCCCTGCTCACCCTCTCTCATACTCTCTCTCTCAAAATAAATAAACTTAAAAAGAAAGGTTTTAAAGAATCAGGGATGTTAAAGCACGGCAAAACACAGTTACCCTCCTATATTTCAAAGACTACTATTTACATGTGTATTTAGACTTGTTCTGAGTTGTTTCAGTGTTCAAGAACAGGAAGTGGAATTTATAGGGAAGCAGATTTGGATTCAACAGAAATAAAACTTTTATAACAAAGATACACAGAATTGGAATGAATCATATCTAAAGGCAGTGAGTGTTCAATGGAGAATTGCACATTGATGTGTCTAACACGAGCTTACTTGACTAAATTTTAGAAATATCTTAAAGAGAATTCCTGTGCTAGGTAGGGAGAAGTAGAGAGATCAACTCTGAAATAATCTAAGATAAAAGCACTGCACAATGAGAGGAACATAGGTTTAAACAAAAACCTAATGGCAATGCCAACTTTGCCAAATTACATCATTTCTCCTCTATAAATAGGAATAACAAACTACATACCTTGCAGGGTTTTGTGAAGCTCTAATATAATAAAAAATATGTGTCTAATAAAATGTCTAGCACATAGCCGTGTTGAATGAAATTTTTTATGATGCTCTGATTTTAGGTAGTTACACCTTTTGAAGCTATCAACATTTGACCTTTTTAATCTATAAAAATGATAATTACACATGATTTAATCTGATATTATTAACAAATCTAGATATAATTAAATTCTAATTCCTGAAATGTCTAAGAGTCTAAGATATATACGTGTGTGTGTGTGTGTGTGTGTGTGTAAAGCATAGCATGATGATTTAGATGGAGAAGTTTCTTTCTGGAAGATCTAATATTGTAATGATATAAGATGTACCTTAATTGATCTATCCATTTAATGGAATTCAAATAAAAATGTCATTTTGTTTTGGTGCTGCATCTAAATTATATATGGGGTGCTGCATCTAAATTATATATTATATATATAATATATATATATATAATATATATACATATTATATTATTATTGTATATATGTATATATTATATATATATAATACATATATATATGTATATGTATATATATATACACACATATATATAATACATATACATATATACATGTATATATATGTATATATACATATATATATGTATATATATGTATATATGTATAATATGTATATATATGTATAATATTGTATATTATGTATATATATATATATATTATACATATATTATATATATATATATATGGGTGGATCAGTAGTTACGTGTCTGACTTCAGCTCAGGTCATGATCTCATGGTTCATGAGTTCGAGCCCCACATCAGGCTCTGTGCTGACAGCTCAGAGCCTGGAGCCTGCTTCAAATCTGCCCCTCACCCACTCACACTCTGTCTCTCTCTCAAAATTAAATAAACATTAAAAAAATAATACATTATATATGGACAAGCAAAAGACCAAGAGTAGAAATAACAATCTTGAAAAAGAATAAAGTGGGGAATCTTAAATTGGCAAATACCTACACTTATAAAGCATCAGCAATTCAGTAATTATCCAGTACTTAATGGAGTAAGAATAGATAAATAAAGCTACAGCAGCAACAACAACAACAACAGAAGTATAGCATGATGATTTACAGGGGAAAAGTCTCCTTTCTGGTTCCATGCAGTTCCAAATGATTAGGTTGACCTCTGATCTATGGCTTACACCATGGGTACAAAATTGCTGGATTAGACAGGATTCTAAAACTCACGTGGCCTGGAAGCCCATGTCAGATACTTATGGTTGGGAGAGCATGTATGGGTAGAGAAGCCATTATATCTTCCATACCCCAGCCATATGCTCTGACAGTTAAAGCAGACTATCAAGGAGAAATTAGGCAATGATGTTAACTGATGCTGTTGTTGTCACCTTGCTCTCTGAAAACAGCTAAGAATAAGGGGGGAATTAATTGATATTTCTGTAAATCAGAGAATCCCTATAAACTGTGGAATAGTTTTAGCAAGTGCTGGAGTTTGGAATTTGTACTCTGCCATTGTTTAGAATTGCAATTTTCTATCATAAGTACTTTCTACTACTGAAGTCACATGGGTCCACTCGAGACATATGCATAGGTGTATTTTAAGACACTCTATTTCCTGACATAAGTAAGTGTTTGGTACTTTAATTATAACTCATCAAGAAAGACCATCTATTTACCTGTCTGTTGATCAAAATTTCTAAATTATGGAGAGAGGAAAAAGTGAATGCCAGCTATACTTAAAAGAAATAACAATAATTTACCTATGCAAGAAAATTATAGAGTACACATAATAAGCTATGGTGGATAATGCTCTAGTAAACCAATTGGATATATTAGTTATATGATTATTCTAGAACTTCTATTTCTAACCACTCATATTAAAACAAACAACCCCCCAAAAAAATTCCTACTACCTCAATTCTTTAGGTAAAAAAAAGCATAAATAATAAAAAAATCCCTTAATAAAAGTGACTAATAATAACTAATGGTTTATGGCTTAAATGATCATTTAAATTATATTCTATAACTTCAGCAGAGTTATCACTGTTTTGTAATGATTCTTCTATACTTGGAAAGACAAAAGAAAAATGGCTTTGTTTTTATATGACAAGTACTTTAGCACAGGTCTGAAAACTAGAAAGAGTTTCTGTCCCAGGAGAACTGAGCAGATTAAGCCTGAAACAATTTTTTTAAATTACCCCATAAATCAAAGCAAAGATTAGGATGAATTTCTGTGAATCAACATCAGGGCCATAGCCTAGGTCTAGGAGAGGGAAAAAAAACATACCAGGGAATCAAAAACAGTGCAGCCAGTTGTCAGTCTAGGAACATGGCAGATGGTTAAAGTCAGAAGTCACGTAAGTAGCTAAAAGAGCCAAGGCCCAAACCACAAGGCAGAAGTTATGAGAAAAACACAACTGGGCTCCAACCGCCAAGCTGGGAATGGAAGCCAAGCAGAGGTGCCTCGTCACAGAACCCAAAGGGCAGTTGTTGAAACAACAGAGCTTTTTTGTTTCCTGCCCTTTTAAAAAGGCAATAGAAGATAATTAATGTCTGTGCCTCTCTGGCATGATCAAATTGGAGGAAAGTATAGTCTGATCGAGAGTTTGCACCTGTCCAACAAGATCTGGAGACATTCTGATTGCCTGCAAGGTGAGAGCGTAGACAAGTCAGGAGAAATCAGACTGAATACTCTTGAACTAACTCACCTTGGCCAGGTGACTTTTTTTGCATGATTTCCTTATTTCAGGACAGGAGAAAGACAACCAGGAATTTGAATTGTTATGCATGGCAAGTGTTGACTTCTTTTAAATAACATTTCCTGTATTATGCCTAGTTAGTGGCATTAAGGACTGTGAACTAACCAGTTCTTCTCCTCAGGGAAGTAGAGCATGGGAATCTATGTCTTTGATTCAAACCAATAAGAGAAACAATAGGTGAAGGGGAAAAATAGTTTAATTGGGTGGTTTATAATTTTGAAAAACTCTGTAATGCATGTCCTTATTACCCCAAGAACACACTTGCTTTTCCTGGGCCCCTCCCTCTTCATGATTTTCCACTCCTATCTTTAGCATTTGCAGAGACTGAGAGGCATGCCAGCCCATTGTTCTCTTGGGGCCCTAACAAGATACATGCCCCAGAGCTCCCCTGGTGGGTTACCAACAGATCAACAAGTGGAATTTCTAACACTTCCCCTGAGTGATGGTACTACGCTAATGATGTGCTCTGACAGGAAGCTTTTTTCCTGATACTGTCTAAATTTTCCACTTCCTAATTCCTCTTACTGTTCACTCCCATGGTTATCACTTTGTACACTGGAAAACAATAACCTCCCCCTCATTAGTTTCTATTTTTAGACTCAGTTTAGTTAGTCTATATAGTCAGATGGTTTATATTTAGCTCCTCTTAAGTTTCTTCTATTAGTCACTAAAACTAGTCATTCCCTTAGTCATTTTTGTTTGTTGGTTGGATGGCTGGTTGGTTGGTTTTTAAGATCCTTGGCCTAAGAATTAAAACAGGATTTTCAGGGACATCTCATAAGGGTGGGATCAGAAACTTTAGTCTATAGCCTAAAAAGAGTCTACTTATTCCTTGGAAACTAATCTAATTTTTCTTTTTTTTTTTCAAGCCATATCTCCTTTAGTCTTGTATAGTTAGTTTTGAGTTCCTTCTATCAATGACACCTTCCTATCTGCGAGAAGAGTTTCTATATGTTGTTATCCCCAAAACTTAGCACTATGCCTAGTATATTGCTTGAAATCAAGATACACTTGATAAATGAATGAATAAATGTTTTAAACACTGCTGGTAAGAATTATTTCTGAAGGCAATGGAAATTTCTGAATTAATTTTTTCTGGATTTATAAAACATTTCCATTTTTCTCCTTTTTTTCTTCTCTAACACCTCTTCGTGTTTTGCTTCAATTTATATATGTCATTAGACTATTACAGAATAATTTAATCATGTACAGAATTTATGTGCATATTTTTGCATAACAAATGTTGAGCCACATGTCTTGAAGTGATTCTTACCATAGGATTTATGGCCTGGTATCAACACTTTATAGACATGAAACCTGACACCTAGAGAAGATAATAGACTTCTCAGATTACAGGAGATATGATTATGATTCAAAAGTTTTATAATATAATTTTCTCTTTTGTTCACACTTGATTCTTGTGATGGAAGATGACCCCTTGGCAAGTGTATTAGTCAATTCTTTCACACACAATTCTTTCACTCAGCATACATTTTTGTCTTACATTTGGAAATGTGGCTCCTGTTCAAAGGGCTAATCTCATCTGTGGCTCAAATTCTGCAAATTGCAGACTCCGGCAACTCACTGCTGACTCCTGAGGTTTCCCAGAAGCGTGAAGCTTATAATTTTAGAGAGTTAGAGAGTTAGAAGCTGACTTCTTAGAGTTTTGAGACCCACTGTAGGCCAATAACCAGCATTCATCAGAAGTTCTTACTGTGGTCTCTTTTCTGCACATTCCTGTTTTCCTTGGTGTATTTTCTCTTTTGCTTCTGCATGGAATTTTGAGGTTGGTCACATGGTGGCGCTGTAGCTAATAGCTTTTCTTGTGTATTTTTCCATTGCCTTAGCTTTGTTTTTAAATTACAGATACATGAAATATGTGCATCTTTTAAATTCAGCTGCAGGTGAAATGATTTAATGGCTCTTGACTTCTAGATTAATTTTAAACATTAGAAACATTGTAAAAACAGACTCTTGCTAATAATGATCATTATCGTAATGGCTGCAGGCAGAATCATTTACCAACATTAACCAAGTGATTAAAATCCATCATGAGTTTAATTTGAAAAGATTTAAGTTCCTTTGCAATAAATGGCTAATGATATTAGCTTCATCTCTGTGAGGTCAAAATTTATCATTATATGACTTTGTACTTCCACTGCTTGATAGAAACTCACTCTTGTTAACACAGGTCATATTATGTCTATTGTTTACCAAGCACGTGGCGTTCCCTATATTGGTACTGAATTGGGCCATATGGTGCACCAGGTACAGGCAATCATCACTCTTTTATGGCCCTGCTATTTGATAATTTATTATTTCACAAGGCAATGACCTTAACAGATGTTAAGATTAATTACCATGGTCAGTAAAACCTGTAGGGAAGGGGAAACGTTCTGGTTTTATGACTCATTTTTATTAAAACTAGATACATTTATAATAATCAGATCTTTTTTTGATATAATATTTTCCTAACTTTGTAAAAATGCCTTTAAAATGTGTCTAATCTAAAATTTAGCAGTAACTCTCCAGAAATATTGTCTCTACTGACAAAAGAAACAAAAAAGATTCAGTGCTAAATATTTTTCCACAAAGAACCTGCCTCTGGACTTTAAATTTTCTCATCTTGCTATTTCTTTTAATGAATCATGAACAAAATCTTGACATTGAAGGGTACACTACCCAATAGATACTCCACAAGGATAATAATCTTCCACAACTTAAAAAAAATTAGAAAAGGAAAAAAAACACAACAAACAATAACTACCCAAAACAAACTTTGGCAAAAAAGTTTTGGAAGGAAAAAAACCATATTTATTAATGGTTACTGTTTCATTTCCAGAAGTTTCCCCCAAAGGAAGCAACCAAGTTAATATCTCTCACTGATTAATATTAGAGATTAGCCTTCCACAGGCTCACTGGCAATGTTAGTTGTTTGCTCCTCAAAACAGGTCAATGTTGTTATTCCCATTTTTCAAAGAGCTCAAGATCCAAGATGGAGAATTAACATGCCCATGATTGTTAAATGAGTGGGTTGAAGGCATGTCAATTGGCCAATAAAATGCTAATGTGAAAAGTAAATACTTGTTCTCCAACTAGTTTCTAAATTCCAGTTCTTTAGAATGTTAGTCTTTAGGTAGGCTAAAGTTTGGAAGATAGGTAAGAAGTTAAAAAAGGAAATTAGATAATTTAAAACTCGTACATAGAATTCACTACAATATTTTAATGAAGTAAAAATTACAAAATTTTAGTTAAATTACAAGCTTTGGTAGCTTTCCTCAGCTTAAGCCATTACTTAATTAATTAATTCATCTATTTACTTAGAATAACTATGGATTACCTACTCTACAGAAGATGCTAGATGTCAGGCACCCTAGAAAGTTAAGATTTTCAGAGTGGACACTAATGATTCACAGTACTGCAATTCATCTCCCATATACTTGTATCATCTCCTTAAATAACACATCTTTTTGTTAAGAGTAAAGACAAAATACAGAATTTAGCACAGCATATTAGAATGGAAGCAACTATAAGAGAGAATCTATGCAAAAAAACTGAGACCCAGAAAAGTAAAATTCCTTATCAAAGATCTCACAGCTAGACCGTAGCAAAGAGAAACTGAATACGAGCTTCTTGTAGTTCATCCCATTATACAGCTTCCCAAAGACCTTTTAAACATCTCCTTCATATACCTGAAATAGTAATTTTAATTCTCCAAACCTATATACAATAAGTGTGTGCTGAGATAGATTTTTTTTGAGGGATAACATAGTAGAATATAATAGTGATTTATGTTTGTTTTAATGTCCATCTCAATACAAATATCCAGTGAAATTTCATGTGACTTAAAGATATGACAATTGTGCTCCCTAGGTTTTATGGAGCTTCAGTGATGACTCTAATGCTTTTATGGACTGAAATTTCTCCCTTTTCAAAGACAGAAAGGGAGACAATACATCCTTGTATAAAAATTAATGACTAAAAATTTGTCCTGTAGTTACAGATTTATTATCCCTAATAAAATTTCTAAAAAGTGCTCTGGTTGGTGCTGCAGTCATTTGAAAATTCTCTGGTCTAGTTATTTAGCACCTTTTGGCCAATAAAAGTTTACAAGTCCCACATTTCTTTCCTTGCTTGTTCAGGTATTTTTAATAATTATTTTAACATTTCAAAATAACTTAAATATGTAAAAATAATTAAAACAACATATGAAGATAATATGAAAATGGTAGAAAGACAAAATCCAGAATCTGTACAGCAAAATGGAGGATCATGAGACACGGAGACAGGTATCCAGCTGCCAGTCCATTAAAGCTTGTGTGTAATGGTCTGATCACTTATCTGCTTAATTTCCTGCTAGCCAGACATGATCACATCAATTTCCTTTACAAGCAACTATTACACAATTACAATTTTGAAGGAAAGCAAAGTGATTTTAGACTCTAAACACACTGACACAATGAGTTCACTGCGTCCTTCCACGGGGAAGAAATAATATCATCTACTGTGTTTGGAAAGTTTAATTTTGAAGAGTTTGGAGCATCCAACATTGTGGCACGTATCTCACACAAAAAAAAAAAACCCTCAGAAAACTCAGAAATTAAAACATGTTTTTGTTTTGTTTTGGTATTTTATAAAGAGAAATTTTGCCAAGGGAAGAGTATTTGAGAATATTTTTTTAATCCCCAAACAATAAGAAGGTCAACCCTTGTCTTTATAGCTATACTACTTCCCTCAGCCAGGGCTAACAGCTAAATTGTTATGTTTATTCACTCATTTTTCTTTTAACAGTTCTTTGCTTTTCTTGCTTACTTTGCTGCATCACTAGGGAAATTACAACTTAAGTTTGCCTGGATTTAAACATTATATAAATGGATTCACATATTCTTTTCTGTGATTTGCTTCATTCACTCAGCATTATGTTTCTAGGTTCATCCGTGTAGACACATGCGGGTCTTCCCTTTCCATTGTAGTATAATTTTCCATTATATAACTCCAGGAAAATTCATTTTCCACTCTATGATTAATGCATATTTAAGTTGTTGTCGACCAAGCTTCTAGAGAGCATTCTTACACATGTTTCCAGATGCACACATGCCACGGTTTTTCTAGGTTATATACCTAAGAATGAAATTGCTGGGTCAGAGGTATTTTTTTCCAAACTAGTAGCAATTACTCACCACAAGCAACGGGAAAGAGCTCTGCTGTTCCAAACTTGTCAAGACTTGATATTTTCCAACTTTCAAAAAATTTGGCCAAAAAGTAAAAAATGGTATTTCCTTGTGGTTTTAATTTGCATGTCTTTGATTTCTAACAAAGTTACCCATTTTTTGCCCACTTTCCTACTGCATTATTCATCTTTTTCTATTAATTTTAGATTTCTTTAAATATTCTAGATTCTATTCTTCTGTGGGTTATGTGTTTATGAATATTTTCTGCCAGTTTGTGACTTGTATTTTGCCTTTTTTAAAGTGGCATACATTATGGATAGATGTTGTTAATTTTAATGCAGTCAAAATTATCAATCAGATCCTTTATAATTTGTATATTTTCTGTCATCCTTAGAAATTTTCCCTTAACTGGGATTTTACAATAAATTCTATTTTCTTTAAAGTTCTAAAGTTTTTACTTTTACTTCTAAGTCCTTAATCCATTTGGAATTGATTTTTTTAAATGTTTATTTATTTATTTTGAGAGAGACAGAGCATGCACACAAGCAGGGGAGAGGCAGAGAGAGAGGGAGAGACAGAATCTGGGCAGGCTCCACACCATCAGCACAGAGCCTGACATGGGGCTTGAATTCACAAACTGTGAGATCATCATGACCTGAGCCGAGATCAAGAGTCAGATGCTTAACTGACTGTGCCACCCAGGCACCCCTAGTTCTAATGTTTAGATCTTTAATCTATTCTGTGTTAATGTTTGTATATGGTATATATTATATAAATGGTATATATATATATATATATATATACCATAAATGCTTTTTTTAAAAAGCATTTTTAATGTTTTATTTTATTTCTGAGAGAGACAGAGAGAGAGAGAGAGAAAGACAGAGAGAGAGAGAGAACAAGTCAGGGAGGGGCAGAAAGAGGGAGACACAGAATCTGAAGCAGGCTCCCGGCTCTGAGCTGTCAGCACAGAGTCCGATACGGGGCTTGAACTCATGGACTTTGAGATCATGACCTGAGTCAAAGTCAGATGTTCAACCAACTGAACCACCAGGCACCCCTAAAAAGAAAGCATTTTTAACTCTTCCTAGTATGTAAGTACAGAACAAGCATTTTAAACTTTTCTTTTTCCATATTACATATGAAAGAGTGTAAAATCATAAGTATAATTCTCAATTTTTATGAAGTGAACACATCTGTGTAATCAACACCTAGATCAAGAAACAGACCATTTACTAAGCACCCCAGAAGCCACCCCCCCCCAGCCTTTGCCCTCTCCCAAACACTACTAATCCCTAAAGTAACTGATATCCTGATTTCTTTTTTTATTTTTATTTATTTATTTATTTTTTATTATTTTTTTACTTATTTTTGAGAGAGGGAGAGACAGAGTATGAACAGGGGAGGGTCAGAGAGAGGGAGACACAGAATCTGAAACAGGCTCCAGGCTCTGAGCTGTCAGCACAGAGCCCCACGTGGGACTCAAACTCACGGACCACAAGATCATGACCTGAGTTGAAGTCGGCCGCTTAACTGACTGAGCCACCCAGGCGCCCCTCTTTTTTTATTTGATATGTGTATATATTGTTAAATGATTCCAATATCTTCATTTCTAATACCACACATTACATTTGCTAATTTTGAAACTTAGAAAAATGAAATCATAGTGTATGTACTCTTTAAAATCTGACTGGGTTTTTTTTTTTTTGCTCAAAAATCCGTTTGTAAGAGTCGTCCAAATTGTTGCTTGCAATTGCAGTTCATTCTTCATAACTGTGTAACATTTCTTTATATGAAGATACCACATTTTATATATCCATTTTACTATTGATGAGCATTTAGATGGTTTCCAGTTTGCAGCTATTGCAAATAGTGTTGCTATGAGTATTTTTGAACATTTCCTTTAGTGAACACATACACTAATTTCTGTAAGTATATACCTAGGATTGGAATAACTGGGTCAATAAGTTACACATATGATCTGCATTGTATATATTGCCAAAATTTTACAAAGGGTTTACCTGGCACACAGTTTAAAAAAATTTTTTTATGTTTATTTTTATTTTTGAGACAGAGAGAAACAGAGCATGAGTAGGGCAGGGGCAGAAAGAGAGGGAGACACAGAATCTGAAACAGGCTCCAGGCTCTGAGCTGTCAGCACAAAGCCCAACATGGGGCTCGAACCCACAAACTATGAAATCATGACATGAGCCAAAGTCAGACGTTTAACCAACTGAGCCACCCAGGCGCCCTACCTGGCACACAGTTTTACTCCCTCTTACAAGAATGAGAAGAATAACTCTCTAGTGACAGTTTCAGGTTCTATAATAATAGGGGGTTGGTAAGGATGTGGCAGATTTCTGAACAAGGGGACTTCCTAACTCAACCTTAATCACACCTGCTCATAGGATCAAATTACTGCCCATGATTAAAGCACTGCCATTTTTCGTTATTGTTTTGGGGTTTTAGGTGGTAAATTATTGAAAAACAAGTGAATTATAGAGAAATGGTGAGACCTCTATGAAAACTCATAATCAGTTGTAGAACTTTACTGTTTTTATTTTTATATTAAAAGGAAGAAAACTACCCATGTACCAAACAAAAGTTTGATTTTTAAGACATTCAGTTCTTTCAAGCCCAAGCAAATCTATATAGATGCAAAGGAAGATGGGAAAAGATTTCATGGACTGGTTCTGCCTACATCTCTAGTCTTACCTTTCTTGCACTCTCCTGATGCCCCCTACACTCCTGTTGTTCTGAACTGGTTGCATTTCCCCCAAAGGTGCTAAGTCTCTTCTGCTTCTATGCCTTTGTCCAGATTACTCTACCTCTGCCTGAAATGTCCTGCCCTCTTCCTCCTTTGCCTAACTTAAACACATAGTCCAGCTCTGGTTGAGGCCTCATCTTATTCAGGAAGCCATTCCTCAGGGAGGTGTCCATCCTTTGTGCCCTATGACCCCACTTTAGTCATTGCTCTGTATTCTGTAATTGCCTGTCCACTTATAAGCCTCCCCAACTACAAATGAGCAACTTGAGAGCAAGAACTATGTATTCTTTATCATGGTGTTGTAGACAATTAATATTTGTTGGATAGATGACTTTTTAAAGTCTTCAGATTTTGTATACACCCTGGGTATCACTGTGATGACTGCCCACTGCCAAGGTAAGAAGAGGTGTCTTAAGCGTGGGGCCCTAGGTACTTGGTACTCTTGGGAGTTGCCCTATTCCTGTGCTGGTCTCACTGGCACCTCTGCAGTTGCTATTCCTTATAGCTTTTAGGATTTTCTGCCAACTTCTGATTAAATTACCATAGGCTGTCCCCACCCTGTGCTCAGGAACCTAAGGGTTAAAATAAGAAGAAATTCTTATATTCAGAGACATGTACTTCTGGAAACCTCTCTACCTGTCTGAGACTCTGAGACCTATTTCAGGCAGATGTATAAGATGGAGGGCCTGTTCCTTAATTAGGGAAACTTCCCTGGGCTATGTGTGCTGTCTTATACCTTATTGCCGATACATTGAGAATGTCTCAAATTTAAGTTTTGTGCATTATGGAATGAATATGATATAATACCTTTCTTTTTCCTACTAAGTTGCATGGTAGACTTTGGAGTGTCATTCCTTAGCATTTCTGCCTTATAAAGAGTGTAAAAATTATATTTCTTACCCCAAAAGATTCAGTCATATTTTTGCTGGTCTTAACAAGGAACTAGTTTAGTTTGTATAATTTTCTGTATCTTCCTGATCAGAAGCTGGCATCTAAATGCCTTCTTTGGTCTAATTACTGATGCAATGCTTTCTTCCACCAGGATGTCGCAACTCTGATTTTTCTTGCTTCACTAAAGTGTGTGATTTGGTGGAACCATATCAGCAGTGACATCACCACCACATTCACTTTGATAGTTGGCATCTTAGGTTATCAGTGGAAGCATTGTGAAAAACCATACAGGGTCAAGACCCAGTTTGTTCAGAAAGTTTATATAGTACTCGGGCTGAGAATTCCCAAAGACCGTGCTTCATAGCATGTAAAGAACCTCAAATACTATGTTCTTAAGTTCAGTACTACTATTGAGAACTCAGCCTTATTTCTCTTTGGGGTGTTGAGAAGGAATTGGTACAAAAACAAAGATAAATAATATAATACATTCTCTTTAATGATGTGTTACATC
This sequence comes from Panthera uncia, assembly GCF_023721935.1. Classification (NCBI taxonomy): domain Eukaryota; kingdom Metazoa; phylum Chordata; class Mammalia; order Carnivora; family Felidae; genus Panthera; species Panthera uncia. The sequence goes on along the minus strand of NW_026057584.1, from coordinate 51,496,783 downwards.
AGATAAAAGTATCAGAGAACTAATTGTTCTCAATCTTGGCAGGCCACTGAGTTTCAAATACACGTATTGAAATGATAGGAATGAAACAGGCCTGAAAGTATTGGTAGATGCTTCTGATGCAGGGAAATGCATTTGTTTCTTGTGCAGCTCAGCAAAGATAAAATGGACACAAAACGTACTGGCAAGGGTACCAACTTCTTCAGAATTTGACCAGGGATCATAATTCTATAAAACGTCAGAGGTACCTTTTACTCTCAACCTTGGCAAACCAGTCACTTTGTATCAGATTTTATAAAATCTCTGTGTAGAGATCTTCCCCCATGGTTTTGTAGAATACCAGACAATGGATGGAATTATGGGTGGATAAGGAGCTACCTAAATGTTTCCATATGGAAGCTGACACAAGACCCAGCTGCTCTGAAATGCCTCCTTTATTACCTGCTGAAGAGGGCCTGGAATTTCCAGCCTTTGAGACATTTCTTTGGGTTAAGTTATAGTCTCCAGGAGGTTAGTACAAGAGGTTCCCACTAAAACATGTTGATAGAAAAAAGAAGGAATCAGGCCTTGCCCTCTTACATCAAACTTTATTAGTAATCAGCATATCAATGTGTTGTTTTGGGTTTGGCTTGGCTTTAGTTTTTTGTGTAATTCATTGGCCTCATTTGTCATTTTGGAAGCCAGGGAAGAAACATGTAACAGAGCAGGTTACTTTCACTGCTTAGAAACTTATTCCACTTCTCCTTAGGGTAGCACTAATATTGAGAACAGTCTTGAAGCAGAAGGAACTGGGGCACCCCAGATGCACCCAGGCCAGGAAGCAGGTGAGGACATAGTTTCTGGGAAGGAAATCGACACTATAATAATTTGGAGAGAAGAATCTGAAGAGAGATAGCACAATCCCTAGACTGGGTTGTGGAACCTCAGACATAATGCTAACTGATGTTTTTCAACTAGTGCTAAAATGGCTTCTATGTCCCACCAACTTTAAGGTGAAATCTTATAAGCACCTTAGTAATCTGGTTGTTGAGGAATTATGGTAACAATGAACCTCATCATTTTTCTGAGGAGGTTTTTTGATGCCACTACCCTAGGCACTTGTCAAACAAATGTTTTAATATAGAATTTAGGCTCTAATCAAACTTTTGAAACATCTACCAAAATTACAGCTATATTTAAGATAATTGTCTTTTCCTGTCTTTCTGCTTTTACTCAAAGGTATTGGTCAAACTTGCAAGACAGATACAGAGGTGTACCGCACACCATGACTCTGAATTCAAATGCTGAGCGGAACTGATAAGTCCCTAAAATGGGTTGTTGGAACTCTCTGAAGCCTTAACATATCTCTGGGTAGATTGATACTTTTGTATAGGCTTCTGAGGCAGGAAAACGTGTGGAGGCAAAAATGGAGTGCTGCCATTAGCCTTTATCTTGCTTTGCCTCCTTTCTAGATACAGGCCTAATCTGTTGACCACGGCATGGCTCATATTTCAGTTGAAGTTGCTTTTTCCTGAGAGGGAGGGTCAATCTTTTTTTCCTAGGCACAAGTTATAAATCCCATTTTTCCTGTTACACTTTGCAAATTTTATTTTAACCTTCTACAGATAGAAATTACAGTAGTCTCAATTAAACACATATAAGGAAAACAATCACATCTAAGTCTGTGACTCCTGGCTATGTAACTCATAATTTTCCTTTCAAATAAACATAGTTATGACTACATTCTAGCTCTTTGGAGAAAAGCTACTAAACAAACCCAATAAAGCCTAAAGTACCTTATCATATCTATTTTATCCAGGGTTTGTAAAGGAACTTTAAATATTTCTGATAGTCTGTTCCCACTGTAAAATTCAACCTCCCCCCACAAAATATCCAAAAAACTACAGTCAATTCATTCTTGAGGGAAAAGCCAGAAGCTCAAATAAGACATTTGTGGTTAAAAAAAGAAAACAACAACAATACATGCCAAATTTGATAATTTAAAGGGGGTACTCACAATTAATAAATGCAAATTTCTGAAGTCTAATAAATATATACATCATTTAAAATAGCAACTAATTTTACTAATCTGCTAAATTCCTAATTCAGCTTCTCTGTGTATCCACGAACATTTTTGTCTCGTGTAATGGGGCTTGGGGAAGGAAACAGAAGCAAATGATCAGGACCTCACCTAACTTCCTAATATTGTCTGTAGTGCCTCTGGTATTCTTCTTTAAGTCTGTATATAAGGTTGCATATGCTGATTTTAAAATTGATGATTAAAAAATAAAAGACACTGTGTGTTCCTCTTCTGACCTGTGTGCCTGAAGGCACATGTATATAAGAGAAAGAAGTCATCAGAGGCCACACATGAAGATGTATTTACCTGTTGGGTATGCCAACTATGAAACTGCTGTTATCTGTGACTGCTGGCAAATTAAGGGCCACGCCTTGTACTCATTACATTGGCGTACATATCATTTTACGGTCATCCCTACGTTACAGAATGGAGACCTTTCTTAAGAGAATGTAACCAAATAACCCAGCAACCATGACTCTCAGAGGCAGAAAGTGAAGCGTGCAACATTCTGGCATGATGAGACAGGTCAGAGGACTTCTACAGAGTCATCATGACAACAACACCTCAGCCTTTATGCTCTACCATTTCACTACTAAGTCTTAAGTCACATTTTCACTCCATAACTCTACACTCACAGCAGTTTACATTTCCAGGGAGATGTAGGAAATAAAAAATTCAGGGTTCCCTGTATACCCAGAGCAGATAATATGGCTCTCAAGAAAAAGTAATTCATGTAATTTGACCCTGAGAACAGCATGGAGGTTGGTCAAAGAAGGTGAATTTAATATGATCTACCAGTCATAGCATATCCAATCCCTTCTGAGATGATTTTCATTTCCAGTCTGTAAAACCCTGCAGGGGAATTTGTTGCATAAGTGTACAATGTTATACCTCTTTTAGTTTTATTAAGACTATCCCCTTCAGGCACCAAGGAAGACTCATTAATTCTCAAATTCTAGGATAGAATGAACAAGCATATTTCAACTGTTGTTATCCTTCATTATTTCAGAGACTTCAACAGTCTCATTTTAAGTTCATATTTTTGTTCTAAATAGTCCCTCTGAAAGTCCCCTACTCCACTGAGAGTTGAGTTAGCCCCTCTTTGGCTCCTCCTTGGCTCTGTGTCAACCCAAAGCACTACGCTATTGACCACTGAATCAGTCACATCAGTTCAATGTATGCAAAACATGAAGTACATTGAACTTAGCTTTACTCAAAAGTACTCAGGGTACCTGGGTGGCTCAGTTGGTTAAGCATTGGACCAGATCTCTACTCAGCCCATGATGTCTGGTTTGCGAGTTCAAGCCCTGCTTCAAGCTCCATGCTGGCAGTGTGGAGCCTGCTTTCCCTCTCTCTCTCTCTCTCTCTCTCTCTCTCTCTCTCTCTGCCCCCAGACTAAAAATAAATAAATAAACTTAAAAAAATTTTTTAATGTTTATTTTTTGAGAGAGAGAGTGTGTGCATGTGAGTGAGTGGGAGAGGGGCAGACAGAGAGGGAGACACATAATCTGAAGCAGGCTCCAGGCTCTGAGCTGTCAACACAGATCCCAACACAGGACTCAAAACCACAGACCCTAAGATCATGACAGTGAGATCATGACCTGAGGTGAAGGACGCTTAACCAACTGAGCCACCCAGGTGCCCCTAAATAAATAAACTTTAAAAAAATGCTATAGATATTGCTAGTGAGAAGGAGGTACTAAGAGTGGAAAGAGAGGGACAAAGAAGGTAAAACATGAGAAGGAGAGGGGAAGGAAGGGTGTGGAGAGCTGGGTGGGAGAAGAGCAGCATCACAGGTCTGGTGAGAGCAGCAAGCAGAGGCAGGTGTGTGGCAGAGAAAGAAAGGTGCAGGAAGTCAAAAATCAGGGAAGTGGGGAGATGAAGGACCAACCTGCATTCTTTATGGCTGTGAGTGAAAGGAGAGAAAAAACACAGACAAATATTTTCAGTCATTCTTCTCTCAAGTGCTGAGTGTAAGTTGCATAGTACTAATTTTGCACCATCTCAGGTGTGTTCAGAGGAATTTGTCACCAAATGTGTCACAGAACTTCCTGGATGAGGAGAACTATACAGTCCCTGTCATGGCAGCCTTTTGCTCTGAGCTTCCACTGGAGTTTTGACAAGGACAGGTGAGGGTGTGTGTGTGTGTGTGTGTGTGTCACATTTTTAACTATTTCAGAGCCATACAGTGGAATAGGAACCATCAAAGTCTCCCACAAAATATCCTCCAATGATATATTGGGTGCACTGGGTGTGGACTCTAATAGCTAATATTTACTGAGCTTGACGAGCTTGGTACTATGCAACCCTTTCACAGCAATGATCTTATTCAATCTTCAGACCCTAAGGAAGATATAAATGTTTACAGACTTCCGTCCTATAGACCAGGAAACTGAGGCTTAGAGATGTGAAGTCACATTTCCTAGCTAGTGAGTTCTGGAGCCAGATTTTTGTATCATTTGCATCAAAATGCAGACTCCATAAAGAGTATGTATTTGACTGATTTCTCTCTAGGTCCTGGAACAGCATCAAGATGTATGGTTAACAAATGTCTGATGATTTTGTAACCTAACTGGCCATCTGTTCATTGTTAGAAAGTGGTTTGTATTCTTTTTAATTATGCAGTGACTATGTCTACTGATACATTAACGTCTTAATAAAACCAGTGGATTTCCTGACCCTTGTTAAGCAGAATTTGCACTGTCTTTTAGAAGTCATTGGACAATCAAAGAAGTAGTGTCATCTCTAACAAGGACCTCTGTCTAAAGGGCCAATTGAAACCCATACATACAGGCCTAGTTTATTGAATCCTTCCTTTTAATAACATCTCTAATGGCATCATCTAAGGACAATTGAAAACTCCATTCTTCATTGTAGGACTGTCCTTTTTCTCACTCTGGTTCATGCAGTCCGACTGGGCATAGTGCTCCCATTGAATTCAAGAGAGCTTAATGCTTAGATTATTCCAAAGAGTGCAGAGAAAGATTATGAGCTGAATATGATTCAATAAGCAGGAAGTGTTTGAATCTGAATTGGAAAAGCCTGCCATATTCTCTCACACTCAAACCTATGCATAGCACTTACACACTGAAAAAAATCCTGTGGATGTTTTAAATCTATCATGGTAATAGTGTGTTCAATCTTGGCAAAGGAAAAAGAGAGAGGGAATTTTTTAAATCCCTAAATGTTTGCCCTTCACAAATGACTTAAGGTACAGTGCTACTATGAGGGCACTAAATGAAATAGGCGAGCCATAGACAGACAAATACTGCATGGTACCACTCATTTGTGGAATTTCTAAAAAGCCAAACTCATGGCAACAGAGAGTAAAAACTGGTTGCTGGAGCTGCGTGGAGTGAAGGCCAGGAGTGGAGAAAATAAGGAGAGTTTGGGAAAAGAGTATGAACTTTCAGCTATAAGATGTACAAGGTCTGAGGAGCTAATGTAAAACATAGTGACACCACTTGATAACATGTATTGCATAATTAAAATTTGCTAAGAACTTAAATGTTCTCACACACAAAAAGATAAGTATGTGAGGTGATAGATGTGTTAATTAATGAGATGGGAGAATCCTTTCACAATGTATATGTGTATCAAATCACCACAATATATGCTTAAATTTCTTACATTTTACTTTTTTTTAAGTTTATTTATTCTGAAAGATAGAGTACATGCACTCATGAGCAGGGAAGAGGGACAGAGAAAGAGAGAGAGAGAAAGAGAGAGAATCCCAAGCAGGCTGTGCACTGTCAGCACAGAGCCTGATAGGAGCTTGAACCCACAAACTGTGAGATCACGACCTGGGCCAAAATCAAAAGTGGGACACTTAACCAGCTGAGCCACCCAGGCAACCTCCCCCCCTTTTTTTAAGTTTACTTTGGGAGAGAGAGAGATTACATTTTACTTTTTTTTTTTTTTTGATGTTTATGTATTTTTGAGAGAGAGAGAGAGAGAGAGAGAGAGAGAGAGAGAGAGACAGAATCCAAAGCAGGCTCCAGGCTCTGAGCTGTTAGCACAGAGCCCTATGTGGGGCTGGAACTCACCTGTAAGATCATGACCTGAGCTGAAGTCAGACGCTTAACCAGCTGAGTCACCCAGGCAACACACATTTTACTTTTCAATTAAACTTCAATAAATCTAGGGGCGGGGGGGTGGGGGGGTGGGGGGGGGGGGGGTGGGGAAGCACTACTATGTTGTTGAAGTCAAACTCTTCAGATCTGAACTTTTTCCTTTGGTCTGAAAAACAGCATGATTTAATGGTGAAAACACTGGATTGAGCAATGGTGGGTTAGCGTGTTAATCCCCACAAAGTGGATCATCAGGCCACCTTTCCTCTCGGTTCATTTGCAGTACCAAGGGACTCATTCATTCACTCAATACGAATTTGTTAAACGTTATGAACTAAACTCTGTGCTATATGTTGGGATATCAAGACTTTAAGAGACAGTCATTGCCATCTAGAAGGATATAGTTTAGTCAGGGGAAAAAAGTAATCATAAATCTGTAATTCTGAGTGGTGAGTGCAGTGACAGAAACATACAGCATGCCCTGTGGCAACACTAGGAAAGAAATCTAGCCTAGGCATTGGTGGGCAGGAATGTCCCAGTAAAGCACTCTAGAGGAGATAAGTGAGAACCAACACAAGCCCTAGAAGACTGAGAACAAATTATCTAGATAAAGGAGTGGGGGAGAAAGAAAGGGTAAGGGTATTTCAGGAGGAACAATGTACAGAGCCTAGTAATGAGAAGACAATGTGTACATGCAGAACTGGAAGGAGCACATAATGGCTAGAGCTTGTGGGTGTACAAATTGTGAGTGTGTGGGTTTGTGTGTGTGCACGTGGGCTGGCAGGTGAGGGTGAGGGTGGAGTGGATCAAGGGAAGTGGGGAGAGATGAATTGCAGAACTAGTTAGCAACCAGAGGGTGAAGAAACTTGAACATGAATATCCAGACCCAACAGCAATGGGGAACTAGGAGAAAGTTTTAAGGAAGGGGCTGGCATAATTACATGAATACTTATAAAGAGCATTCTGGAGACAGTGTGGAGAATAATTTGTGGGAAGCAAACCCCTGAGGCAAGCAGGTTTGACAGGAGGCTGTTATACCGATCTAAGCCTGTGGTTCTCAAATTCAAGTGCGCAATAGAATCGCCTCAAAATTGTGGGGCTCCAGCCCCAGAGTTTCTGAATGAGGAAGTCTTGAGTGTGACTTGAGAATGTTCATTTCTAACAAGCCATCAAGTGATGCTGATACTGCTCGTCTGAGGAGCACACTCTGAGAACCACTGTTTGAGGCGATATTCGTTTCTAATTGTAAAATTCTGGCATTCTTCCTTATTAAAAAGCAGTTTTTCTTTAATGAATATAGATTTTTGTGAAACACACTCGTTGTATTCAAAAGCATTTTTCATGAGATGAGTATGGACCTACAGATAAATCAGATTCATCATCATTGTCCTTGACCATTCTAATTTGTTTCCATTTTGTTTCCTCTATTTTCTCAAGTTGAATTTTATTTGATACACTGCAGGAAAGTCCCATGGTGCATCCAGTAATTTGCAACAGGATTAAAATGCTGAAATGCCACTGCAGCTGAGTAAATCCTTTGTCTGCCTGAAATACAATAGACCGATTGAAGGCTGTAATATTTGGGCTCAGATTTTAGAAATGAAACCTTGTAGAGAAAAAAAAAGTCTTATCTGCTGTATGTGGTTTAAAAAACCCATTCCTCCTATTTTAAAACCAGCGGAAAGAAAAGTTATAACTGCAAACTGCATACAAACCCATAATCACAAATTCCTTTCCTTATCAAGTATCTAGGAAAAAACACTATATGAAAGAAAAACAATGCCTCTTCAGGGAGAAAAAAAAGAACACTGTTACTCTAGAACAAGGCCTGCATGTCCCTATGTCTCAGTATAATTGAAACAAAAAATTCTGTGTTTAAGTTTTTCATCTAAAGGACAATGAATTTGTAAAGCCACCAGGCTGCTCCTACCTAATGGCAGACTATTCATCCAGCAGAAATAGTTTAGCTGCACACCGAGTGTATTAGTGCTGAAACACAGACCCATCTCATAAGAAAGATAGGGTGAGAACAGTCTACATGTAATGATTTACCAACACCATGTAATGATTTGCTGACACCATTCTATGTGAATTCATTTTCTTTAATGTAATAGCCGAGGTGCAACATCACTAATTCTTCTATTTCTTGGTATTGGCTGTTTTCTTTTTTCTCCCAGAAAGCCTTGCCTCGTTATGTTTGTCCAGAGTGTCTCACAGTTAATATCACAGTTCCGTCGAAAATGCAAGGATGCTTCCATATTACTGAAAAATGTTAATCACCTGAATCGTAACAGAAGGCTAAGCACAGCCAGAATAACCAATGAAAGGGACTAATGGAGCTGATTCTATCAATCCAGGCATTCTCTCTCTGCTAAGTAACTCTGTTGGTGAACTCACAAATGGTTTCACTAGAAAGGATTACAGCATCCCAAGCAGTAGGCCATCATTATAATTACAGGTGTGGCGCAGACTGCAGGAGCGGATGAGCTCATAAGGAACAAAGATTTGCTCTGCTGGAGAGTTTATCTTCACGAAAGAACAAAGAACAGCAGCATAAGTGAGTTGCCATGTAAACAAATTGAGCAATCGCTGACAGACAACAGAGCGTGTGTTCCTCGGCCAATATATACACCTCTCTGTTACAGTGGACCTTTCTCCACCACCTCCGTCCTTTCCCTGGTGGAGGTGACTTTTGCTTCTCTGGACTCTCTTGACCTCCAGTCGGTGGGCAGGGGCTGACTAGGTAATGGTGATGAATCTTTGTTCCCCTTGTCTTTCACCACCTGCCCCCACCCCACTCTATTTTGCAACTACCACAAGAGGACAACACAGACATGACCTTGAATGAGAATGTTAAGGGCTTCATTTCTGTATCCACTGGGAGGTCGGGAAACCAAACTTTTCTTTAGGGATTGGATACTAAAGTGGTAGGCACAGATTTTATTTGTCTTTACAAAGTCCTCTCTTGGTCTGACAGTGAATTAGGTTGAATTTTAGGCTAATTGGAGCAACATGCTTTAGCTCTTGACTTCCAGATTTATATGAAGGCAATTTTCAGGGCTAGCAGCCAAGTCTCCACTGGCAAAGGGAATCAGGAGAGTACTGCAGTCACGCAAATGAAAAAAAAAAAAAAAAAAGAAGAAGAAGAAGAAGAAGAGCTACCTCAAGATCCCATTTGTTTGATTTAGGTAGAGTAGTTTTACGCTTTTCCCCTATTTTCTGTTTGGCTCCTCTCTCAAAGGCTGATGGGCTGGAGGTAAAGAACAATGTTGAGAGCCCTCAGGGATTAGGGTTTCAGTATGGCCTTCCAGAAGATTATGAAGTAGATTAGAAGCTTTTCAGGCAAGCAAGGATTTCACCTGGTATTTATAAACTGACAAAAGGCAAGTTTGCAGGGAGAAAAATCTATAAACTTTGAAAGAATGACATTTTCGTAAGATTCTTTCATCTTTCCTCAAGTATTTTTATTGTATGTGAATCAAAGTCTTAAACAACTTCATGTCAGAAATTTGGCTTTGGGGATGGAGCTTCCTAACCTGGAGGGTGACAGCTGATAAAAGGATAGGGTTGGGGGTCAGGGGATGTCATTTCCTAAAGTAAAGAAGAACTTAAAATAATGGGCAGCTGTGCCTCAGGAAGCCCTTGGAAGGGGTGGGGAAGACACTGAAAAATATGCCTAGACACAGATGATAGTCTCTTTCTATGTCTTTAGTGGCTAAAACTGCATCCCCTCTACTACTTGCAGACATTGGTTTGGCAACTTGAGAGTCTGAGGGCAGGCAGAGGAGAAAGTTCAGTGCGTACCGAGTGTGGCTGATCAAAGGGGAACGCAGCAGAGCGCGGCCTTGCCATTGTAAGGAGAAGAATCACAGCATTATCCCCTCCAGCCAGAGGGACAAAGGCGAATTCGAAAGCTAAGCCCCTTGAAAGCTATTAAACATTAGAGCCGCTGACCAGGCAAGTTCCCTTCAATAGTGACCTCTGTCGTTTCCCAGCACTAGCCGCCTGGCTTCCTGGTCCCTGCATGCCGGGGGTCGTGCAGAAAAGGGTCTGAAGCCGCAGGACTCAGGCTGGAAACCCAGGGTCTGCAAAGCCGGGTCTGACGTACGACTATGTCACATGAGGCGGCCTTCCTGGCAACCGCGCGACCCGTGTCGCGTCTCGTGGCACCGGCTTCTGTTTCCCGGCTCCCCGACCGCGTGGGAGGAAAGGACATTGACAGGCCCCGGCACTTTGAAACCTTTATCCTTCCTAGTTGTTCACTTGACTCCCAAGTTTCTGGGGGAGTAGGAGGCACCGTGCGGGCTTGCCTGCAGGGGCGCCACCCCGGAGCCGAGAGGCGCAGGTGCCCCTGCAGGGGATCCACAAGCCTTCTCTGGGTGTCTCCCGAGGAGGAGTAATGACTCGGCGGGTCCCGTGGCAGACGGAGTTGTGATGCAGGGTAGGAAATCACATGGGCAGTTTGGCGTTCAGATATGTCAGCGAATGGTTCATCAAAATGTTCTACAAGAAGGCATGCCTGAGTGGGACTTTTGCCAGGCAAACATTAATTGGAAATGAATGAACGGTAATTAACAGGAAGTGTTTCTGAAAGGGTTATGATGATATTGCCCAACCTAAGGGTCGCCTTTAATTTAACCACTACCACTCAAGGCCATAGTGAAGGCGATTTCACATGCTGTATCTATTTCAAGTGCTTTGTTGAAAGAAAGCAATAAAAGTCCAAGATAGGTGAGAATCGTGTAGTTTTTCCAGAGAAGTGCATTCTCACAAGTATGGATTTAGGAGAATAGCCATTTGAAAGTTGAAGGCCTAGCATTTTCCTTGATCTCTAGTTAAGTGTAATCTACTGTTTTGCATCAGGGTTAAGGGAAGAGTTAATTCACAGTGCTATTAAGATCCCACCCACTTCTGAGATTCCCTTGAGGCCAAGGATTAATTTGTACCTTTCATAAGGACTTATTTATTATCACTTTTAATCTTATTTTTCCCTTTGCATCTTTGTACTTCCTCTTTGCTGGCCTCAACTCCTTAGCATTTCACATCCAAGGTGAGAGTAAAATAACTGTTGTAGAAGTTAAAAAACTTCTGAAGTTACAGCACTTCTAAACAACACAATGGTCATGCCTTATCTACCATAACTAAGGAGCACTTACTATGTGCTCTCATTAAACACAGCACCATAAACATAAAATGAAATCCCCTTATCAGTGCCTTTAGTTACTGCTTAATGGTTAATGTGCCAAGCATTCTCTCCTTTCTTACAACTGTGAGGTTGGGTGCTATTACTATCTCACTTTAGAGGTGAGGAAAAGGAGGCAAGAAGAATTAAGGCCATAGATAATAAGGGATGGGAAGGGACTTAAAATTTGGATCTAGCCAGATCTATGTATTTGAGTGTTAGGACTTAAGAAAATGTCCCTTCCAAAGGGTTTAATAGGTGACAACCTTGTTAGTTTTCTTCTCAAACTCATCTCCTTTTTCTTTTTATCTCTTTTTCCTAATAAAAAAAGTTTAGATTTACCAGGACATATTTTTTACTTTTCTTAATTTTTTTTTTAATGTTTACTTATTTTTTTATTTTGAGAGAGAGAGAGAGAAAAAGCACAATTTAAGCGTCTGGCTTTGGCTCAGGTCATGGTCTCATGGTTCATGAATTCGAGCTCCACATCAGGCTCTGAGCTGTCAGCACAGAGCCTGGAGCCTGCTACCAGGATATATTTTAAACCAGAGTTAGTCTTATTCTTCCAATTATACCTAATACTACCATCAGATTATGAATAATTTTATTGCACCTTTCCGTGTGGCATAAAGAATGTTATAATTATGCTATTTATACAATCATGTTGTTCAAGATACTGGATCTCCTACCTAAGGGAGTAGTCACATGTGACACTAAACTTTTGGAGGAAACAACTATACCACACTTGGAGAATGAGTCACAATCTAATGGAGAAGGGCGAGAATGAAAGCGTTTTTATGTTGCCTTCATAACTAATGCCTCTCCTGACACTTCAAATGAAGCCCACCCAGAAGGAGGAAGAAGAGAAGCCTCTTAGAAATGGACCATATGCTCTATGTCTGTAAAAGATACATCATGACACCTTTTCATGTGGCTATCTCATTGACCTCTAAGCTGGTTAGCAGAGGGAGAAGATATAAATGTCTGTATTCAGAGGATGAGATAATTAAGAACTAATAGAGTTAAATAACTAGTCTTAAGTTCTAGGAGAAGGCAAAAAACAGAATGTCATTTTCCATACTCTAAGACTTCCCCTCTATCAGTAGTTTCTAGGCAGCAACATAAAAATACCTACCTACCTGTTTTTTTGAAACCAGTAGGTTTTCTTACCCCTCTAGATACAGTGAAGTTTTTGTGCTCAAAACCAAAGTCTCTTAGTTCAAACAGACAATTAGAAGGTGGTTGCAGGCATCCTATTTCTTCAAGGCATCAAACAGGCCTCTTGTATTAAAAACTGCTCTATACAAATATTAAATAATTGGAATTTTGAGGGGAAAAACCAAATATCTTGGTTTTTGTTTTTACAGCTCCTTTTATATTTCAACCTGGAGGAAGATAGTAATATTTCTCAAATAATAAATTCCTTAAAAAGAAATCTTCAATGTTGCATCTGTGATGGTCTTTAATAATAACAGGCATAGGGGGTTGAGAGCAAGAGGCCTTAAGGTGCATACCTAACCAGACCTGAGGCCTTCACTGCTGCCTGATCCCATAGGGTCTGCTCTGTTTTATTGGCTTCTCATTGGTTGGTCATCACATGTTTTGCCACCATAGTGAAATTTCACCTTATTACAAATAATAGTGCTAACTAAGACAAGAATTTTCTTTCTATTATCAGTTTGCCCTGAGTTCTTAATAAAAACAAAACAAAACAAAAACCACTATAGGGGTGCCTGGGTGGCTCAGTCAGTTTAGTGTCCAGCTCTTGATTTTGGCCCAGGTCAAGATGTCATGGTTCATGGAATCAAGCCCCACATCAGGCTCTGCACTGACAGTATGGAGCCTTCTTGGGATTCTCTCTCCCCCTCTGTCTCTGCCCCTCCCCCACTCGCACTCACTGGCTCTCTTGCTCACTCTCTCAAATTAAAAAAAAAAACACACTATATATTCAGCCAACTACATATTCTCTCCTATACTAGTTCAATCTAGCTCAATTTTTGGATATGACATTCCCAACTAACATTTAAGGACTTTGGGGGTGGGGAGAAGAATTGTCCTGAAATAAGGGGGAATAGGGATGGGCTAGTACTTAGGAAACAGAAAGGACCGGGGTGTTCATCAGCTTCGGAGCAGATAACTAATTAGAATGATTTGGGAGGTCTATACCATGCCACAGCTAGCTATGTGTGTGTGTGTGTGTGTGTGTGTGTGTGTGTGTGTGTGTGTGCACATGCCATATGGCCTATCAATTCTTTAGCATGAAGGCTATAGGTACTGGTACATTGGTAAAGGCAGTGTGTTTAGTACAATATAGGTTCTTTTTTAAAATAATTTTTATGTTTATTTATTTTTGATGGAGAGAGAGAGAGAGAAAGAGCACGAGAAGGGGAGGGGCAGAGAAACAGGGAGAAACAAAAAACAAAGCAGGCTCCAGGATCTGGGCTGTCAGCACAGAGCCTGACATGGGGTTCAAATCCACAAGACATGAAATCATGACCTGAGCTGAAGTCGGACACTTAACTGACTGAGCCACCAGGTGCCCCAGTATAATATAGGTTATTAATAAAAGTTAGGAATCCCAAACTTAGATTTTTTTAAAATAAAGTTGTTGTTTTTTTTTTCCCCAGGTAGTCAACTAAAGATTTATTCTTTCCCCCACTTCAAAGGAAGGACCATCAAAAAAATGCTCCAGTCTTCTCTTACCTTCCCAAAGAAAACTTTTAAGAATAATGGTCCTTTGTTTTCTAGTTCTCTCTGACTTTAGGGAAGAGCTTATCTATTTTAATTTTGTAATTTAAAAATGTTTTACTTTAGTATCCACTGTATACCAAACAATGTATAATTAGATAATGGAAACAGAGAAAAATGTCCCCTGAATGCAGAAAGTTACCATCTCAGTATTGGAAAAAGTAGTTTGTTTCTAATATTCTTGATCATATTTAAAATTTAATCTTAAGTGTTATAAATATTAGAGTTAAATCTTTTGTTATCTTGGACATATTTTATAGTTTTCTAGAAAACTATAGTGAGGATAAAGTGAGGGATACGTGAGGTCTGAGGAATTCAGTGCTCCCATTTCTTATTTTGTCAGTAGACAAATATAGTGTTTGTATAATTCTCTTTTCTTAGTTATTAGGTATTGATTAGTTTTTCCTGGGCTATGAACAAAAGTAAATGTGACTTTTTGTGAAACTCACTGCTTTAATACCTGTGGTTTTTAACGAATTGGCTCCAAAAGTAAACACAAGAAGCTGAAGTACTCTCCCAGAACGTGGAGACAGCGAAGATTAAATGCCCAGGAATGAGGTTTTGAAACCTGTAACAAGCATCCAATATTTCATTGAGCTCTTCTGGACCTCAGTTACTCCTGTCAGCTATGAAACCAGTGTTCAGAACCCCAAGAACGACGTAGCTCCCATTCTCAACTGAACCATACCATCAGAGTTTAGGAAGCAACTGGAGTGTTTCTCAGCATGTACACCTGGAGGCTTTTCTCAGTCACCTTGAGAGATCTGAGTAAAGAGAATTTGTTGATTTATGTGTAAATCATGATTTCCTAGAAAACATGGTTAATTTTAGGTTCTGTTAGGATGTCTGGACAGCAGCTGAGTGGGCTTAGCAGGAGAAGTGGTAAGGTGACTGGGACACATGGTGAAATTCCCTAATATAACTGGAGAGTTTTATTTTATTTTATTTTATTTTATTTTATTTTATTTTATTTTTTATTTTATTCTATTCTATTCTATAAGTTTATTTACTTGTTTTGAGAGAGACAGAGACAGCACAAGTGGGGGAGGGCCAGAGAGAGAGAAGACAGAGAATCCTAAGCAGGCTCTGTGCTACCAGCACAGAGCCTGATGCAGGACTCAAACCCATGAACTGTGAGATCATAACCTGAGCAGAAACCAAGAGTGGGACGCTTAAGTGACTGAGCCACCACGCACCCCTCTAGTATAACTGGATATTTTAGACAGGTAAGGAAACTACCAAGAGGTTCCCTATTGATGTGTTGATACAAGTACGCATTTAGTGTGTGTCTTCACTTGATTTAAATTAATCTTCACCACTCCAGCTAGGATCTTTAATTTTTAGAACTATCTTTCAAAAGCAAAGGAGAGATCTAAGTACTGCCACTTATTTCTAGAAACCACCAGGAAAACAACATTTCCAGTTTTATGTTGTATATTCACTTCAGTTTGCTCATTGTATTTCATCACTGAATTTGTCATGGAATGACTTCTGAATCCACATCTGAGCATTGGGATTATATTAAAGTTTATGGATATTTTTCCTTTCCCCCCAAAAAAATTTAAGGCAGCTTATAAAGTAAAGTTTTTCTACTTCAAGGCTGTGTCCCAAATGCAAGAAGTCTTTAGATTTATTTAAAAACTTTTTTTTAATGTTTATTTTTGAGAGAGAGACAGAGACAGAGTGTGAGGAGCAGAGGGGCAGAGAGAGAAGGAGACACAGAATGTGAAGCAGGCACCAGGCTCTGAGCTGTCAGCACAGAGCCCAATGTGGGTCTTGAACTCATGAACCTCAAAATCATGGCCTGAGCCGAAGTCAGACGCTTAACTGACTGAGCCACCCAGGTGTCACTAGATTTATTTTTAAATAATGATGCAGAACATGTGAGATAACCTGAAGTGACAGATAAGCAGCAAAACTAAATTTTACTTTCTATGCTGATTTTGCACTAGTATTATCATCATAGGTAATAATCAGGAGTGTGCCACCTGAAACTGGGCAGAGCTACTGGGCTAGCCAAAGTCAGTACAACACACCCAGGGGTGTTGTCACAACGCCCTGGATTTCACCACCCCTGGGTGTTCACAGAGAAGGGATGACACTCAAAGGTATGCAGCCAAACAGTAATTGTTAGATGTCATCTTCTGCTGGGAAATAAGATAATTAAATAATTGTTTTCAAGCTACCACTTATGGATACTATGGCCTCTCTCTGGAAAATAATAACCCTTCAAGTGGACCAAGCTCATACTTTATAGCATAGGACTTTTTAGGATTCTGCAGTGTTTAGCTTTTGAGATTGCAGTTTGGATACATATCAAAGAAGCATAGCCAATTTGGCATTGCTCAGAGCCTGACCAGCCAACCAGGACCCCTTCAGAAGGTGATTTTCCAGTCTGAATTTTTCAGGGCCTTGGTATCCCCCTCCTATTTCCTTCTCCATTATGTTGATTGCATTCATGGCTTATTAGTGGTGCCAGCAGAAATGTTGGCTGAAAAAGTCAGGAAAAGCACAATCAGTCCAAACTGAAGGCCACTAGGCATATAGATGAAAGATTTGGGGAAAAAGGAATTATGGTTTTAAATGAGTTTTTAAAATGTTTTCAGATTTTATTAACCAATAATGTCTTTGAATCTTATTTATGAAAGAAAATAGATCTTTCTGTGTTCCTCTCAACCTAGTAATGTGCGCCAATGAATCCCATTTTTTACAACCAGGAGGCAAATATCCACCTTTCCCCGGTTTTCTTATATTACTATCTCTGATTTACACTTCTTCAAGGAAGATTTTCTCTACTTGCTGCCAACCTATTGATTCCTCAGCTTTATCGGGGGTCACCAAGTCTTAATAATTGCTAAATCCAATGAAAGCTTTCAGTCTGATCTCGCTAAGCCTCTGCTACATTTGATGCTATGACTCATTCTTTAGTTCTTGAAGCTCTCTTTTTCTATAAAATCCATAAGACTATATCCATCCAGCTACTCTTGTATTATTCTGACCCTTCTCTTCCTAGCACCTCTTCTTCCACCCACACAAATGTTGCCATAACCCTAGATTATGTCTTCCATATGCTGCACTTCTCAGACTAGATGCTTCACCTGAGTAAAACTGCCCATTTTGATCGAACTGATATCTATTTGCTAATGACCCCCACATATATATCCAGGCTCAGCTCTCAAGTTATAGATTTCCATATCCAGTTTCCTGTTGGTCACTGTTACCTGTATATTTTACTGGCCTCTCAAACAGAACTGACTATGTTGAACTTTGGTCTCTCCTCTTCCATTGGTCACTCTTTGAGGACTCTCTTTCTTTTAGTGTCTGCACCAAACTGCCAAATATCTAAATTAAAAATCCAGAAGTTTACTTTGTTTGTTGACTGCATGAAGGTCAAGTGTTGATTGGATATTGAAGTGTGCCTTACTCAAGGCTCTTGAATACCAGTATCTTTTGATTTATCATTGCTACATCTTTTAGTTCTTTATGATTTCTTCCCAAGTGCTATCTATTTAAGATTCCTTAACAATTATAGCTCTTAAAAACCTTTGATACTAATAGTTCTTATAAGCATTTAGTTTTCCTTCCTACATAGTTCTTTCAAGGGCTTTAAGTTATACTTTTATAGAAAGTTATACATTCTCTGCTAGCACCCTGAAAACCCCTGTTTACAAAGAAGGAAGGAAGGAAAGAAAGAAGGAAGAGAGAAGGGGGGGAGAGAGCAGAAGGGAGGAAATAAGGAAGAAAGGAAAAGAAAGGAAAGGAAAGGAAAGGAAAGGAAAGAAAGAAAGAAAGAAAGAAAGAAAGAAAGAAAGAAAGGGAGAGGGAAGGAGGAAAGAAGAAATAAATAAGGAGAAAGAAAGGAAAGAAAGAAAGGGAATACAGAAAGAAAAGGAAGAAAAGAGAAAGCTAGCTCAACACACACCTCTGGTTCATGGACATGCCAAGTTTCTTCTGGGATGATAAGCTGCCAAGCACCAAAGTACTGTAACTCATCATCCCCAGTGAATGAGAGGAAGAGGTGGTGTGGAAAGAACATCCTGTTTTCCAGAACTTCAGTGACTGAAGTGCTGTCATCTCACATTATTTTTTTTTCTTATTTTTGCATGTGTTTCATCTTATCCTACCCCCAAAACTACATGGTTGACATAGGTAACTAAAATCCAGCTTATGCAAAGAAGCTAGAGCATAAGAAAAGCAGGGAAGTTTAAGTGAATTCCTTGTCTGACAGCCTAAGAGGTAATGGAAGCACACAAAAATGTCCTAGGTCTCACAAGCACCATCTTCTGGTTTCTGGAAATCTTTGAATGGTGTGATGCCAAACCTGCTGACTTTTCATAAGCCCTCCTATCTGAATTACTGTATTACCAGAGTCAATTTATTTCTATTTTTAGAAAGATACTTAGTTTGAGAACATCAACCAGGTGAATTCTCATTAATAACAATATTGTTATTCTATAAAAAGAAAGTTCTACTAGCAACTTGAATGCCAACTCTGTGTTAAGTATGTGGTAATTATTTTATAAATGTTCTTTTACTTAAGCTGCAAAATAACATTCTGAAGTAAGGTTCATTATTCCATTTTTAATATGTGGAAACCAAGGTTCAGAGGGCATAAATAACTTTCTTAAGGTTATGCAGTTGGTAAGTACTGGAACTTAGATGAAATGTAAGTCTGTTTTTGTCTAAGCTTAAGTACTCTAAAATTCCTTTGTTCTTTTTGCTAAAATAACACTTGTTTAATTTGACTCTTAATGGGCACCTTGGACGTTTTTAGCTTAAATAAGCTATACATTCAAAGTGTTAGATGTGTTATTTCAAATTTTCGAAATGAATGACACATTTATTGCTATCAGAGTCTCAAATGCAAAAATTTGACAAATGTTAGCAATAATTAAATGTTATTATTTGATATTTAAGATAATAACAACAGTATTTTTATTCACAAGGAAGAATAAGAAGTACCTTTTGCTTTCATGGATCATAAAACCTGTTTGGGTAAGTTAGTTCCTATGTTTGTGACGACAGCTTACCAAGTTGATAGTGCTTATCTTTATGGCTCTTCAGTTGAACTTGATATTGATCTATGAAATGAAAGGATTGGAGGAGTACTAACTTCATATTGCTTGTTTACTCATGAAACATGATTTTATCAAACACATGAGGAATGGTACTTAAAGAAAAGATGACACTGATCTTTAAGGTCATTTGAAAATTCTGTTTGATTTCAAATCTGCAAGATGCTTACTTCTTCAGAAACTCACTCAGAGGAAGCAAGTCTTGAATTAGAAGACAAAAATCGTTAACTAGGAACTCCAACCTGAAGGTTCCAAATTGTTTAACCATCATAATAGGGGAGGACACATTCTTAATATGAAATTGAATTTTTTTTTCTTTTTAAGGGTGGAGATGATTTTACCTTGTTTGAGAAAATGTTTGGGATTTTAGTCATTTTACTTTAATAAAAAGACCTGACTAAATACCATCTTTGCCACTTTTTCAAGTTCATCTACATATAGAAGACTATCTTCTAAAATATTAAACTGTGATTAATTATACTTTCCTGCACATTATCATCTTTAAAAACATTAGTTAGAGATGAGAAATTAGCTTATGTCTTTTGCCACTTAGAAACAAAACCAATATTCCACCTGTCAACTACTGGGAGAAGAAATACATAGGTAACAAAAATAATTCATTTATTCAAATTCTCTTTTTGTGAACACATAAAAAATAAAACAGACATTCTTCATTATGAGGCCATACCATAGAGTCATAACTTTCCAGAATTGTGTCAAGATATATTTCGGATTGCAAAGAGAATATCATATTGGTATAATACTTAGATTCAATCAAATAAGCAGATGAAATTTTATGGGATACATCTGATAACAAGTGGTATAATTCAAGAACAACTTTTGAGTTCACTTAAACCTAGTTGTACTATATAAAAAGACAAAGGAGGCACTGAGAACTTAGCTGGGTTTCAAACCCATAAAGCTGGCTCTCAATAGCATGAGTCACCCAGAGATAAAGGCATCCAGTGATTTACTTGAATCATTCATTGCCAGCCTGGAAAAGATTTTGGAAATTAGCAGTGTCCTCACTTTTTTTGATGGCATGGCAAAAGAAAGGCTAATTCATGAAAAGGAGAAACCCCTTTCATTTGACGTTGGATTTCCTCCTAGCTCAAACACAAATGGCATTACTAACAACAAAGCAACATGCTAGGAGGCTAGATGGAGATTATGTGCCTTTAAGAATAGGCTACCATCTTTTGAGCATAACTAAAGGGTGACCTGGTAACTTTGAGACTATAAATGATCTCATTTGACAGACTATCCTTCTTGTCTAAAAAAAAAAAAAAAAGAACATCAATAAGACTTCACTAACTTCCCAGGCAGCTGTGCTTTGTTGAACTTGACAGTTTCCATTTTTACTCTGTGAATGATTTCTTATCCTGGTTAGAATGTATGATTCAGGTACATGCAGATTCTTTGTGGAGTTTTAGGATGATGAAGTATGCTTACAACGAGAGAGTACATTATCCACCATCTTTGTTCTTTGAAGATGTTGACAGTCTGGCTATCCTCTGGCCTAATTGAGAAACTGGGCCATGCTAAATTAACCACAAACTCATCATCATGACACTAGATGGTATTTGCATCTCCTCCCCAGCGCTGGCATTGCCTCTTCTGAATTCAGGAAAGGGGTCAAGGCTCATGAGAATGGCAATCCATGGTTCAGCTAGGCCCATACAGGGTCCCCTCTCCAGTAGAGCAATGATACACTCTGTATGCTGGGACCTCTTCAGAGATGGAAGGAAAGAAACAGGCAATAGTTTCTTAATTCCATGAAACTGTTAATCCCAGACTTGAGGAAAGACCAGAAGGTGATAAGTTATTTTTCTCTAACTTGAATGTATACACTTATCAGGATATATCTATAACAGCTGAGCTGCAGCCATGCTTTTTGGCCTCTTTCTTTGGTTCCTATTCCGAAAGCACCAACCTGGTGTTGTTGACAAGCTGTTCTTACCCTCCATGGCTGCTTCATGGCTGAAATGTGAATGTGTTTTACTGTGTAATTAAAAGCAACCCTTCCTTTCTGTTTTCTGGTTGCCAAACTGGGCAGCAGTTGTTATTTCTCCTCCATGTTCTTGTTCAAGGAGTTGGTTTGCAGAGAGGATGATTCCAATTCTGGCTTTGGTTTCCCTTCAACCTGAAGTGTCTCTAACTGGCACAGTCTCCTGATACTTGGACTGGAGGTAAACTCATTTTACAACTGGTTTCTGCTAGTCTGCACATATAGTTCCTAGTTTAATAATAAACCTTTTTTTGTTGTTGCTCTTAACACAATTTGTAAATTACTTCCCAGAGCCGCCCTTACTAAATGTCTGTGACCTTATTGTCAAGAAAGTCTTGACAAGCAGAAGCTGCTGCCTGGGGGTTGGAATGTACTACTTCCTGTTCTTTCTCTCCAAGCTGAAGCATTCTATCCAAACAAAAACTGAACTTGGTGCACATGTGACCCAAAGCTAGCTTGAAATGAAACTCTCTGAAGATGAAAAACTTTACACATTAACTCCTGGTTCCACTCCATCTACTTACAGTGCCTAAGACCACAAAGAGGGCCTTGTAAAAAGAACCAAAATAAACAAAGGGATGGCTCAAGCTGTGAACTAAGACAAACAAGCAATCAACAGCCACAGATAGCATCAGATTAATTGCTGCTGATATCCGACAAAATGCAAAAAAACTACAACAATGGCATAGTACTGTTTAAGTCAACCACCCCACAGCCCTGCCAGGACACTACTCAATCTTAGGGTATTTCAATATAAGGGAAATCAGTACTTGAACCCCAACCCAACTTGCATATGACCAGAAGGAGCAGAAGAATCCTGTGTCTTTACTACAAAAATATCGTGACAACAGAATGGACACTCTGTTAGAAAAGCCTGGGATCTCATCTTGATGTTTTCCTTGTAGCCATGCTCCCAGTTTTTCTATCAATAATTTACTTAAGATACAACATGAGCCCTAGCAAAAGGGGCGCATAGCCAGATATTAAACTGTGAAGGCTTGCTTTCTTTTCTTCAGGAAATAAATTAACAATAAATCATAATATAAATGGAGACAGAAAAATTACAAGCCAATCACTGAGTGGCTTCCCTCAAAAGGGCAAATGTAAGGGAAGACACCTCACTTTTCCAAGGGGAGGTGCCACCCAGGAGAAGAAAGACATGGGGAAAAGAGGAGTTAGAAAGACCGTGACTCTGGTTCTATGAGATGATAGTAACTGCCCAGGAGATGGCTGTATGTGGGAACTCAGAAAGCTGAGCCCCAGAGCTATAAATCTTTTGGTCTTTGGCCAGGCAGAGCATGAAAACCCATGACACTTGTGGAAGGGCTGCCTTTCCCCTATGAACCTCCATGGCAGGCTCTGCCCTGGCTCTAGCAGTGGTCATTGGAATAGTGGGCCTTGCGTCTGTCTTGTTCTGGGCCGGATTTTAAGGATGGAGATTTTGTGGCATGCAAAGTACTTCCCCTTACTTAAGCCTATGTTCCCCCTGGTGAGATGCCCAGCACCTAGCATTCAGAAGACATCCCAAGGCTAGTGTGCAGCATAGCAGTGCCCAGCAGGACAAGTACAATACAAACTTATTTGTACTGCTTTACATCTGTGGGGTGGCCAAGGCTCAAAAGAGTTATACCTCACAGGCCTCACTTGCTCAGCTAGAGGAAATCTACTGGGATGACCCCATATATCACTAGGGCATGAAAGTACTTCCTATTCCTCATCCCGAATATTTGCATCCATGGAGTTGGATACCATCTTGACCCCTGTGGTTGCTACAGAAGCTGGGGTTTGCTCTCACCTTGTATCATTTACTCCAACTCTCCAAGGCTAGGTTCCTAAGTCACTAGCATCACTGCTCTCCTTTGAGAGAGACGAAGCTAGGCAATATTCCCCTTCTCCTGACTCCACAATTTCCATAAGCATTAGGGAATCCTTGGATATATAATCAGGAAGAAATGGGAGCCTTAGATGAGGCACAGAAAAAAAACTCTTCTTGCAAGTGGAAGGCACACTGAGGTCATCAGTTATACACTGTGGTGATTGACAGAGGAGACCCTCAGCATATAGAACTATTAGTGTCCAAAGTGGGAAAGCCCTGGGTAAACCAAGACGAACTGGTCATCCAGTTGCAAAATGTATAGGGAGTCATCTCGTTTTCCATATATTCAATAAAACTTTAATTTGGAACTTGAAATTTTAATTCACAAAGAAGCTGATAAACTCATGCTTGACCGATTGTATTATAGGCTTATAGGTAGAATACAATAAATTTAAGAGAAATAAAATGTTTCCCATAAGGACTTACATATGGATTTAGGTCTATCAATTTAGCATCATTCTCAAGTTGTACTTTACAGTGAGATTCAAGGCCTTCAACTGAATTGTTCTATTAGAATAACTGTAAAGATTATAACTAGGGTTTATGTACTGCTATATGACTTGGAAAAAATTTTAGATCCACTTACTTAAAATTTACATTAATTTTGAGATATTACTCTCAATCATATTTTGTTGATGCAGAAAGGCAAAAGGCCACCCAGCTCATAAAGGACAGAGTAGGATCTCAAATGTAGATCTGCTCAACTTCAGAGCCTGAACTTTTAAATTCTTAAGGAACATACAAACAAAGGGAATAGCATGTGTAAAAGCCCTGAGGTAGTTTAGAGAGCTTAACATTGTCAAGGAACAAACAGCTTAGTATAATGTGATGAGAAATTAAGCCACAGAGTTTTGTGGGGTCCAGAAGGCAGTGTGCCATAAGAGTCTTGTTAGAGTTTGGCCTCTAAAATAAGGGAATGAGGGGCACCTGGGTGGCTCAGTCGCTTAAGCGTCTGACTTCAGCTCAGGTCATGATCTCGCAGGTTCTTGAGTTCAAGCCCCACATCAGGCTCTGTGCTGACAGCTTAGAGCCTGGAGCCTGCTTCAGATTCTATATCTCCCTCTCTTTCTGCCCCTCCCCCACTCAGGCTCTGTCTCTCTCTGTCTCAAAAATAAATAAACACTAAAAAAAAAAAGAAATTTAAATAAGGGAATGGGATGATATTAAAGCAGACAAATAAAATTATCAGACTTGAATTTAGAAAGTTTCTTTTACTTCTTTGTGAAATATTTACCTAGGGAGATCAGTTTGGAATCTCTTGAGGTTGTTCAAACAGGCAAAGATGGTGGTTTAGGCTAGGATTGTGGCAAGTGAAGATGGAGAGAAGTGGATTGATTGGAGAGATGTTTAAAAGGTAGAATCAGTAGACTTAACTGGATTTGGGTAGTGAGGGGGAAGCAGATGTCAAGAATGACCTCAAACAAGGTTCCTGGAGGACCAGCAAGACAGCTGTTAGAATGATGATCTTTCAGAGGCATTATAACTCCACTGGGTAACTTAGTGAACTATAAATACAGCCTACTGTGTACAGTGCTAAAGTATACAATGGCCATGAGTGGAAACTGAAAAACAAAAATGTCCTCTCTACTAGTGTGTGTGTGTGTGTGTGTGTGTGTATTTAATTATCAGAATTTAAATATCCTGCCATCTACCAAATAATAAATTATTAAGTTTGGAGAGAAAACAATAAAACAGCTGGGAGAACAAAAATTGCAGAAAAGTTAAAAGAGGTTTGTTATTTTCACTGAGAACATTTTCTTGCTTTGGCCAGTAGAAGTGAATTAATAAATGAATATGTTTCTATCTACATGTTTTTAATTTTGAAACTCATCCCTCTCCTTTCCCCCTATAGTAAGTTGAATCGCACTCACAAAGATTCATTTTCACCCAAACTTCAGAATTTAACCTTATTTAAAAACAAGGTCTTTGCAAATGTAATTAATTAAGGATCTCAAGATAAAATCATTGTGGACCTTAATGTGGATTTTAATCCAATGACTGGTGTCCTTAAAAGAAGAGTGGAGAATACAGAGACGAAGGAGAAGACCATATGAAGACAGAGGCAGAGATTCATTACACAGCCACAAGCCAAAGAATGCTTGTGGCCACCAGAAACTGGAATAAGCAAGAAAGGTTTCTACCCTGGAGACTTCAAAGGGACAACGGCTGGGCTGGCACCTTGATTTTAGATGGCTAAGCCTCTAGAATCTTAAGAGAATATCTGTTGTTTTAAGCCACAAAGTTTGTGGTAATTTGTTATGGCAGCCGTAGGAAACTAATACACCCACTAAATAAATGTTGAACAAATGGTCTGTGGTTTGGTCCAACCTTGTTCCCTGGTTTCTGGCAGAAGCAACAGGGAGTATGGGATACACTTTTCAGTAAGATACACTGGCAGAGAGAAGACTTGAATGGGAAAATGAATTCAGACTTAGACACGATGAGTTTCAGTTGCCTGTGTCTTATCTAAGTAGAGATGTTAAAGTGTCAATTGGATATATTGTACTGTAGCACCTTGGTCTAGACAGCCTAAATATGCTGGAAGTTTTCTGTGCACAAGTGGTATGTGACCCATAGGAGTGGTTCTGATTGCCTAGGAAGTAAGTTTTGCAAAAGAGAAAGGTTCAACAGGGAGCTCTATCATTTAAACATGGGTGGGAAATGAAGAGATGCTAAAGGAGACTGGAAGGAAACAGTAGAGAAGGCAGAGAAAAGCCAAGGGAGGAGGGTGGCATTTCAGCCAGGGGAGGAGACTACTTGCCTGTGTTGAGGGCTGAGATGTCAAATATGAAACAGATTGAACATGGCCATTGGCATTAGCAACACGAAGATTCCTGGTGGCCTCAGTAAGAGTGGTTTCAACAGAGTGGGATTCATATTGGAGTAGCTTGAGAAGTATATACATATTTGAAATATTTTAATATGTTTTCTAAAAGGAAGGAAGTGAAAGTTCACAAATCTTGGCTGTGAAGGAGAGTGGGATAAGAGAATGCACGTGTGTGTGTGTCTCAAGATGTAAAGGACTTGGACATATTTAAATTCTGTTGAAAGGGAAATGTGAGAGAGAGAAATGTTTGAAGGGAATTAGTTTCACGAAACAGTAGTAGGGAGAGAGATGAAATAATCAATAGTGCAAAGTTGCACAGAAGGTGATTGGAAGTGGATTCTCAGGACACACGGAGAAAGGTGGCCTTAGATAGGAGGAGGGACGTTTCCTCCACCATGACTGCAGGAAAATGATGACAGGTGGGAGTAGCTGTGGATGTCAGGTACAGATTTTGTGAAGGGAAGTTCAGGCTGTGAGTTACCCTCTAATGTATCTTTTTCCAGAAAGTTAAAAGGCTATGCCTTAGTTTTTTTCTAGTTCATTCTCTACACTACAACATACTGATATCCTCCTCAATGCCTACAAATTAACCTAAGTAGATGATATTTTAGGATTGTGGTTTCTCTAAAACTTCAGACTGCATAGCTCTGTATTTGACAAAAGTGTCAGTGCACTATACTGTTCTAATAAAATAAAAAGTCTTGTAATTAATTGTTATTAATTATCTCTAGAAAATAGCACACATATCCATAGAATATATTTTACTACTTTCCTGAGAGAGACAAATTATAACACTTTCCAAAAGAAAAACAATATGCATATTCATGGAAAAAATTGCTTTGGGGACTTCCTAATGGATTCAACTGAACTTTTAGAAACGTAAGCAGTCATAACTGCTGTTTTGTAATTATCCTCAAAGTAAATTGAGTAAATACTGGAAGGTGGGTTGCTCATCTAATTGCACACAATGCACAGCAAGTAGATAGGTGTGGAGAAGTGATTTGGTTGGTAGGTAGGCAGTGAGACTACTTAATATCTTTTCTACTGTTCCTGTTACCAGGCACAGGATAAGCTGAATTTAGATGCTGGCTATTGATTTACCCTTTGCGTTTTCTGGCCCCTGGCATGTGAGAATTCTAATATCATGCCTGAGCAACACTGAATAATAAACCAGATACTACTTTGAAAATGTGTGTGGTCCTTTTTTTTATGAGCTATTTTTCTCCCAAACTAATCCTTTTAGTCCCTTATTAAATTCCTTATGGCATATTCACCCTCAGGAACAGGAAAAAGTACAGAACATCCCCGCCCATTTTCTTTGACATAGCAATTACTGCCTGATAATGGTGTGGTAGAAATAGCCAGCATACTTGGAAATCAAGACTGAACTACTAATAAATGTTAATTGATTATTTAATCTAGTAGATTTGTTTTGTTGCTATATGTGTTAGCCATCTGATCTATGGTTAATAAGCCACTCTATTCAAGCTTATTACTGTTGGAGATAGGCTCAGTGAATTTTAGTAAAATTTGCCACACTTTATCTCTTGCTTTATAAATCACAGCATGTACCATAATTCATTTCAGTAATGTATTCATAGGGCAATTGTCTGGCTCTACATGTAGTAGTAAGAAAGATTTTCTGTTAAAACCCAAGTGCTGTTCACTTAAAGATATTCTATATTTCATTAGTCTTCTGATGATAACAAGGTACTTTCATTTACCTTTTGAAAAGTTATACTCCATCTGCATATAGATTTTTTTCAGTTCCTGAATTTTTAGCTAAGGTCTTATAATTCAGTTTTTACATTATCATTTAGAGAATGTTGGTTTTAATTATTAAACTAAGGGAAGTTAAAAAATGGTGATGCAGAGAACATTATAAATTTTCAGGATTGGCAATTTGGGTTCTTATAGGCCCCTAAAATGTCACTGGAAACAAACAAACAAACAAAAACAAAAATAAGAATTTAAAAACAAGGGCTTAGAGTCATATACAACTCACTGTAAGACCTTCAGCAGATCACTTAATGTCTCTGAACTTCTGTTTTCCTGTGTACACAGTGAAAATATCAGACTAGATGTTCCTTCTAATGCCCTGTCTAGCTCTACTATTCCCAGAACAACCACACTTTACGGGGCAGACAATAATAACCATAAATTATGATTTTTTATTTCAGAAAAAAAGCATGCACACTAAGTTAATATAAAGTAAGGTAGGAGCATAGTACAATGAAAAGGACATGTGAATCAGACTGGGGTTCTGATCTTAGCTTCACCATTCATGGCTTTAAGCAGTTCATTTAATGCTCTCTGGAAGTTTCCTCACTTATAAAATGGGGGTGGCCATTCCCCCTTGATGTGGCTATGACAGCAAACAACCAAATAGATGCACAGAGCTTAGCATAGTGACAGACAAGATAAGCTCTCAACAGATGTTAGTCATTATTTTTGTCATCTTTGTCAGAGAGGACGGCCATGAGTGAAAAGGCATCCAGTACAATTTCGGTGCTCAATAGACACTACCCATTCTTGAATAAATGCAGAAGTCTAGAGGTGTAAGACTATTCTTGAATATATACAGAAGTCTAGAGGTATAAGATTAGTCACATGGTATCAGAAAAGAAACATTACAAGTGGCCAGATCATGAGAATGAGGCAAGGAGTTTCTCAATAAGGTCAGTAATCCCATACTGGGGAAGCAGGCTAATGATATTGACTCAAAGTTGAAATCCACTGTGGTTAGCACTAAAAAAAATAACAGTTTAGAAAATTAAGTAAAATGAATCAAAAGGAAATAAAAGCACCTCCAAAAACCAGGAAGCTAATTCACTCAACAGCAAAACCCAGGGAGGTGGGAAGAGCAATTGAGAAAAATTAATGAAGCGAGAATTCTTTCTTGCATCCAGACACAAGCAAGAGGCTGTGCAGAACTCTCATTAACAGACCTGCCATGAACTTACTTTACCTCCTTTGGCTGCTTCCCCTCACTATGTTTTCACACAAGAGAATACTGAACTTGTAATCCAAAAGCTCACTCTGCTGGACGCGTCTCTGAGCCTTTAGAGTCTATGCTTTCCTACCTGAGGAAGCACTGTAATGAAGAATTATGCAATGTGACCTGCTCCTGTGTAATCTAACTAAAAAAAATACAACCCTTTATTCCTAAATTATAATTTTACAGTTTAACCTTCCGATGGCTGATTTCCTTAAAGTAAGCCCCTCTCAGTGTCCACCCCAGCTATATCTAAGAGTTACTTAGAGATCTTATGATCCCTGGCAAAATCCTTTTAGCTTCTTCTATTCTTACATATATATTTTTTTCCAGGCCACCGTTGATTTTGCTGCTGCTTACTCTTAGGAGGTAGTCATCTAAGAAAACTACCCTCTATTGGCATTGCTGCTCTTAGAAGTGGGCAAGGTATCTGCTCTGACTTTCTTCTAGCCATGTTCAATCCTATGCAGTAAGGCATTCACTGGGCCTACCTGCCCCCTTCTAGTTCATGGTCTGGGTACCCAGGACTCCAGAATCATCTGTCCAGAGAGACTTCAGGCTTCAACCCTGGGCCCTTCATTCTGAAGCTATAGCATGTGAATGTGTATACCCTATAGGCTCAAGGGGCAGCAATGGTAGCCATTTGCTGTGAGGTTATATATGGAGTTTGGAAACGTGGCCTGGGATATCCATGCATGGATGAACAAGAACCCTCCTCATATGGGACAGAGCCAGCATGGGAAGAAAAAGGGAATGGTTTGGGGCAAAAGATGAAAAAGAGAGAAGAGGATTTTAAATTTTAACTGGCCTCCCAGGCCATTATGAAGGTAGGAGGCAAGGTAGGAGGTTGGGACATATTCTAGACAATTAGGTAGTTTGATTCACAATGTTTAAATATTTGGGCATGGGTGTACATGTTTTCTTCGTATTCCTGTCCAGGCCTATGGACATTAGGTAGGCCCAAATGAGTGAGGTGGTCACCACAATTACCACCTCTTCAACTCTAGGGAGGGCTCTGCCCTTGGTAATTCCTCTTAGGACAAGTGACACCAATCCAGATTTTAATAAGATTTCACTGAACACCTAAAAATAACCAAAGTCTAACACAGAATAACCAACAGCTGTAGTCAGCAATGATTACTTTAAGACCAGCAGACCCAACTAGATTGTAGAGTCCCTGACAAGCTCCTGCAGTGTCTGGTATTGTGAAGACCAGCTCAATTCCACCAATGAGAATCTCTCAACATTTCCAAACTCCAGTCTAAGCTCAACTCTTTATTATTGTTATTCTTGTTCTTGTTTTAAATGAAGTCAGACTTGTTTTATTGAAACCAGAATGATTGACAGTAAGGCTATCTGCTTTCTTGAGATAAGATCCCACCTACCCATCCCACCCCCACTTGTGTGTAATATGATCCCAGTGGCCTGGAAGAGATCATCAAAATTGTTCTCTCCATTTCCCAAAATACTGATCACTCTGTCTTAACTAGCACGTGTTTGCACTACTGAAAGAGCAGTCCAGGAAGCAGAGCATATGCCTCAGTCCAACTCCCCATCGTGGCCTCACCTGTAATAGAAGGAGGGTGTGAAAAAGTGTGAGACTTGCAAATCCCTCCTGTCATAGCCTGGCCTCAGCTCCCAGAATCCTGTGAATAACTATCTAGACAAAAAAAAAAAAAAATTACATATTTTCCAAGAACAAGACACCCTTGATTTTAAGGCAGTCTAAATCAAGACTGGGTGGAGGGGACTTCTCTACCCTCTAGGGGCAAAGTCCTGCTAATATTCTCAACTATAGAATTAAAAAGAATTCAGTTTATCAGTTGGAAGTCTCAGCACTTTGGTTAAATCCTTATAATCCAGGGCTTTCTGAAAATATGGGCCTTCATCTGTATCTATATCTGCAAAATTTTAAAGGCTCACCAAAATGAATTCTCCCAGAACTAAATGAGGTATGTGGTATAAATCACCTTCTACCTCTCTCTGCTTGACAATTTTCAAATTTCAAAATCAATAGAATAAAATCTCTACCATACATTATTAAATGTGTTTACTACTAAAAACATTTGGTATTCATTACTAAAGTGAATAATAGTATCTGTCCTGTCTGTATCATGGACTACTGGGATGATTGAAAGAAAAAAAGGATGGTATGTTAGGGTAATACAGTAGCACCATGAAGTAGGAGGAGCTCAGTGACATTTCTGTTAGCTACTTCACAAACTGTATGTGTTGGTTTCAAAAGCAGATTGCAAACCATAAAATGGTAATCCAAAAGCTAGGTAATTCTATAACCTTTCCTTTCGTACTGAGGCTAGCTGTTTTGGAGAACATATTTGAATTCAATTCGATGTTTCATTGAATTTCTCCTATGCACAAGTCAGTATGATAGGCATTGAAACTCAGACCTTGGGGCGCCTGGGTGGCGCAGTCGGTTAAGCGTCCGACTTCAGCCAGGTCACGATCTCGCGGTCCGTGAGTTCGAGCCCCGCGTCAGGCTCTGGGCTGATGGCTCGGAGCCTGGAGCCTGTTTCCGATTCTGTGTCTCCCTCTCTCTCTGCCCCTCCCCCGTTCATGCTCTGTCTCTCTCTGTCCCAAAAAATAAAAAATAAAAAATGTTGAAAAAAAAAAAATTAAAAAAAAAAAAAAAAAGAAACTCAGACCTTGGCGCAAAGCAACATTTTCAGTTCAACTGCTTAGCTACATTTATAACACCTAGTCTAAAAAATATGTCAGAGCTCTGTTGCTGCTGCTGAAGACCAAGGATTTCTTTTGTTCTTCTCTATTTTCCTTCTTCATTAGTGTACATGACCCAGGAGAATGTTAGGATCTGCCTTCATCTAACAAGTGAATTGCTTTGTTTTGTTACATGAACACTAGGTGTAAGACACAGCTATAATGGTAAAGACTAGATTACAGAATCAGTGGACCTGCTTTCAAATTCTTTTTTTTTTTTTTACATGTATTTATTTTGGAGAAACAGAGTGAGACAAAGTGTGAGCGGGGGAGGGGCAGAGAGAGAAGGAAACACAGAATCCAGGCTCCAGGCTCTGAGCCAGGGGTCAGCCACAGAACCTGATGCGGGCTCGAATCCACGAACTATGAGATTATGACCTGAGCCGAAGTTGGACGCTCAACCAACTGAGCCACCCAGGCGCCCCTCAAATTCTTAACAGCATCATTAAATCAGACCTTGATCATATGTCAAATTGGACTAAGAAAAGTACCTATCTCAAAGGAGTGCTATGAGGATTAAAAAGGATAATGAATATAAAGCCCTTAGGATAGTAGATTCAAATGTGAATCGCTTGGCGAGGAAGATGGCTGCGTAGGAGGACGCTGGGCTCACCGCGTGTCCTGCTGATCACTTAGATTCCACCTACACCTGCCTAAATAACCCAGAAAACTGCCAGAAGTCTAGCAGAATGGAGTCTCCAGAGCCAAGCGCAGACGAGAGGCCCATGGAAGAGGGTAGGAAGGGTGGAGAGGCAGTGCACGCTCCACGGACTGGCGGGAGGGAGCCGGGGCAGAGGGGTGGCCCACCGGCCAAGCAGAGCCCCCGAGTCTGGCTTGCAAAAGCGGAGGGGCTAGACAGAGTGTGTTCTGACAGCAAGCGGGACTTGACATCTGGAAGGTTATAAGCTAACAGCTCTGCTTGGAGAATGGGAGGGCTAGAGGACACCGGGAGGGAGAGTTGTTGAGCCCCCAGATGACAGAGCTCAGTTTGGCGGGGAACAAAGGCGCTCGCCAGCGCCATCTCCCTCAACCATCCCCCAGCCAAAATCCCAAAGGGAACCAGTTCCTGCCAGGGAACTTGCTTGCTCCCTGCAAACACCCAATGCTGTGCTTCTGTGGAGCCACCCCTCCAGCAGGGGGTCTGACTCCCTCCCGCTGCCACAGGGCCCCTCCTGAAGTGGATCACTGAAGGAGAAGTGAGCTAAGCCTGCCCCTCCTCCCCCGTGCACCTTGCCTACTCACCCCAGCTAATACGCCAGATCCCCAGCACCACAAGCCTGGCAGTGTGCAAGTAGCCCAGACGGGCCACGCCACCCCAAAGTGAATCCCGCCCCTAGAAGAGGGGAAGAGAAGGCACACACCAGTCTGACTGTGGCCTCAGCGGTGGGCTGGGGGCAGACATCAGGTCTGACTGCGGCCCCGCCCACCAACTCCAGTTACACACCACAGCACAGGGGAAGTGCCCTGCAGGTCCGCACCACTCCAGGGACTATCCAAAATGACCAAAAGGAAGAATTCCCCTCAAAAGAATCTCCAGGAAATAACAACAGCTAATGAACTGATCAAAAAGGATTTAAATGATATAACAGAAAGTGAATTTAGAATAATAGTCATAAAATTAATCGCTGGGCTTGAAAACAGTATAGAGGACAGCAGAGAATCTCTTGCTACAGAGATCAAGGGACTAAGGAACAGTCAGGAGGAGCTGAAAAACGCTTTAAACGAGATGCAAAATACAATGGAAACGACCACGGCTCGGATTGAAGAGGCAGAGGAGAGAATAGGTGAACTAGAAGATAAAGTTATGGAAAAAGAGGAAGCTGAGAAAAAGAGAGATAAAAAAATCCAGGAGTATGAGGGGAAAATTAGAGAACTAAGTGATACACTAAAAAGAAATAATATGCACATAATTGGTATCCCAGAGGAGGAAGAGAGAGGGAAAGGTGCTGAAGGGGTACTTGAACAAATTATAGCTGAGAACTTCCCTGAACTGGGGAAGGAAAAAGGCATTGAAATCCAAGAGGCACAGAGAACTCCCTTCAGACGTAACTTGAATCGATCTTCTGCACGACATATCATAGTGAAACTGGCAAAATACAAGGATAAAGAGAAAATTCTGAAAGCAGCAAGGGATAAACGTGCCCTCACATATAAAGGGAGACCTATAAGACTCGTGACTGATCTCTCTTTTGAAACTTGGCAGGCCAGAAAGGATTGGCAGGAGATCTTCAATGTGTTGAACAGAAAAAATAGGCAGCCGAGAATACTTTATCCAGCAAGTCTGTCATTTAGAATAGAAGGAGAGATAAAGGTCTTCCCAAACAAACAAAAACTGAAGGAATTTGTCTCCACTAAACCAGCCCTACAAGAGATCATAAGGGGGATCCTGTGAGACAAAGTACCAGAGACATCGCTACAAGCATAAAACACACAGACATCACAATGACTCTAAACCCATATCTTTCTATAATAACACTGAATGTAAATGGATTAAATGCACCAACCAAAAGACATAGGGTATCAGAATGGATAAAAAACAAGACCCATATATTTGCTGTCTACAAAAGACTCATTTTAGACCTGAGGACACCTTTAGATTGAGAGTGAGGGGATGGAGAACAATTTATCATGCTACTGGAAGCCAAAAGAAAGCTGGAGTAGCCATACTTATATCAGACAAACTAGACTTTAAATTAAAGGCTGTAACAAGAGATGAAGAAGGGCATTATATAATAATTACAGGGTCTATCCATCAGGAAGAGCTAACAATTATAAATGTCTATGTGCCAAATACCGGAGCCCCCATATATATAAAACAATTACTCATAAACATAAGCAACCTTATTGATAAGAATGTGGTCATTGCAGGGGACTTTAACACTCCACTTACAGAAATGGACAGATCATCTAGACACACAGTCAATAAAGAAACAAGGGCCCTGAATGATACATTGGATCAGATGGACTTGACAGATATATTTAGAACTCTGCATCCCAAAGCAACAGAATATACTTTCTTCTCGAGTGCACATGGAACATTCTCCAAGATAGATCATATACTGAGTCACAAAACAGCCCTTCATAAGTATACAAGAATTGAAATTATACCATGCATACTTTCAGACCACAATGCTATGAAGCTTGAAATCAACCACAGGAAAAAGTCTGGAAAAACTCCAAAAGCATGGAGGTTAAAGAACACCCTACTAAAGAATGAGTGGGTCAACCAGGCAATTAGAGAAGAAATTAAAAAATATATGGAAACAGATGAAAATGAAAATACAACAATCCAAACTCTTTGGGATGCAGAGAAGGCAGTCCTGAGAGGAAAATACATCGCAATCCAGGCCTATCTCAAGAAACAAGAAAAATCCCAAATACAAAATCTAACAGCACACCTAAAGGAAATAGAAGCAGAACAGCAAAGGCACCCCAAACCCAGCAGAAGAAGAGAAATCATAAAGATCAGAGCAGAAATAAACAATATAGAATCTAAAAAAACGGTAGAGCAGATCAACGAAACCAAGAGTTGGTTTTTTGAAAAAATAAACAAAATTGACAAACCTCTAGCCAGGCTTCTCAAAAAGAAAAGGGAGATGACCCAAAGATAAAATCATGAATGAAAATGGAATTATTACAACCAATCCCTCAGAGATACAAACAATTATCAGGGAATACTATGAAAAATTATATGCCAACAAATTGGACAACCTGGAAGAAATGGACAAATTCCTAAACACCCACAATCTTCCAAAACTCAATCAGGAGGAAATAGAAAGCTTGAACAGAGCCATAACCAGGGAAGAAATTGAATCGGTTATCAAAAATCTCCCAACAAATAAGAGTCCAGGACCAGATGGCTTCCCAGGGGAGTTCTACCAGACGTTTAAAGCAGAGATAATACCTATCCTTCTCAAGCTATTCCAAGAAATAGAAAGGGAAGGAAAACTTCCAGACTCATTCTATGAAGCCAGTATTACTTTGATTCCTAAACCAGACAGAGACCCAGTAAAAAAAGAGAACTACATGCCAATATCCCTGATGAATATGGATGCAAAAATTCTCAATTAGATACTAGCAAATCGAATTCAACAGTATATAAAAAGAATTATTCACCATGATCAAGTGGGATTCATTCCTGGGATGCAGGGCTGGTTCAACATTCGCAAATCAATCAACGTGATACATCACATTAATAAGAGAAAAGATAAGAACCATATGATCCTGTCAATCGATGCAGAAAAGGCCTTTGACAAAATCCAGCACCTTTCTTAATAAAAACCTTTGAGAAAGTCAGGATAGAAGGAACATACTTAAACATCATAAAAGCCATTTATGAAAAGCCCACAGCTAACATCATCCTCAACAGGGAAAAACTGAGAGCTTTTTCCCTGAGATCAGGAACACGACAGGGATGCCCACTCTCACCGCTGTTGTTTAACATAGTGTTGGAAGTTCTAGCATCAGCAATCAGACAACAAAAGGAAATCAAAGGCATCAAAATTGGCAAAGATGAAGTCAAGCTTTCGCTTTTTGCAGATGACATGATACTATACATGGAAAATCCAATAGACTCCACCAAAAGTCTGCTAGAACTGATACATGAATTCAGCAAAGTTGCAGGATGCAAAATCAATGTACAGAAATCAGTTGCATTCTTATACACTAACAATGAAGCAACAGAAAGACAAATAAAGAAACTGATCCCATTCACAATTGCACCAAGAAGCATAAAATACCTAGGAATAAATCTAACCAAAGATGTAAAAGATCTGTATGCTGAAAACTATAGAAAGCTTATGAAGGTAATTGAAGAAGATATAAAGAAATGGAAAGACATTCCCTGCTCATGGATTGGAAGAATAAATATTGTCAAAATGTCAATACTACCCAAAGCTATCTACACATTCAATGCAATCCCTATCAAAATTGCACCAGCATTCTTCTCGAAACTAAAACAAGCAATTCTAAAATTCATATGGAACCACAAAAGGCCCCGAATAGCCAAAGTAATTTTGAAGAAGAAGACCAAAGCAGGAGGCATCACAATCCCAGACTTTAGCCTCTACTACAAAGCTGTCATCATCAAGACAGCATGGTGTTGGCACAAAAACAGACACATAGACCAATGGAATAGAATAGAAACCCCAGAACTAGACCCACAAACGTATGGCCAACTAATCTTTGACAAAGCAGGAAAGAACATCCAATGGAAAAAAGTCTCTTTAACAAATGGTTCTGGGAGAACTGGACAGCAAAATGCAGAAGGTTGAAACTAGACCACTTTCTCACACCATTCACAAAAATAACTCAAAATGGATAAAGGACCTGAATGTGAGACAGGAAACCATCAAAACCCTAGAGGAGAAAGCAGGAAAAGACCTCTCTGACCTCAGCTGTAGCAATCTCTTACTCGACACACCCCCAAAGGCAAGGGAATTAAAAGCAAAAATGAATTACTGGGACCTTATGAAGATAAAAAGCTTCTGCACAGCAAAGGAAACAACCAACAAAACTAAAAGGCAACCAACGGAATGGGAAAAGGTATTTGCAAATGACATATCGGACAAAGGGCTAGTATCCAGAATCTATAAAGAGCTCACCAAACTCCACACCCACAAAACAAATAACCCAGTGAAGAAATGGGCAGAAAACATGAATAGACACTTCTCTAAAGAAGACATCCGGATGGCCAACAGGCACATGAAAAGATGCTCAACGTCGCTCCTCATCAGGGAAATACAAATCAAAACCACCCTCAGATATCACCTCACGCCAGTCAGAGTGGCCAAAATGAACAAATCAGGAGACTATAGATGCTGGAGAGGATGTGGAGAAATGGGAACCCTCTTGCACTGTTGGTGGGAATGCAAATTGGTGCAGCCGCTCTGGAAAGCAGTGTGGAGGTTCCTCAGAAAATTAAAAATAGACCTACCCTATGACCCAGCAATAGCACTGCTAGGAATTTACCCAAGGGATACAGGAGTACTGATGCATAGGGGCACTCGTACCCCAATGTTTATAGCAGCACTCTCAACAATAGCCAAATTATGGAAAGAGCCTAAATGTCCATCAACTGATGAATGGATAAAGAAATTGTGGTTTGTATACACAATGGAGTACTACATGGCAATGAGAAAGAACGAAATGTGGCCCTTTGTAGCAACGTGGATGGAACTGGAGAGTGTGATGCTAAGTGAAATAAGCCATACAGAGAAAGACAGATACCATATGTTTTCACTCTTATGTGGATCCTGAGAAACTTAACAGAAACCCATGGGGGAGGGGAAGAAAAAAAAAAAAAAAGAGGTTAGAGTGGGAGAGAGCCAAACCATAAGAGACTCTTAAAAACTGAGAACAAACTGTGGGTTGATGGGGGGTGGGAGGGAGGGGAGGGTGGGTGATGGGTATTGAAGAGGACACCTTTTGGGATGAGCACTGGGTGTTGTATGGAAACAAATTTGACAATAAATTTCATATATTGAAAAAAATAAAGAAAGAAAAAGAAAAAGAAAAAGGAAAAAAAAGAAAAAAAGATTCAAATGTGAATCATTTAAAAAGAGTAACTATGTTATTTCTGAACTAGGTATTAAAGGAAATACAGACTGTAAAATGAGACCCTAATGCTAAGTATAGAATCCTTCTAAAAGGAGCAAACTAGGGGCACCTGGGTGGGTCAGTTGGTTAAGCATCCAACTCTTGATTTCGGCTCAGATTGTGATCTCATGGTTGGTGGGATCAAGCCCCATCGCAGGCTCTGCACTGACAACACAGAGCCTGCTTGGGATATTCACTCTCCCTCTCTCTCTGCTCCTCTCCTGCTCTCTCTCTCTCTCTCTCTCTCTCTCTCTCTCTCTTTCTCTCTCTCTCTCAAAATAAATAAAATTTAAAAATTAAAAAAAAATAAAAGGAGTAAACTATACATGAATAATGTGGTTCACAGTAAGAGACAGGGAACTCTGTTATCCACAATCCCATCTATGCAGAATATATCTGGGAGATGAGAAGTGAAAAATGAACCAGTGCAGCTAAATTAGGTATCACAAAGTACATATATACCCTGTACAAGTATTATGGGCACAAAATAGATGATGAGCAATTGACAACATATTATTATAATATTCTACCGTGGTAATCATGATTTTTCACAGGTAGCTCTATTATTGAACTTTCAGAGGGAGGGTTATATTATCCATGCTCATGTGCAATGGGCAAAGATACCCCAATTTGGTCCTATTATAGAAATTACATTGTAGAAGTTCATTCTGCCAGTCATCATGTACAAAACACACAGAGATACACAGATTTCAAGGCCACAAAGGCAGAGCAGCTATTCACAATCACTCAATCCCTGCCCATGTCAGTAGAGAATACTGAAGGAAAGCAAACCCCTTCCTGATAAGACAGCTTTTAGAGTCTAAAATTGAGCAGTTGTAGACTGATAGAAAATGTCCTGGGAAACAGCAATAGAGGTCCTGATAGAAGAAAGAAATGTGAGCTCATACACATAAGGAGTTTAGACCAATTCTGCAAATGTGGGAGATTTTTAATGAAAGTTAGTTTTTATTATTATTGTTCTAGGAAAAGAACTTGGACACACCAAAGAATATCAGTCAAACCTGATATAGACAGTTTGAAGAATGTGTATAACAATTTTGAAACCTAGAAATGTAGAACCAAGGAGCATGTAAGAATGTTTTGTTTATTTAAAAGGATCAATTCCTTAGTAGACAAAGGAATTCAATCTTATTGAAGACCTTTTGTAGTTGATACCATGTTTAAGTAAAATCTGGGTAATCTGCATATGCAGTTATCGTTTAGTTTTACATTTGTCATGGTATAAAATTCCAGTTTAAGACTCTTTCAGGCATTATTATACCTGATAATATCTGGATGGACATAACTACAGCTGTTCAAGTTCTAGGGCCCACCTGGAGTGGGCAGATCAGATAAGCAGGCCACCTCATATAAAGCTGCCTTAAGATGCTTGTTGGGGCATGCTTATAGGACAGTCATACAATGAGTCATATATTCAAAGATGAGCTCTTCTAAGCCCTTATTCAAAATCCATTTAGTTCCCCTTTTTCTAATTTAACAACAAACACTTATTGAACTTCAAATACCCACAAGGCCAAGAATAAGTGTCTGCCCAGCCAGAGTAACTTTATACTCGTAAATGAAATGGCAAAAGTGTTGTGGGGAGCAATGAATGCCTTCAGGCCCCTGAATTAATACCTTTGCCTGAAGATCTGTGTGAGATGGAAAAATAAGTACAGTTGTCCATTAAAGATGATTTTATTTTTTGGATTTTGAATATATAATTCTTAGGTTTGTCAATCACTCCCTTTAAGAAGGAAATGCTGCTTTCCTGTTAGCTCTCACTTGACTCACCTGAACTTTTGAAAGCATTTATATACATTCTCTGCTAGTACATTGATTTTAAAAACTTTTTTTAAATAAAAGTTAATGACTCATCGGGTAATCTGTGTGACTTAAACACAATGGCAACCTGTGTAGGTGGTTATTGTGTGTCATATACTGTGCCTGTTGTGTATGTTTTTTCTAATTAGTCATACATCCTGAAGCAGTTAAGGATGTCTGTGGGAAGAAATATGAATTGCACTAGGACTACTCTTAGGCTGACCTATGGTGAACTTGAATGAGTAAAATACTCCCTGGAGAGAAAATTGCTCACTGTATAAGGTAGGTGTATTCATTTCTTTCAAGGCAACAGGATACATTTAGTATCAAAGAAAAGAGAGTTTATCAAATATATCCTGAGTGAGACCCTCTGGTGGTTTGTTGTTTTTCAGGCTCAGTTTCCTAACTTCTGAGATCTGTCTTGTAGAAAGAGAGTAGTCCAAATGCTGAAATTGATCAAGACCTCAAATTCTGTTCATGAAGTCTTCCTGGTGAAGGGATGAAAAGGAATTTAATTTAGATTTTGGTAAGCAGTCTAGGATAATTTTTAGAAAAACTGTAAGGCCATCAACTTGTATTTAATTTGACCTGATAAAATTTAATTACTCTCAGACAAAGCAAGCTGTTTCTAATTAGATTTGATGTGAAAAAATTAAAACACAGCATATTAACAAAGGAAAGTGATCTCCAGATAATAAAAGCCAGGAAAATTACATGTTGTACTTAAAGGAGTGGTCTGGAAAGAGCACTGACAGCTAAACAAAGGAAATTCAGTGTGGTAATGTAGGAGGAAAGGTGGCCAAAGAAAAGAATACTGTGTTAATGAGCTTCTGGGTCAGTGTCTAAGACTGTGGAGGGAAGTAAAGAATAAACCTGAGCATTAGAAGAAAGTCTCAGTGATCTACAATCATCCCATTATACACAGATGAGGGAATAGGTCTCACATACTTAGGTGACTTGTCCAAAGACACAAAACATGACAACGTATTGCTGTTGAGGATGTAGGAAAACAAACAAGCTCTTATCGATCGCTGGTAGAGATGCAAAACAGTTTGGCCATTTCAGAAGGCAATTTCTTACAATGCTAAACATAGTCTTACCACAGAATCCAGCAATTTTACTCCTAGGTATTTACCCAACTGATTAAAATATGTATGTCCACCAAAAAATAATGCATGTGAATATATGGAACAGCTTTACTCATAATCATCCAAACCTGGAAGAAACCAAGATATTCTTTAATAGATGAATGTATAAACCAAACAGTGAACATCCATACAATGGAATGTTATTCAATAATAAAAATAAATGATCTATCAAGCAACAAAAAGACATGGATGAATCTTAAGTACATATTATATCAAAGAAGTCAGTATGAAAGGCTAAATACTTTATGATTCCAATTATGATATTCTGGAAAAGGCAGAATTATAGAGACAGTTAAAAAGATCAGTGATTGCCAGGGGTTAAGGGAGAGAAGGAGAGCACTGAACAAGTGAAGCACAGGGGATATTTTAGAGTGATGAAACTCCTCTGCATGATACTATAATAGGTTCATGTCATTATACAAATGTCAAAATCCATCACAATGTACAGTATAGAGAGTGAACCTTAATGTATGCCAATTAAAGAAAACCATCTCGGGGGTCAGGGGAATCCCAGGATGGAATATGTGATGTGACAAAAGAATGTAACTGTATCACACAAATGTGTAACAACACAACAAATGTGTATTGCAAATATCACTGAAGGGGGGAGGAGAAAAGTTACTGACCTATGTAACTTTGGAAATGAGTGGGGTCTGTTAAGACTTAAAAAAGCAAAGGAAACTGTATATAAGCACTGTACTCTAGTCGATGAAGTTGTTTCCTACAGCAGTACAAGTTAACAATTTTAATACCATTATATATGTGTGCTGGAATTGAACAATGGAGTAGATGATGGGTAACAGAACCCAGATTTCTCACTGTTGAAATGAGAGGTTACAGACAAGCAAGGGGAAGGGGTTAGAATAATCTATGTGGTAATAGATTAGAGTTGGGAATATTAGTATGAACTCATAGTGTAATATAGCTGCAGATGGTTATATATACAAATATTCCTAGATATGTGTATATACATGGGCTATTATTTACAGTAATGTCTCCTTACTCCATCAGCCTGGAGGGCTAGAAGCAAGGACACCCCAATAGCTGGACACCAAATACCCAGACCTTGGTTTCTCATACCATTCACAAATAAAAGGAATGAGAGCTTTCTGGAGAAATATCTGATTCTAGGACTAGAAATATATATAAGACTAGAACATCTTGCAGTGCCAGAAAGCATGGAACTATTCAGGAAACAAACAAATCAAAACAAAGCACAATGATATAATGATATAGGTATGTCAAAGGGACACAGAAGCCAACTGAAAGAGTTCCTAGTGGTAAAAACTAGGACAATCTGAGCAAAAAAATCATGTTGGATTATAATCCAAACTATAAAGTAATATCCATGAGTCAATATAGATACAAATAAATGATCGAATAAATAAGTAAATGAAAGAGAGAAACTCCAAATAATTTACATAGATATTCTGCCTTCAAGAAGGTAGAGCAAAACTCCCCTCATGTGCTCTATGCATAGGGACCTCCTTCCAAAGAGGATATGATAAAAGGTGAGGCAGAAGAGATTAACTTCACAATGAAGACACCTGACAAACACCATCTCAACTAGGTGTCAACAGTTAACATCAACAGTGATTTCAACATACTGTCATGTTGATAACATAAACCCTTGATATGATGTGATGAAAATAGCATTTCACCCTGACAGTCTTCCTTCCAAAAACATAATCCCAGGCTAATCATAAGAAAAACATCAGTCAATTCCTAATTGAGGGACATTCTATAAAATTCCTGACCATATGCCTCAAAAATACAGCAAAAACAGGTCTGAGAAACTACCACAGTCAAGATGAGTCTAAGGAGATATCGTGACTGAAATATAGTATCTTGGATGGCTTCCTGAAGCAGAAAAAGGACATTAGGTAAAAACTAAA
The DNA here is from genome assembly GCF_023721935.1 of Panthera uncia. Lineage (NCBI taxonomy): Eukaryota > Metazoa > Chordata > Mammalia > Carnivora > Felidae > Panthera > Panthera uncia. The sequence goes on along the minus strand of NW_026057584.1, from coordinate 51,453,746 downwards.
GAATTCTCAATAATGTGTAAACTTTAGTTAATACAAATATGTCAATATTGGTTCATTAATTGTAACAAATGAGCTATACTTATGTAAGATGTTAATGGCAGAGGAAAGTGGGTGTGGGGTATATAGAAACTCCCTATTACTCTTTGAAATTTTTCTTTAAAATTGTTCTAAAACTGATTCAAAGGTTTGTTTTAAAACTGTGTTGAGCAGAGTTTCAGAATGGAGTGAGTTTCACACATGTTTTCAGGAGAAATAGTGAGATATGTATTCAACAATGCCCAGAATCACAGGACTGACCATGTTGACCTTGCCAAAAGTCTTTAAATAATTTTTTGGAGATGGAAGGATAGACATTGTTTCAATAGGAACACACTGCTTTTTTAAAAAATGGAATTGCGAGACACTATTTTACTTTAATTTTTGGAAGACATTTATATCATTAAAAAGTAATATATTTTTAATACACACTTTAAACTGTTCCATGTTTCCACTTCACGTTGGTAACTAGCTGTCAACCAAGTACCAGTTTACAGCAGAGATCTCTTAACACTTTCTAAAATGCCAAATACTAAAGATAGGATTTCCGTCTTTGGTATTTTTCCAAACAAAAACTTTCTGAAATGCATACATTTTTCAATACATTCTGTTGTTCAGGGCCAAGTCATCCAGTTTTTAAATTCTTTATTCTTTACATTTCTCTTCCCCTCATCCTCTCTGCCAATCTCTCTTTAGACAGTAAAAGATTATTTTTATAAGGGGAAAGAAAAAAATCAAAGACTATCAAAAGATTATCCAAAATGTGCTTTCTGAATTATCTGTAGACTTGATTTTTGTCTCCTACTTAATGCAGTATCACCTGGCCATATTACATGTTTCCAGATGTCCAGGATGGAGAAGAATAAAGACTGTGACAGAAAGCAGTCCTGGCAAGTAGACAGCGTGGTCAGGGGTCTCCTGTCCTGTGTTTCATTTTAACTGAGTCACAAGCTTTGCTGATGGCCTTGGGTTTGTAGGCATCCCCAAAGATCTGCCTTAACTGTGTGCTCAGAACTGAGTCTGACTTCCACTGTGACCTGGTCATTAGATTGCTGGTATCTAATAAAATACTCTATCACCTTAGAAGAGGATGAATCATCAGTACATTTCCTTCCAAACCTAGAGCTTGCTTAAAGGCTTTGGCCTCAAACACTCCATTTATAAGCTTTTACAAGAGTGTGAGAATCAGTGGCAAAGCCTTGGGACATTTAATGAATTTACAGTGTGTTTGAGAGTAAGAGAAACAAAGAGGTTTTTGCAAAAGTTGGCCTATCTGTAGCAGCAGTTCTGGTCAAATTCCAGGAGACCTCAACTAGATGATACACATACTTATTATCCCAAAGTTCCAATATTCTCAACTAACAAGCAACAGAGTCCCAGCTGAATGTACAACACAATTATCTTTTGCTTTCTGTTCTCTCTCTGTATTTATGTATGCATATGCTATACGTCAGTCTTTCAAACAAACTATTATTCAAAAACTTGTGCTAGTCTGTTCATATATCACTTTTCAACATCCTACTAGACCACCAATCACACTCTGATTCCATTGGCAAGTTTCCTTGTGTGTATGTGTGTGTGTTGACAGGGAACAGTTTATTTCAGAAATGATTCTTATTTTGTTGACATAATTTCAGACCTTTTGGTTAAAGGTGGGGGCAGTTGCTAGGGGAAAGGACTTATTTCCATCTGAAATGACACACCTAATAAGACAGGAAAAGTTATGATGAAGGGTGGAATTATTATAGCCAGATACCCAATGGGGCTCACATAGAAGATTGACTCTGCTTTCCCTCCATAGAGAGCATGGGCTGAGAAAGGCATCAAGTAGTTTTACTTGTGGAAATCATCTCCACGATGGATGGAAATCTGGGTATGTTAGAGGGTAAGAGAGTAAGGAGACTGGAGTGAATGGGATGTGTTCATGGTCATGCTTCTGCTTCATGATTCTTTACTTGGTTTAACATCTTTGTGTTACTTGAAAGGAAAAGGAAAATTTGGAAGAGTAAGATAGAAAAAACTGATGTCTATATTATTTTTCTGGGGCTGCCATAACAAAGCATAACAAATAAGATGGCTTAGAATAAAAAAAAACATTGTCTCACAACTGTGGGGGCCAGAAGTCTGAAATCAATGTGTCAACAGGGCCATGTTCCCTGTGAGGGCCCTAGGGAAGCATCTGATCCAGGCCTCTCTCCTAACTTCTGGTAGTTCCTTGGCTTTTGGTAGTAGAACTCCAATCTTCACATGCTGCTCCCTTGTCTGTGTGTCCAAATTCCCCCTTTTTATAAGGGCATCAGTCCTATCGGATTAGGGACCCACCCCAGTCCAGTATGACCTAATTTTAACTAATTAATCTGCAACAATCTTGTTTCCAATTCCTTCTTAGGAACTACGAATTAGGATTCCAACATATGAATTGGAAGGGGGCACCATTCAACTCATAACAACATAAAACCATATACAGGGACTTGACAATCGTCATGAAAATGGCTGTTCTTATAGTTGACGGTCTCTGTACTAAAAGTCTTCCCTCTTTGACTTGTGAAATAATTGAACTGGTCTTCTGGCCCAGGACGTGTGGAAATCATAACAATGGTATGGATTTGGATTGCATTAATTGTAAATATTTTCAAAAAGTAAATTGCCTTGTTAGAGATAACTCATTTGTTTATCAAAATGCTCATCATTCTTACTTCAATTGAAGTGCCTATCATTTCTTTTCATGTACTTCCAAAATGCTTCCCGAATAATTCTCCATCCTGATTTTCTCTCTAACCTGGTGAAATCTTTGAAAAGGGTTCAATGGAAGAGACTATGTGTGTAGTAATTTTATAGTTGGTAAATGTATTTAGGAGTGACTTACCTTATTTTTCTTTGATGCTTTAATCCTTGCTGAATTTCTGCATTTCTTGAAACTTGGGTAAAAATAATTTAGTTGTTTGGTATAAGAACATTTCAGAATTAATCCTGCATTGAATTAGATGTTCGAGAGCTGCCACCACATCTAACAGACTCCAGATGTCTGATTATACACAAATTTTAGCAGACTCCAAATCCCTGATTATATACAAGTTTTAATAATAAGTTATTTTTATTCTGAAAAATGAATTCATCAAAGGTTTCCCTAGTGAACATTCTTATTGTTAATTAACAATAGAATGTAGCAAACAATAAAGAAAAAGTAAGGGCTGGGCAAAAGGGTTCAACTGTTACTTTTTTAAGAAAATAGAACCTGAATAGGAAGTGAATATGCTTTTTATTTTTTTAAACTTCACAAGAAACCCAGAATTCTGTCTTTTACCTCACTAACAAAAAGAATCTGAGAACATTGATATTTTCCAGATCCCAGAACAGATTCAGTGATAATTCTAAGCCTTAGACTTTTGGCATAGTTGAGGTTTTATGACAAGGTATTCTGGCAGGAGAGAGAAGACCCTAATTAGCAAAGTACCCTTGTTAACCTTTAAAGTACTGTCCTTTGGATCCTGTGAGATTTTTTAATAGATGCACATCATTTGTTTACATCATTTCAGTTCTATGACTTAATGTATTTCCAACACCGGCTTCAAGGCCTTACTTATTTATCCTCTAAATGAGCCTAGTGGAGAAGAAACCAAACAACATTGTGGAAAGTAATTTATTCCCTGAAAATCACTTCTGTCTAATTTTTCATAGGAAATGACTTAGTATTTCAGGTTTATCTTTTAATAATATATACTAAAGGATTGTCCATCAATGCTACATTTCCCTTTGGAGGTTCTGAATATGGGATGGCAGTGTGAAATAAAATGGTATCCCACAATGTGGCCTACACTTCCCATTTCCTGGGTTTTGCATGGTTAAGAGGCTGAGGGTCAAACAAAGAGAGGAGAGAAATGAGGTACAGTAATATATGGAAAGGGCATATGATGTCTGGTCTGACCCTAGCTGCCCAAAGTTTGGAGAAACCTTAGCTGACCTACTCCATTGGAGGTCCAACAAGACACTGGCATTTACCTGCTTCAGATACAGACTTCAAAGATGGAGACAGGAGAGCCTGAATTTTGCCAAAGCATCTGCTCAGAGTGTTCCCTTTACATTTTGAGATGAGATAAATGGAGTTGCAAGTTAACTTGAATCATGTGTGTCAGAGGGGAAGCAAGGATTTGGTGGCCCTTAGGAGTTTCACTATTATACCAGGGAACTGTCAAGCACAGGGCCCTTACATTTGGCAATCAGTCTGAGTACGCTTTCCTTGTGTTGTCAGCTTGCCCAAGGAAGGCCTGAGTTATAGGCCACTAGACAACAGTTTGCAAATATACTAATTTCCCTTCAGCTATTAGTCCTTTAGGAACTCAGAATTTCTGAAATCACTAAAACTTCACAATCTGGAAACTATTACACACATTTCTATTTTTGTTTCCTTTACCTTATAGGGATAAGAAACCAAATGCATTTGGAGGGTTTTACCTCCATAGCATTTGCTGCTTAGACCCCATATGTTGTAATAGCAGAGAATATAGACAGAAGAAAATATCAAGAAAGAGAACAACCAATATTATTAGGTATTAGCCTTTACTGAGTGTTTCCTCTGTACTAGACATTGAATTAAGCACTGTATGTGTATTATTTTAGTTACACAACAGCCTGAGGTGGTCATTTTGAGAGGTTTAGGTGTCTGCTAGGTCACACAATTCTTTAGTGGTAGAACGGGATTCAAACCTAGAACTGTCTGATTACAGAGTCCAGTTCTTAACAACTGTGCTTTATTGGCTGCCATGCTTTGCTTCTGTTGTTCAGTTTGGGATGGAGGTAGAAGCATGGGAGGAAAATGAATGCTTACAGATCAACAAAACTAAAAAATGAGGGGCGCCTGGGTGGCTCAGTTGGTTGAGCATCCAACTTTGGCTCAGGGCATGATCTCACAGTTTGTGAGCTCAAGCCCCACGTTGGGCTCTGTGCTGACAGCTCAGAGCCTGGAGCCTGCTTCAGATTCTGTGTCTCCCTCTCTCTCTCTGCCCCTCCCCTGCTTGTGCTCTATCTCTCTCTGTCTCTCTCTGTCTCTCAAAAATGAATAAAGTAAAAAAAAAATTTTTTTTAACCTAAAAAATGATTAGAATGCATGTACCTTTACTTTGGCTGTAAATTGCTATTTTCTAGAGTCCTATGTTGTGACAACTCACTACCATGGTTCATGTGTGCATAATTACTAACATTGCTAAATCAAGCCAGGAGAACATGTTTTTGATGAATCAAAGTGTGAGATAAAGACGGCAGACTGGTTTCTGGCTCAAGAATCACCTTGAGATATGTAACCTCATTCCCTTGGTCAACTTCGTTACTATGTATTTCCCGTCTGAAGGCCTCAGGACTGTTACACTGAATGGACTAGTTGATTATCATCTGCCCACTGACTGTAGGTTTGGTGCTTATGCTCTGCCCTAAAATATCCATAACTGATTTTATACCCTGAAGTCTGAGATCATGAAGACATGAGTTGGTACTGAACTTAGGTGGTGAACTCTGACCCAATTTGGCTGTAGGAACAAAAACAAATCTACAGTTTGGGAACTGAATGCTAATTGGCCACTATATCACAAGTGGGAAATGCAAATTGGGTACCCTGAGATTATTTAGACCTCTGTATTCCATTAAAAGTAATTTTTATATGTGCTTTTCAGCAGTGCTTTTTAACTTTCATTTGACAGTAACCCAAATAAAGAATTAATTAAGAATAAATGAAAAGAAAAATACAAATCACATTCTATTACCAAAGACAAAAACTGCAACAAATCTACTATCATTCAAAATTTTTCTAGTTTTACTAGAGAGGGGTGTGTGTGTGTGTGTGTGTGTGTGTGTGTGTGTGTATGTGTATTTTACATAACCAAATATTAATATTTGTGCCATATAACTCAGCCCTTAATATTTGTTGAATAAAACATTCAATTAAATTCTGAGAGTTATTTTTAAGAGGAATTTTTTCAATGAACAAATATAGTTTTATCCCCATAATAAGATGTAAATTTCATAATAAAAGTATTGACTTTGAATCCAAATGCCATCTTAAGAGTAATTTGGCACCAACTCCACATTATTGAAAGAATATTAATGTGGTCAATTTGGTCAGGTACGCTTTATTCCTTAGGGCTTCTCTGAAGTGGTAAATATTTTGCCTGTTGATGGTAAGAACAATAATAACTGCTGACATTTGCTGAGTGCTTAGTTGTGTTAGGAAAAAGTTCTAATTGCTCCTCATTCATTAACTCATTTAACACTCACGAGAATAGCACAATTCTACCAAGGAATTAGAGGAAGAAATTAGAGTAGTTTCCCCTTGGTTAAATAGTTAATAAGTACTAGACCTGGGATATAGACCCAGCCAGTCTGGGTCCAAAGCCTTTGAGTTTTACTATTAGTCTTAAAGAAGGCAATCTCTAATTCCGATTATAGCATGATTTCCCTTTTTGAATTTTTCATTTTAATCCATCATTAGTCAACTTGAGTATACTTTCAAGCAACTTTTTTCAATAAGTAATGATTGGTATATATTTACAAGTCTATGTTTTATATTTAATATATTTTTAACTGCAAGTAACAGAAAATATCACTCAAACTGGCTTAAGCCAGTAGTCTCAAACTTCAGCCTACATTGGAAATCATCTGAGGGACTTCTGAACACACATGTTGCTGAGCCCACCCCAAGTTTCTGATTCCATGGGTCTGACATAGAGCTCTAGAATTTGCATTTCTAAGTTCCCAGGTGAGGCTGATGCTTGTGGTGTGGGACCATACTTTGAGAAAATTTATTGGCTATAGAAGTCAAGATTCAGGTGTTAGGTTGGCTTAATCCAATTTCTCAGCATCTTTCTTAGGTGTTATCTCCTCTGTGTCTCTGCCTAATCTTCAAACAGTAGCAAGATGATTGCAGCCATTTTAATTCTTGAATCTGTGTATAAAAATATCTGAGAGGGGTGCCTGGGTGGCTCAGTGGGTTAAGCATCGGACTTTGGCTCAGGTTATGATCTCACAGTCTGTGAGTTCGAGCCCCGCGTCGGGCTCTGTGCTGACAGCTCAGAGCCTGGAGCCTGCTTCAGATTCTGTGTCTCCCTCTCTCTCTCTGCCCCTCCCCTGCTCATGCTCTGTCTCTCTCTGTCTCAAAAATAAATAAAAACATTTAAAAAATTTTAAACAAAATATATGAGAAAAAAGAACTCTACTCTTCCAGCAATTTTTTTTTTTTTTTTTTTTTTATTAAAAAAATAAGGATATTTCTTTACCAAAGCCTATAGAAAATTTCTTTGGGTCCTGACCTAAATTAGATCACCTCTTTATTCTTGAATAAATTCTACTGGTCAGGGGAGCACTGTTTGCTGATTGGCTTAGGAGTGTGTTCCTGAACCAATCACAGTCAACAAGCATGGCCTGCCTGTAAGATCATTTAAGAACTACCCTGGAACATCGGGAATTGTAATCTTTAGATGGAGGAAGAGAACTTTGCTATTTTACCTTCTTTTCTATTGTTTTGGTTCAAAGCACATTAAAAAAGACACTTAAAGGGGCACCTGGGTGGCTCAGTGGGTTAAGCATCCAACTTCAGCTCAGGTCATTCTCTCAGTCTGTGAGTTTGAGCCCCGCATCTGGCTCTGTGCTGACAGCTCAGATCCTGGAGCCTGCTTCACATTCTGTGTCTCTCTCTGCCTCTCCCCAACTTGTGCTCTCTCTCTTTCTCTCTCTCTCAAAAATAAATAAACATTATCAAAATTTAAAAAGACAAAGAAAAGTTTTCTTTTAGGAGAAATCTTCAGAATCTATCTTTGGAAAATTGTAGACTATAAAATTTTGCATTCCAAGGTCAACTTTAAAGCTAATATTTTATGTTCACATATTAATAATAATATAACAAGGGGTGCCTGGGTGGCTCAGTTGGTCAAGCATCCATCCGACTTTGGCTTAGGTCATGATCTCATGGTTTGTGAGCTCAAGCCCCATGTGGGGCTCTGTGCTGACAGCTCAGAGCCCAGAGCCTGCTTTGGATTCTGTGTCTCCCTCTCTGTCCCTCCCTGATTTGTGCTCTGTCTGTCTCTGTCTCAAAAATAAACAAACACTTAAAAAATATTTAAAACAAACAAAGTTTGCTAATAATCACTTAAAATTAGAAAAGTAATATAACAATATAACAATTGTAGAACATGTGTATGTATTTTTAAACAGTACCTTTAACACATAATACTGAATGAGATTTTTTTTTTCTAAATAAAATAGGTAGCTGTCTATGTCTCAAGTCTCATTGTAGTTATGAAGAGGGTATCTGGGATATGCCAAAAACTATATTTCACATGCATTATCTAATTTTATCTACTTGGCAGCCTTAATAATAGGTAGTATTATTATCTGTGTTTTGCAGATAAGGATTATATAGTGCTTATACTACAGTATTATATAACAATACATATTGTCTACTCTAACTGAAATGAATATAATGATGCATTTTTCTTGATAACTATACAATGCATGCCTCTATATAATATATATTACTTATTTGTTTTAAAAACTACCTCTGTAAAGTACCTATCAAAAGCAATAATTAAAGTTAAGGGAGATATGCTGATGTATGTAGCTGTTTTCATATCTAATTTAATTAAATTTAACTGTATATTTAAGTGTTTATTATGCACAAGACATCATGTATAAAAAATACACATAGTATATCTATGAAAGAGAGAGGTGGGGGAGTGAGGGAAGGAGAAGAGATAATATCCATAAAGCTCTTAATATAATGCCTGGCTCATGCTCACATTAAATACCCCATAACAATGTTAGCTGTTATTTGCTACTGTTATTTAATTTAATATAACAGATTTTTATTAGGAACTCTAAGCTGTGAAGTGCTGTTCAAAGAAATGAGTATATATTCATAAATACAAACATTAAACACCATATATTAAACTCTAACCCCTTTAGCATAGACTGTTCTTAATATACTCATTACAGAGGCAATTTCTGAAGCAAATTAGTCGTGTAACTTGTTTCTTGATAACAGCACAGAGAGTTATGACTGCCAAAATCAACAGTGAATTTCAAAGGCTTTCAGGCTCTCTGTAACAAAGGCTGAGTAAGCCATGAGTCACAATCAGGAAACTTCTATTTGAGGGCCTTATTATCTTTCTTCATATCTGGGGTGTGGGAAAGACTGGTGGCAGTGGGCAGCACGCAGGGGAGGAGTTCCGTTCTGTTTCCAGGGCCACAAAGTGAGTGAGAAGAACATAGTAAAAGTTCTCCTTCTGTAGTTTTTTTTCTGATTCAAGGGAGCCCCCAGGATGCATATACAGTGGTCTGAAAACATATTCAGGATAATGGAACTGTGCTGGAATTTATAATCTATTCAAGTCTGTGGTTAAGTCTGTCACGCCTCATCACCCAGAAGTAAACCAGACTGTCTTGCATCTAGTCACTTTGGAGTGCTTGCTGCTTCTGTCTACATGTTTTGTTTATTTTGGAGGCGGGAAGGAGAGACTGTGTTTCTAAGGCTCAACTTTGAACCTGCCTATGATATAAATGAAAGAGAATGGTTTTCCAGTTGCCCAGAAAGGGTTCAAGTTGTGGCTGTCAAATACTTGTTGTGTGCCTTGGGCAATGCCTTAATTTTTCTATACCGTAAGTTTTCTGTCTTTTAAAAGAGTGATATTACCTCCCTAGTGGATTTGTTGTAAAAAAAATAATAGTAATAAGTTAGATTGCAAATGAAAAAAAGAGTCATCACAGCTGGCACATAGTGGTCTCTCAAAAAAATAAAAATAAAAATAAAAATAAAAAACTTAGTGAGTTGGTGCTATGCTAAATGTCTATTTTATTTAAGACAACCATATTACGTAATTTATAGTCCAAGGACATTTTTTCCAGAGTGAAAGGGTCACTATTAATAATTAGCCCAGGATAGCAAGCCAAACAAAGACTGTCTTGAGCAAATCGGAAGGTGTGCTCACTCCAATTACAATCATGTTGCTTTGTTGATAGGGCTAAAGGGAGGAGTCAGAACTCCTTATCTCTTGATATAACTTTGCAATCATTTACATTTTGTATTGTTGTTGGCACGAAAGGCCCAAGATTCCTCTCAGACACTTCATGGTTATTCGTCATTGGATCATGAAAACAACATAGTCTGTGGTAAGTGGTATAATAGAAAAAAGAAAGGGTAGGACCCAGTTTTCTCCTTCCCCTATTCTACCCACTTTCCCCCTCAGCTGAAGAAAACCCAGCTCTACTTCTTGCCCAAGTAGCCACTGAAATGCTTAGAACCACAAGAATAGCACCCACCCATCCCACCCCCACCCCCCCAACATCACAGAAATATCCCTGGATGTGATGGGTTAAGAGTGGGAAGAAATCTTTCATAAATTTTGCTTTGGAATCCTATAATTAACAATTGCCATGATCTGGAAAGTATCTCTTCCTTTCTGTTTCTATTTAATCCAAAATATATTTTGATGACATACTAGATGGCATTCAAGACACTGACTAAATTTGGTGGCAGGGGAATGTGGTTATACACCCTGCTTTAAATTCCCATTTGAGAGGGGATAGATCATCTTGCTACATACCTGGTGAAAGACCGTTTAAACTGAGAATAAAAAAGAGAATAAAAAGTGACAATTTTAAATACTTTTTACATTTTATAAAACTTCAATTTTTAAACACAGAAGGCATATGGTGTGTAAAATACATGCATGAAAAATCTGACATTACCTATTTTTTACTTTGAACACTGATTCTGAACTATATTAACTTTTACTGTTAAATCTTAACTTTTCTAATAAACTAAAGGCAGGTACTTTGAGCCTTATCCAAGAAATTATTTACCATGTAGGTTCTACCATCTACATATTAGGAAAGAGATATTGAAGAAGTTAAATCCAGACCGGCAACGCCAATAGGCTGAGCACTGCTTCATGGACACCTGGCAAATTTCCTGGTCACAAAAGTACACCTGGGAAGATATTTTATTTGTTCATTTGTTCATTCATTCATAAGAATTTATTATGTTGCTAGTAAGTGCCATGTTCAAGGCCAGATACTGAAGATTCAAGTATGGTCACTGCCATCCCAGGGTGAAGTCCAGTGAGGCAGATAGCAATGCTATAAGTAATCACTATAAAATGAAACCCAGTATTAATGATAGAGGGAAACTCAAGGCACTGTGGGAAACTATAGTGTTCCAGGGAACATGGAAAGGTCTCTGAGTATGGAATCTGTTAAGCTGAGTAGGGTGAGTATGAACAACCATTTTATAATGGAAATGATGTCCAAGGCAGGAGGGACAATCTGTGAGAGAAAAGAGAGAGCTTGGTATAAGGATCTAGTGATAGACTACTACAGCTAGAATAAAGATAGTCAATATGCTGGAGCGGTGAGCAGGGGCCAAATTGCAGAGGCTTTGTATATTAGGAGTTCAAACTTTATCCAGTAGGTAGTTGGGAAGCCATTGAAAGGTTTTATGTAGAAGGCTAACACTCAGATATGCATTTTATATAGATAAATTCTGGCTGCAAGAGAACAGTTGGAGAATTATACAATGATCATGATCAAAATTCATAGCAGTTTCTACAAAGATGTTGTCAGTGGAAATGGAGAAATTTAGAAAGGAGTATTAACAGGATTTGCTGATTAACTGGACACAGAGAGTGAAGTAAAAGATGCCTAGGTTTTGGCTTAGAAACCTGATTGAATGGTGATACCTTTAAATGTATATAGACAGAATATTTAAGGAGAAGTGGGTTTGCAGGGTGGTGATACTGCATTCCATTTTTGACAAGTTGAGTTTGAGTTTGAAATATCCTTGATATATTCAAGTAGAGATGTCAAACACAGAGTTGACTGCCTAGGTCAGGAGCTCAGAGAGCATTGTGAACCATATTTAGAGATTTTGGATTCATTAGCATATAAATGGCCTTTGAAGCTCTGGGAGTAGATGAGACACCCTGAAGAAAGTGGGTAGAATGAGAGAATATGAGGGTCAAAAATAGACTCCTCTCATTACATCAACATGTAAAAGAGGAGGAAGGCTGCTCTTGCATTTCTCTGGCAGGAAAATGAGTTTTTTCAAAAGGCTCCAGGAAACAGGCAGCATATGACCCACAAGTGATGATAAGATAAAGTATCTGATATTGTGTTCTGGGTTAGATTCCAACTCAAGAAAACATCTCTTGGGCTTCTCTGGATGTGAAGAAGACTCACAGCCTGACTATCTCACTAATGTTATTACAGTTTCTTTGCTTTTCCTTCCCTTCTTTGGTAATGCTCTATCTAGGACATGCTTCCCTGGTAACATGCCAGGCATAAGCAGCTTGAAGACTGCCCCCACTTTATTCTTAGATAATATTCTCACTCAGATTATAGAAAAAGGAAGTTTTATGATAGGAGTGGTTGGAAAATAAAGTATATGTTTACTCTGGCCATGAACTATAATTAGAAAGGTCCAAAATACTATAAGTAGCAATTCAATACTCATTTTTCTCAAGAATCTCATAAAACTTAATTAATGAATGCAAAGGTCCTGACAAAAATTTTAAAATGTACACTGATGATGAAATGCATGCTCCTATTTCCTTGTGTTTCTAGTCTGCATCACATCCACTTGTACATGTGTTCATTCTAAGAGATAGATCTTAGATTCACAGCATCTTAAATCTGAAAGGAGCTCAAAGAGAACCTCTCACTCAGCCCTCTCTCCCCTGGCCCTGTGCCCACTTCTAGATAAGGAAACTGTTGTGCAGGGATGATGGCACCTAGAACTCCCATTTACGTGTTGCTATATATTTAAACAATAGTGTTTACATTCAAGGGAATATTATATATTACACTGGTGAAGATCCCAGGCTCTTGGAACTGATTGTCTGGGTCTGACAATCAAACGAGCTTTGGGCAAATTACTTAGTCCCTCAGTTCTTTTGTTTCTGCATCTACGAAGTCACCTTTTATAGTATCTACTCATGGGCATTGGTAGACAATTATCCATAGGTTTCTTGTGATTCTGGCTGTCTTTTGAGCAGACACGCTGACTACCTTTGTTCTGGACTACATTTTTTTTTTAACGTTTATTTATTTTTGAGAGACAGAGAGAAAGAGAATGACCAGGGGAGGGGCAGAGAGAGAGGGAGACACAGAATCTGAAGCAGGTTCTACGCTCTGAACTGTCAGCACAGAGTCTGACATGGGGCTCGAATCCACGAACTGCGAGATCATGACCTGACCTGAAGTCAGATGCTTAACAGACTGAGCCACCCAGGCACCCCATGTTCTGGACTACCTCTTTAAAAATGTTTGTATAGACAACAGCCTTGAAGGTTATGGTGTCTACCTCAGGACAAAGAGCAAGCTTGCTTACTATCCAACAAAATAAAGATGACTCCCTCTGGAGGTATGTTTCCTTCCCATTATAAAAGATTTGGGTTCCCTTATTTCAGGATTCTTCTCCCACACTACGACCCATCACCTGGAGGCATCGCCTGGACCTCAGAGAACCGATGCAGACGCTGACAGTCTAGCTATTAATATTTATGTTAATAATTAATAAAGGCCTGCATCTGTGACTCAGGAGGCTCACATCTTCTGCCAATGGCCATGTAATTGTGTCAGGCTAACACATTAGCTTCCAAGTAGTATAAAATCTCAGACCCTTAACAATTCTTGACAATACATTTCTATAAGAATGGAGTAAAGCAAGTAAACATAAAAAGCCTGAAAGAGTATCTGGCACATAAAGACTAAAGACTGAGTAAATATTGGTTGTTAATATCAATATATAGTTACACTTGCCAAATGCACATGGTTTATTCATGGGCAAAGCCAAGACTAGAATCCATATATGTAAAAACTCAGTCTAATATTCTTTTTTACCACTTCATTCTAACAACCTCTTTCCCCCTAACATTACATTTTCTGCATATTTAACTTACAATTAATATTGACAATAAGGTAATTGAAGAGGAAGAATTAAGAATTTATACCAGCTTATTTGGTGAAAATGTTAAAATTAGTATGAGAGAAACAATAAGTCTGGTGATCAGACATCAGAGCATTAAAGTATTATTTTAAGAGAAAAGTGGCCAAAACCATGGTAAGCCCTGATACATCCAAAAAAACTAATGTTCTTGGAAATACATTATGAGCAAAATATTATAAAGTTTGAAAATTCCTTAATGACAATGAACATTTTACTATGTATATTTTTATCTATGAAAATCTACTATGTTTTTGTTAAAGGCTCAAAGTGAATTTCTAAAATGTATATATGCCACAGACAGAATCTCTGAAAATAATGACTCCCTACACCAATGGTTGGATTTTGAAATATCCCCTAAGACATTTTCTACAGATCATGGTTTAAGATTTAGTACCCGTATCACCACTGGAATAAAGAATAATATTAATCAAATACTTGCTTTATAGCATTCATACTTAGTATTTTACATGTTTTCTTTAATGAATCCTTACAACAATCCCATGGGAGAGAAATTATTAGTAACTTCATTTAATGATGAGAAAATTATGCACAGAAAATAATTTACTCAAGTTTATATAGCTAGTAAGATCTAATGGACCAAACTGAACTAAGGTCTGATGAGTAGTGATCCTGTTCTATTAAGTACTAATTACACTGCTATAAATCTTTAGTTAGATTTACCAAGGAAATGAATATGGTGAAATTAAATGTTAAAATTAAGACACTAGGGGCTCCTGGGTGGCTCAGTGGGTTGAGTGTCAGACTTGATTTTGGCTCAGCTCATGATCTCACAGTTCCTGAGATTGAGCCCCGTATCGTCCTCAGGCTCTGCACTGACAGCTGGGAGCTTGCTTGGGATTCTCTCTCTCTCTCTCTCTCTCTCTGTCTCTCTCTGTCTCTCTCTGTCTCTCTCTCTCTCTCTCATTCTTTCTCTCTGCCCTGCTCCTGCTCACATGCTCACTCGTTTGTGCACATGTGTGCAGTCTCTCTTTCTCTCTCTCAAAACAAATAAACTTAAAAAAATTGTTTTTAATTAGGAAACTAGACTTTTCACAAAACCATAAAAAACAATTCAATAGACCAATAATTGCAAATCACAAATCAGTCCTACCCCTTCCATAAGCTACTGTCAAGAAGCCTGCGTTCTAACTCTGTTCTCTTGGATGGAATGTAAAATTTTTCAAGAAACAACACTTACCTAATTCAATATTTAAAAAAATAATTTTTTTAAAATCCGTCTTCTTCCAGAGACCCTTAAAGATGGTACTTTCACCATGAATACAAACATGACAAGAAGATAATCAACTTTTAAAAAGTTATTTCCCTCACTCTAACTCCCCCTGCTTTTCTACTCACACACTTGACATCATGTTTTCGAAATCATGAGGTTAACATTAATTTGTAGTGTGACTAATGTCTGAGTTACAATGTTCTTAAAAAATTCAAGTTTTCTCCATTATTGTCAACTCATTTCTAGTTATTTCTCTTTTTGATTTGCTTAGTTCATTGAAGCTCTTTTCTGGGGCCTTTTTTCCGTATGTCTCCTATGCTATTTCCAGAGTTCTGTTTTCTATCTTTAAGTCTGTCAAACATAGTAGCTCCATTTTTTTTAAAACAACGTTTCACCTGTTCTTTCTCTTTTCTACATTGTACTTTATACTTTTGAAAATCAGTGTGGCCTTTTTCATTCATGATCAACATTTGCTATAACAGCTTTCCCTGAAACAAAAGGAAATAACTAGAACAAACAACATGCTGAATGATCAGGATGTGGCGACTAAACCTAGCCTGATTCCCAACTGGAGTACTTGGCCACCTACTTTGTGTAATTTTAGGGATTTGAAAACCCCACAGGTCTCCAGATTTTCAGATACTGATTTACCATGATCCTTGTTCATCATCAGTTTGAAGAGGTAGGGCCTTATCTTTACTTGGCCATTGCTAAAAAAACAAAACAAAACAGAACAGACAAAAAACAAAACAAAACAAAAACATAATCATAAATAATTATTGTTAGAAAAATTACTTGTCAAGTTGGGCTCTAAGGACAGGATATTTCACCATGCTACAAGGAAACAAGTAAGGAAGTAAGAAAAGAACATCTCAGGGGTGAGATCTCTCTAGTGGCAGAACACAGGAGGGCACCATGCTAGAGAGGTCTGTGTTCCACAGGATATGGGAAACTTAGAAGACATTATTTGTCTCCCCATGTGTCAAACAATGGGGCAAGCACCGAGGGAATGATAAAATGAAAGACATAGGCTCTGCTTTTAAATCACTTCCCATCTCACTGTGGAGATCAAGCCCACAATCCAGGTAGAACACTGTATGTAATTATGTTTTGTATGGGCAAGACTATGAAGAGTTCAAAGACATTAAATTCATTAGGATTACTAACTGCATTCTCTCGACACAACAATGACAATTTAAAGAGAAGATGGGATGAACACTGGGTGTTGTATGGAAACCAATTTGACAATAAACTTCATATATTGAAAATAAATAAATAAATAAATAAATAAATAAATAAATAAAAGATGGAGAGTATTCATAGAAGGAGATGGGTTGGCATCCCACCCCACTGATAGAGGGGTTCTATGGAAGGAATTACCAAAAGATTAGGCAAAAATATTTTTAAGCACATTTGGCTTTAAGATGGGGACATCTTAAAATGGGAGATGTGGAGTCCATGTGAAAAACCATGCCTCACACAAAACATCTGTAATTCAATTTCTATTTATGTAAAAAAAAAGTCAAATGGAATTTGTTTGTTATTCTCCTAATTCATGATGTTTGACTCCACTGAGTTATAGCAGATATGATCTACAAGCATCTATTAAGTACCAATGTTGGAATGGTACTGAAGACTGAATTAATAGAACCCCATGAACTCTGTTTTTGCCCTATAGATAATTATAATATTGTAACTTAAGGAAATATTGATAGTAGAAATATCATTGGCACATTCTTTTAAGATGGTTGAAAAGGACTGTCCTATGCTGAAGCACCTGTGTTTTCACTGACTTCTTTGTTCCTCACCCTTCTCTTCTCAAACTTCCTATTTCTTCTCAAACTTCCTGAATGAATCTTGGCAGAAAGTTTAGTGAGTCAAATCTAAGAGATGGTAAAAGGATGTGGGAAACCCTAAGTTTGGCTTTTTTGAATCCTGAAGAAATACTTCTTTAAGGAGTAAAGGCCAACTCTATTCTTCAAAACATTTCACAGATAACTGCCAATGGCATTTATGTTACAACACAACCAGAGTCTTCAATGTGAAATAACTCAATTCATTAGAAGCAGTATTTCAAAAGAATAAGAACTAAAGGATTTAGAGAACTTAGACCCATTCCCAATAACTCAAACAGGCTTATTTTTCTCTTGGAGAAGTCATTACCAACACTGTCATTAGAGGAATCTACCCTTATTTATTTAAAAACAAAATTGACCTGAAAAATGGAGTGAAAATTACAAGAAGCAAATGCAGCTCTTCTCAATTTTGATTTTTATTTTACTGTTTAGTGTAGAATTTTGGAAAACCTCTGGATTCAGTGGAATGAAGAATCTTACAGTGTAATGAAGTCTACAACAAGAACACAATTGAATTGAAAATAAATTACTAGCTAATAGGGAGTCATCTACAATTTTAACTTTGGAGGTAAATGAGGCATGATGCTATTGTTATTCTACTTGTTATTTAGGTTTTTTTCCTTAGTGAAAATATGTTGAATAAGAATTTTTTTTTATTATGAACGCTTTGGTATTATTTACATAATTTGCTGGGACTTGGAATTTTATGGAAACAAATAGTCTTTCACCAGTTCTTGATTTTTTTTTAAGATTTTATTTTTAAGTAATCCCTACACCCAATGAGGGGCTTGAACTCACAACCCTGAGATCAAAAGTCATGCACTCTATCAACTGAGCCAGCTAGTTGGTACCCCACCAGTACCCCACCAGTTCCTGCTTTGAAAATATGTATTCCTTTAATGCTCACTTGAGAATTTAAGATCTTATTCACTAGTGTTCTTCAGGATACTTTGAAGAAAACATTGTTGTATGAATCCATAAAAAGTATTAGCATAGCTAATAGCTGGGTATTTTACAAATATTTATATTTTATGAAAATTCAAGCGTACTTGAAATTTATTTTTTTTCATTTTCTTTCTTTTTTTTTTAATGTTTATTCATTTTTGAGAGACAGAGACAGAGAGCAAGTCGGGGAGGGGCAGAGTGAGGAAGACACAGAATCCGAAGCAGGCTCCAGGTTCCAAACTTTCAGCACAGAACCCGACATGGGGCTTGAACTCACGAACTACAAGATCCTGACCTGAGCTGAAGTTGGACGCTCAACCGACTGTGCCACCCAGGCGTCCTCGCATTTTCTTTTCTTAAGCAGACAATTCTGTGTTGAAAAGTATAAGACTACAAAGATCAGAGCAATGTATCAAGGGAGAAGGGTGTCTACATGTTTAAGTGTGGGAAAAGAATCTGTGGATGTTTTCTCTAGACATTAAAGAGATGATATGTTAGACAGTTCCTGGTACATGGCTAGAGCTTTGATGTATTGTTTTTGGTTAACTGATACACTAAGGACATGGTTGCCCTTCACAGTCAGAAGTAAACATAGGATGTGAAAAGTAAATAAAGTCTGAAAGAGCAACTTGTACTAGAGCATTTAATATTCTTTCTGTGTTAGCACCATTCCCCACCCCAGTCTGTTTTATAAATACCTATAGTATGGTCAAGCATCAAGAGGAGGAAATAATGGGACATCTGAACATGGGAAAAGAGAAAAGATGAGATCTGAAGTGGGGGTGGGGCTCAGAGTTGGAAGCAAAAGCGTGCTTTGTCAGTTAACTACTTGGGGGGAAGTGGTACAATCCATGGGACCAAAAAAAAAAAAAAAAAAAAAAAAGAAAAAGAAAAAAGAAAGATAACAGAAAAGTAGAACTGGAATTTAGGGCTTGGATCCAAATTGTACACATAACTGACTTCTCCAATATCAGCTCCGTGTTCCCAGTTTATGAATAAGAAGAGGGCACCCAATCATTACTCATTGTGTGGTAGCTAGAATTCTGAGGATGTGAAGTAGTGACTATCTCCTGATACTGTGTAGCTCTAAACTCTTTGCTCACGTGCTTTTTTAGGATCCCTAGGAGAGTAGAGGGGCCCCTTCTGTGGTAAAGTTAGCTGTTCTAGAATAACTGGGGATTGCTAATTATTGTTATAAACTATCAATAAAGCCTAATAAAGAATTCCTTTGGGCAGAGCCTTTGGAAAACAGGCTTCGAATGGCAGCCTTATAACTAATGGGATATGTGAAATATTAGGTAACAGTCTGTACATATCAATGGCCTCTTTTAATAAGTCAATCTCTACTGATGTCCTGCTGTTAAGATTAAAGGACACCAAGTATATGCAAGACTTTGAGAAGAATGAGGCCCAAGGTTTATATTTGAATTATAGAATTTATTTTATGCTTAGTGTGGAAAAAGCCTCAGCAAAGGTAGCTGTGTATAAATTCTGAATTATATACCATGAGAAAAGTAAATCTTAAGGTTCTACGCCCATATGTATTTGCAGGAGGTTTGGGGCAATAGGGAGAAGAGCAGGATATGGGAAAGGGACCCAGTGAAATGACAGTGAAGAAGACCAAGGATTCTTCTTATCTGAGTCTCTGTATCTCTCTCTTTTTAAGTTTGTTTGTTTGTTTGTTTGTTTAGAGAGGTTGTGGGGGAAGGGAGTGCACATGAGCGGGGTAGGGGCAGAGAGAGAGAATCCTAAGCAGGCTCTGCACTATCAGTGCAGAGCGTGATGTGGGGCTGGAACCCAGGAACCGTGTGGCCATGACCTGAGCTGAAATCAAGTCAGACACTTAACCAAGTGAGCCACCCAGGCACCCCACTTATGTGAATCTCTTAAACATTACCCCGGATTATACTTCTGTTTTTTACATTAAAATAAAATGGATCTTTAAGAGGACCTTTCTTCCTTATGACATAATTACTTACATCAATGTCTCTTTTCCCTTATTTACTTATAAACTCCTTGCAGAAGTAATGTGTCATATTTTCTACCTATATAAGACAGTACAGAGCTTTGCACACACAGATATTCATAAAACGTCTGGTGAATGAACACTATCTGTTGATTTTCCAGCTGTTATATAAAGCTGAAGTTCTATTCACATGTTATCAATGATAGCTGTGGCAGCAGATAATAAAAAGAGCTTTGATAGGTGGTTCTGAGTGGCATGGCTTCTTTTTCCAAAGAAGTGCTTTGAAAGGCAAACATTTCAATAACTGCCTAAAAATTCATCACTTATATCTGGCCATTGACCAAATTTCTCTGAATTTTTTAAAAAAATCACTCACAAAGTATATGTTCCTCAATATACAGAGCCTATTCCTCAGTAATAGAGCCTAGGTTTCATCCTCTGAAGGACAAAGGATGCCAGTTTTTAGAAGTGTATTTGAAATAGCTTCTTATGTAATTATAGATGTAAAATTGTATCTTCTAGCTCAAAGAGAACTGTTGCAAGAAAAACAGCCACTTCGTTTGTCTAGAATGTCAGGGTCATTATTTTTATGGGAGGCTTTTGAGAAACACTAATTTGTGGAAGAAAAGCATCGCAGAAGGCAAATTTGACAGTTTAAATTCTCATGCCCAGATTGTTCTAGGGATCATAGTTAATTGAAAGATAATGAAAGGCTAAATGCAGCTTTGTTTAACTACTTACAGAGCCAGTGAAGTGATTCTGAGTCTGATTTTCACAATCTGAAAGATGAAAATGTACTATGCTGTAGACAGAAAAATGCAGAGTAACTGAGAGATTATGAAATGCTGATGGGCATCCCAACAACATTCTAGTGTAGTTTCAACTGGTTCTAGACTCTTAGAATAAGCAAAATCCCTTCCCACACTGATAAACACATACTTGTATATAGCATTCCATCTTTGAGGCAGACTTAAATAGTATGTTAGTTTATTATTGTCTGGAAAGTGATGCCAATGAAAAACTGCCAATCTGGCCCTTTTAAAGAAATAAAAACCTAATCTGGTCTCAAAGTCAATCATTTTTCTTAGGTTTAACAACTAATTTTAACAACTAAAACCATTTTGTGCACAAACCTCAAGAAATGGAATCTGTCATTTACACTGCAGAGGAGTTTCAAGAACACAAGTTCAGCTGTGAAAAACTGTGAAAAACTGTAAACATCAGGACCTAGATTGCTTTATACTACCAGGATAATTTATTTTTGAGGGTTTTTTTGGGGGGTAGAGAGAATATTTTGAGTAGCAATCTGTTATTACTGGCCCTTGCCTAACACCTCCTTGATGTCAATAAAAAAGATGTTCTTTGGGAACATTTACGTTTGGAGAGAAATTGAAACTAGTTTGTCTTATGTGGACCAATCAGGGTCAATCAGCCTGAATCTGAGAAATAGACTTGAATATAGGCCTTGCTAACGCCATGGAACTATTTCCAATGCTAGAAGGCCCTGACAGGTTAGAGAATGAGCTCTGTGAAGGAGAATGTCTTGGTATCACTCATAGAGCTTCTGTGCAAGAGGATTTCATAACCCAGAATCTACTTTTCTGAAGAAAATTATCATTGATACACACCTACCAAAACGAAGGTGCTAAAAATTGTTAGTTCAGTGAATGAGTAAGTGAATGAACAGGACAGTTTTATATAGTCAACCCAGATATACAATGAAATTTATTTGTATTTATTGACTTTCTGTGTCCTCTCTTATGTAGTCTGGGAATTTATGCACTACGGTAACATTGTAAAGACCAACTATTTCAAATTTTAAATACCTTATTTAAAAATAGGATTTTACAAATATTGATTATGATAATTGTCATTTGAATACTAAATTTTATATATGCTGCTAAGTCTTATATATGTATTAATTCTTTTTGTACACACAAAGAACCAATGGGGTCAGTATTAGCATCCCCATTTTATACCAGAAACAGAAGCTCAGAACAGTAAGTCATACATTCAAATGAATGTCATCACAGTCAGGGAGTCTGATTCCAAGGCTCACATTCTTAACCTCTAAATTGCAACATGAACACAATCAGTGAATATTTCAAACTTTTTTGAGACATACAAATTAATGTAGATCCCCCTGTGACTAAATATACATATGCACATTGAAATGTTATTTCCAAGGCATGTAGATAGACATACACATAGCCAACTCCTGCCCTTAGTATGAATCCCATGTTTACTCACAAAAACACCATACTTAAGAACGAGAAAAATCTGGGGCGCCTGGGTGGCTCAGTTGGTTGAGCATCCAATTTCAGCTCAGGTCATGATCTCGCGGTTGGTGAGTTCGGGCCCCGCATCAGGCTCTGTGTGGACAGCTCAGAGACTGGAGCCTGCTTCTGATTCTGTGTTTCCCTCTCTCTCTGTCCCTCCCCCACACATGGTCTGTCTCTCTCTGCCTCTCAAAATAAAGAAAACTAATAAAAAATTTTTTTTTAAAAAGAACCAGAAAAATCTACAAATCATGTAGAGATATGGGAAGAAATATGAAAATTACAGTAAGTACACTTCTAAAGTCTTTACCATAGAAATAACAAGCATTGAGAGAAAAAAATATGTTTGTACCTTTATGGCTCACCTGTGAATAAAATTTACTTGCTTAAAAAAAATAGAGAGAAGGTTTGGCACAATATTTTAGAGCAATTATATATTCTGTAACAAGTAGTTTGGAGTTTACTGCACCAAAACTTCAAACATAACATCTCTTCTTAAATATTAGCAAAATGAAATTATAAAAGATTTATTTTCCCCTTGATTTTTTCCCTTCTTCCTCCCATTTCCCCCTCCCTTGTCTCCTTCCTCCCTTTAACCCCTCAAATTATTTAGTGCATATTATACGCTAGGCACTATTTTGGATGTTTATAATATACAAAAATCACTGTCCTCTTTTTCCATATCTACTTTTTTTTTTACAGTTTATTTTTGAGAGAAAGAAGTAGGGAGCAGGGAGGGGTAGGGAGAGAAGGAGAGACTGACATATCTATATTGAAATTATTTATGTCCTACATTTAAAATGGCTTTTTTGTAGAAGCATATAGTTTGGTCTTGCTTTCTTATCCAATTTGACAACCTGAGCCTTTTAGTGTGTTTATACTATTTATATTTAACATAATTAGTCTATGGGTAGGTCAAACTCTATCATCTTGCTGTTTTTTTTAATTTTTTAAATGTTTATTTATTTTTGAGACAATGAGAGACAGACCATGAGCAGGGGAAGGGCAGAGAGAGAGGGAGACACAGAATCCAAAGCAGGCTGCAGGCTCTGAGCCTGTCAGCACAGAGCCCAATGTGGGACTCAAACTCACAAACTGTGAGATCATGACCTGAGCCTAAGTTGGCTACTTAACCAACTGAGCCACCCAGGTGCCCCTTTCTTGCTGTTTTCTAATGTTTTATCTGTTCTTCATCTCTTTTGTCCTCTTTTTCTGCCTACTGTTGAATTCACTGAGTATTTTTTTTTTAATTTTACTTTATTTCTACTATAGAAATATATGTCTTTTTATACAACTTCTGGTAGTTGCTGTAGGTTTTTAAATATACAATTTAGTTAGTCATGATCTACCTTAAAATAATGTATCGATAATTTCATATGTAGTAGAAAGACCTTAACATACTATCCATCCAATTCCTCCCTTCCATCTGCTGTTGTTGTCATACATTTTACATTCACATTTTGGATAAATATATAATAGTTACCATTATTTTTGCTTTAGACATCCAGTTATCTTTTGAAGCAATTAAAATAATAAAAATTAATTTTATGTTACCTTGCTTGATTCCATTTCCAATGTCCTTCATTTCTTGATGTAGATCCAAGTTTTATGGTTGGTCTTATATTCCTTTTGCCTGAAGAACTTCCTAAATTCTGAATATATTTTGAAGGCAGAGCCAATAAAATTTCCAGAGGTATTGATGTTGCCTTTGAGAGAAAGCAAGTCAAAGATAACCCCTAGGTTTATAATAAAACTGCTGATTAATCAGTGACAACAGAAAATAACTGAATACAAAGGAACATATTTAGGAAGGAAGAGATACTAGTGTAAAAAAAGAAAACACAACTCCAGAAAAATACTACTTGAGACACCAAATGTATTTTGTAATTTACTTATTTGCCATGTATTTTTCTTCCCCTCAAAGCCCCAATTTTAAAGACCTCTTAGAAGTCCCAGGGTCAGGGCAGGAGTATAGACTCTGTCTGACTCTTGTATCTACCTCCTCTCATCAACCTGGATGCAAAACTCAGTCCCTTCACTGGTTTCAACAAGAAATCTTTCCCTCTCATGTTTATCAAGTTTCTTCTTTTCTTTTTTGATTTTTTCTTTTTTTTAAAACTCCTTCATGGGGCGCCTGGGTGGCTCAGTCGGTTAAGTGTCCGACTTCAGCTCAGGTCACAATCTCACGGTCCGTGAGTTTGAGCCCCGCGTCAGGCTCTGGGCTGATGGCTCAGAGCCTGGAGCCTGCTACTGATTCTGTGTCTCCCTCTCTTTCTGCCCCTCCCCCGTTCATGCCCTGTGTCTGTCTCAAAAATAAATAAACGTTTAAAAAAACTTAAAAAAAATAAAATAAAACTCCTTCATGTAGTTTTTGTTCCCTCCTTATGAACTTGCTCCCTGTGAATTCTGAATTCTTATTTTATGTGGAGTTTAACTGTCTCCTACACTCAGCATTATATAAACAAAACCCCTTAAGGAGGTTATCAGAATAAAGAAAGCCTCAGGATTTCCCCTTCCCAGCCATTTAGGTTTATGAATTTACCCCACTGTTGCAGGTAGTCTCCCCAGGATTTGCATGCAGGAGGTTTACTGGAAGTGCTCTTAGAATCAGTATATGTGAAGAAGCAAGGAAGACAAGACCAGGCAGAGAGAGAAGTTAAAATGAGATTCAGTTGAAATAGTAGCCTCAGTCAACCCCACAGAGGTCTCTCAAGGCTGAGATGATCCTACAAAGATGTCCCACATTAGCAAACATACCCTACAATCATTGGATACAGCTGCAGCTGGGGACAGGTGCATAGACTTGCTCAAGGCAACTTCCTTCACATAAGGGCAAATCCCAGAGTTGCAGGTAACTGTGGATCATTAGCAAACACTACTAGTATCTGAGACCATGAAGCCTTGACCATGAAGGAGAATCTGGGCAGTGTCCAAATGCATCCACTATAATCCATCTGTATACCATTCAGTTCTACTTGCTTCATATAGCATATTGTCTCCACAAAGGGAACAACTCCAGGATTAATACTGATATCCTTTCCTAGGAAAACATTATGAGGAGTTTAATGGGACAAGTTTAAGGTGCCCCTTGCAGATATTCTCCAGGATGCATCTGATTTTGTAGTCTCCCTCATCTATTAAACCATCTGTTAGATTCTGCTTACTTTCAACTATCACATCAGTTTGTCTCATTCACTTACTTGGTGGGATGACCCAGGCTCACCCCAGGCCCTGAGAACCTTCTTAGAATGTGGCTTCTGCACATGTCTGTTTACCAGAAAAGTTAGTCTAGGGAATACCAAGAACCCCCTTCTACCCTACCCTTTCTCTAGCACATCACCTGGGTGTCAAGTGTATTTTTCTCCATTTCTATTACATAAAAGCAGCCCTACCCTCTTCTGATGATCAGAGACAATTACTCTTGCCAGGATGTGGATCTTTTCTTTGGCCTACTGGATCCCTGGCACAAAGAACCTCAAGTAACCTCGTGGCAGTCATAGCTAAAGTTTACTGGGGCTCCTGCAGAACCATCCTCCCTCTGAGAATCACAACCACTAGACTTACAGAACCTAGAGTTGTGGGGATAGAAAGTACAGATTTTCCAAATGGGTCACTGGGAGTGATAATAAGTGGAGTCCCTTCTCCCTGGTTCCCAGATCAATGTATGGTTGATGGTTGATGATTTAGGGTGTGCTCTTTATTCTGGAGAATAAAGATGGGCACCATATCCTTGTAGAGTATAATTTCCAAGTTGCCACCTTAGATGTACCTTAAAAAAGCCATTCCATCACTCCATCAGGCTGGCAGAATCAAGTGATAGGATATGTGATAGGACCAGTGAATCTCATTGTCAGGTGCCTATTGTCACGTCTTATTTGTCATAAAGTGCACTGCTTGTTCCAATGTAATCTATGTAGGATCACATGTTGGTAAATCAAAAATTCTATTGCCCTTGAGTAATGGTGCTGCCTGTGTGCCTAATGGGCAGAAAAGGCGATCACATAGAGAACTCTACTCAAAATAAATTTCTGCCTTCCAAGATGGAATGGCCACAATGTAATCAACTTTGGCTAGTTGGTCCCCTCAAGGGATGGTGCTCTATTAGAGGGTGCTCTATTAGTATTAGTATCACTGCTCTCAGGTTAGGTAATTGGCAACAGCAGTACTAGGTCCACCTTGGTGAGTGGTAATTCACGTTGTTGGGCCCATACGCAGCCTACATAGCTTCTCCCATATAAGCCCTTTGTACAACATCGGGGTGGCTTTTGACAAAGACTGACTAGTATCAACTAGCTAAGTTATTCTATAAGATTGTTTCTATAACCTTCAATAGTAGATTCTCTCCAGGCTACATGTTTAGGTGGATCAGAGTTATCATATTTCACACCCATGGTGACATGTCAATTCGCATGTTCCTTCCCCAGACCCCTCTGTCTCATTTTTTTTTAACATTTCTCCTTCCAAGCCCTTGACCAACAAGCCCAAACATTTGTCACTGTTATTGAGTCTATATATCTAATCTTCTTTAAAAAAATTTTAATTGTGTATTTATTTTTGAGAGAAGGAGGGAGCGAGCAGGGAAGGGGCAGAGAGAAAGGGAGACACAAAATCTGAAGCAGGCTCCAGGCTCTGAGCTGTCAGCACAGAGGCCCACGTGGGGCTTGAACTCACAAACTGTGAGATCATGACCTGGGCCAAAGTTGGACACTCAACCGACTAAGCCACCCAGGCGCCCCATATATATTTAATCTTATATCAACATACTTGTCTTTTTTTTTTTTAATTTTTTCTAACGTTTATTTTTGAGACAGAGCATGAACGGGGGAGGGTCAGAGAGAGAGGGAGACACAGAATCTGAAACAGGCTCCAGGCTCTGACCGGTCAGCACAGAGCCCGACGCTGGGCTCGAACTCACGGACCGCGAGATCATGACCTGAGCCAAAGTCGGACGCTTAACCGACTGAGCCACCAGGCGCCCCAACATACTTGTCTTTTGACGCGAAATAGATGATGATCCACACCACCCAAACCTCTGCCAATTGGGAAGACTGCCCCCTCTGCCCTTTCTCCAGGCCACCTGTGAGTGAGGCTATTGTGAAAGAGTCCAAAGGATATATGGGTTGTCTCCTGTTGTGTATCACACCACCTCAAAACTAAGTGGTTTAAAACAGCAGTGTATTGTTTCTGGAAAAGAGATGACAAACATGGTCCAGGATGAAAGCACATGAGGTGGAATGAAAGTGAAAGTCAAAAAATGAGAATGTGAAGAATAGGGACTGTGATATCACCATCAATAAACAATGAAAGGATATGAGATAGAGAGACTGTGAGATAGACAATGAAGTTATAAATAAATATAGGAGATAAGCTAGAAAAAATCTTTATGCTTTATACTAAACAAAGGCATTATTCCTTATCTTTGTTTTCAGGCCTCTCCCCCACTTAGGACCCCAGTTGCACGGTAAACATTCTATTAACAGCTACACATTGAAAGATCCTATCAGAAACTACTGTGAGAAAAGGGTCTTCCATTTACTGCCTTCATGTTACTACTTCGACCTAGAATTTTCCTCCCACTCCATCACACCTCAACCCTCCATGAAACGCTTAATTACTTTTTATGATCCAACTCAAAATCGTGTGTGGGGGGAACTTAAATAAACAAATTGAGGCTCCATGAAGAAACTCCTGTCAATAATGGATTTCCCTTCCCCTGAACACACTGAAACCCTTAACAACAGGGGCTATTTTACTTATCCTCACACTGCTACACAAAGCCCATGGTAGGTGTGCTGAATGAATGCCTTAGCACCTTACACTTAGGCCACACAGCCTTGTATTACATTTTATTATAGTCATTTATCATTTCTGTAAGTTAAAATCTCCCTGAAGGCAGAGACCAACCAGATCATAATTTTGATTCTCACAGAATCTGATAAAGTGTCTTAACATCAAGTTACGAACAAATATTTAAATTAACTTGTTAAGGGAATTAGTGAGAATCCAAGACATGTGAGAAGTTGACCCACGATGTAATTACAGGAATAGCTTCATGGCCTCAGTGAATCCCATGAGGATCTCTGAAGGTGGAGTGGCCCTTTAGATATGTCCCAAATCAAGGCAAGGGGGGCAAGCCTTTGTATCCTGCATTGCCCAGGCATTGGATCTGTGCTGTGTCACAGGAAGAGGGCATAACCTTGGGTGAGGCAGCTTCCTTGAGCCAAGGTCAATGCCTGAAGGAGGACGCAGCTGTGACTCTTCAGCATCCAGATCCCAGCCAATAAGGGGAGTGCCTACCTTGATTCTAAAAGACATCTAGGTGGTATGTGGCAGCATCTATACAGCCTTCCCTGAGGCGAAAATGCAGCCTCTTTCTCACCTTCCATAAAAATCCTCTTCTTAAGGTATGGCTGAGAAAACAAGAGGGAATTTACTTTTAACACCCAAGCCTCCAACTCTTCCTTTGAGCACCAAACAACTTCTTTTTCTCTTTGAGGGTTTGAACTGGCACTGGAGGCATTTCTTTCTGGCTCAGCCCTGTCACTGAGATACTGGAGAAGTTTCTCACACTCACCTCCACAATGCTCATCACCCATGCCAGTTGTGCCACTGCCCCAGACCAATTGAGCAGGGTCTCCCTGCACCAGCAAACACCTCTGTGGCATGTGGCTCTCTAGGGGCCATGCAGCTGTCCCTAGCTTGCAGATCACAGCATTATAAAATATGGGCCTGAAAAAAATAAAATTCTCACCAGTGCCTTCTATCATCATTTGCACTCAGGATCAAGGCTTACTTCTAAGTTAATGACTCCTACATACAGGAAAAAGCATCAGCTTCTGTTCTTTTCAGGCCCTGCATGCATGATCCCTGCCTCCTACAGAAGGAGCCAGAATACTTATTGGGCAATTTTGCTTGCAGGGATGACTCACCTCCTTGCTTCCTCCTTGCTTTCTGATCTTAATTTCTACATGGCTAAGGAAAGTCTCCCATGGAAAATGTTGTTTGCTAAAAAATACCCATCTTTTCTATACCCAAGTTTTTTTTTTCAAAAATGGAAAGGAAGATACTTTTCTTTCACCAGGCAACACTATGCATTGAATAAGCACCATACAAATGGGTAGTTAGAGGTGGTTTGTGCCTGGATGATCCCAGCTGTTCTCTCTCTGAACTCAGGTGTCATACGCTAAAACTAAATTAATGGAGTCTCTCACCAGGGTTCCCATTTTTGTCTGGATTTCTGATCAGAGCTGGAGATTGTAAGCCACTCTATGGGACCTTACTTGCAGGACAGTCGACTTACTAGGAAGGCTAATGAACCAGCATCATCAACTGCAACTCCCCACGTTTCAACTAAGGCCTCCGGTTCAACTCTGCCATTTGGTTGAGTGCCACAAAGACAGCATTTGTTACCCCTCCTTTCTTTTCTTCTTGAATAAAGCCTTGCTAACAAGGAGAATTTAGATCTCCCATGAATTCTAAAGCTTCTCTAATAATGCCTTGCTGTATGTTGCTCTTGTAATAACATGCTTTGACTGAATCCGATTTTCCAAACTGTTCAATAACACCTTGTCATATGGCTCATTGCAAAAGACTCTCTATTAACACATTTCCAGAGAACTCTTCTCCTTCCTGTTGATGCATGGTGGGGAAGTGGATTTACGAGTCCCAGCAACTCTCCCCATTATCAAGTGCACTACTCGATGCTGTCAAGTATTTCGTCACAGATGTGAAGCTCTGGCAGGACTGAGATCATGTGTACCTCCTAATGCCAAGTCCATAAAATTCCTTTTAATCTTCACCATCTTTGACTCTGAAAGCTGCCACTACTGCAACACAGCCTGCTCTCTTCAAACTCGAAATCCTTCTGTCTGTTCCCTGAAATCAGACTGCCTGAGAATATATGCAGTGTATGGCTAACAGGTTAGCAGCCTCTAGTGGGGATCCCAATGCATGCCTGATGCCTGCTACAACAGTAGTTGTCCTTGCATCTTAAGGACTCCACAAACATACCTTTGTAGGAGCCTTTGATCAGGCAAAAGCACAATAGCCATGTATATACTTCCCATAAAAAAAGTTGTATTTTAGAATCTGTTGGGGAAACCTCTTAAAAATATATCTCACCTGTAACTTGGCATGATTTTGGCTTTATATAGTGATACGATACCTTGATTTTGCTTAAAATATTCAATCTTAAACAGTGTGTCCCTATGCAAAAACGGAAAGCTGACCTCAGAATAGACTGCTACCTTGGGTTCCTTTTGAGACTATTGGGGACCCATTCCTTTAAGATTCTTAGAAGAGCTATTATTAATTGAAAATTAATAGGCATATCCTGAAAACCCATAAAAGGCTTTTTGAAAGGGTCTATGAGAAATCACCTCAAATAATTCAATGCTTAAGAAAGGGTTCTACAGCCATACATTTTGCTTCATAGTGTTTGAGACCACATTTTCTGACAGCACCCTGGATTTGATCTTTGCCTAGAGGCTCTGTCTCACTTTTTGAGTGTCTTCTTCAGGAAGAAACTGGGGATGAGAAAAAATTTTATCTTTGAAACTCACAAATCAGGAGCCACTTTTATTTGTCCTACATTCTGCTTAAAAATGGAATAATTTCTTCTTTAGCTCCTATCTCTTTATCTTATTCAGCTAAAAGGAATTAGTTGTCACTTTCAACATTTAGCTCAGAAATACCCCTAGCCAGATCAATTAGTTCACTAGATACATTTCTATTTTCTGCAGGTGACAGTTTTCCCAAATTTTCTACCACTATATATCAAAGATCTTCCATCTTCTAGCTCCCAATACTATTCCATTCACTCTCCTTCAAGTCTTCACTGACAGTCACCATGAGGCTCACCGGTGCTGGTAAAACCCACGTCCAGGTAACAAAATCTGCTACTCTTGCTAGATAGCAAATCCATACAAAAATCTACATTCATTTTATTCTTCTCAGGATTTTGTTTCCAGTAATTTGGGGAAGATCCTACCTGGAGCCACTCATGCAGTCATTGTCAAATGTGGTCCAGAACTATATGGTCATGTGAAGATTCAACTGGGCTGAATGTCCAGTAGCGCTCATTCTCATGTCTGGCAGTTGAAAGCTAGCTGTTGACTGGGAGCTCAGCTTGATTATCAACTGGGGCATGTTCATGTGGCTTAGCTTCCTCACACCTTGGTAGCTTTGGGTAGTTGAACTTCTTAAGTTAGAACTCAGGACTCTGAGTGTAAGTGTTCTCATGTGCAAGGTAAATGCCGTTTCATCTTTTATGACTTGGTCTCAGAAATCACATAGCATCATTTCTCCTTAGTCTATAGTCAAAGTAGTTATAAACCCACCCACATTCAAAATGAAGGAATGTATACTCACCTCTCAATGTGAGGAATATCTAAGAATTTTGCAGTCATTTTTTAAAACCACCAAAAGGGCTTTGCTGTCTTGCTTTTTCTTTTGTATCACCAACCCTTATAATAATGCCAGACACATAGGGATGCTCCTTAAGTGTCTGTTGAAATAATGAATTTTGATAGGAAAAGAAAGGGAGTTCTGTGGTTTAGGTTAAAACTGGTGAGGCACCATGAGAGTTCTCTACCTCTATCTTTAAGAAGAGGGGACACCATTACTGTCTACCTTGGGTGATGTAAGCAGTCATTTGTCTAAAAGCAGAGGGCTGACCCTTATGTTCTTCTCTTGACCCTTTTCAGTTTTTGATTATTCTAGGCCTGAGGGAGATTCCTACATTATCAGAGATTTTACTTGCATTTCAGAATGACAGTCAGGTTCCCATACTCCAATTATATGTGGCATTTTGATAACCTTGTAGCAGCCTTGAATAACAAATGGCAAAGAAATGATGTGGAAGAACTATGGCTGCTCTTCAAGTGGTCTATTAATAGGGAGCAACTCTGGCCACACGGATATGCAGCTGAATATTCCTCTCTGCTCCATGTTAGCTTAAGTATGTAGTAAAGTGTTTCCATTTATTGTGCCATGGGATACAGAGCAATTCTACATATGGACGAGGGGAGCTACAAGAATATTATATGCCAAGACCTGAATTAGGATGAGTTTCAATAAATGCATTTTACCCATCATACAAAATTATAAACAGGACACAAGCCATTAAAACCTTTGTTATTGTCCATTAACACCACTATCTAACAAATTACCACATTTATAAATGGAAATATCTTCCAAAAAATGTCAGGCATCTTGTTTGAATCCTCTGAAACAAAATAATTTCTATGATGCATGTATAGTGATGCCAAGAAATCCATCTGCCAGCCAGAATTTCATCCTTGAAACATACCTTGTTATGGCAGCACCAAAGAACACAATGAGTTTTGTTTAGAGTGTCAGTCTTCCGTCCCTGGACTGAAAGGATTAGTTCTAAATTGCACATTATTACATAAGACTGCATGAAAATGTTTGCTTCTTTTGTCCTTAAAAGAAATTCATGGTGTTTTATAAATAGCAAAAAAAAAAAAAAAAAGTAATTGCACTAAAGAAATCCATTCTGAGAGCTACAAGCAGTGGATCTGCCAGGCATTCTGTTTTATGTTATTATTTATTAAACACACAAAGGTCAGGGGTCTTCCAAGTTGGATGTGGTGGGAGGCTAAGGAGAGGCCATATAGTGCAATGGCTAAAAGCATAAGTTCTGGTGTCAGTCAGATCTGGTTTTAGCTTCTCTGACTAATAAATGTGACTGGGAAATTTACTTATGCTCTCTGTGGCTCATTTTCCATATCTGTAACATGGAGATAAAAGTATTCACCTTCTAGGATTGGTTTATTGGTTAAATGAGATAACACATGTCATTTACTCACCAGTGCTTGGCACAGAGTAGATGCACAGTTAACAAGGCAGATAAGAGTAAACACTTTCAATAGGTATTGTGTGTGTGTGTGCGTGTGTGTGTGTGTGTGTGTGTGTGTGTGTTGTGTATGAGACAGGAGAAAGGGGACAAAGAGAGATGGGGGAAAGAAAGAAAGAAAGAAAGAAAGAAAGAAAGAAAGAAAGAAAGAAAAAGACATAGAGAGACAATATTTTGGAATACACATATAAAGAACACTGTTGGAGACACAGTATACTTTTGCACCTGCCCTGGCACTTCTATGTACCCAGTGTCAGAGGTCTGTCCATTGAACAGGACTCAGCTGTCCACTAAGACAATTGGAAAGCCACCAAGCCATTACAGTGTCACTACAAACAACTTAGAGGTCTCTTCTGTTATTATGGGAGGAAAGTCCCGTGTGATATACAAATAAAAGTGGACTTTTCTAAGGAACAAGAATTGGGAAAGGAGTAAAGAAAAGATTTTGAGGTAGGCAAGGCCTTTTCTCCCTTTTCAGTGAACTGGTGAGGTCATTCCTATCTTTAATCTTTGTATGTCAGACTATTTGGAAGAAACACATTCTGCAATATAATACAGTAATCTTGCCATTATTAATTAGAATAATAATTTCCATTGCTTAAGGATTATTTCTGTAATGGTTTTATTCAAAAAATAATATGCAAGTTTAGCCATGTATGTTAAGAAACAGAATATCAGTGGCCAATTTCTAATTTTTAATGGTTTTTCAAAAATACAGATTTTTATTTTACCTTACCACAGCTCTGTTTAAAAACAATTCTGTTAACAACCTTCAAATAACCTTTTAAAATATTACTCATGAATCTACGCACCTCAATAAAATGTTTCCTGTTTTTCATTTCCCCAAGGCTAAAGTGACACAATTATTAGCTTTCGATAGGGTTAAACAATAACTACCCATGCTTACTTTTGTTAAAGAAGGGAACACAAATATACCTTCAAGCACTGTAACAGTTGAAAAGATTCCCATACTTCAGTTCTTTTTTCTTTTTTCAAAAAATTTTTAATGTTTATTTTTGAGAGAGAGAGAGAGAGACAGAGAGAGAGAGAGAGAATGGTGGAGGAAGAGAAAAAGGAGACAGAATTCAGAGCAGGCTCCAGGCTCTGAGCTGTCAGCACAGAACCAAACACTGGGTTTGAACCCATGAACGGTGAGATCATGACCTGAGCTGAAGTCGGACGCTTTACTGACTGAACCACCCTGGCACCCGTCTTCTTCTCTGAAACACAGAGAATTTTTTAAAAATCAAATATTTTAAATGAAATTTTTCTCTACTTCTAGTGCTGAATAAAATCCTTTTCCTTTTACTGGGAAACCTCTTTAATCCTGTGTAGTACTAGTTATCATTTATCAGGTAACATGTAGATGCTGGGGATATATCTGTAAACAAAACAGGTCAAAATCCCTGCCATCACAGAGCTTACAGTCTAGACAGAAAATGAACAATATGAATATGGTAATAAATGATAAAGGGAAAATTAAGACAGGAAGAGATTAGGGAGTGTCAATGAGGTTGGCAGTGGGTGTGGTTTTAGGTAGTGTGGTGACAGAAGGACTTTTGACATTTAAAGAAAGATGTGAAGGAAGTAGAAAAAGATACCCTGTTTTAAGGAATAGTGAGCAGGCCAAGTGGAGTCAGCTAGGGAAATACTAAGAAATGAGAGATAAGAGAAGCAGCCTGGTAGTCTATTTTAAGGATGTTAACTTTTATACCATTACATTAAATGTCACTATAAGTATGAAATAGGACATCATTAAAGATATCTTCCCTTTGCCTCTCAAGATTCATGCTCTACCCTTTTCCATCCTTGTCTCTGGCCCAGGGAAGCTGAGCTGTGTTTTTCTACTCTTCCTCATGACCAATTGCATTTCTTCCTTTGGGCCACCTTCCTCCTCTTTCAATTGTCCAAGTGTTCCCTCTGTCAGAGAAGCAGAGATTGAACCAAACTGTGTTTCTCTGGATGGATAGTTCTCAACTGTGCCCTTAAACTCACCTGCATCCATGTGAGGAAAACCTACTGAAATACAGATTCCTTGGGCTCACTGAAGATGTTCAATAAGTATCTCTTGGTTTGTGGCCAAAGAATCTGCATGTTGATAAGTTTCCCAAGGTCAGTTCTTTCTTACTGTGAGGCTTGCAGATTAGAATTCTAATTTATAGAAACAGCACCCGTCTGATGGGCATCCAAGCAACTTCTCATACCTGAATTTTCATACCTGAATTTTCCTTGCTCCAAAAGGGAGAACTTAGAAAATTTGGTTGGGCTCTATTATATTTTGACTGAGTATACTCTACTAAAATTTTATTCGTATTTTTAGCCAATGCTTATAAAATATTTTATTTTGCAAAATATTTCATCATTAAATACTACCCATAAGAATTGTTTTGCACCGTCCTTATCAATTTGTGTCATGTGAGACAATGTCTTGTTTGCAAATTGATAACTTGTGGGGATTATCTATGACCTCTACATGTTTTTGTACAACAGCACTGACTTTATTTTTGTTTAAGTGCTAATATTTCCCATCTGAGTCATTTATCAACATCATACTTTAATCAGAAATAAGGATACCCAAACGTTACTACTAAATACCATATGTTATGCTATGTTTTTGTGCTGTTCAAGTTGGTAGCACTGAACTTTGAAGACTTTTTTCAGAGTTATATGGAAGGAAATTCACTCAGTGACTTAGATTACCACAGAATTTGTGGGGAGGAATTCACATTTCCCAGCAGCATATACAGCACTGCTTTCATATTACATGCACTCTTCCGTGAAGAGAGACACTAGATTGATATTTTACAGAGTATTTCTGTTACAACCTCCAGAGTTCAGCACTTTTACACAAATATTGTCCTTTCAGGTTTTTTGTTTTTTTTTTTTAAAGATTTCATAGGTTAATTTGCCCTGTGCCAAAATTTGCTATTTCAGGATACTGAGGCAAACAAGACTGTCAGAAATAAAGACCAAGGGATGCAACTGTCATATACCAAGCAGATAATAGTAAATATCTACGTAAGTAGCTGAATCCAATCTCTCTGAGGAAGACTGGTTCATTTGGCCTCTTACTAATTTTGAATTTTTTTCCTAGCAGAGAGAAGGTGAATATTTTGATTGAGGGAGCTGCATAACGGATTCAGCAGAGACCTCAGGTTAAACTTGCCTTTCAAGCTGGAGAGGATCCGATGGAGTCTTTATGGCCCACTCTGGCAGGACTATGTTTACAGCAAATACTCAAAAGCATACAGTTCTCCTTAAAAATTAGGATTTGCAGCTGCTGGCTAAAAATACATCCAAATGAATGCCAAAAGCTGAAGCAAAAGCTTGTGAGCCTTTTAATAATTGTATTGCATGAAATAAAATGTCTTGAAAAAAAATTCTTACAGAATTTCTGTTTCTCTATCCCTTTGGTTAAACTAAGGCAATGTATTTAATATGAGGGCATTTTTCATAAAGTAAAGAAACTCCCCACTTTTCAGAATAAGTGTGCATTTTCTTTTATTACTGAAAAGCCATACAAAAGTTCTAAATGTTAGACATATTAGACAGTAAATGAGGATTAACTATTAAAAAGAAAAGATAATTTTATATTATATGCCTCTAGAGACTTTTTTTTTATGTTATTTTAGATTTTTACCTAAGAATTCTATAGAATCTTTGAAATCCTAAATCTGAAAAGGACCTTGAAAGTTATTTAGTTTAGGAATATTAATAACAACAACAATGATGTTAAAAACACAGCTAACCTTCGGGCCCTTACCATCTTCTGGCCACTGTTTTAAGAAATTTTGCATATGTAATCTTGGTCAATCATCACAACAACCCTATAATGTAAATATTATTAAATTCATTTGACATATAAGGGAACTGAGACCCAAAATGTTTAATCTGCCTAAGGACATAGAGCTAGCAAGGGTAAGGGTTAGCACTAAAGCTGAAGAAACACTTGTAAAATTATGCCAGGCTGTTCTATCCATGGGAAGTGGATAGACACTTCCCATGGGACACAGCTGTCAAGAGTATGATTTGAGGTGCCAGAAGGTCTGCCTAAATACATCACCTTCAACACTATACAACACTGCCTCCAATTCCCACCAACAGAGAAAGTGCTTTATGAAAACATAATGCCCCCAAAAGGATATGTTTTTAAAATAATACCTAAGAAAAATTGCCTGTTAATGATAGTAAGATGAGGTAGATGCATTTTATAGAAATTTGGATGATAAAAGGAGAAAAAAAGAAAATAAAAGAGCTGTTGAAGTTCAACACCATAATATACACTCTTAGTCAATTCTGGCAAAGTGAAGGGTGATAAAGACAAAATTCAAGCAATTTGGCTTTGGTTGGATATGGAAATTATCCATTTTAAGCTATCTTCTCATTTGGGAGATGTAACCATACAGATAGCTGAATCTTTTCTATTTAAAATGGTAAAGTGTAACAGCAAAAATTATTTGTGTATAACTTTTATTTTCCTCACCACTTGCCTTTTGGAACAGAGATTCTTAAATAGGGTTCCAATACAGGATCCCTTCTGAAACATGAAATTTCCAATCTATATGTAAGAATGCACAGCACCGTAAGAAGAAGGCCAGATTCTCATAAGTATATATGAGCCCTTTCAAAACAGTTGATATAGCAGAAAATCAATTTAGCCCAGCTGCACTTCTTATATATCACCTAAATGTGTGCCTGCTGAAGGTGGTCTTTAGCGGCTACAAGACCATAACATACAACTGCTTTGAATTATGTATCCTAATGAGCATCCAGGGCCACACTGAAGCTGACATTTTAGAAAGTGAAATATGGCATACAAAATGACCAAAAGCAGAGTAACATTACATGCCTCTGCTTTGCTAGAACCATTGTTCCTGCTTTCGCTGTTTCTGCAGCAACAGATGCAACTATTCAGGACTGGGTTTTAAGTAAATAATATACAACAAGGAAGTGAGACAGGTGTGTCAATGAAAGGTCTTAGGAAAGGGTTAGGCAATTGGAATGGGCAGTCAATTAATTAAAAATGCTTTTCAAAATGAACAAACTGATCTGACTTTCTTGGTGAGCTATTACCAAGTTCTTTTGAGTTCTTAAAACATTTTCTTTACTCTGTGTTTAACAACAAATGTGGGCCAATTGCTGTGAGTTAATTGAAAAGGATTGTTTTCTAGTTGCCAAGAAACGGCGCTTTCTTACATTATGCAGGCCATTATGTGCACAGATCAAGCTTCCTGATTTTTCTTTGAGGGTTTAAGAATATAGGCTGCCTGATTTAGTTGTCCCTTGAGGAGGAGCACAAATCAAGAAGGCTTTCAGGGGTGTTGTTCCATTTCAATTGACCAGGTAAGATTTGGATTTGAAAGTGCTACTACCTTCCTAATGCTTAACTTTTCCTAAATCATTTAAATGCTTTTATGTTGAGTGAATGAGGGGATCAAAAATGATGACTTTAAATACTTAGGGTGGTTTCATGTAAAATCATGTTAAGTTGATTTTCTTCCAGCTGAAGTTTCTGAGAGAAAAAAAAAAAAAAAAGAGGTAGAGATAATAATAGACTTGTGAGACCAGCTCTAGAGTTTGTTTCTTCTTGATTTCAGAGTAGCAAATACGTGTAAACCAAGAAGTTGTCAGTGTGTGTAGAGTTGAAATATTAAAATCATTGCTATGGAAGAGAATATCACTATTTCTGTTTGGAGAAAAGATTTCAAATCTTGTTTGACTTGTTCCAACTGAGAAAGGGGCTTTATATTTGTTAACTTCAATAGGAAGACTTGTTGATTTTATTTATAACGTGGTTACTCATCTCTTAAAACCACACATATTTTCATTATCCGTTTTCTGTTGGCTGTTTTCTTCATATTTTTGTCTTGAAGTTAAAATCAGCGTCCTTGTACTTAACACTAATACTACTAACATGTTTGATCCAAACAAAAAAGTCCCCTTTCTTCCTCAGGAAGGAAAACCTCATTCCTTGATTTAAAGTCACTTGTTCCCAGGCTTACTTAATACAGTGCTCATGGTGGGTACAAGTACTGGAAAGGGACTCTGTGAGTCAAGTTTGTTGGTTCAAATCATCCTTCCATTCTTAATTCATATTTTCATAGATTTAGGTTGAACTCTACAATCCCATGAACTTACACTTAAAACATCACAGAGTTCATGTGTACTATACGTTGAAAACAAATTGATTTGAATTGCAAATTTGAATGCTGTTATTAATCTTTTTTTCAAAATCATATTTTACTTCATCTCTTCCATGGCTCTCGGTTTCCTGGGAATATAGTTCCTTTACAAGAAAAATCATCAAAATGGTTACAAGTCAGGTCAAATATTTGTTGTCTTGTTAGGGAAGTTTCCATTTGTTCAGAGTTTGAAGACACTTGAGTATAAATATGACCTGTGTAATATGAACCCCAGTTGATGCTGGAAAGAAATCATTGCAGCATGCCTTTACCTGATAATATGATTTGGGTTTTCCACAAGTGAACCAATACCCTGGCAATGAAACTATTATGTGGAATGATATTGATGAAGTGATAGTTAAATCCATTTATTTTTAACGTGCCAAACGGGATTCTTCTTTTTTGAATTCCTCCGCCTTTTTTAATTAACTAAAATAAAGAATCACAGTGTTATTGGTTCTCACAAATTTTCATTACGCTCTATTCTTTATTTATGTAGTAGTGAAATTGAAGCAGCCATTTAAATAAATGCATGGTTTGTGGTTATGTATACTTGGTGTAATGTGTTCCTATTTTTTGTTGGAGCTGCATTTGTTTTCAGGTAAGATGTAATTAAACAATTCTTTTCTAGTTTACATTCCTTTATTTACCTTGTCAAAAAGTGCTGGTTGCCCTGAAAATACACTTTTGATATTACTGGTACCATGGTGCTTAAAATATCTGTACTCTAAAGATTTTGCTCATTTTTGCAATTATTGGAGCAAGGTGACAGGTGAATATATGGGATGGGTAGAGTGGAGTGAAAGACTGATACAGTGTCTTATAAGCAGACTTCTCATATCTAGCACACAACTTTTTTATCAGTATAACAGCAATTGCGATATTAATAAAACAGCTATAAAGAAAATATTTAATAGTATAACAAAAAGTCTTGACCTTTTTTCTGAATGGTATTTTCTTAAT
Source organism: Panthera uncia (assembly GCF_023721935.1). Taxonomy (NCBI): domain Eukaryota; kingdom Metazoa; phylum Chordata; class Mammalia; order Carnivora; family Felidae; genus Panthera; species Panthera uncia. Next base: position 51,413,428 of record NW_026057584.1, on the reverse strand, counting down.
TAAACAAATATTAACTGATGTTGATTTGCTTCTCTGTGAATTGGGAGTTTTGCAAAAAAAAAAAAAATGATGTCCATCTAGGCTGGGATGGAAATCAGTCTATAAAATTTTGTTCAACCTTAATTGAGAAGACACTGAATTCATTAGTAGTTTGTGGGTCACAGTGACTGAAATACTACAAAATGATAGACTTTTAAGGGCATTTACTGATATGTGATTCTAACGGCTTTGGCCCTTTATTTTGAGAGAGTGGGTGAATGTGTGAAGGTGGGGAGAATGGCTAGCTGATGGTGTGGGGGAAATAAACCGTATTGGTAACGAGAGCATGCTTTTCCTGTTTGTCTGAAAGAATATGAACATCCTAAGACTATTTGACAAACGGAAATCAAGGTACACTGTATTTTTCGCATTACCCTGATGTACGATTCAAGAAACCCAGTCAAGTATGAGATTAATTTGACATATCTCATTTATAGTGAACTCAAGGTTTTTGACAATCATTTCTTCTACTGTAGGCTTTTAACATTTCTTTCATCTTCTACAAGTATGTTAGGGATCTTTACTAATCAGCATATCAATTTTTTAACATCATCTATTTTTTTATTTTTTGAAAAATGGGATTATTTACTTCATGGTACTACTCATAAACATCATTTCAAAGATTCCTAAAAACATTGTGCTTTTGATAACTAATTTTCCCATGCACTTTTGATATGAAATTACCTAACTTTGGAAATTCAGAATAATATATAAAGTACTAAAGTGTTTTCTTATTCTCTTCTTACCTAAAATGATCTCTAATATTAGAAAATTATTTTCAGGGGCGCCTGGGTGGCGCAGTCGGTTAAGCGTCCGACTTCAGCCAGGTCACGATCTCGCGGTCCGTGAGTTCGAGCCCCGCGTCAGGCTCTGGGCTGATGGCTCGGAGCCTGGAGCCTGTTTCCGATTCTGTGTCTCCCTCTCTCTCTGCCCCTCCCCCGTTCATGCTCTGTCTCTCTCTGTCCCAAAAATAAATAAAAAACGTTGAAAAAAAAATTAAAAAAAAAAAAAAAAGAAAATTATTTTCAAAATGGAGAAGACATATGCAACATATTTTAGTAATATTATTTGTCCTACTGTTGATACATAATCAGCACCAAACTTTACCTTGCTCTGATAAGGCACTGGGGATATTTCTTTCTTTTGTCCTTAAAGTTGTTGTTAAACTGAGATTTTTAACTCCTCAACTACAATGATATTTTTGAATCACTCTTAGAAGTTCCTTTTTTTTTTTTTTTTTTTTTTTTTTTGCTTAAAAGTATTTTTAAACCCTGAGAATGCTGTCTCTCTTTTCCTTCTTTTTTTGAGCAGCTGTCCTCAATTTGGCAATGTCTGAAGATATTTTTTGGTCTCAGCAACAAAGCGGGTGGAGTACTCAGCATCTAGGGGGTAGAGGACAAGGATGCTGCTGAACATCCTGCCCAGGACATTCCCTACAATAAAGAAGTATGGGATGCCAAATGTCAATAAAGCCGAAACTAAGAAACCCCGCTTTACAGGTCTCAGATACTTTATTGTGGCTAAATGCATGATTATGGGTTAGAATTTTTGTTTTCAAACATCCTGAAATCTCATGTTCCTTCTTTATTCCACTTGCTTATAAATATTGGCCTACAGGATCACACCTAATTTTTAATTGAACTTTCTGAAAACTGCCTATGGAATGCCTAGGAATCATGATCTGACAGGAATCATGATCTGACTGGATTATCCACTTTTCCCTTTCTTCATTATGAGTAGTACCAAAATGACAATGGTCACATTATCGTTAAGCCCGTGTTATGTCCATATTACTAAACAGTGTTATGTTTTCATGATTTGTAGAATATTTCCCTCATTGCTTCAACTCGTGGATAAGGAAGGATTCATTAAGGCAAGCAAGACACTAATATCATCTATTTAATTGCTGTGTTCCTGATTTCATGTGTAAAGTCAACTCTTCAACAAACATTCACAATTCTATAGATATTTATTGAGCACCTATCATTTTCCAGAAATAGTTTTATGTTGGAAATTCAGCAGTGAATAATACATGAACCTTAATTTTGTAGTGATTATGTTATAGAGGATGGGAAGATCTCAAATCCCCTTTTCTGTCAACCATCTTTGATTTTGGTCTATAATATACCAAAAACAAAACAAAACAACACAACAACAGAATCTGGTGCATATAAATGGTTGCAGAAGTTGATACTTCTTTTGCATGTAAACTCTGTTTCTTGGGGACTGCCAAGAACCTTTTCATTAATTTCTGAGCTTCACTTTCTGGCAAATGTCTCTATTTTCAACTTGCTTGGTGTGCATTTCAGAGAACACTGACTTTGAAGTAAATTTTGAATGAAAGGAAATAGAATATTTGATGAGTCGAAATAATGTTAATAAGAATAGTCAATCTGGCATTTAGGGGGGAAAAGACATAAAAATAAAGATGGAAACTTGTGAGAGGAAAGAGGCCAGTCATGCCTGAAGTTTATTTTATTTTCTATGCCAAGAAAAATGGTAACAGGAAAGAAAAGAAAAGGAAAAGAAAAAAAAAAGGAGAAAAGAAAAAGAGCAGTAATGTACCTTTCCAGTATAAGTGTAACTTGGAATAATTCTTTTTCTTCTGGTACATAGCTCTGTCTCTGGTGAATTATTTAGAATTCCTTATCTGTTTTATACTTTATTTCTCTGTAGTCATTGATGAGATTATTGGTTTCTTCTTTAGATAGAAAATGAGAAACATAAATGAAGCAATATAATACAATTTTAATGTTCTGGTCTCAATATGTCTTTTGATTTTACTTTATAGTTTCTTTCCTTTCCTAATGCTTGTTTCCTTAGTATATGCAAAATTATTTTCTTAGGATGTGCAGGAGTTAAATGTACTAATATGTTAAAATGTGAATAAAAGGATTTGATGCTCTAAAATTCTCAGGCTCTGTAAACCTACCAGTTTTTAAGTCATCATTTAACTTATTAAGATGGTGTTTACCGGGGCGCCTGGGTGGCGCAGTCGGTTAAGCGTCCGACTTCAGCCAGGTCACGATCTCGCGGTCTGTGAGTTCGAGCCCCGCGTCGGGCTCTGGGCTGATGGCTCGGAGCCTGGAGCTTGTTTCCGATTCTGTGTCTCCCTCTCTCTCTGCCCCTCCCCCGTTCATGCTCTGTCTCTCTCTGTCCCAAAAATAAATAAAAAACGTTGAAAAAAAATTAAAAAAAAAAAAAAAAGATGGTGTTTACCAAAAGCTGAGATTTATCCTCCCTCTTCTTTTTCATTTAAACATAAGTTGAGATCTTACCCAACTAAGGAGTTATTTGTGTAAGAAATTCCAAAGGAACAATATAAATGTGGCTACAAAAAGTGGTTTTAAATTATGTAAGTATATTTCCTGGAGTTTACTGAAAAATGAGAGAAATTCTAATACTATGGCTTATAACTGGTTTTCTAGCAATGAATTTGAAGAAAAGGTTGAATTTCATCTCAGAAGTCTTAGTGGTACTGACAGCAGTGTAATTGCCTTTGTTGTGTGAGCAAAACAGAGAAGTATTTTCTTTTTTGTTCAAGTACAGGCTTTGCCATCTATCTAGTGGTCTGAATGCAGGCAAATTTCTTAATGGATTGAGTAAAAATACTGATCTCACAGTGTCATTACAGAAACGAAATGAGATGGCACAATTTAGTACTTGTCACAGAGAAATTACATAATAGTAAGTGTTCCCCCTTCTCACTCAGTTGTAGGCTATCCTAATTCATTTCATAGAAAGAATCTAAAGGAACTTTATTTTCTTAAAAATTTTTTAATGTTTATTATTTATTTTTGAGAAAGAGACAGACAGAGCATGAGTGGGGGAGGGACAGAGAGAGAGGGAGACACAGAACTTGAAGCAGGCTCAGGCTCTGAGCTGTCAGCACAGAGCCCGATGCGGGGCTCGAACCCACAAACTGTGAGATCATTACCTGATCCAAAGTTGGCACTTAACCAACTGAGCCACTCAGGCACCCCTCTACGGGAACTTTAACTTTTTTTTTTTTAATGTTTATTCATTTTTGAGAGAGAGAGAGAGACAGACAGAGAGAGAGACAGAGACAGACAGATAGAGAGAGAGAGACATAGAATCCGAAGTAGGCTCCAGGCTCTGAGCTGTCAGCATAGAGCCCAATGCGGGGCTCGAACCCACAAAATGTGAGGTCATGACCTGAGCTAAAGTCAGATGTTTAACTGACTGAACCACCCAGGTGCCCTGGGAACTGTAAAGATCAACTAGTGCCTTACACATCTGATGCTTGTTTTCCCGATGTTCTCTTAACCACTAGCCTATGCTTTCCTCATGCTAATGAAGTGTTAACCTCCTAAGGCAATGGACATTTATAAATGTTATGTTGAAACATACAAAGTTGCCACTCTTATAGGTCAAACAGTTACATATTGGCCAATTTCATATGATTCAGCTTTCTATATATAGAGATCTAAAAAACAAATCTTATTTACCAAAAAAATTTCATATGATAAGTCTGCCATAATTTGATAATGCTAGAATGTAAATGCAGTTCCATTAGCTGTTTGAAAAAATTATAAAAAGACACAATTAGAAAAATAGTATAATCAAGAAGGGCCTTGAGCAGGGGTTGACAAACTAATCTGTGGGCCAAATCCAGCCTGATATGTGTTTTTGTGGAACCCATGGGCTAAGAATTGTTTTTACATGTTCAAACAGTTGAAAAAAATCAAAAGAAGGATAATACTTTGTGACACATGGAAATTAGATGAAATTCAAATTTCAATGACCATAAAAATTTTTTTATGAGTGGGAACAACTCATTTGTTTATATATTGTCTTAGGCTACTTTTGTTCTGCAAAGACAAAGTTGAGTTGTTGCAATGGACTTTATGGCTTCTAAAGCCTAAAATATTTATTACCTGGCCCTTTACAAAAAAGGTTTGATGACCCCTGTTGTAGAGTCAAACTGCCTGTATTTGCATGCCAATGCCAATACTTCTAGGTAAGTTACTTAACTTGTATGAACCTTAGCTTACACATTTTTAAATACGCACACTAATAGTACTTGACCTCATAGAACAATTATAAGTGCTTGGTACATCATAAATACTCTATAAATGTTACTATAAATATTAATATTCTTTCAGAGTGCCATTGTAAATGGGAATAAAAACTTACAGATGCTTGAAAAGCTCAGATGGGTGATAATTGTTGCATCAACCATATCAGGATAAAACAAGTCACCAGCATTCTGTAGACTTTAACAGTAGATTGTAACCACTTACTCATACAAATGATTGTAATATTTACATCTCATACCGCATGGACCATCTCAAGTTAAAAATATGTAAGTTTCTAAATTTGCAAGTGTTAAGCTGCAAAGTAGAGGCTGTTTTCTCCCTGGGACAATGAACATCTGCTGAAACAATTTGTCCAACTGAGCATTTGCCTCTGCTGGCCTTTTTTTTTTTTTTTTTTTTTTTTTTTTTTTTTTTTTTTTTTTTTTAAGAAATGGAAAAAAAGATCATTGTTTAACTTCAACTCTTCTCATCTTCTCAACCAAGAAACCGTTTCTCTTGGGACTAGATGTTTCTGAGATATGGAAAAGTAAAGGGGCCTCAGCTTTTTATTTACTTTTTCCTATTTTCAAGTAAGGGTAAGTAGAATTTTACTCAGAGTGCCATGTTCTTCTCTCCTTTCTATTTAAATATTGTTTGAAAGACCACAGGCTTTTCTAGATGATTTAAGATTTCTGTAGTGAATTGAGCTTTGCAGCCCTTTCTGAGAGAGACTGGGAGGTGGGGTAAACCACAGCAGAAAAAGGGTCAAGTTTTAAAATAGAAAGACTCTTAACAAGTAGCTCAGATCTATTACTTGTATGCAAAGTCAGAAGGGTCTGGAGGGAAGATGATCCAAAATCTTGGAAGTAAAAGAAAATGTTCCCAAAGCTAAAATCCAATAGCATCCTAGAGATAATAGATGGTTTAAGTAGAACTGCTGATAAACTTCAAGTCCAAGACTTATCAGTCAGGCTGCCTCTCCAGCTTTTCTACAGTGGTTTCCCCTGGGAAAGATGAAGAGAGGACTCTTCAAGCACTTAGCTTTATAATGTTGTACTTAAGAAGTTGATGAATAATAACTATTAGAGTTCTCTGGGTAAACCAGCTTGAATTAAAGGTGCTTCTTTTGTTTCCTTACTTTAAAGTAGAGCTTCTCTGGTCCTTGGGGATTACACCAAGAGCAATGAGTCATATCTGAAATGAGGAAGGGAAAGTGTTGTCAAATTTCATGTTGATTCATAAGAGTAAGCATGAAAGGTTGTTTGCGTATTTCAATGGGCAGGGAAGCACAAGGGGAGAGCAGAGAATCAAATGTTTGAGCACTTAAGAGTTTCTATTTACTATGAAAGATTGAAGAAACTTGCTGTTTTCAAACAGAATGGACTCTATCATACATAAATTATTCCTGATTTTTGTTGTTTTCTAATTACTTTTTGCTTATAATACAGTCAAGTATAAAAGAAAGAAAGAAAGAAAGAAAGAAAGAAAGAAAGAAAGAAACAAAGAAGGAAAGAAAGAAAGAAGGAAAGAAAGAAGGAAAGAAAGAAGGAAAGAAAGAAAGAAAAAAGAAAGAAAAGAAAGAGAAAGAAACTGTTCAGCTACCAAGTCAAAAAATATTTTGCCACCTGCTACGTATTTTGCCAGCCAGTTAAAATCTTTAGCATTCTTTGGTACCAAGCCTTAAGATGCTTGTGGGGTGGAGGGAAATTTTCCTCTGTTGGAATCTTTTGGATGATAGTCAAATACTTCTGTAATTTCCTTCACCATTTTTAGCTACTGTTGGCATCATTTATTTCAAGAATGCCTGTGGAATGTCAAGAAGATGCCAGATATTATTTTGAATGTTGTATTTTAATATAATATGAAGCTAAAGTTGTTCCTAGAGACTTCAGAGATAAAGGTAGGGTGCTTCTTTCTTATCTTTTAGCAAAATGGAAAGCTTTAATTAAGGACCAAATAGTTTTTTTGGTCAGTCTCCTACCTGTGAAAGTAGATTAGAAAGGAATTTTTAGCCTTTGGCTACAGGCAGGAACAGATTTACGTGTCAGGGTGGAGGAAGTAATGGAGCAGAAGGAAAACCAGAAGCTAGACTTATCACTTAAGTTATCAAATGGTCCAAATATTTGGTCCAAAGGCAATGACTTCATTTGAATTGTTTTGTCCTGGATGTGGGCGTTTGAGTCCTCCTCATTTAAACCTTTGAGAATAATGATTCTAGCAACACTCTGAAATAAACTTTCTACAGTTATTTCCCCAGTCGAATAAGTCTATAATTAGAAATTCTATCATTGCTGGCTAGCCTAATTCCCTGAAACATGCATATGAGGTTTGTTGTGCTGGCACCAATAGAGAAAGAATGATAGAGCTGGGAGGGACCTTATGAGATCATCTAATCCATACTAAAAATCATTCAAAATACAAGGTTCTTTAGTCACAGGTTTCCCAGGGATTTGTTACACCAGCAACTGGAGTATGACTAGGCCTATAACAATAAAAGAGGCTTGCTTGCCTTTCTGATCAAGAATCATTGCAATATCAAACAAAGGATAAATTCTTTTCTAAGAAGCTTATGACTAATTCAGGTCTCTACAAGCATTCCAGGAACAAGATTCTTTTTGGTTACCAAGATCATAAGTGTGATTTTGGCCCAGAGGCTTAAAAACCAAAGCACATATGCTGTGTCTCATTTGTTCTGTGGGCCATTTCTCTTTTCATTCCTATGCTTTCATTCCTATGATTTTTTTCCCCTTCTCGTTTTATTGAGAAACAACAAGTACAAGTATTTTTAGCTGGCTTACCTGAATTAATCTCTTATAGGGCTAACCTGTTTGAACTAAGAACCAGAAACAAACAAACAAACAAACAAAAAAACAATTAAAAGAGAAAACTCTTTCCTGCTCTATATTTTTTTAGCTCCTATCCCATTATTTTTAGTTTGTGGTCCTGGGCAAGTCATTTAAACTCTCTGGGCCTCAGTTTCTTCTTCTGTATTGAATAAGAATATGAGCCTAGATTACTGAAAGAGTCTCTTTTAGCTCCAACAATCTATAATGCAATCTATCATAAAGCAAAATTGTGACCTTTAGCATGAAGAAAGGGCAGTGGGAGAGAAACATGTTAGGAATTTTTCTCATTTCTCCCACTCCACAAATGCTGCAAATGGCTAACATCAGTGACTCAGAACTTTAGTAGGTATATTAACTTGGGTTAAGTTTCACCCAAAACTTATGTATTTAAAGCTGAAAGGGAGAGAAATTCTAAGCTATAATCTTTTATTTTTCCCACTTTTGACCAGTTTCATGACTCGAAACCTGTTCTATTTTAAAAAAGTGTTTTTTTTAAGTTTATTTTATTTTTGAGAGAGAGAGAGAGAGAGAGAGAGAGAGCACAAGCAGGGGAGGGGCAGAGAGAGAGGGAAACACAGAATCCGAAGCAGGCTCCAGGCTCTGAGTTGTTCTGCACAGAGCCCAACGTGGGGCTCAAACCCATGATCTGTGAGATCATGACCTGAGCTAAAGCGACCTGACTGGATACCTAACCAACTAAGCCACCCAGGCACCCCAAAACCTGTTCTATTTTCAAATAGAATACTGAATAACATATCATGTGTTAGTTTCTTAAGAAACAACAGCTAACTGAAGTTAGTAGTTAACATTGGAATTGAATTCTTCTAATTAATAAAATATACCTTTTTACTTTTCCTCATATTTGGGGGATAAATGTGATTACTTCTGCAAATGCCAGGTATTTTTTCCTAATACTCCTTTGTTAAAATCCTCAAAACACACGCGCACACACACACACACACACACACACACACAAAGTTGAAAATATAATCCAGGAAGAAAATATTGCTAAAAATTTTCTTAAAATTTTTTTTAATGTTTATTGATTTTTGAGACAGAGACAGAGCATGAGTGGGAAGGCAGAGAAAGAGGGAAACACAGAGACCCAAGCAGGCTCCAGGTTCTGAGCTGTCAGCACAGAGCCCGGCGCAGGGTTTGAACTCGTCAACCACGAGATCATGACCTGAGACGAAGTCGGACGCTCAACTGACTGAGCCACCCAGGCACCCCTAAAAATTTACTTTTAATGATTTTATTCCATATGTACAAATAGAATATTTTCTCTTTTTATTAATGGCTTTGAGTATGGGGAAAAATAAGAGAATATTTTACTGATAAACCTCCTGCTATTTTTGAGCTTTCCTCAAATGGCAGACACACCTATAGCTATTGGAAACTATTGGAAAGTTCCAATAATAATAAATAATAAATAATAAAATATCCAGTTTTGGTTAGACAGTATTATTAACAGACTGAGAAAGGAGCTCATATAAAAGATCTAGTTATGTTTCATTTCCTGAATTTTTATGTCTAAAAACAGAAACATTCTGTCCACTTCCCATTTTGTGGAGCTATTGCAGAAATTTCCTGCCATCACAAATCTGAGAGATAGTGAGTTTTACTTAAAAGCTGTATGTGGAAAGCCTACTAAATTTATGCCAATGTAGACTTGGTTCATGTGAATGATCTAGGAGCATATCTTTTCTATTAGATGATGTTAAGAATCAGTCTTGGTGACACATTAAATCTTTCAAAGACACCACTTTATTTTAACTCTCATCTACTTATTGTCAGGCTGATGAAGTTTAGGTTAGCTCAGTGACACCATTGAGCATTATTAACCATTGTAAATAACTGTACATGGAGAGATAATAGCTCCAGGAATAGCTGGTGACCAATTATAATGCTCATGTGTATATTTTTCTATCACTCTGAAAAGATAAATTTAATTTAAAAATTTCCACAGTATCTATAAAACCTGATTATGCCAAGTTAAAAAATTTATCCATATTATAGAACCAAAATAATATAAATAGTTCTATGCCTTTTATGCGTGGAATACACAAATTCAGAGGACATTCTGAAACAGTATCTGTGGCTTTCAACTTCAAAAACACTTCAATTTCAATCTTCTAGTTTGTTTTCATGGTATGTTCTGTTAGTTCTTATTTGAAAATTAAGAATATACTCCAGATAATATTGAACTCAATAGGAAGAGAAAACAGTCTATTTTTCATTGGATTCATGGTGGTAACCACAGTAAAAGCCAGTAACTTGGTGAATATAGTAATGTCTCTGGAAATCTTGAATGAAGAACATATTTTTTGCAAGATGAACCATGATGATAATTTCCAGGTATATCATTTATTTTCTAGATTGCTGTGCTTCAAGGAGACCTCTCTGGAGAATAATTCAAGCAATAAGAAAACAAATTTTAAAACATTAGATAAGACATTCAATATATTTTTTTTCAAAATCTATTTCACTGACTTAGTATATATTCCAAGTAAGAAGCCATTAGTTTTATAATTGGAATTTAGACATTTTAATTAGTTCAGAAGTCTCTTAAAAATATATTTATTTGAGAGTGAGAGAGCGCATGCAAGCAGGGGAGGGGCAGAGAGAGGGAGACAGAGAATCCCAAGCAGGCTCAGCTCTATCAGCACAGAGTCCAATACAGGGCTCAATCTCATGAATGGCAAGATAATGACCTGAGCCGAGATTAAGAGTCAGACATGATTAACTGACAGCCACCCAGGTGTCCCCAGAAGTCTTAATTAAGAAAAACCTATACCTTGATGAACTACTAAGAAGAGTCATAAGATGAATGAATATGATCTGCAGACTGAAAATGATCCAGTATTGCTTACCCCAGAAATTATTTTTTTGTGTTTCAACACTCAGCTTTCACCTAATTGGCACATGATACAAATAACAGGTCTTTTAATACTCTGAGCCATTAGATGTGTGTCCAATGTAACCTACATTCACAAATAGAGGAATACATTCAGTTTTGCACAGATATGAAGGATAAAGAAATTCAGAAGTTAGATTTCTGAAAAGAATGTAAAAGATTCTCACTTAGGTATTCACTCATGTGAATAGCTGCCTGATGGTTCTAGTCATTCAGTTTTCTGAGAGTTGCCTTGTTATACAATAGTTGACTGGAAATGGCCCAGCTTTTGCTCCGATCATGAGTTTCACATATAATTTTCTGGTTTCCCCTGCTGCCATCCCCCACCTCCTCCCCCACTTCCCATCAGATGTGGTGAATGTCAAGGGGTACATCCTCACTGCTTTACTCCTTGTTCTCAGTTCCTACTATTGCTAAATTATGCCTTTTACATCCTTCCTTTCCTAGCTATCCTCTTCTATCCATTCTGCATGGACCCAAATGTGAAACACATGGGTTTTCATACCAGGCAGTTGGGTTAAAGATTTGGGTTATATCTTAAGATATGAGGACATTATACCACAGCACAGCAAATAATGTTACACTGAACAGCAGACATCCCTGTTCACTGGCAGTGATCCCTAGTAGCCAGCACTTTTGCTCGGGATCTAGCTCCTGATGTCTTGCTGGGCCATCTTCCCTATTTCCTGTAATCTCCCACTGCTTTTCCTGGTTTTGAAACACTTGAATCATCCATCTCTTGCTGAAGCAAAATATTCTTCTCACTTTGTTATGTGGGCAATTTTTCCTTTGTCCAATTAAAAAAAATTTTTTTAATGTTTATTTATTTTTGAGAGAGAGAGACATAGAGCTCAAGAGGGGGAAAGGCTAGAGAGAGAGGGAGACGCAGAATCTGAAGCAGGCTCCAGGCTCCGAGCTGTCAGCACAGAGCCTGATGTGGGGCTCAAACTCACAAACCGTGAAATCATGACCTGAGACGAAGTCGACGCTTAACTGACTGAGCCACCCAGGCACCCCTCTTTGTCCAATTTTAAGCTCATTTTTGACAAGCTCCAAGTGCAGAGCCAATGATGGCTCGTCAAAGTGTTTCTGCTTAACAAGGCAGTTTTTCCATGAGGAATTGTGTCATCTGCTTTTGAGTTATCTGCCCACGCACATACAGGTGTTATAGCACATTCTATATTTTGAAGTCTATTCAGCCTGCAGAGTATTAAGTTTGAAGGGCCTTGGGAAGAGACCTAGGATTCATTCCCTCATTCTCCCTATTCCCTCCTGACTATATCCACATCCCAAACCCTGTTGATTCTATTTGAAACACCTCTCTTCCCTCTGCTGCTACCCTAATCCAAATCAGCATGGTCTTTTTACTAGCTTAGTGTAATGGCCTCCTAACCTATTGTTGGGAGGAAACATTTATCCTCTACCAATTTAGGTCAATGTGTTTGGGGGCCTGTGAATTAACTGACAGTAGATTAATAGAAAAAATTATTTTCACAGGCCTGTGAGAACACCCCATAAGAACTGACTCCCTGAACAAGTAGGAGTAAGGGTTTATATACCAGCTTAATAAAGGAGTGTGAATTTAGGCCTTCAAAAGATGGAAGGTTCTGATGAGACTTCTTTACACAATTTTTTAGAATGTCCTAGTGCCCAAGGCCAGTTGCCTCCTTGAGTCGAGACTTCCCTGGAGAGGAGGTTTGTGATAACCATGCTCATAAAGCCCTGCTTTAATCATGTAAGGGTAGCACAGATAAGATTTCTTTCCACAGATGTTTTCACTTTGAAGTCATCTTCATACCATCTTGGTGGGTTGTTGGTCCCTCCACCATCTCCCTACAGTCAATCTCGTTCCCACAAATCTTTTCTCCACACTGTAGCCAGAAGATATTTCTACAACACCAGATCATGACACTCCCTTTCTTCAAAACACTTCAGTGGCTTTTCACTGCCAAGGATTATGATTTATAATCCTAGATTTACCACTTGCCTACTAAAGCTTAAAGAACAAAAGGTATGAGTCTAATATATGTGGCTAGAGTTTATTTACATGGTAGAAAAGGTAAATTATGACATACAAAAACTAATCTTTAGTTCCTTCCTACATTTTATGTCAATGTTTCTCAGATTTTATTTCTAAAATCAGTGCTTCAGGCAGTGTTCCAGGTTCCAAATCTTTTTCTCTTCCCTTCAGTTTTAATTAACAATTCATTCCTGTAGGGCCTTACTGAAATGCTTGGCTAAGTAAGTTCATAAGCTTATTCTTATGAGTGTTTATAAGTTAATGTACTATGCATTTCCACCTTCAGTGTTGCTATTTTAATAAGGTCCTTCATGACTTATTCCACAAGATGACCTATAAAAGGCATTTCAAACCCTGAAGCAACAAGCTGAGGAGAAAACTTGAGCACATGGGCTTTTGAACACCTCTTAACTTCAGGCTCTTGCTCTGCCTCTGAATAGAAGTGGCCCTGAAGGGAAGAATTCCATTGCCTTTGTATAAACTGCATCCTTCAGGAGTGGGTTTCGTGCTTCTCCATGGAACCCAATTAAGTAGCACAACTTAAGGTGATACTTTGCTATACAGCTGTGCTTCATACTTATGTTTTTTTTAAATAGCTTTATTTAAATGTAATGTACATGCCATAAAATTCACGTATTTAAGGTGTACAGTTGGGTAATTTTTAGTTATTCTCAGTTGTGCAATCATCACTAGTATCTAATTTTCAAGCATTCTCATCATCTGAAAAGAAACCTAGTACACGTCAGCAGTCATTCCCCATTCCTATAACCCCAATCCAACACTAGGTAATAATACATAATCTACTTTCTGGCTTTACAGATTTGTCTATTCTGGACTTTTCATATACATGGAATCATACACTATGTGACCTTTTGTGACTGGCTTCTTTCACCTAGTATTATATTTTCAAGATTCATCCATGTTGTAGTATGAATCTTGTAGTACTTCATTCCCATTTACTGCCAAATAACAATTTATTATATGGATGTACCACCACTGTTTATCCATTCATCAGTTGATGGACATTTGGGTCATATCTACTTTTTGTCTATCACAAATAATGCTACTATGAATATTGCTGGACAGGTTTTTGTGTGGATATATGTTTTCAGTTTTCTTGGGTATATATTTTGTTGTAGAATTGCTGAATCACGTGGTAATTTTATGTCTAGCATTTTGAGGAACTGCCAAACTGTTTCCAAAGTGGCTATACCAGTTTTGATTCCCATTAGTAATGTGTTAGAATCCCAATTTTTCTACATCTTCACCAACACTTGTTATTGCCATCCTAGTGGATGTGAAGTGGTATCTCATCATGGGTTTGATTTCCTTTTCCCTAATCACTAATGGTATTGATCACCTTTTCATGTGCCATTGTTTATTCCATTGTTATTGGCCATTGTTTGCATTCTCTGGAGAAATATCTATTCACATCCTCTGCCCATTTTTAATTGTGTTACTTGTCTTTTTATTATTCAGTTGTAAGAGTTCTTTATATAGTCTTGATATAAGTTATTTGCCAGATATATGATTTACATATATTTTTCCCATTCTATTTGTTGTCTATTCACTTTTTGGTGGTTTCTTTTGAAGCACAATTGTTTTTAATTTTGAGGAAGTCTAAATTGCTCATTGTTTTGGAGTTGTATCTGAGATAATATTGTCTAACCCAAGGTCACAAAGGTTTACTTTTATGTTTTCTTCTAAGAGTTTTATAATTTTAGCCTTTAACTATAGGTCTAGCACCCATTTTGCATTAATTTTTGTACATGTGTGAGGTCAGTGTCTAACTTTATTCTTTTTCATGTAGATACCAGTTATTCCAGCACCATTTGTCAAAATTACATATGCTTTTAAACCACACCTAGGAAGCTATTAAGTTAGCAGTTATATTAGCTATCCATCACTGAGTTTCTAGTAAGCAAATTCCACCCTGAGAGGCTTCAGGTACTAGTATTTGGTTCTATAGATTTGTATACACTGTACTTCTCTTCTTGTTTCTGAATAATTTGTGAGTTTTGTTCTGTTGAATATTTCAGGTGTTTGGATGAATTTCTCTTACCCAAAGTAAATATATCATTTACATATTTAAAGTTAAAATGGGTGAGAACTGTTACAAGTAATTAATCTTGACCTACAAAGAGCTAGCAATTATCCATTCATTTCATCAAGAAAAATGTATTGAGTACTTACTGTACTATGTGTTGTGGACATAATACTGGAAATATAATGATGAACTAAACAGCCCTTGTCCTCAAGAAACATATTTTAGGGAGAAGAAGCAAAAATTAAAAAAAAAAAATACCCAGGTAGATATAGAATTTGCAAGTTTGATACATGTTTAGAAGAACATTAAATTAAAAGCATATTAAAAAAATTAAAAGCTGGCATCTGGGTGGCTAGGTTGGTTAAGCAACTGATTTCCATTCATGTCATGATCTCATGGTTTGTGAGTTCAAGCCCCACTTTGGGCTTTGTGTTGACAGCATGAAGCCTGGATGGAGTGTGCTTTGGTTTCTGTGTCTCCCTCTCTCTCTGCCCCTCCCCAACTTGTGCTCTTTCTCTCTCTCAAAAATACATAAACATTAAATAAATTAAAAGCATAAGCAGAGTTAGAGGGAGAGAGTGACGCACAAAGAGGTTATTAGTTTATAAAGAGTGGTCAGAGGTCTCTGATTAAGGCAACATTTAGTCTGAAACTGGAAGGTTGTAAGAAAGTATCTATGCAGATATACTAAGCAAGAGTGTTCCATACAGTGGAGACAAGGGCAAGTGACCTGAGAGGGTACATACCTGGCTCAGCTCCAATTTTCCTACTCCCTCTGTATTTCTAAAACAAACAGCATAATTTCTGTACAAATTCCACTTTCACCATAGTTTCTTTTCTACAACTAATTTGCCATAAAGGAGTGTACATTTTACCATACCTAGGAAGATTCAGTCTGAATAATGTTCAAAATTAGATAAATTTAAGACTAAGACAAAAACAACAAAGAAAAAAACATTTTCCTACATTACATTTTGCATCCTGCTGAAGCACCCTTTCTGATGTTGCAACTTCATTTCAATTCAGCAAATTAAACTGAATGCCTGTGGTGACATTTCCCAAATCACAATTTGTTAGGCCATATTTGTGGTTCAGAGCTTTCACTAGGGACTTGACAATGGTTTAAGCAGTTAAAGATAGTCAGGTCTCAAAAATTTATGGTAACGTGTTTGCATTCTGACTCAATTTCAAGGAGCTGTATGTTCAGGAATGTGTATGGCTTATGAACAGCCTACCTTGAGCATCATTGGCTATGACACACTGGGTGTGTATCATGGGTCAGTTCATCAGTTATGCCACATATAACATGAGAAATTCAATGACTCATTGGAATTAATGTTAGAAAATCAGTTGCTATTGCCTATATATTATGTTCCCACTAAATATCAATATTCAAAGAGAAGATATATTTACTATGAAAATTTCAATGCATTTTGCAGTCCATTATTTTTCTTAAAAAGTCATCACTTTTCCAGACTAATGCCCTGAAAATCAATGCCTGACCTTTCACTATTCCTCCTTGCCCATTTTTGTGATCTCTGTTGCAGATTGCCTTAGGCAGTTGGCAGATCTTAAGTGGCCTGGATATACGAAAGCAAGGTACTTTAATACCTTCAATATTTAAACTTGTAATATTCCAGATGGCCCTAAACTAAATTAAAAAGTAATCAGGGAATGCCCTGATGTCTTTTTTCGCAAAATATATTCAACTCCTACCCACTGCCTAAAGTAAAATAATCCTTCTTGCCCCTGAACTCACATTAAAACCTTTTATCTTGCCTTGCCTAGCATTTCTTGTGTCTTATTTTCCACACTGTATTATACATACATCCTTTGACTGCTATTATCTAGGAGCAAATGCTAGGGTTGTAGAGAATTGTTAATAAATATTTACTCATGTATTATTGCATTATTATGACTTAGAAGTATTAGGGAGATAAATATTCAGAATGATCCCATGGTGTTCAACTTTGTTTCTATTTTGCTTTTTTTTTTTTTTTTTTTAATTTTTTTTTTTTTATTTTTGTGTGTTTTTTTTTAAAAAAAAAAAAAAAAAAAAAAAAAAAAAAAAAAGGAGAGGTGCCTGGGTGGCTCAGTCAGTTAGTTAAGCGTCCGACTCCGGCTCAGGTCATGATCTTACAGTTCGTGAGTCTGAGCCCCACGATGGGCTCTGTGCTGACAACTCAGAGCCTGAAACCTGCTTCAGATTCTGTGTCTCCCTCTCTCTCTGCCCCATCCCTGCTCGCACTCTGTCTCTCTCTGTCTCTGTCTCTCTCTCTCTCAAAAATAAATGTTAAAAAGAAAAACTTTTTTAAAAAGGAGAGGAAGAGTGGGAAGAAAAGTTTAAAGTGTATTATTCCTTTAGGGATATTTTTTCTTTGGTTTTACTTGCCCTGTGGTCAGAAATAGAATATAACCTTGAAAAGAAAGTTATATTCAGTTCTAATGGCTATTTCTTTTAAATGTAGCTGGAATATTGGTCTTTAAAGGGTGTCACCAGATTAAATCTGCCAAGTAAGGAAGGTGGAGCTGTGTGGGAATGAGGCTTTGTTTAATCAGGTTGTATAATGTTTTGCTGAGACATGTTGGGAAAAGCAATCCAAAGTAATGTGGACTTAGTATGAAATCAGTCTGAAGCACACCTTATAAATTTAGAGATCTTTTGACATCCTCTTGGAAATTCATTTATCAGAAATAATAGGGAAAATTAACTTTTTAATATATATATATATATATATATATATATATATAGCCCCTTCGCTAACATTTGTGGGATCTGAAAAACAGTACAAAGAGAGACCACATACAATATATCAAGTTATAAATTGTGGTAAGTATCTGTAAATGAAGTGTATTCTGTCTTCCTACCTTAAAGTTATCTTCAGGCAAAATTCAAAGTTAAAATTGTTTGATACCTTGGAGTTTCATGTTTAAAAAGTGGAAATCCTGGGAGAGCCTACTCAAAAGTACACAGCCCAGCCCCCCTTCTCTTCCCATTCCCAGCTCTATCCCACAAGGTGAGAGGTCTAAAGACAAGGTGAGAGATCTCAAGATTATACAGGTGGCCACATCAACCCACATATCTGATCCCCTGCAAACAGCTGCTGCTTGGGCATCCCTCAAACCTAGGGGAGTTTCACATAGATAGAACAATCCATGCTTGGAAACAGTCCTGGGGAAAAAGCTGAAGCAGGCTCCATGGCCATTTGGGTGGGGAATTCTGGGATATTAGGTAACCAGAGAAGGCATAGAAGGGGGCATGGCTCAGGCTCTGGATGGGCACAATCCTTGAGTTCCTGAATTCTTTGTCTTGTGCAATGAGCTATAGTTAGAGGATGTGCAGAGAGATTCTCTGATGCCTAACGCCCAGAGATCAGAGGCCCATCTTGCCTGTGTGTGTGTGTGTGTGTGTGTGTGTGTGTGTGTGTATGTGTACACCAAGCACTGTTGCCTACGTATATTTTAAAGATATGGAAAACTTAATATGCAATCCTGTAACTATTATCTAAGAAAGAGGTATAACCTTATGGATGATCGAAAAGGATGAGCAATATACCATATTTGTCACTTGGTGTACTTCAATGATTAGTTGACTGTAGATATCTACATTCTTCAAATACATAATGATAACTATAAATTAATGAGATTGAAGTTCCTCTCAGGAAAGGCCTGGGAAGCTGTCAAGTTTCCTTACGTACTGAAGAATCAACTTCATTTCACCTCCTACTATATTGCTGTGCATTGTGGGAAAATGAAGAACATTATCTCCTGCTGAGCAGAGCCTAGCAGGGGGCTGACATGGGGATGCTTCTTTCAGTTTTGTGTCTCCTCCCTCATTGGTGGTTTCACATGTCTTCCCTGGAGTCTCCTTGCTGCTCTTGTATGCATTTTGGGAGGATTTTCTTAAAACTTTATAACCCTTTAATCTGCCAACTATCTTTGGCAATGAGAGAGTTTAAGTCTTTTGAACATAGAGTATTTAACTGTATTTACTTTTTTGATACAGTGATATTGAAAGGAGATAATCAAGAAAATGAAACATGCAAATAAGAAAAAAATAATTTTTACGTGTGATTGTGGCTTTTAATTTTTAAGAGGTAATGTTCCAGCTAGTGTATTTTGGAAGTAGAGAAGTGACAGACTGGAGTGTAGGTAATAGAGGAAGACATCAAGAAATACAATGTGCAGTTAAGAATTTTTTTAGTAAAATGAACCCGGTGTTTGAGCAGATATTACAAATACATGTATTTGAACTACCCAGTTCTATACTATATTTAATAATCTTGGATAACTTGAAGTAGTAAATTTAATTTGTTATGATCGGATTTTCCAGAATCTGTAATGAGTCAAGATATTTTACTGATATTTTAAGTGATCCACACACTGGACCATGATCATTGTAACTATTTATGGGTTTCCTTATTACCTAACCATGTTCTCAAACATTTTATTACTTTGTGAAGAAGAAAGTGGGTAATTGGCATATGTACACAAACAAAGGAAGCAAGCAGCAATGCCAGATCCTTGGGGAAAAGAACATCTTGCTGGTTCACCACCCTGTTTCCAGAACCTAGAATCTACAATGGCCCATAGTAGTGTCCTCAGTAAGTATTTGTTGGCTAACAAAAGAGTAAGTGAATTAAGGGAAGTAATTTATATCAAGTACTGACTCTGGTCCAGGGATTAGTGTTTTAGTTTGATCAGTGTTTTGTAAATTGAATGGCATTAAACCTTCTGTTATAAGCAGACAAAATGAGAATCAACGAGGTTATATGACCTACCCAAGATAGCACAACTTGTGAAATGATGGACTTACTACAAACTACTGACATTTTATTATTTCAAATTTAGATCTTGTTAGCTTTAATAGGCATATCAAGAATATGATAGATATATAGTCAGTAGCCTCCTTTCAAGGTTACCAACATAGTTTGAAATAGAAAAGTTAGTCATTAGTGATCTAAAATGGCAAAAATCTACACCAAGTGATCCTGATTTCTCTGCTTCAGTGAGAGGCAGAATTCTCAGGCTGACTTCTGACCTCTTTCTGGTAACAATCAACAACAGGGGCCTGTAATGGCCACACAGATCAGAAAGAACAAAGTGTCACCTGTTCTCCAGAATCTTTCTTTCCAATTCGCTCTAACTTCCTGGACTCTGGGCCTTGGTTACCTAGAATGATGGCTTTTGGCAACTGTGCTTGGCCTTATATGACTTCCCTGGACTCTAGCCTAAAGTATAATAACTTTGTGCCCCTCCCAGCCTTGTATCTACCTCCCATGGTCTCCTGAAGCTCTAAAACTACGGTATCTGCCAAAATCTACCTGGCTAGACTCCTCTGTGTGTTCTCTTGGCTTGCATAACTTCATAACCACATAACCAATGAACTGCAGAAAACCTTAGGAATTCTAAAGAAAAATTAGGAAGTAAATTATCTCTAAGGGCAGGGCACCTGGGCAGCTCAGTTGGTTAAGCATCTGACTTCGGCTTAGGTCATGATTTCACAGTTCATGAGTTCGAGCCCTGTGTCAGGCTCTGGGCTGAGTGCAGAGCCTGAAGTCTGTTTTGGATTCTGTGTCTCCCTCTCTCTGCCCCTCCCCCACTCATGCTTATGCGCACGCTCTCTTTTTCTCTCTCTCAAAAATAAACATTAAAAAAATTTAAAAAGAAATAAATTAGCTCTTATTCTAAATGGTCTTCTTTGTTATTGCATTATAATACTTACATGGGTCTTCCCTCTGTTTAGATAGGCCTGAGAGATGAACTTTCAAGAAGAGTATCAGGCGACCATTTTCTTTTATCTACCGATACCCTACATTTGCAAAAGGTGTGTATGTGTGTTTGTGTGTGTGTACATATGTAATGGGTACTGGATCAACTTTGGGTTGTTTTGCTCAGGTGTTGTTAAATGTTAGTTTGAAGTGATACAAAATGGTCTTGTGAAAAACAAAATAAAATCTGAACTGTAAACACTGATGAAAACCAAATGAACCCAAGTCAGATATTGTTCCTACTATTAACAACAAGCATCTTTACGTGGGATGACAGTGATGGCTACAGTTTAAAAAGCACAGTTTTAAAAACAAAATCACATGTTTTTAATATCTTTAAAGCCTTGTTTTATTTGTCAAGGACAGAGAGGGAGGGGGAGAAAATATTAACAGGCTTTCCCTAACAAAAACTTGAGTTAATGTTATCTTGACTGTTTTACTGTAAAAGGATATGTACTCAAAAAAATACTCATTCTTAAATGTGAATTGTATTAGTCATTGAAGCCATGCCAAAGTCCTCATGGAAAGGTAAAACATTTTCTAGTTCTTAACCTGTGAATCTAAACAACAGGCAGATAAAATCTGAGAAACTGTTCAACTGAACTAATTTGTTTTAAACACCTGATATTAAATATTTGATTAAAATTTTGCTTACCAAGAGTTAGTTTGGAAGAGAAAAAAATGTTAATTTCAGAATGCCTTGGACACTACTTGCATGTTGTGACCAGATTGGTTTACATAGAAAAAAAAAAAAAAGAGCTTTAGAACATGTCACAGCTGAAATGGCATTTGGGAGTTTTATGAATTCAGTTGAAGACAGTATGGCTTATAAAACAAGCAGGGAACAAGAATTACACTTGATTTCTGGTTCTAGCTTTGCCAATGACTAGTTTGGTGAACTTCGGCAAGTCACTTGACCTCCTGTGGCTTTAAATGTTTTTCACTGAAATGAGCTGGGCTCTGATTCCTAAGATTGATTAAAGCTATGAAATCATGTGATTTGTTTAGAGGTCTCTATCAAAATACACATTGCTTTTTTACTTATTTCTGGGCCCATCCTAAAGGTATTACTGGATCTTATCCAATCACAGCCTCGGCAAACAATATAGCCACAGAAAAGCTACTTGCGTCACTTGGTTTTATTTTTTAATGTTCAAACAATACCTGGCAAATAAAGAAAGGTTCTTGGATTGTGATTGGCACAATGATACATGGTTAGCTGCACTGAGAATTTAAGCAAACCCTATATATTGTCAGGGTGCAGAATGCAGGAAAAGGCTGATCTGCAATTACCTGCATTTGTGAAGCAAACCAACGTAAATCATGGGTGTATAACATGGTTTCTTTATGCATCTATTCAGTTTTGTTATTTTAGCAGTTTCCACTCTCCTACTCATTGGCTTTTCTACTAGAATATACACACATTAAGCAACTTTTTCTAGTCCCCCCACCTTCCTAGTCTTCTATTGCATTTACCACCACAGTCCTCCCTTTATTCTTTATACTCTTCCATTTCTGTGACATTACTCTACCTTATACCTTGGGTCTCACTGCTCTCTCCACACTTTAAAAATAGGTATAGCACAAGATATATTCCCAGACCCTTTGCTTTTCTGTATTGGGTCTTGCTCCCTTAGCATGTTCTTGACAAATTGTCACTAATATGTGGACAGCTCCAAAATTAGCCTCTTGATTTTTTTTTTGTCACTTTTGTACAGTTTAAAACTAACTGCCCACTGACTGTATTCTCATTCATTCATTTACTGGACAGAGTACATACAATGAAAGGACTGTTTTAGGGCCAGTGGAGAAGTTGAGAAATTGTTTTCTCAATACATCATTTCTAGAAAGAAATGTTATATGACATGTCTCAATACTTGCTGGATATTTTAAAAAGCATCTTCAGTTTTTTACAGGACTAAATTAGATATCTTATTTTTAAAGAGTTAATAACTCATGTTTTTTATGATTTAGAAATTAGGAGAAACAGAATTTTTAATAATAGGTTTTTAGGCTATATTAATTTTCAACTCAAGCTTGCTTTTGTTTGAAAAATATAAGATGCAGATGTAGTGCCTTATATAAAACATGTCTGTAGTCGCATTACTCACTTTCTCTCCTTTCCTTGTTCAGCACCCTGAACCAGTTTCCGTGCCTGCTGCCCAAATCAGCTCTTCTCATCTCTGTGTATATCATCTTTTGGTCACTCAGTCTGAAAGCAGATAAAATATGGCTTTTCCCCTTCCTTCTTCCCTGGCCTCTGGTATCCTGTCAGGCAGTATGTGGATCCTTGCTTCACCCTATTTTTCAAAAGCATCCCTCTGCATTCTCTTGGTCCCTCCCCAAGCGAGAACACCTACATCTGCAACAGTCTTAAGTTTTATCTCAATCCCTGATTCCCTTCCAAGTCTCTGCTGTCCCTGGTCAGCTGAATCTTTGTGAAGTGTTTTACACCATACTTTCATATCATCAGTAGCTCTCCAATGACTACAACATGAAGTCTAAACCCTTCACATGCAAGACCACAACAACTACCTGATCTCTTCAAGGAAAGTTAAACCACTTTTGAAAGGAAGAGGGGTTGTTCAGAATTGAGAATTTTAACATAAAGGGAGTTTTGATTCTTAGCATAGTTTGTATGTTTGTTTCATCTCCTATCTATAGGTTTTTTGGGAGATGATCTTTCTCTGAAAACAGAAATAAGAATCAACAATTATGGAAATAGATTTTTTAGAATAAATACATTGACAAAAGGAATAATAAGGGCAGAAAGCAGAGGGATTTGGCTTCCTGCATGAGTGAGTCTGGAGCCTCCCAGACACACTAGGATAGTTTGGGAGTCTGAGGAGGTAATAATTTAAATGAGAGCATTTAGTATCAAGGTCCAACTAGAAGGGAAGCAAGAATTTAATGCATGTATGTATTAAGGCTTATGATAAAGACTCGTGAGTTAAGAAAATTGAAATTATTCTAAATATTTGATAGTGCTCCACAAATTGGAATAAAATACATATTTGAAGAAGGAATTGTTATTAAAATCCTTTCTGAATCTGCATAATTTTCTTTTAAGTTTACTCTAAATAGAAAACACAAGTGTCTCGTGAACGTGCTGAAAGGTAAAAATACATAAAAACAAAGATCATCAAAATACAATATCCTTATGTAGTAGAACTGACAACTTAATTCTAGGAGTTAGGAAACACAGTGAAATGCAGTATAGAATCAATGAGCGCTCTGGGGTCAGACTGCCATAGTTCAAATCCTGGTTATGCTCTTATTCTGAGTTTCTGTGGGCAAGTTACTTAATCTTTTTATGTTTCAGTTTCTTCAACTATAACAATACATATTTGATTACTCATTAACAGCAAGTATTGCAAAGTATTACATGTATTTTATAGATGATGAAACGGAGCCATAGAAAGATTGATACTTGATGAAGGTAACACTGCCACCAAGCCTTAGCAAGTCCAAAATTTTCACTCTATATCCATACTTCCTCCTTGTTTTTGTATTGCTGGAGATATAATAATAGAAACTGGCCCCGTCTTCAAGATAGCACTTTAAATAGACAGAAAAACAAAAAGTGAATGGACAGTTCTATAAAGGTGCTCTGGAGCATGGTTAAAAGGGTATTTACCCAAGCCTGGAAGGGCTGGGGATGCCTTACTCAGAAGTTGACAGCTAAACCAGGTCGTGAAGTATGGGTAGAAATTAGAAGGAGGTTTGGGTGTGGTGGAGAGTGTCCTCAGCAAAGGAAATAGCAGGCAGAAGAGTGGAGAGGATGTTCTGCGTGCAAAGGTACAGGCTGTGAGGGAGGACACAGAACATTCAGTATTTACGAGAGGTCAGCTAGGCTGGAATGCAGAATTTGGGGTAGGGCAGGGGCCTGATTTTAAGGGTATAAGGTTGAAGCAGTTCTTCTCTACTAGTTATGAAAGTCACAAGTCAAGAAGAGGCAGCACAAATGCTTATACACAATGATGTACACACTGGCCCCAAACCACTAGTATCCCCTTAGATGTACAAGCTGGTACTTGTTAATTGTGAGGCATAGGTCCAAATCCTTTTAAATATAATGTATGCCTCTGGCCTGGGGAGGTCATATTTGCCTATAGGTAGTGTATACTTCTAAGGAAAATAACCTCATTAACAATTGAGAGAAATCACCCCTACTTCCTTCTTCCAGGTATTCTTTCTCAAGGAAACTTAATCTATATTAGAATTATGCGTTCAAATTCCTTTGTTTCTAATGGGAAACCATCTTCCCAACATCCTGCTTAAAAAATATTTGTGGCGTATTAATCTATTTTCATGGCAGAAGATAATCTGTAGCATAGGTTACATTCAATGCCCTATGGGTGCACTACAGAGAAGTATGGGTTTAAGGGCCTCCTTAAACTGTATTCCTAACAATAGATTATCTCAAGATAATAGTGGGTTTCAGTAGTGCAAGCTTATTCCTTAAAAACATTTATTAAGAAGTAATTGAAATATAAGCTCGTTGAGCACCTGAGGAAATTTCAGCACAGTACCTTCTTTACTCTGAAAGACAACTTCGTCCATCTCATGCCTCCCCGAATAGTTTCTAGAAAAGTTATTTGTATGGTGCCACTACGATGAGAAACCATATATCTTAACAAGGTTAAATCAGTGATAGTGGAGCTCCTTTGGTATAGTCTTTAATTCAATTTAACCAATCAAGTATGAGGGAGTACCAGGTACCGTGTTATGCACTAGGAATGCTGTAAGATCTAGCCCTGTTCTTAAAGCTCATTTTATACATATAAAAATATAACGTTTCCATCATGTAATATGATAAGCACTAATTTAGAAGTATGCATCATATCCATATCAGACTTGAGAATCAAGAGAGACGATCCCTGGACCTGGAGAAAAAGATAAACCAATTTGGTAATATTTTTATTTTTCTCTCAAAGCTGGATGTGGGAAGGTTGAATCATTTTATATAGGTCAGAAAAACATCTGATTAGCACTAACTTGTCTAGTGTTCATAATTCAAACAAGTGATAATGTTACTGGAATTGCTAGTTCCCTTATCTTTTAAAACACCTTGGTCTCCCTTGTAAGTGTTCTAAAAATGCAAATTATGTGATATGTACCTGCTTAACTAGAATTATTTCCCTCTGTTATGTAATATATCATAAAATACTTTTAAAGTCAAGTCACTGCCTAAAGGTGATAGTATTTCTAAGAATACTTAATGTGGCTATCACAACTTATATAGAATAAGATTTTGACACTCGGAAGGCTACAAAAAATATTTCTTTAAAACTCTGAAGCAATATTTTGTTATCTTTGAAGCAGAAAAGTTTTAATGTGAATCTGTGAGCTATTTGTCAGTTTAATTTGAATTATTTAATCCATTATGGATAAATCACAATTCTTAATCTGAACAGTCTTCACATTGGAATAAGGTAAAGGAATGTCATTTGACTAGTCTGTGTTAGAACTCACATTTCCCAGTTTACATGAAGAATTTCAGGGTTAGCATTTTCTTGGCTTTTTCATGTGAGGATAACATCAGCTTCACTGTCAGCCATGTTGTTACTGTCACTTCTTTACCTCATTTTTTCTTTCCTAACTTCGGCAACTCCATTAATAATATGGCAGTGACACTGATTTTACAGTAAACTAGTGACATTGTTGGCCATGGGAATTATATTTTATGTAAAAAGTTAGTATCTTCCTATTTTTTCACGTGTAGAGGAAAAGAAATGATACTGGTTCCATGTATGTCGAATATGTTAAAACATTCCAAATTCGTTTCAAACAAATTTCCCATTTATGACAGAATTAATTATACAGAAGGTCATAAATAATACCACTTTATATATTTGTATCATATACTTATTACATTTATTATATATATTATAATATTAAGATCTTTCAGGGGCACCTGGGTGGCTCAGGTTGGTTAAGCATCTGACTTTGGCTCAGGTCATGATCTCGCAGTTCGTGAGTTCCAGCCCTATGTCAGCTCTATGCTGATGGCTTGGAGCCTGGAGCTTGCTTCAGATTCTGTGTCTCCCTCTCTCTCTGCCCCCTCCCCGGCTAGCTCTCTCTCTCTCTCTCTCTCTCTCTCTCTCTCTCAAAAATAAATAAACATTAAAAAAATTAAAAAGAAGATATGTCAAATCTCCTCACATGTTAGAAACATGAAATAATTTTCACCAACTATAATATTAGAAAGGCATCCTGATAGGTTGAAGGTAGATAATACCCATTTTAGCTATGAATATTGGAACATCTCGTTTTATTATCATACTGCCTTTCACTTATAGACAGAAATACTTCTAGTCCCCCCCCCCCAGACTTATTGAGCTGTAACTGGCATTTAACACTGTATAAGTTTACTGTGTACAGCGTGTTGATTTGATACATTTATACACTGCAAAATGATAACCACCTATAGCATTAGTTAACGCCTCTATCACATCACATAATAACTGTTTCTTTTTTGTGGTGAAAACATTTAAGATTTACACAGCAGTTTACAAGTATAATACAGATCGTAAGCTGTAATCACCAGGCTATAAAATAGATTTCCAGAATTTATCCATCTTTAACTGGAAGTTTGTACCCTTTGACCAATACTTCTAGTTTTTAAAGTGCTTTCCCATGTGTTTGATCTTCAAAAATCTCAATATATAAACATATATTATTTATAATATATAACATATATATTAATAAACATATCGTATATATAATGTTATATATTATACATATAAAATACATAACAACTAGAGAGAGTGGGAAATATGGTTCAAAATCATCTCTTTTTTTATTATTTTTTTGAGAGAGTACATGCATGGGCAAGTGGGGGGTGGTAGAAGGTAGAGGGAGGGAATCTATTTATTTATTTATGTATTTATGTATTTATGTATGTATGTATGTATGTATGTATTTATTTATTTATTTATTTATATTTTAGAGAGGAGGGAGAGGTGCAGAGGTAGAGAGAGAGAGAGAGAGAGAAAGAATCTCAAGCAGGCTCTATGCTAAGTGAGGAGCCTGATGTGGGGCTTGATCCTATGACCCTGGGATCATGACCTGAGCCAATATCAAGAGTCTGACGCCCAACTGAGCTACCTAGGCTTCCTAAAAATCGTCTTTGTTAAACAGACAAAATGTGAAAAGTTTTTATCATCTATATCCAGTCAGCAAACTATGGCCAAGAGGCCAAATCCTACCCACCACCTGTTTTTGAAAATAAAGTTTTATTAGAAGACAGCACTACTCTATGGGTGCCTGGGTGGCTCAGTCTGTTGAGTGTCCAACTTCGGCTCAGGTCATGATATCGCGATTTGTGAGTTTGAGCCCTGCGTCGGGCTCTGTGCTGACAGCTCAGGTTCCGGAGCCTCCTTCAGATTCTTTGTCTCCTTCTCTCTCTCCCCAACCCCCACTTGTGCTCTGTCTCTCTCTGTCTCTTAAAAATAAATAAATTAATAAATGTATAAAAAAAATTAAAAAAAAAGAAGACAGCACTACTCTTTCATTTACATATTGCCTATGGCTGCTTTTGTGATACATGGCAGAATTCAGTAGTGACAGAGACTCGCAAAGCCTAAACCATTTACTTGCTGGGCCCTTAAAATGTCTGACCCTGTTCTACAGCAATTTGTCCTTAAAAATCATATTTAGGGGCGCCTGGGTGGCGCAGTCGGTTAAGTGTCCGACTTCAGCCAGGTCACGATCTCGCGGTCCGTGAGTTCGAGCCCCGCGTCAGGCTCTGGGCTGATGGCTCGGAGCCTGGAGCCTGTTTCCGATTCTGTGTCTCCCTCTCTCTCTGCCCCTCCCCCGTTCATGCTCTGTCTCTCTCTGTCCCAAAAATAAATAAAAAACGTTGAAAAAAAAAATCATATTTAAATAACTACTTTAAAACTGTTTTTCTTACTTCATGATGTCAAATTTATAGTATGTGGTACATTTTCCATGAGAAATCTGTATAGCATGAGAGATGAAATATAGAATTTCCCAACATTTAATGTTAATATTTTATAATATAGGAAGAGCATATCAAAATATTCATGCTGGCAGTAAAATAATTGGGGAAGTTTTGATTTCTTGATAATTATGTGACTACCATGTATTCAGAGAGGTACAAAAATGTCTCCTCTTAAAGTGGAACTAAGTTCTAATTTAGTATAGCATGCAATTCCATTCTTGCCAACAATAAGATTAGCTTGTACTTAGCTAGCTCTTAACAGAAACAAATACTAAATAATTCTTACAGCCTTAAAATGTGCAGTAAGGTTTATTTAACCTTACTTTTGAACATTATTCCCTATTAGGGAGTTTTACACGTGAGTACAAATATTTGGCTCTTTTCTTTAGAAACATCTTCAGACAAGATGTGCTATAATTCTATTATTTGTAATATAAAATTATACCAATGATAATAGATTCTCACCAGTTGAATGTACAAATGAATTAAATGTGGATTTTTCTGGAAGGCATGCATAACTTCCAACTATTGCCTGCCCCTTGATTTTCTACTCTTAAGATATTTATCTTTAGTGAAACTGTAAAATCCAGACTCACCTTTATTATTGCTAGAAATTTCAGGGAAATTTAATTTGGAGAATAAAATAACTGATGTGGATAAATGAAACACAAATATATAGTAAAGTTAGATATTTTTCTTTTAATGTAACTACATTTTAACTATCAGGATGCTAGGCATTTTGTTTTTATTTTGATATATTTGAGCTAGTGAAAAATAATGAGATCTTTTCCTCAAAGACCCCAAACTCAACATTTTTCTAAAAAGACATATGCAACGTTCGAGTGTCTTTTCTTTTCAATATATGAAATTTATTGTCAAATTGGTTTCCATACAACACCCAGTGCTCATCCCAAAAGGTGCCCTCCTCAATACCCATCACCCACCCTCCCCTCCCTCCCACCCCCATCAACCCTCAGTTTGTTCTCAGTTTTTAAGAGTCTCTTATGGTTTGGCTCTCTCCCACTCTAACCTCTTTTTTTTTTTCCTTCCCCTCCCCCATGGGTTTCTGTTAAGTTTCTCAGGATCCACATAAGAGTGAAAACATATGGTATCTGTCTTTCTCTGTATGGCTTATTTCACGTAGCATCACACTCTCCAGTTCCATCCACGTTGCTACAAAGGGCCATATTTCATTCTTTCTCATTGCCAAATAGTATGCCATTGTGTATATAAACCACAATTTCTTTATCCATTCATCAGTTGATGGACATTTAGGCTCTTTCCATAAATTGGCTATTGTTGAGAGTGCTGCTATAAACATTGGGGTACAAGTGCCCCTATGCATCAGTACTCCTGTATCCCTTGGGTAAATTCCTAGCAGTGCTATTGCTGAGTCATAGGGTAGGTCTATTTTTAATTTTCTGAGGAACCTCCACACTGTTTTCCAGAGTGGCTGCACCAATTTGCATTCCCACCAACAGTGCAAGAGGGTTCCCATTTCTCCACATCCTCGCCAGCATCTATAGTCTCCTGATTTGTTCATTTTGGCCAATCTGACTGGTGTGAGGTCATATCTGAGTGTGGTTTTGATTTGTATTTCCCTGATGAGGAGTGACGTTGAGCATCTTTTCATGTGCCTGTTGGCCATCTGGATGTCTTCTTTAGAGAAGTGTCTATTCATGTTTTCTGCCCATTTCTTCACTGGGTTATTTTTCGGGTGTGGAGTTTGGTGAGCTCTTTATAGATTTTGGATACTAGCCCTTTGTCCAATATGTCATTTGCAAATATCTTTTCCCATTCCGTTGGTTGCTTTTAGTTTTGTTGGTTGTTTCCTTTGCTGTGCAGAAGATTTTTATCTTCATAAGGTCCCAGTAATTCATTTTTGCTTTTAATTTCCTTGCCTTTGGGGATGTGTTGAGTAAGAGATTGCTACGGCTGAGGTCAGAGAGGTCTTTTCCTGCTTTCTCCTCTAGGGTTTTGATGGTTTCCTGTCTCACATTCAGGTCCTTTATCCATTTTGAGTTTATTTTTGTAATGGTGTGAGAAAGTGGTCTAGTTTCAACCTTTTGCATGTTGCTGTCCAGTTCTCCCAGCACCATTTGTTAAAGAGACTGTCTTTTTTCCATTGGATGTTCTTTCCTGCTTTGTCAAAGATTAGTTGGCCATACGTTTGTGGGTCTAGTTCTGGGGTTTCTATTCTATTCCATTGGTCTATGTGTCTGTTTTTGTGCCAATACTATGCTGTCTTGATGATGACAGCTTTGTAGTAGAGGCTAAAGTCTGGGATTGTGATGCCTCCTGCTTTGGTCTTCTTCTTCAAAATTACTTTGGCTATTCGGGGCCTTTTGGGGTTCCATATGAATTTTAGGATTGCTTGTTCTAGTTTCGAGAAGAATGCTGGTACAATTTTGATAGGGATTGCATTGAATGTGTAGATAGCTTTGGGTACTATTGACATTTTGACAATATTTATTCTTCCAATCCATGAGCAGGGAATGTATTTCCATTTCTTTATAGCTTCCTCAATTACTTTCATAAGCTTTCTATAGTTTTCAGCATACAGATCTTTTACATCTTTGGTTAGATTTATTCTTAGGTATTTTATGCTTCTTGGTGCAATTGTGAATGGGATCAGTTTCTTTATTTGTCTTTCTGTTGCTTCATTGTTAGTGTATAAGAATGCAACTGATTTCTGTACATTGATTTTGTGTCCTGCAACATTGCTGAACTCATGTAGAGCAGATCAATGAAACCAAAAGTTGGTTTTTTGAAAAAATAAACAAAATTGACAAACCTCTAGCCAGGCTTCTCAAAAAGAAAAGGGAGATGACCCAAATAGATAAAATCATGAATTAAAATGGAATTATTATAACCAATCCCTCAGAGATACAAACAACTATCAGGGAATACCACGAAAAATTATATGCCAACAAATTGGACAACCTGGAAGAAATGGACAAATTCCTAAACACCCACAATCTTCCAAAACTCAATCAGGAGGAAATAGAAAGCTTGAACAAAGCCATAACCAGCGAAGAAATTGAATCGGTTATCAAAAATCTCCCAACAAATAAGAGTCCAGGACCAGATGGCTTCCCAGGGGAGTTCTACCAGACGTTTAAAGCAGAGATAATACCTATCCTTCTCAAGCTATTCCAAGAAATAGAAAGGGAAGGAAAACTTCCAGACTCATTCTATGAAGCCAGTATTACTTTGATTCCTAAACCAGACAGAGACCCAGTAAAAAAAGAGAACTACAGGCCAATATCCCTGATGAATTTGGATGCAAAAATTCTCAATAAGATACTAGCAAATCGAATTCAACAGCATATAAAAAGAATTATTCACCATGATCAAGTGGGATTCATTCCTGGGATGCAGGGCTGGTTCAACATTCGCAAATCAATCAACGTGATACATCACATTAATAAAAGAAAAGATAAGAACCATATGATCCTGTCAATCAATACAGAAAAGGTCTTTGACAAAATCCAGCACCCTTTCTTAATAAAAACCCTTGAGAAAGTCGGGATAGAAGGAACATACTTAAACATCATAAAAGCCATTTATGAAAAGCCCACAGCTAACATCATCCTCAACGGGGAAAAACAGAGCTTTTTCTCTGAGATCAGGAACACGACAGGGATGCCCACTGTCACCGCTGTTGTTTAACATAGTGTTGGAAGTTCTAGCATCAGCAATCAGACAACAAAAGGAAATCAAAGGCATCAAAATTGGCAAAGATGAAGTCAAGCTCTCACTTTTTGCAGATGACATGATACTATACATGGAAAATCCGATAGACTCCATCGAGTGTCTTTTGATGGCTATGCTATACTTCTTGTTGGCCTTATCAACAGCAAGTGCTTATGGGTAGCATCCAGCCCAAAAACATATTCCTGTATCTTCTGAGCATTACTTTTATTTATTTTTTGCCTTACCTAGGTTTACTCATTTTTCCTTGTATCTTACAGCTTTGTTAAACCAAGTAAAAATATTGATGATCTCCTAAATCAAGGCATGAATACAGTATGAAAGAAAATCTTACTTGACATTCTCCATTAGTTTGGTGCTAGATATTTTTCCCTCAAAGACTAGTCAATAGGGACAAGGTTGAAGAGAGCCAAGATAAAAAAATTCTAGTCTGTTTGTACAATTTCTTCTCCTGCTTTCACCTCAGTGATTTCAGCTGCTTTGTAATGATTTCCCTTTAAGACGAAACACAATGTCATAACAGACATAAAAGGTCAATTGTTAAGTAGTCTATAAATGTTAGATTCTTTTTTTTTTCTTATCTTACTTCTTTATCCTTCCCTTCTACTACAGGTTTCCTCAAATCTCAAAGTCACTATTCTCACCATTGCCAGACTTTTTAAGCCCCCAATAATCGTGCTTTTAAAGCTGATTGATGTTGGTTCCATAGGACGAGGGAAAGAAAATGTGACTAGGAATCTCTCACAGCTTCTCCAGGCAAAAAAGTTCTCCTTTGATTCATTTCAGACCTCATTTGGTTTTTGCCATTTTTTAAAGTGGTACATTAAAGCACTTGCCTGTACCACTAAAATGATAATGAACTTAAACTGCAGTTCCACATTATAGCCCTCATTAGTGTGCACGTTCCTGGGTATCAGAAACAAAATCTTAGCACTCAATTCCTATCTGAGTCAAGTAAATCTTGTACAAAAGCACAATACAACTATTTATTTAATGAGTAAAAATGTGTGTGGACTAAATGACTCTTAAGTTAAATGTATTTAAATTTTTATGTAACCTTTTAGTAATGAGGGTACTATGGTAAAAACAAATTTTACCTAAATATTCTACTAAATATCCTACCTAAATATCCTATCTAAATATCCTACTTTGATTTACAAAGTTTAATTCACCAGAAGTAACTTTATTTAACAATAAATATTTCTAAAATTTTATGTATATACACATACATACATACATGTATATATATACACATAGGTTAACTGGGTTTTTTATTGAAATTTTCACATTATAAACATATTTTGGAAAATAAAACATTTTGGTAGAAGACTAGTGGCATCAAAAATTGCTTTGATTGGGCGCCTGGGTGGCTCAGTCGGTTAAGCGTCCGACTGGCTCAGGTCGTGATCTCACCATTAGTGACTTTGAGCCCTACATTGGGCTCTGTGCTGACAGCTCAGAGCCTGGAGCCTGCTTCGATTCTGTGTCTCCCTCTCTCTCTCTCTGCTCTTCCCCTGCTCACACTCTCTCTCTCTCTCTTAAAAATAAATATTAAAAAAATGTTTTTTAATTGTTTTGATTAAGCCAAACTGACAGGTAAGGGATTTTTATATTGATAGCTGAGTCAAGTTTATCTGATGGGGAAATCAGAAATTCTAAAAAAAATTATAGACAGCAGTTACATTTAAGTACTCTGCAGTTAAAAGCAGCAACAGTTTATTTAACAGGTTGCTGAGAACCAAGTAGTACTTACTGTTTTGGTATTTTGCCTGACTTTTTCCATTTACAAATGAATCAGTGCCCAATAGAAATAGCTTTAAAATATAGTTAAAATGAAAAGTCCCAAGTTCACTAATATATTTTATTAACTAGAATGATAGTTCTCTTTAATGGTATTTGTCTGATACTGGGTTTATGTAATTCTTCACACATTCTGTAAATGAACACCAACCAAAACAAATACTTTAATGATATTTATACCAGTTTCTATGTAAGAACATTATATTACACTGTTTGTTTTCTCGAAGGAATACAAAAGATTAGAAGCTGTGAATGTTGAATACAAACTTTGGTTTCTTTTTTTGAAATGCTACCTCAAACTAGAGTTTTCAAAACTGAAATTTACTGATAATAAAAGGCACTCATAAACCAGAATCTAGATAAACCAAAGAAAAAAAATTGTTTAAATCTATAATCAACCCTCAATACTAATTTTTATCAAACATCAACCAATGTTTTTCCTAAGAAAGTGTCTAAAAATAATGACCCAATACAACAACAGAACACCAAAATAGGCATGATTTTTTTTCATTGGTTTTAAATGCTGCTTACATTTTGAAGCTTTATAATTT
The DNA here is from genome assembly GCF_023721935.1 of Panthera uncia. NCBI lineage: Eukaryota > Metazoa > Chordata > Mammalia > Carnivora > Felidae > Panthera > Panthera uncia. The sequence goes on along the minus strand of NW_026057584.1, from coordinate 51,378,721 downwards.
CTATGAATGCTCTTTGAAGATCAAGTTCATTGTTTTTATGCTTGAGGAAAGAGACTTGCTCCAGCCTGAACAAAGAGAAGACAGCAGAGCCAAGGCCAGGGTTTCTGAAGTTTCTACATCGGGCCTCCAGAATTCCTCCAAGGAGCCACAGGAGCCACCTTAGGGGCAGGGGGTGGGGGTGCAACTGTGGAAGGGCTAGGCGGTCTGGACACCTTACGTTCCCCTCACACACTGCACTGTCTTTAACAAGAGGTGCTCAGCTTGCATCTCGTTGACATATTTGAAATTCTGGGTAAGAATGAGTTTGAAAAGAAAAAAAAAAACAATTCTGTTCCTCAAAAATAAATTTGAAAACCACTGCATTACCCCGTGCACCCTGGTAAGAAAAAAGGGGGAATATCATGGGGACTCAAATTTGAAATGATGTCACTGTTAATACCTACCATGAGAAACACCTAGAAACTGTATTTCAAAATAAGGCAAAAGAGGTCATGAAAGTAGATTTTGTACAAGTAAAACCTTTATTATTTATTTTTTCTTTAAATTTTTTAATGTTTATTTTTGAAAGAGAGAGATAGAGTGTGAGTGGGGGGAAGGGCAGAGAGTGAGGGAGACACAGAATCTGAAGCAGGCTCCAGGCTCTGACCTGTCAGCACAGAGCCTGACGCGGGGCTCAAACTCACAAACCACTACTAGATCATGACCTGAGGCGAAGTCAGATGCTTAACCAACTGAGCCGGCCAGGTGCCCTAGTTTTTTCTTTTTTCTTGTACTTTAATTACTGACCTAGTGTTTCTAGAAATTTGAATCACACAGAAATGAACAGTGAATAAACAAAGTTTAGTAGGGGAACTTCCAATGTTTCAGAATACAAGGACAGGTGGAGCATACAGAAAAGCACAAGAATAAACTAATTAACAGAAATCAGAACAACGGAATGCTAAATGGACATGTCGACAGTAAGAGAACCAACTAAATGGGCAAAACAGTCAGGAAAAGCTTTCTGGAAAAGAGGTGCTCAAGTAAGAGTAGAGGTAAAGGAAATTACATTCCTGGTGGAGTGAACAGGGCTGAAGGAGGGGGCAGGTGGAAGCATATTTACTGAAGAGAAAGATAGATCCAAATGGAGAGGAGTGTTTGTGTCAGTGATATATAAGCTTGAATTGGTAAAATGGGGTTATACTGAAGAAGCCCTTTCAAGGCAATAGAGGAAGACATTTAATTTAAGGTATACGTAAGGGGCAATATGGTACTACCTTTGATACTCAACAAAAGAAGTATTTTAGTGCTAGAAACCTGGCAGTGTGTTCTGAATTATCAAGGCACTTTTCTTTTATTGTATTAAATTACTGGTGGTGGAAAAAATTTAGGTGATACTTCAAAAGATGCTAGATATTTTCATGGATTTAAAATCACATATGCAATAATGGATCACACGGATGGATATTTTATACTCTTTCACACTTGTGCTGGCAAAAAAAAAAAAAAGCTTAGGAGGCATATGCCATTACCTAATCTCTCTCTTTCACATCAGATTTACATATTACATATCATTTTTAATTTCTATCATCCCCTTTTGAAACATTTGGAAAATGAGAAATTTTGTTTAAAAGTAAGTGCTCCAGGTTTGAGAAATATTTGAAATAAAATAGTCTCTCCTAGGGTGGTGTAGAAATATTTGGATACATTAGAAAAATAATGGATATTATTAGACAATTAAAATTGAGGAAAGAACTTTCCCTAGAAAAATTTGGATTAAATGACCCTGGAGAAGTGTTCTTTTCCATTTATAGTTTTTATTTCTGTTTCTTCACTGTGCAACACATGGAGACAAAATTTTACCTAGTATAAAAAAATAAGTAATATGAAAAGGTAATCAATGGACTGGGAATATCCTTCCAAGGTCAAATCAATGAATGGTCTTTAGAAAGAGTGTATCATATGATTCTTAATTTTTAGAGGAAAACATAAACCATTATTTTTTAAAAGTAATACATCCTGTATATACATAAAATAGGTCTCAAATGAAAATTATCTCACAAATAAGATTTTTAAACTCCTAAATATAATTTTCCAATCTGCAATGTTTTCAGAACATCCAACTCAAAATGTTACATGTTTCTCCCCCTCCTTTTTCTTTTCCCAAGTTCATTGTTGAGGTCTGTGGCTATACGTGCATGTACATGCCATGGTTCTCCTTTCTAAAATCTGGTACAGAGAATATTTTTTTAAGCAGCAAATTTTTTCCATCTTGGGAGTTACCTAGTTTTGCTGAATAAATACTGTGATATGCTTGCTTAGGGGTGTGCATAGAATTCTGTCACGAAGTGTGCTTGAGTGAGAATAGTGGTAGTTGGGCAGTATTTTTCAATGAATGGCTTTTATAACTGTAGTGTTTGTTTTTCTTAGAATGCAAGCTTGGAAAAAGAGCTGAATTGAATTTAAATAAGACTGTTATGAAAGGAAGGAGAGAAGAGTGGCAATAAGGATAGTTTTAGATGAGAACATAATTTTGAAGAGTACTGATATACCAGATAATCTCAATTATAAATTTGCTAAACTCACTCCATTTCCCAGCTCTGAAAACTGACTTCACCTGCTTTGGTTTTGTGCAGCTGGATCTGCCTTGACCAGGGGTATGGGGGAAAAAGCAGAGGCTTCTTGATCAAATAACCTCTGGATCACTCACATGCATAAGTGTGCATACACTTATATACATGTGCACACACTTGCAGACCTGTGCACACATGCACACAAGTGTATATCATCATACAAAAAGGTTCCTGTCAGCTTAAGCCATTTCTCCATTGACTAGGGGAGACCAGTTCATGTAAAGATTACTTGAATCACTGTGGTTATACTTATAGTAAAAAAATAGAATTTTAACAGCATTCACAAACTGACTTGGCCATCTGATAAGCCACTGGAAACAGATGGAAAATGCCAACTTTTGGTGCTTACAGGACCACACAGTTTGTGACTATAATCATTTAGAAATTTTCCATTATTTATCTTCCTTTCTTTTGCCCAAATTTACTTTGTACTTTGAGGATATTAAGAATAAAAGCTATGTATCTATACGGATAAAGGACTTCATTCTAACTTCTATTTGTAACTCAAGAAACATCACATCAAAGTTGTATTACTGTTTTTCATGGTGGTGTTATTATGAATCTAATTCTGCTAATTCTTAAAACAAATAACTACTGTCAAAAGAAGTCCTTTGTTACATAATTAATTTTAACACTGGATAATTTCTGTTGTATAGCTTTATTGTTAGGTGCTTTATCAAGTAAGAAAATATCTGCCTATCTTTATTTCATACCTACATTTGTTCTATAATAACTAATATTTCCTAAGCTAGAATATATCTTAGAGATCATCCAATCCAGCTAAACTGTGCAGAGAAAGACATCACATGTTACATATTTCATGAAAGTAATTTTTATGGAGTACTACATAAAGATGTAAAACTATGAATTCTGAAAACATAGATGTATTTCATACTAAGGGATTTTCACAAAGAAACCTTTTGAAAATACCAATTAGAATTTGTAAATTGATACTTAGGGATGAACAATATGTGCATTGACTTGCTCAAAGACAAGGCTGACAAAACTGCATTAGTTAGGATGCCTTTGGCTGTAAATAACAGAAAATGCAATAAGAACTGGCTTAATATTAAGGAAGATTTACTTGATACTAAAATGTTTTGAGTTGAGGTGGTCCCAGGTGGCTAACTCAACAGCTCAATTACTTCATCAATGACTTAGGATATATTTAACTTTGCATTTGTCATCTTGAGAATCTAGGGTTGTCATTAAATACAGGACATCAAGTTAAATTTGAATTTTAGTTAAATTATACATGTCTCTTGTGATGTTACTCATTATTTGAAATTTCAAATTTAACTAGGTCCCTGCATTACTGTTTCCTAAATCTGGGATGCTTATCAGCATCTTGGTTTTTCTTTCTAAGCTAGCTCCACTTATGGTCACAAGATGGCTGCCTTATCTCTTAGTGTCATATGTAGATGCCAACATCCAGTGGCATAATAAGGATTCTGTTGGTAAGGAAGAAGGTGGAGGAGTGGTGTTTTGGTAGGCAACTAACACTATAGGTCTCCAAGGCAAATCTGAATTTTTGTTGATCAAAACATAGTTTCCTCTAATATTAAGTAATTATATCCTACTATGTAATTCAGCCTGCCTTCTGATTCAGGGATAGGAATTTTTTTTTCTGTAAAAAATTTTCTTTCTTTTTTAGTTTCTTTGTTGCAACCAGGAAAGCCCCAATCACCACATGTAAAATAACAAATAATATTTATTGAGTATCCTGAACCAAGGGAAAAATATGGCTCATTTGCACATTTCCCCTTCCCACTTTATTCCTAGGGCACATATAGGAGCTTCTCCATGTTCACGGTTGCTGGTTCTTTCTTCCTCCTTTATGCTGGTTGTTCACATTATGCACGGCCAAATTACATCTCAATTTCCTATGTTCTCTTCCTCTTTCCACTCTCCCACCTTTGAAAACTTAAAATATCCATGAGGCCATATTTGTACTTAAGTGATAATGGTTTTATGTGGGCTAGATAAACCAAGCTGTGTTAATATTTACTTTACTAATGTGTTGGACCTCTGAGGTAATTTAAGTCCTTAATCATTTCAACAGTTCAACCTCTTTAAAAAGCTCTTCAGGAATGCAGCCAGTTTAGGCATCTTAGTGACATGGCACTTTTGGCTTCCCTATCACACTTCCAGAGGCAGGTGGCTACAAGAAAGTTTGGCCTATATGACTCTGCCGCTTGGAGTATGTTCATTATGGCTGTTTGGTCTCACTTATGCCATCTTTCATTCCCACATCACACTCACATTGCAATCCACTGGTTTCTGCAGCCGTTTTCTCCACCCCATTTCCTGTCTCATCTTGAATGATTCATAAGTGACTTCAATATTTATAGATGTGCCCCACCCAACACCCTAGACTCATCGTTTCTTGACCTCTCCTGCTGCACAGGCCTTTAACCTCTTTGGACTTCAGTGATCTACTACCAGGGCCATCCCCCAGTGCTACCTACTCATTCCCAGCAACTCTTTACCCCCCTTAATTACACTTCACAATCTTACTGTCTTAATTTGAGTTCCTGCTCTTTTCAGTGATCCCTTTTCCTTGTTTCTATCTAATTATTTGACTTCAAAGGAACCTCAACCTTAAGAATATAGCAAAGATTCAAGTCTCTGAACCCCTATACAACCTTGCTTCTTTCCCTCCTGCCCTATGTCTTCCAACTAACCCTGCCTGCTGTGGCTCATCTCATCAACTAATCCCTCAACTTCCATCACACACAACCTCTGAGCTCCTATTCTAGATGCGTCTAAAGTTTTGTTTTTTGAAATTTAAGACCTATGTACCTAAACCTGATAATTAAAGTCATGCCATTGCCATCAGTCAGCATTGTAAAGTGGTTAAGAGCATGGACCCTGGAGCCAGAACATGGAAACTCAGTTCTAGGCTCCTCTACTTACTAGCTAGGTACCCTTAGAAAAATAGCATAACCACTTTGTGCCTCATTTTCTTCATCTGGAAAAAGGGAATAATAAGCATATCTCATAGACATATTATGATGAATAAATGAGCTGATATTTATAAGGTGTTAGAGAAATATATAATGGTTAAATAAATATTTTATTTCTCCCCTATACTCTTGTTTCCATTTTTAATAACAGTTATCCCAAACCTTTGCTCTTTTAAATTTTCCAAACAGCTCATGATCCATTACTTCAGCAGATGATCTGGCTAATTCTCTGAGTACAAAAAGGACATTAGGCATTAACTCCTTTAAATAACCTTCCCCTGAAAATTTAACTACATTGGTACGTTGTATTTCTTTCCGATCTAAAAGAAAGAAATGACCTTCTAAAATAAATTTTCCTCCCTTTCTCAAGATCACATCCCTTCAAATACCTAGCCTTTTCTGTGTATATCTAATATTTCTGTCTACTTGTTTTGTTTTTAACCAGTAAACATGTTTTATTCCTCAAAAGAATAACCAGAAATCCTTCTTCAACTCTGTATTTCCTTTTATCTATTTCCTATCTTCATCCTTTTCTTCATCAGATGTCTACATTTACTGTTTCTATCTTTACATCTCTCAAGACTATTCTTGAGAAACGATAATAATTGTAAGAAGGTCTAATAATAAAATTAAGTGGAAATAAACTCAGAAGAGTCAAAATTTTAGAACTTGGCTTTCCCCAACTAAGTCCAGACATAGGTAATCATGATTTGGAATGACCATATATTTATATAATGGCTTTCTTGCTCTTTTGTTCTATCTTTACCAACCAATTAATTGTTTTAGTTTGACTACCCCTGCTATTTCCTGTTTCCATCTTCTAAAAGGAATCAGCCCCACATAGTCGCACTACAATCAGGGTTTCACTCTCTGCCATTCCACCACAATTATTGTCAAGGGCAGCAATAACATCTGTACTGCAAAATCCAGGGATCGATTTTCAGTTTTCATCTTAATCAACTTCTCAGAAAGTTGGTAGACTTAATCATTTCCTCTTCTTTAAAACCTTTTTGTTTCAGTGGCCTTCAAGATACCACTTCTCTTAGTTCTCTTTCTACTTTGCTAGTTGTGCTAGATGATCTTTCTTAGCCTCCTTTGCTGGATTCTTCTCCTTTATTTGCCTTGAAAATGTGAAGTACTCCAAGCACTATCCTTGGACATCTCTTCTAACAATTCTTCACCAATTCCCCCTTGGTGGCCCCAACTAGTTTTTTAGCTTTGGATACTATTTTTATGCTGACGACTTTTAAATTTATATTCCAGTCCAGATTTTTCCCTTGAAGTCTATATTCATATATCTAAATGCCTACTCAACATACTCTCTTGGAAGTCTAACAGGCTTTTCAAACAATATATTCAACAAACTTTCATTTCTCCCTAAGCTCCTCCACTCTTAGACTTCTCCATCTCAGTCAGGGAGAGTGTGTAAACTTAATAGAGGGGAATTCTCAAGAACACAACAATAAAGCTGGTAAAAGAATAAAAGCCAGTAAAGGAGATTGAGAAGTAGGAGAATAGGAAAATATAAGATCAAGAAATAAATGAGAGGAATAGTCAATCCTGCAAAAACTATAAGGATAACTATAAAATGAGAGCTGAAAGGATCCAGCAGATTTGGCATTTTTGAAGTCACTGATGACTACTGCTTTGGTAGGTTTGAAATAGTTTGCTTGGGAAATAGAAAGAAGGCTGTCTAGTATTAAGGATTCAATACACACACAACACACCCTACAATATTTTAACCAAACTTTCATCCAGAGTTCCAGTTCTGTGCTGTATTTCTGAATGCTTGGGGTTACATTTCCATCAGTATGATTTGGAAGTACCTCCTATCTAACATGTCCTATAATGAACTCATTTCCTTTCCTCTTTTTCTCCTCACTTCTAAACAAATTAGTACCAAATACACGATTCTCCTAAATTCTTTATTAGGTTGAATGACACCAATACCTATCCATGCACCTGCAGTGGAAAACAAACCTTGAAGATCATTCTGTTTCTTCCTTCCCACCCATTTCGTAGTTTGTCAAATCTGATTGCATCCCCTATTTCCCTCAGTCTAACGTGAATTTTTGTTAACCTCCCTGTCCCCAGGCCCCATACATATAAGCCTCCTAATTGGCTTCCTTGCCTAACAACTTCCATGACTCTTTCTGCTATATAGTTACTAGTTATCTTTCAATAAAGCACTTTAGTTAAAAACTGGAAGTTGCTTTCAACTTCTATTCTAAGATTGCAGTAAGATAGTCTTAGAATAGCACTCCGAGGCCTTTGAAATTTGGCTGTCACTTACCAGCCATTTGAAACTTACCATTTCAAAGTTCAAATAATGTTTTCCTCCCTAAGTTGTAAATACAATTTCAAAATGTTTGGAAAATAAAGGAAAAAAGTTAGCTATAATATTGTAATGGTAGTGGAACATCTTTGTTTCACTCCTAACATCCCCCTATGGATATACATATTTGTATAGTAAACATAATTTTGCATAATATTCTTACATATTTAGCTATTCCTTGTCATGGTGCAGAAAAGGAATATAAAAGTTATAAAATATTATTTTGAGAAAAAAAAATGGAAGTAAAAGAAGAAAAAAGGTGGAGACAAGTTAGAGGTATGAATAAGGTTTAGGATGCATACCATGATGACCTACTCATCTACCATGAGTGAGCCACACATTTGGCTCTCAATTCTCTACTAACCAATGTTAAAAACAGAAACTTTGTTAGTTATCCAAGTCCCAGTGCCCATGAGATTAAAATAAAATGTCCCAGTAATTTCAACTCATCTTGGAACAAATATTATAAAAAGACTTCTTCTGAGGTTCTCGTAAAGAGAAGGCAGGGTGATGTACTTAACAAGTTCTGGGAAGACTCCTTATTAGAAGTAGCACATCTCATTTCACATCATTGTTCATATTGAGAATCAATATAGGCAGATGCTATTTTACAAATCAGAGTGATTTTGTGAAAACCAACTTTTTGGAAATCATTTTATATAATCAAAGCACCCAGCTCTTTGCTGATCTGCTTTAAATCATGGCTAAATATTAACATATTGAAATGCTCATATGTAGTATATATTAGTCACAGTAGTGGTTGAATTTTTTTAATGTTTATTTATTTTTGAGAGAGAGAGAGAGAAAGCATGTGCCTGCAGGCACATAGGGGAGAGGTGGAAAGAGAGGAACAGAGGATCTGAAGCAGGCTCCCTGCTGACAGCAGTCAGCCCAATGTGGGGCTTGAACTCACCGTGAGATCATGACCTGAGCTGAAGTCAGATGTTCAACTACTGAGCCACCCAGGTGCCCCAGAAGTGATTGAATTTTACCCTTCAGATAATCTTTCTGAATATTGTTTCTCCTCAAAATAGAATTTTAAATAGTTCTTAGGTGAAAAGTGAAATCTTAAAAACTTCAGGTCTCCTATTGGGCAATTAAAGCTTACTTGGAAGGCCAGATTTTAGGTTGAGAAGCAAAAATTCTTCTGGATCATCTGTGTGATTCCTCTTGAGAAAGTTCTCTGAGTACAAGAATGTGGCTGGCCCACGGATGCTATAGTCTTGGGCTTTTTTATGTAACAGGGAATATGATGTTATCCTAGAAGGACTCAAAAATTTACTGATAATTTAAGAAGCCTACATACTAAAATCTTTGTTTTTATATTCTCCAAGTTTTTCAGAACATTTGATAAGATAAAAGCAGTTTTTCTACCTTTGCCTTTATCAATGTTTGCAGGGCTTTTGAGATATGGATTATTGTCCTAATTAATTCTGTCACTAACTAAATGGCTGACCTTGGGCAGGCTTCTTAAGTTTCCAAGCTCATTTTCTCTCCCTTTGTAAAATGAGGGAGCTGTTGTAGGGTAACTGCCTCTGTAGAATTCCTTCCAGTTATGAGTCATACTGACCCCTCTGCCCACTTCTATAGGTGAAGAACCTCCTCAGTCAGAGGAAAGTAAGTGATTACTAATGTTTCTTTAACAGTGGACCTGGAGTACTAGGAGACAGTCACATATCTTAGGTGAGAGCATGGGCTTTGCAGGGGAAAATCCTGGTTCCACTCTGCCACTTACTAGTACACAGCCTGGGGCAAGTATTAATCTCTCTGAAGCTCAGTTTCCCTAACTATAAAGTGAGAATAATACAAATGCTTTTATAGTTGTTGTATTAAATGAGACACTGTAAATCTAGCCCTAAGTAGAGTGTCTGGCACAAGGCAAGTACTCAATCAAAAGTATCTATTTGTCACATTGTTATTTCCTTGGGTCCACTGAAATAATTGTTCTTTTAATAGCATTTCTCCAAATTGAATATCAGCACTATTATAATTACAGTATTTAAAGGTTTTAAGGTGCCAACTTGGCTGACTAGTAAAAAAAAATTGGAAAGATACAGGCTCAGGGGATTTTTAAAAAATTAACCAAAACAACCTGTGTGTTGACCTTTACCCTGTAGTTCTTTTATTTAATAACAGTCTATTAATAAATATAACTTTAAGCTGTTTGATTTAGTGCTAATGTAATCCAGGCCAAATACGCTACCTTTCTTGTCTGCTCCAAAGAAATTTTAATGGAGGTTTGGTTCATGTTTCTGTTTGATTTGAAATAAGATTGTGGGAAGTTCTTAGTTTTGGGTACCCATCAGTAGATATGTAGTCACTTTAACTTTTGATCATTTGTAGATTATATTTAAATGCAACTAAATGTGATAAAATCATTCTTAGATGGTTGAGGTAAGCTTTGAAGGCTGTATAAGTACTTATCTTTTAATTTAAACACTATCGCCTCACCATAAAATAAAAGGAAAAAATTCCCCAAATGTGGGAAAGCAGAGTTCTTGGCGATGTTCTTAAACTACAGCAGGAAATATGTGTTTGTTTATTATGACCCTAGTGCTTTCACAGGCCAGATGAACTTTCAAACACAGAGTTTTCATTCTGTTAACCAACAACTGTCACCCGACTTGTGGAAACTGATAATTTTTGCAGGGAGTTCAAGGAGAACATTTGCATAATTCCATCTGGTAGAACCTGGCTTGTCCCCACAGCTTGCAGATAGACCCTTTGTGAACAATTCTAACTGTAGGGCTACCTATGGGGTGTGTCAATTACCACAGAGTAACTTGCTGGATCAATCTGTGTTAAAGGTGGCTTTTATGGACTATCAAATTTTATAGCAAAGGAATTTTGAATTATCATTATATGTTTAAGAAGTTTTTTTGATTCCAGGTTTCTCCTCATTCATGAGATGTGGGCCTCAACTGATTTGTACCAAGTTGTGGAAGAATAGTTACTTGTATTTCTTCTAGAAAGTTCTCTGCAGGATAAAGGGTGAGTAATATATAGATAGAGAAAGAATCTACACTGATTCATAAATCTTGAATACCTGATTGTTAAATATCTAAAATGTATCAAGCTGTTGAATAGACTTTCATTACATGAATTAAATTTCAAAAGTTTCTTAGGAACTAGCTTATTATTTTCTGTCTCTGTAGCTCTATTTCCTTTAACATTTCATTGTTTAATTAACTCTCATGGAACTTCACTTATTTTAAAAGCAATTTTAAAGGACTATACACTGAATTTATATACAACTTTCTAAAAATTGCCTACAATTATTATTAATTTGTCAAAATTGATTTAATTAGAATAAAGAGATTATTCAGTAGATACATCTTATAGCTTCTGAATTGAAGAATGACAAAAAGGGCGACTTAAAACTGACGCCAAGATAGAGGGATCTGCCGGTTCTGCTCTATATCACAATGGTGGTTGATATGAAGTGTCCTTGTTTTGATGTCCTACCTGCTCAATCTTCTACTTTTTGGTTAGTGATGGTAAGAGAAATTGGTAGAGTTGAATGTAAGGAATAGACAAAAATGGTTTAGCAAAATCCTGTCTGAGTCTGGCAAAAACCCCGCTCTCTCCCCATTTTGTCCACCCTCAAACTTGCCAAGCCTTGTTCACTTTGGCTTTATTTTAAAAATGCATTTCTGGTGAGTGAGGAAAGGTTTTGTACTGTGTTTTCAATGACTCACCCAAAATAACTCCATTGAACTTGTAAACGGTCCTGTTCTGAATGCAGATTGTGTTTGTTCTGAGATGGGCATGAAGGAGCTGCAGAAAGGAGATTAGAGAAGGGAAATGTGGTGGGAGAGGCAGTGCAGTTCAGGCACACATCAGAATTATTTTTAAAAAATACATTGTGTGTGTGTGTGAAAGACGGTTGTCTATGAGGTCAGTACCTTTTAAAGTTCTTAAAGATACATCAGTATTAAATACGGTTCATCTAGCCACCAACCTCTTTCTTTTGATTCTCATAAAATGTGAAAGGAAGATTTATCTGTGAATATATAATTCCAAATACATGCATTGTGAAACTTTTTAAAGTGCTAAATGGCTTCAAATAGGAAATAATCATATATATAACACAAGCTAGAAATTAATCTTAAAATAGGAAGAAAATGTCTATCAATACATTGATCACATAATAGGACAGTGTTAAAACTGGGAAGTGCAATAATGACATCCTCTTGTGTACTGCATAAAAATGTTTAATACCACGTGGCACTGATTATTCAACATCAATAGATGTACCTCTTGAAAAGCTTTTATGATTTAAAATGTCAGGGACCTTTAAAAACAATATTTTAGGGCAGGACTGAAAAGAAAAAAAAAAAAGAACTGATCTAAACTTTCATGAATTCATGAAACAGACCAAATAAAGTTTATTCTGTTATATAATCTTGCTTCAGTCAATTGTTAATGAAGAATAGATGAGCTATTTTTACCTGTTGCTCAGAAACACCAAAGAATTGAGCCACTGAAAAGAAAACAAGCTATCTACAAGGTTTTACCATGGAGAGGGTAAATTTAGCAGTATGTGGCAAAAAGAAATGGTGATCTGAGGACAGTGAAATGGATGATAAAATGACAAGTCTTCAACATGCACAAAATCAGAAAGTATGTAAACTTACCAAGATTTTGTAAATAATCTGCAAGGCAAAGTTCCAGTGGTATAAACACCTGCTTCTCTCTCTGGTGTGTACTTGAGAAAATAAGGGAAATAAAAATAGCAGATTGTTACGCTATATTAATGCTTACTTATGAGGACAATGAACTAGTATAATAATCCCTCAATTTTTGCTAATGTGGAAAAACCCTAAGAATAATAGGTTCAAGTTATAGACTACATAAATGAATTTTATCACTTTAAAATATACACAACTAGAAATACTGTAATGATTAATAATGACTCAAATATATATAAAAATAAAACAATCTTAAATCAGACTAACCACCTTTCCTCATAGTTCATTTGTATGGTTTGTAAATAATACTTTGAAAATTTTCAAAGAACTCATTTGTTGAGTAATATTTTCCTTTCATCCTCTTTTACCTTAGTGTAAATTATTCCACTAAGTATCCCTGGAAATGTTAGTAGCTGTACTGAGTGAGCCCAAAATATTTCATGTTGAAATGAATTTTAGAAATACTGGGTTAAACAAAGTTAAACAGGTTTTTTTTTTTTCCTTAATAAGCCTTGAGAACTTACTTCTCAAGTCTCTTACATTCATTGTGACTGGGTTGGGTGGGAGAGGTGGGAATATAATATACAGTGTTTTCTAAACTTATTTCATACAGAATTCTGTTCTCCATGCACTCCTTTGAAATATATAATGCTGCTTTGTTTATTTAACCTGCAGTTCTACTTAGCTTACACCTCCCAACTTCCTTTTGTCTTAATAAGGGGTGAAAATTTGGTAAACTGCAATGCTACCACTTTCTGATCAGAGTCTGTATCAAGATTTTGAGGCATAAAATAAAATTTTGATTACATAAATATTCTTGAACAAACAATAACTAGAACAACATGCTTTAGCTTACTCAATAGTAAATCTTACTTAGTAATTTTGAGGCATGTGTTAAGGTCTGGAAGAGTAAAAAATAACTAAAGTAATTAAACTGAGCATGATGTTTCATTTCTAGAGATAAGCTTTTCCATTTAAAAGTGTCTAACCAGAATAGGTTTTCTGTCCTAGCCTGAATTTATGCGATTTTTAAAATTCATCTGCATACACATGAGGACAGATGTCACTTAACGGTATAAGAATAATCCTTCTATTATAACATTGATTTTTGCCTCTGCAATATAACAATCCCAGCAGCTATCCTGAGCGCCTACTTCCATGTGATTCCATGTGATGCTCACATCAGTTTGGGAAGGCAGTTATCATGATTGCTATTTCACAGATGAGGAATGTGATGGCCAAAGATATTATCTGTTTTGCCTTAGGCCATAAAACTAGAAAGATAAAGAAACAGATTTCAAACTTCAGTCTGACACTCAAGACCCTACTGTTTCCACTACAATTTGCTGGATGGAATTATCCACATCTAACTTAAATTTGTTTATTTCTTTACCTTGCAAGTATCAGTGAATCAGACATGACTCCTTATGGAGAGGTTCTGTAATGGGGATATGCAGTTGGTCAACAATATAGTACTTGTTGGGAAAAAAATCCTTGAAGAATCAAATAGATTCTCCTCGTGTGTAACATGGCATTCCTCACTGAATAAAGGAAACACCTTGGGCATTTTTTAATATCTCAAAGTTGAGAATACAATTAAAACCCTTTACAGTTCAAAACAGCTTGCTGTTTCAAGGATTTCCTTCCCTACTACTTCTGTACCCTCAACATATTACATTAAAAATGATCATGTAGAAGAAAACATACAATTGCGCTATTAGATTTTAAGCAATTTCTGTATTCTATTCCAATGCTACCTGCTGGCATTTGCCCCTCCTTTCTTTATAGCTTGATTCTGGTGGTTGGCTTTTATTTTTATGTTTTTAAATGTTTATGTATTTGAGGGGCAGAGAGAGAGAGAGAGACAGAAACAGAGAGACAGAGACAGAGAGAGAATCCCAATGTGGGCCTCGGCTCCTGGAACTCATCAACTGCGAGATGACCGGAGTCAAAATCAAGAGACCAAAACTTAACCGACTGAGCCACCCAGGTGCCCCTGGTTTTTAAATATAAAATATATTTCACTATTGCCTTTCTCAAAAGTTCTTTGTTGTTTAAAAGTATTAAACAACAAAACTGAATAAAAAATAATAGGCCTTAGAGAAACAATGTAAAGCAAATACTTTATCCATTTGTCTGTCCATGCTGAAGAACATAAAGAACAGAAAAATTTACCTCAAGAAAAGTCATCCGTCCTCTGTACTAAAAGTGTAAGGGGTACAAGAGGAATACAGAATGTTCTTTAATCTCTCACGGTTTACACTCCAATCTGGCTGGGAAGTCAAACATACCCTCAAAGGCCAGTCATATTATTTACTGCACAATTCAGTCTTAAAATAAGTGATCCAGACATTCAGTTGTGAATCAGGGCATCATGGGAGAGATGTGACCAGAAGTGGTGGAAAGATACGGTTGAAGAAAAGTTCTGGCTCAGGTGGATCTTGAAGTTCATAAAGGTATTGGAGAGAAAAGAACAGGAGTAAATTGAGAAGCAAGGACATAGAGTCAGCAAACAGCACGTGGAGATAATGGAGTTGAAGCTGGCAGCCCCAGATGAGTAGGGTGGGGTCTGTTAGGGCCCTGCATGGAACTGTAAAGACAGTATATTTTGTTCTGTGTGGCTTTTGACCACCCCTTTCAGTGTCTCTTCTCCAGCTACTTCCCTCTCTCTCTCTTGCTTACCTTTCCTACAGGCAGCTAGGCCCTAGCCTATTCTGAAGGGCCATTAAACCTGTTAGCTGCATTTTGCTACAGGACTCTTGAAGGCTGAAAAGTCTTTAAGATTCAAGGAAAGAATAACAATGAAATTTCAAGCCGATGAGATTCTAGTATCACTGTTCTAGCTCCCCTTGTATTTTCACAGTACCTCTACCTAGACCCAGAATATAATGGTGGTTCTGGAAAGTAGTCTGGATTTTGGATAGGATTTTGTAGGTATTGATAAACCATCAGAAGTTTGTGTGTGATTTCAACAGGATTTTATAGTCTTTATGCTAATGAGATTTTAAAAGGGGGAGAATGCCCAAATGCATTTTTAAAATAGTTCTGAATCTTGACATCAACCTCTATCTTTTCATCTCTCCACGTCCAACGTCAATGTGGAATCTCCAGATTAAACATTCTTTCTCAATTCGTTTTCATACATAACCACGATAAATAACTTTCTTAAGGCAGGAAAGTAGCACTTCACGAAGTTTGGTCTTTTCCAGGTTTGACATTTTGACAAATACCAATTAGGAGGCTCTTTTCTTTCATCTTCATCCTCAATTCCTTGGACTTCGCCAACAATAGTAACTCGGCGAGCCCAACCAGACATTTGTTTTGACGCGGTGAAGATGGGCAGTTGGCCTTTCCACATTTTTGCTGTGAGAGAAGTTGACAGGAAACAAAGATTGCTACCAAACAAACAAGCAAACAAATCTCGCCCACTCCGCGGGCCACCTCAGGGGAACCCAACGCCCTAGTCCGCGCCGCCGCCCCGCGCTCCGCCCCGCGCGCCCCCGGCCGGAAGGGGGCGTGGGACGCCGCCGAGGGAGGGGCGCGCAGACACGCCGCGGCCGGCCGGGCCTCCGGCGCGTCGGGCGGAGGCGGGAGGCGGAGGGCGGGAGGCGGAGGCGGGAGGCGGAGGGCGGGAGGCGGAGGGCGGAGGACGGGAGGCGGGGAGCGGGGCCAGGGGGCCGGCCGGCGCTCGTTCTCTGCCGCGCTCGCTCGGGCCACTAGCGCTCCCGCGCCGCGCGGGGCCGGCTTCATGTGAAGCGCCGGCCCTCTGCCCCCTCCCTCCCCTTCCTTCCCTCCCTCCCTCCCGTCCCCTCCTCCTCCTCCTCCTCCTCCTCCTCCTTCTTCTCCTTCTTCTCCTCCTCCGCCCCCTCCCGCGCCCGCTGCCGCTTCCCGGGGGCCCCCCCAGCCCGGCTGGGCGCTGACAGCAGGGGCGGGGGTCCCGCTGCCACCGTGTCTCAAGCAGGCTCCGACTAGGGCAGCGGAGCTCCCGGTGCGGCCATGGACCGGCCCCTGGTGGCGTCGGCGGAGGCGGAGGAGGAACTGGAGTGGCAAGTGGCGAGTCGCAGGAGGAAGGCCTGGGCCAAGTGCCGCGGCTCCTGGCAGGCGTCGGAAACGGAGGACCTGTCCACAGAAGCGACGACGCAGGACGAGGACGAGGACGACGAGGAGGACCTCCCGGGCGCGAAGCTGCCGGCGGCCCCGGGGAGAGGTCTGTGCGCCCGGCCGTGCCGCGGCGGGCGGGGGACTCGGGGAAGTGCAGGCTGGCGGGCGGGGGAAAGTCTCGTGCGCTCTGGGCAACTGCTCTAAGTTCTGGCAGATCCTGCGGGCAGGCCGGGGGAGAGGGGACACTTGGGACCTTTAAATGCGCGCCCTTGACAAGGCGTCTCCAGAGTCAGCATAGACACCCCGGTGCCATCTCGTTTTCCTTTAGATGGACACTGGGACGTGTTGCTTAGGCTACATGTTACCCCCAGTAGATTTTCCTACATGGGAGCGTCCAGGTTGACCCCGACGTCGGAGTCCCCCAGGGGTCGGTAACCACGCTGTCCCCTCACTCTGCCCTGCAGGAAACGTGCCCAACGAGAAGATCGCGATATGGCTCAAGGACTGCCGGTGAGTCCTCGCTTTCGCCTCTCGCGTCCCAGAGGGAGATCCGCGGAGATGGCCCTCCCGAGTGGAGCAGAGTCACCCGGGCCGCAGTCCCTGTGGGTCCCATGGCGGTGTGAGCTATAAACCGGAAAGTGAGCCGGCGGATAGCTTCCTCCTTTGAAAGATTAGAAATGGAAGTACTGTGACCGCTGATTATTTGGTGACCGTGTTGACTTTACAGTTGTTAGGACTTCAGCCCCCCTTGCGTGATGTTAGCATCGGAGAGCAGAGACCTAAAACGAATAATCATGCCATGCCTCGTTATATGCTTGCCTTGTTTTTATTCGAAAGGATTTTCACATTTCACACGGTATTTTACTTTGCTTTTGTTTTGACATCTGTATATCTGGCATGAAATGATTTCCCTTTCAAATGTGTTTTAGATGAATTTAATTTACTTAACAACTTAACTGGCCTTAATTTTATTTCTGTGCCTTAATTCTATTTGGATAGCTATAAAACCAGCTAACTTGTTTTCTTGTAGTTTACTCCTTGGGCACGCATTTGTCAGACGGCACTGGAATGCACTGAAGGGACATAGAGAGCTTTGAAGGCATTCAAACGGCATAAATCTGTTTAATTGCATACTTGGGCAACTGGTACCAATCTGGTTGATAAAGTACAAGGGGAGATAGATCATTTTGCAAGTAAATCTTACTACAGTAAAAAAGCTTGTTATCTACTTTAATTTTTTTCTATTTATTTTCTACTTGTAGAATATCATATGAAGAATGTTGCTTTTTAACTTTGGTTAAGTTGTTTGCTTCTGCACATATTTCTGCCATCTCATTTTGGGCTTTTCTTAATCTTTTGTTCAAGTATACCAGAGGTAAGGAAGTGTTTTGGGGGGGGAAGGAGAAGCGATTTTCATATATGCCAGTTTATTTTTCTTCCCTAAGCACAGATAAAATATTGGCCACTACTCTGTTGATATCCTGTTTTAATGAATTACCTGGATTTTTGAGTAATGGTGAATAAATACTCTTATTTAGGAGTATCATTGACTCTTTGAGATACGGTGAAATATATGGTCTGTCTTTCTAAAGATACACCGAAAAAGGAAAAAAGAAAGTTTAATGGCAAGTGAAAAATCACATTATTTTATGATGTATAGGAATTAAGATTATATAAAAGATCACATCAAGTAGACAGT
The DNA here is from genome assembly GCF_023721935.1 of Panthera uncia. Classification (NCBI taxonomy): domain Eukaryota; kingdom Metazoa; phylum Chordata; class Mammalia; order Carnivora; family Felidae; genus Panthera; species Panthera uncia. The sequence continues at coordinate 51,360,317 of NW_026057584.1, read as the reverse complement.
AAATAAGTAAGTTTATCTTGTAAGGTAAATGCGGTAGGCAAATGTTACTCATCAGGCATACCATCTCCGAAAATTTCAAGTTTTGTTGCTGGTCTTATGTAGGCAGATTCTTTGGTCTGCTGCTCCTTCCCTTTTAGGTTTCCTGCATAGGTTTCCTTCTTGTTCCCTACAGTTGCATCTATTCTGTACAAAAGGGACATTCATTTGTACCTGGGAAAGCTGGAACAAATAGTCTTGTAATGCTAGCTGTATTATTGCAGATTTGACTGCTAGGACATATGCAACTCTAGGGTTTTTTTCTCTAACAGGTTTTTCAAAGTTGGGCATTTACCTACTTTGTATACAGTATTTACAAATGATCTAAAGCTAGCTTTTTCCCCTGGATACATTCTTATTTATTTATTTATTTTTGTATTGCTGTCCATATTCTGAATAAAGATTCCATTTGTTGTTCCTTAAAGGATGTAGGGGTCTTTGATAATCTTTTTTTTTTTTTTTTTTTTTTTTTTTTTGCTAAGTGGAAATAATTGCTTGGATTAACATCTAAGAAAGGATAGTTTTTGAACGAATTTAGAAGAAAGCAGTTATAAGAGTGAGAGACTTGTTTCTGAAGGAGAATGGCAGTTACAGTCTCTTTATTTGCCATTTTCTGTTAGTGCATAGACCAGCAGAGACATCTGCAGGAGTAATACAGTGTTTTATCCTAAGAAAGTAGCCATCAAGAAAGAAGGACTTTATAGAGGCATAAATTCAAGTTTCATTAAAATATATGTAAAAACTTGGCTCAGTTTTTTATTGTTTTCATGGTAGTTGTGATTCGTTAACATTTCAAAAGCACTAATTTTCGAAGAACTACCATTGCCTGTGTATTTGCTTGCAGAAAGTTTTAACATTAAATTGCCATTTCAATAATACATTTTTTTAGACTGATATTTTTATGATTGATTCCATGACTGATGTGAATTTGTAAGAGATATAAATTGTTACTGATGAAAGGTTTATATCAAAACAGAACGTTCAAAATAAAACATTTCTTAATATAATTCAGTTTTTAGACAGAAGCGAAAAACATTTTCACATTGAAAAAAGATTTCTAAGTTATCTGCATTTGAACGGGAAGAATGTGTAGGAATTTTAGCAATGGCTGGTTCTTAAGGTTGATTCTCAAGCCAGCTTTTTAGTTTACAGAGTTGAATGAAGATATATGTATTTTACAGTTTCAAAGCAGAAAAAAATAATCTCAAGTTTCTCCGTTAGACCAAAAAAGATAGTAGTTGGGGTTAAGGGAGGCACTAATTGATGCTCTAAAATGCTGGTGATAGATTTAACAGATGAGGTTTAAAAAACTGTTGAACCTTACTTCTCACTAGACCCTGACTTTTACATTTTATTTAGATAAAGATTTGTTTTCTTTTAATTCTGTTTCCTGTTTCTAGGGAAGGGATTGAGGGGAGCAGACATTTTTTTAATGCATGTTGACATTCTCTTTTTCTGTTTTTGTAAAGAAAATGCTAATTCATATCATTTGTAATTATAATTCTTGTTCTTAATTGCTGGCAGATCAGATGTGTGATTAAATCATTCCTGGTGAACTGACTTGAGGATAGGTATTTGCTTAGTTAGGAGGATATTACTTATGTAATACTCTTGCATTCCTTTTGTGTTTGGGGAGGAGAGTTAAATGTGATTAGAAGCTTGCTGGCTATGACCTTTTAAGTGTAAAGTTGTGCAGTGACAACTCTCCAGACAGCTTTTCAAGACTGAGGTTTATATGTTTATGTGGTTTCAGTACCCCTTTGGGAGCCTCACTGGATGAGCAAAGCAGTAATACACTCAAGGGTAAGAGAAAGTTGCCTTTCTAAATCTGTTCTTTATGTGAAGGTCCTACTTTATTTCACTGCTTTGAGTGAAAGTATACATATGTAAATTATAAAAGTGATGTTCATTTTATAAGCTATACCATTCTGAGAGAAAAGCCAAAAGAAAGAAACCTTGTCATGAACCGTAAAACAGTGAATAGTTTAAGAAAATCACTAAACCTTTACACAGTGTGAAACTCATATTTTTATTATCCAGTTAGATATTATGAAAACTAATTAAATACAGAAATAGAATATGTAAACTTAAGGAAAATATTGAATGAACTGGGTCAGCTTTAGTACAGCATTTCTTTGCTTACATTACATTAACCGAAATTGCCACACCTGAAATTTTACCACCTGTGTGAGACACAGTTCTAAAGTTCAAAGTACAAAAGAATGTACAGGTAGTGGCAAGGCATATATAAAAAAAACAAAAAAACAAAAAACAAAACACTTATAGTATTAGAAAAATCTAGCTTGAGCTTCTGACTATTAAGGGAGGTAAAAGGAGTGATTGCTCCGGGATCTGATTTTCCTTGAAACTCTTGGATACGATGTTAGCTAAATGAGTATCTTCAAAGACATAGTGAGTATAGAATAACTTCTATCAGGGCTTATAACAATTTTACCTTGATGCAGATCATGGTTTCTTTGCGATAAAGTAAAGCTTATACTTGCTTTTTGAAATTATATAATCAGAATAATGTATGAGTATATTCAGGTTTGAAATACCTTATTGTAGCTTACATTTTGTTTGGTCAATTTTAACTAAAACTACGATTTTATATGTGAGTCCAAAAGAACAGAACACTAGAATGCATCTTACGTTTCTTTCAGGTGTGCTTGTGAGAAATGGAGGCAGTTTTGAAGATGATTTGTCATTGGGAGCTGAAGGTAAGTTTTTTTGGAAGAACTGCATTTTCATACAGGTTTAAAATGAAAAAAAAAAAAAAAGGTTGAGTGCTTTCAGGTTTACAGTCCTCAGCCAAAGTTAAAGGTCTTGAAAATGGCTGAGACACATTTTACAGAACCTTTGACATGTTAATAATCTAGTCAGAGCTTGTAGGATACCTGTAGGAATGGCTCTAAAAATCGTTGTGGAATGTCCTTGTCTTCCTTGGACTTAATTGCTTAAAGGAACTGTTTGGGGGCAAACAATGGTCATAGAACTGAGGGAAGAATTGTCCCGCAGAAGGAAGGAAACTTAAATATTTATACATGAGAAGACTAAATTGAAGCTTATTTTTAGTGTGAGGTAGCCTTATGTCAGACTTACAGCTGTGGCTTGTCTATCTCCTTGCATTCAAGTGTCTCCCATCTCCCCCCCCCCCCCCTTACTCTCTTTCCAGATTGTTAGAACTCTGAAGAACAAAAACAAAATTAGAGTTATTAGAATTTAATTAGAAAACATTATGCTGATGTCTATTCCAGACTGCATTAACATTTTAAAAGCGTGTCGTACCATGTTTAAATTTTCACAGATTGTATCATCTTTTCCAGTGGATTTATAGTAAAATTTTCCACAATGTAGAATTAAACATTTTTATTATTTTACAGGTATTTGAAGATTATTGGTAGTTGTACAGCTGGGTTATTAATGTGTACTTTTTTATCAAAAAGAAATTAAGGATTTTATTAAATCTTTTTAGATTATAAGTTGATGAATGGTGAATTTATCCACTGAATGTAATAACCTTGATCTTTTGCTATTTTAAATCAATCTGTATGTATATTACTTCTAACATTTAAGACTCTAGAATATGTGAATATGTTAGTTTTTATTATTGAAGTTAATGTGCTTTCAAGGAATAAACTCTGTAAAGAGCTTAGACTTACTGCTTCCTAATTAGTACAGTTGAGCATGTTGCCAACCCCTTACTGAAAATGCATTTCAATGTTACAGTAAATAGCAATTTTGATATCTGCCTTAATTTCACAATATGGAATTTTTTTAAGACTTTTTTTTTTTTTTTAAAGCAGGTTTAGGTTTACAGAAAAATTTAGAGGAAGGTATAGAGATTATCCCTGTACTTCCTGCCTCCATATATGCATAGCCCTCCCAATAATCAACGCCCCCTACCAGAGTGGTACTTTTGTTACAACTGATGAACCCATAATGAGGCATCATAATTACCCAAAGTTCACGGTTTACATTAGGTTTCACTCTTGCATGTGTACATTCTGTAGGTTTGGACAAATGTATGATACCATGTATCTATCATTATCATATCATAAATGTATTTTCACTGCCCTAAAAACTGCCTCCGTCTGCTTGTTCATCCATATTGAATGATTTTTCTGGAAACCAGAACCTAAAAGGAAGTTTCAGAGAAGAATGGAACTATTATGTTGTTTTACTGAAAATTATTTCAAGATTATTTACATTCATTCAGTAAATATTTATTGAATATTACATGTTAGGCATCTTTCTGAGTGGATGTACAAACAAACTAACAAATTGCCATGACTTTGTAAATCAGAAGTGAGAAAAAATCTGGTGTGCTGAAATAGATATGTTTATAATTATTTTCCTTCTTTATATTTGCCTATAAAAGTTCAGTGCAGTAAATTTAACTGACTCTACACTTAACAATACTTACCTGTTTAAGACTTGTAAATCTAGGATAAAGTTTAAAAACAATTTTTTGAAGAAAATTTACTTTGAAACGAGTAGAAATTTTCAAAATACGTGCATGAAAAATTGGTTGTAACTGGGATGAATTTTCAGTCTTTGAAAAAGCACCTTAGAAACTTATATATACTGTTGCCACACTTAAATAATGTTAAGTCATGTTTTTGCTCTTGAAAGGTCTTTGGTAATAGCTTTTAAATTTAATAATTAGAAACACATTTACTACAGATGCTGTATATCTTCTTACCATTTATTTTTAATTGTTAAACATAGAAATTTAATTGGTTATCTGTATAGCTTTTATTTTAAACATTCAATGAAGGAAGTAGTTAATTTTACATTGCTAACAAACAAAAACACCATCTAGAAGCTACTGATTCTCTTCATATCGATCTGTATATTACTTTTAATGATCTAGATTTAATGAACCAAGACATGAGTTTGGGATATTAGGCATTTAGCTGTAATATTTGGCTAATATGCTTTCTTGATGATTATCTCACAGTAGTTACTGTCCTACTAACAATTATGCTCTGCATTTATTCTTTATACATGTAGCCAACCACCTCCATGAAACGGATACTCAAATTGAAAACTGGTAGGTAGCTGTGGTGTTTATTCTCTTCCTTTTCAAAAATGAAGAACATTTATGAAAATAAGGTCTCATATAGTCTAATTTTGTTTATAGCAATAATATCTTGGCCAAAGAGAGAAGACTGCAGTTTCATCAGAAAGGGAGAAGTATGAATTCCACTGGATCTGGGAAAAGTAGTGGCACAGTCTCAAGGTGACTTATTCTGAAATTATACTACAGTTACATTGTGTTATAGGCAATCTACTCTTTACTGTTTTTTCAGTCTTGGATTTGGCTTGATAGTATGAAATCAAAAGAATACAAAATGTTTCATTCATTGCTTTTTTCTTTTTTTTAAATTAAGATTAAATAAAAAGCAACAGATGTGTTTATAACGCTGCTGGAATTCTTGTTATAATGAGTATTTTGAGCCCTATCAACAACTTGAAATCGGAACTCCATAGTGGAATAACTTCTTCCAGAATTCTCCCATTTTGGGGGAGGGCGTGGTCTTAAATTATTCTTACATAACAATCAGAATAAACCTTTCTAATTTAAAGCTTGATATTTAAGCATAGATGTATCTTCAACATACTAAATCAAAGATCTTCAAAATATATATTGAAATAGGCAAGTACATGTGCCCATGGAACCAGTTTAAATTGTTACCCAATTTATTGTATTGGAACCTGAGCATTTTCTGTGAAACAAATTGAAATTTTCTTCTGTTCAAGCTTCATCTCTAACATTCCTGTTTTCCTCAGTGAGTCTCAGAAGGTGGATTATCACTAGTATGAGGAAGAAGAGATAAGAAATGTTTAATTCCCAATCGAATGAGAACAAGATTTTCCTTTGAGTAACCCATTCTCTCCATACCTTACTCCTCCTACTTCCTGAGTGAAAGTGGTTAGAGAAAATTTGAAAGTAAGCTCCTCCCTCACTTTTCTGAGTTCAGCTTGTTACCTGTGTTGCATCTTCAGTGACAGCCAAAGAGAGCAGAAAAGCTCGAGTTCTGCAGGATGTCCTGTGCTACCAACTTCCCAGTATATTTTCCCTTTCCATCTTTTCCTTCATCTGTTTATTCCTTATTCTCCCTCACCTGTTCTCTAATTGTTTTAGCTGCTTTGCTAGGACTCTCTTAAAATGACAAAAAATATAAGGTGAGGAATCATTTAGGGAGTCTTATTGAGTGTCTTCTTGGGGATTAGCTCTTTTTTCCAATAGTAACAGTTTGAAAGAATGGACTCTTTTTAAGAGTAATATATCACATTTAGTACACAATGTATGAAGAAATAAATAATAATGGTGTAAAGAGCAGAAGCTCTTTTTTATAATGTGATGTGGACTATAAACTTATTTTATATCTTGATGTTTCTTTTTTTTTCTTGTAGTGTTTCAGAATTGTTGGAACTTTATGAAGAAGATCCTGAAGAAATTCTTTATAATCTTGGATTTGGACGAGATGAACCAGATATTGCTTCCAAAATCCCCTCCAGATTTTTTAATTCATCATCATTTGCCAGAGGGATAGATATTAAAGTATTTTTGAGTGCTCAAATGCAACGGATGGAAGTAGAAAATCCAAATTACGCTTTAACAAGTAAGGTTTTTAAATATTAGCATCCACAGTGAAATGGTCTTATTTTTTTAAAACCTTGCTAAGTTTTAGGAATAGCACTGGGAACTTAATTATTGAGGTTAACACAATAGCTGTTTTACTAAAAGTTAACTTTTCCCTCTCTTCATTCTTGACTTACTTGTTACCATAACTGACGTATGAAACCTTGTACTTTTCTTAAACTTCCCTCCGGATTGCTGATGTTCAAAAAGGAAAGAAATAGGGCAGAGGCTTGTTACTGTTAACTGAAGTCAGTCAATTTTAGGCATTTTCTATAAATCTAAAATAGCATAGCTAACTTGATAATTTTTATTTATATTATATCTTTGCTTATTTTTCTCTGTTGAACAGAAGTTCCAAAATAGGCATCCTCAGATGGTCCTTGGAACAGCTTTAAGAGATCTGTAAATCCAATCCTACCATCCTCCCTCCATAGGAAAACATTTGGAAGAGTCTTAATTAAGTCAGACATAAAAATAGAATCAAGCTATGGAACAATAGCTGTTCTTTTCTCTTCAGTATTGTCACACTTCGTGCTTTTTTTGGTTTTAAATCATAAAAGATAAATTTTTAAATTCTTAAAACATAACTTCTGCTGTTGAGAGTGAAAAATCTTCCCTTTCCCTGGTAAAAGAGAAACTTTAAGTGTTGGATAAGGAAAGAAGTTTTGGTTTTATAATCTTTGTGATTTAAGTTCGATTTTTGGCACACTAAAAAGTAGTAATAGTTTAATATATGTATACATATATAAACATATATAAAATCAACATCCTTTTCTTTTTGTAGGCCGTTTTCGTCAAATCGAAGTGCTTACTACTGTGGCCAATGCATTTTCTTCTTTATATTCCCAAGTCTCTGGGACTCCCCTGCAGAGAATTGGAAGTATGTCCTCAGTGACTTCTAACAAGGAGACAGACTCACCTCCACCTTTAACCCGAAGTAACACTGCAAATCGTTTAATGAAAACACTATCAAAACTAAATTTATGTGTTGATAAAACAGAGAAAGGAGAAAGTAGTAGTCCTTCCCCAGCAACTGATAAAGGAAAGATTCCGAATGTTTCAGTGATGGAAGAAAGTGGCAATAAAAATGATCAAAAATGTCAAAAACTTGTAAAAAAGAAAGACTCATCTTCTATGTTGGCTACAGTTAAAGAAGAAGTATCAGGTAGTTCAGCAACTGTTACTGAGAATTCTGACATTGATAGACTTTCTGATGTAGCAAATAGCAATTTTAACCAAAAAACTGAAAGTGAACAAAATGGAGAAACCCAAAGCCATGAGAATAAACTGGGTGAGGAATCTGGTATTCTAGAATCTGACTTAGCTAATGATTTCAGCATGTCCAGCCACAGTGAGCTGGAAAATGGCAGTGAGCTGAAGGGTGTCCATGTGTCCACACCTGAAAAAGAGCCATGTGCACCACTGACGATACCATCCATAAGAAATATAATGGCACAGCAGAAGGACTCCTTTGAAATGGAAGAGGTAGGTAAAATATTACTGAGACCTGTTTCAAATAATGAATTAGGGAAGAAAATACAAAACATGTCTATAAGATGAGTGGTGGCTAATAGATTTATACTAGAAAAAAAATCATTCTGATTTTGAGTTTTCAAATTTTGGTTCTGTGCTTTGCAAACTAAGAATTGGTCACAGGACCGTCCATTGCCGGGGTAATGAGACAGTTACTTCATCAGCTCCTCTGCATCCTCTGTCATTTACTGCTGATACTTGAACTTTTATCCCCTTTCTCTCTCAGTTTAAGATTTTGATGCCTTGAGAAAACCCTTGAGAATATATTTAAATTACAATCAGTGTTGCATAATAGTTAAAAACATAGGCTCTGAAAGCAAAGAGGAGTTTGAGTTCTTTTTTTGCTGCTAAATTGCTATGTATCTTTGGGCAAACTTTTCGCAAAGTATCTTAGTGGAAAGGATAAGTGAAGTGTGAATAAGGCTTCGAGAAGGATAGATTTTTATAGTGGGATTGGAAAGAACCTGAAGATATTATGTATCTGAAGGGAAGGATAGGAACCTCAAGGAATAAGGTTTGAAACACCAGGTCAGGGAACATGATTTCTGCAAGCCTAGAAAACCAATGTTTCCTTACTTTTCATTTCTACCTGGAGGTATTACTATATTTACAAAAGTTTCAAATTGGCAAAATAAAGAGATTCATTTTGATGAGGTCAACTAAAACACCTTTTGAATGGCCAAAGCTAATGCTTATGCGTTGGTACTGTATGACCTGAGACAGGAAACTGAAGTTTATCAAGCACCTACCTTGTGGCAGGCACTGTACTAGGCCCTTCAGGTACTTTTCTTTTTAAGTCTATGAGGCAGGCAGTGCTGGTCTTGTTTTACACATTAGAAAACTGACATCTGTGTACTGCTGAAGAGCTGTGGCCATGAGTTTTATAATGTACAGTTTTCTTTTTAAAATTTATTACAGAATGGTGTTAGTAATATAGTAGCAACTGAGTAATTTTAGAATCACATGCCATTATTTTAGGGAGTTGGCAAATGGGATAATTGACTTTGCCCATAAGTGTCCTGTTAGGTGAATATGTATCTCTCACATTAATGAATATCAGGCATTTATCACACAATTTTGATTGCTGATAATAGCTATTTACCTTGTGGTCTTTGAATGTATCTTTTGTTACTTTAATTGTAGCTAAAAAGTGAAATGAAAAGGGAGAGAAGTAGCCCTTTGAAATAGTCTACATTATTTGTAGTTATTTGTAGGCTTCTTTTTCCCTTGTTTCTTTTTTTTTTTTTTTTTTTATGTTTTTATTTTATTTTTGAGAGATAGAGTGCTTGTTGGGGAGGGGCAGAGAGAGAGGGAGACACAGAATCTGAAGCAGGCTCCAGGCTCTGAGCTGTCAGTACAGAGCCTGATGCAGGGCTTGAACCCATGAACCATGAGATCATGACCTGAGCCGAAGTCGGACGCTCAACTGACTGAACCACCCAGACGCCCCTTCCCTTGTTTCTTTATATTTTTTTATATTTTTCCTGTTTAATCCCTAATACATTTCTCATTATAATGAGTTCATAAGTTGAGTACTTGCTAAATTAAAACCTCTTTGTTCTATTTCACTATTATCAAATAGTTTGTTTTGGTCTGAACTTGTCCTACCACTAATAAAGTGTAACTTCCTGCCATCCATTGGGGCCCCTCTTCTATGACAGATATGAGAGTCAGTTTCCTGGTGTTAATTTAACAGCAGAATATGAAAATTTAAACAAAATATGTTAGATGCTTGCAAATCTGATGTTGGCAGCTCAGATGAGAAGTCACTCTTATGTGTTACTTTCTAATTTCTAGAGTTCCTGAATTTTAAACTATGTATTTTTTTTAATTGTTGGTACCCTACACAGAAGGTCTTTAAAAAACATAAAGTGCTAGATAGATATGCTTTGGTGGCAAGTTTTCATTTAATGATTTTACAGGATTTTTTTTTTTTCTTTGCTCCCTCTGCTGGCAAAAGCAATTAATGAAGAAAGTAATGTCACAAGGAAGTGAACTTTAAAAAAAAATTTTTTTTTTAAGTTTATTTATTTTTGGGAGAGAGAAAGAGTGAGCAGGGGAGGGTCAGAGAGAGAGGGAGAGAGAGAATCTCAAGCAGGCTCCACACTGTCAGCATAGAGCCCGATGTGGGCTTGAAATCACACAAACCAGGAGATCATGACCTGAGCCGAAACCAAGAGTCAAATGCTTAACTGACTCAGCCACCCAGGCGCCCCTGACTTTTTTTTTTGTTTTCAGTACACAATTCCAGGCATTGGTGGTTGAAGAATAATAGAAGATTTTTGTTTTCAAAAAAAGGATATATGGATATAGTCAACCATAGCTGCATTGTATATATGGAGAATTTTAAGGGTAATGAATCCTTGTTCTTCAGGTATATTTAAAACATGGATAAAAACCTCCTGGAACTGTGTTTTTATCCCTTTGGGAACTTTAAAGAGAGTTGTAGAACAATGGATAAAGAAAGGAAATAATGTGTTTCTTTAATTTCCTCTTCTCCCAAGTGTGACTTGAATTATACTGACAAATGACGAGAACAATCTTACCGAAGCAAACTTTTAGATCCCATTCAAAGTAGATTGTTGCTGTTTTTCTTTTAGACTCCTTTCCCTTGAGGTTTAATTCCTGTTGGGAACTTTCTTCCTGTAAAAACAGCAAATAAATGTAAGTTAGAGGACACTCCCTTTCTCTCTGTCAGTAAACCGGTTCTCAAACAGATTAACTGAATGCCAGCTGCTTTGGGTAGCTGGGTGGAGGAGAAAATGTTGCGCTCTGTGCGTGAAGCTGCCTACTCCTGAGGCTAAGGTAAGATCTGACAGCCACCAGAAGTGAAGAGAGGAAATATTTAAATGTAAAGGGAGTTAAGTAGATGACAAGACTGACTCAGGCCTTGGAGCGTGAGAGTGACTATTTCTCATGTTAAGAAAAAAAATAATAAAAGGCCGGAGACTACTTTCAATTAAAAGTCCGTTTGCCTTATGAGAAAATGTTTTTGTAGACTACCAGATGTTTTGTAGACTATTTAAAGTATTCTAGTGTGTCTAAAAGTTGTAAAACTATATTCTTGAGTTTTCAGATTTTTAATGACTTCCCTAAATAATACTTGGGTTCTCAAAATGGTTTATTTTTAATAAATACATCATGGTAACTGTCTAGAGTCGTAGACTTATGGATGAATGATTCATAGTTAAACCAAAAGGATCCTACTCAGTAAGCAAGCGTTCATCTTTTATGTCAAGGAAAACTTTCTCACACTTAAATGTTAGAGGAAGGAGAACTTTTAGCTGTGTATTTTTGTAAATGGGTTGTTCTGTGTCTTCTCACTCAACAAATGAATTTACATTCAAATAGAGGGATTACTGGAAGTATATATAATTTTTTAAGCTACTGAAGTTTGGTAGTGTCTCTGCACTGATTGTTGAGTTAAGTACTACGTCTCTTTGTTTTTAGTTGTTAGGTTTCAGGATTTTCTCCCGTTTTATTTATTGGCCTGAGTTAAAATAATCCGAAATCCATCAGATACTTGATCGATAGTTAAATTGTTCTTTTGGCCTTTCAAATTTGACTGTGTTTTGAAGACAAGCATTGTGTTTGCAATAGAATATGAACTCTCCCGCATGATACATGGACCAGTGTCTGTTACTTTGAAGCCCAATTAACCACTAAATTTTATTTGACATTTATCTAAAAGACTTATGGTAACTTTTTAAAGAAGTATTTATGTGACAGTAAAAAGTAAACCTTGCAAGTAAAACCTGAAAGTTTGTTTTACGTAAAAATTTGCAACAAATATAGAAAAATAAACTAGCACAGAAAGAGATCTTTGTATTCATTCTCCAGTTTTCTCCTTTTACAGATGAGGAAGCATTTTTCCTCCTCTAACATTGGATATTACTTGATAGCAGGGATTCTTCCTCATCATTCTGAGGGATGTAATGTTCCCGTCTATGTCAGTGCTTAGGGGAGTGCTTAGGGGACTTTGGGGAGGGCTGGGGGTGTGTCAATGTAAGGAATCCCTGGGTCATATCAGAGAGAGATCTGTTGTAAATTGTTACCACTTTACTCTTTCAAGATATTTGATTATCCCAAGGACCTGTGAAGTAGGAGTTTTAGTCTTTATTTTTCAGTTTTGAAAACTGACATAATTGTCACAGATAATTCTGATAACTATCTGAAGCCATTTAGCCACTATGCGACATGAATAAGACTTGAATTTGGGTCTTTGTACACACATGCCGCTTTAGACTACACCGTAGTCTAAAGTGGTATGGTCAGACTGGTAAAGGTCAGACTGGCTGATAAAGTGTCAGACATTGGACAAGAACTCAAGTCCTCTGGTGCACAGCCTCATACTACTACTTCAGGAAAATAATTCTTTCATTTAAATTTTTTGACATGTCATTAAAAATTAGATTTATAATTTCTAAAGCTCCAGTTTTGAGTTCTTATTTTTTTTTAAACTGCTATAAATGTGTCCTTAAACCTTAGAGGAAGGGTTATTTGAGTTAGAACGTTCCATATATTGCTGCTCTGTAGAAGACAGTACAGTAGTGTTGTGTTGTGCCCAGAAGATGTATATTAGTCAGAATAAATGTGACAGATGTTAAAACAACAACAACAACAACAACAACAACACACACAGAAAACAACAACCACAAAAAAATCCAAAGCAGGTGCCTGCCATGGTAGCAGGACATTGATTCAGAAGGATACAGTTTTAAGGGTGCCTGGGTGGCTCATTTGGTTAAGTGGCTGATTGTTGATTTTGGCTCAGATCATGATTGTGGGTTCATACCCTCCATTGGGGTCAGCACTGCCCTCGTGAAGCCTACTTGGGATTCTCTCTCTCTCTCCCTCTCTTTCTCTGCCCCTTCTCCACTTATGTGTGCATGTTGCTCTCTTCTCTCTCTCTCAGAAAGTTTTAATAAAACATTTATTAAAACTATATCTTTTTAAAAGTTTATTTATCTTGAGAGAACACACACAACACATAGTCCGACGGGGCTCAATCCCACAAACCGTGAGATGATGATCTGAGCCGAAATCAGGAGTCATGCTCCGGCACCTGGGTGGCTCAGGTGGTTAAGCCTCCGACTTCAGCTCGGGTCATTATTTTGTGGTTCGTGAGTTCAAGCCTTACGTCAGGCTCTGGGCTGACAGCTCAGAGCCTGGAACCTGCTTCAGATTCTGTCTCTCCCTGTCTCTCTGTCCCTTCCCCACTCTCAGTCTGTCTGTCTCTCTCAAAAATAAATAAACATTTGGGGCACCTGGGTGGCTCAGTCGGTTAAGTGTTTGACTTCGGCTCAGGTCATGCATGGTCTCGTGGTTCATGAGTTTGAGCCCCACATCGGTCTCTGTGCTGACAGCTCAGAGCCTGGAGCCTGTTTCGGATTCTGTGTATCCCTGTCTCTCTGCCCCTCCCCGGCTCATACTCTGTCTCTCGTGTCACAAATAAATAGACATTTTTAAAAAATTTTTTAAAATAAACATTAAAAGAAAAAATTTTTTAAAGAGTCATATGTTCAACTGACCGAGCCACCCAGGCGCCCTTTCAATACAGTTTTAAACCTCAAAACATTTGAGACCAAGCGATTTTATCATTTTGGCATGGGGGTTTTGGGGTAATTTTTATTATGGAAAATTTCAACTTACCTAGAGATTAGAAACATTGTGTAGTGAATACCCATTTTCCATTACCCAATTCAGTTATCGATATTCAGCTATAGTTAATTGAATAAAAGGCAATCTGTAACGAATGACCAGAACTCCACTGAGGATCTGAAACCGTTGAGTATCCTGCCACATAAATAGATCCAAGTTTTGTTTGCTTCATAATTTTCTGTGCTGTACTCCATGTCAGATTTGACTACTTTCCTTTGCACAGCTGTGACCAGTACTAACACATGCTAAGCTATGAAATGTAACTTGCCCCTAGCATGTCTTCTTCTGTCTTCAACAAGAGATTGATGATTTTTTGTTAAGTGGTAAGAAGAATCCTCACTTTAGTAGTTTTATTAGTAAAAAATGACCCTCAGTTCTTTTTAAAGGGTCCTTTTCTTTGAATTAATTAATGGAGTTTGTAGTTTTTGTACTTTAAAATTTTTACTTTGTTTTGGCATTGAGTAGCATCTTAAAAGATTATTGAAGGGGCGCCTGGGTGGCGCAGTCGGTTAAGCGTCCGACTTCAGCCAGGTCACGATCTCGCGGTCCGTGAGTTCGAGCCCCGCGTCAGGCTCTGGGCTGATGGCTCGGAGCCTGGAGCCTGTTTCCGATTCTGTGTCTCCCTCTCTCTCTGACCCTTCCCCGTTCATGCTCTGTCTCTCTCTGTCCCAAAAATAAATAAAAAACGTTGAAAAAAAATTTTTAAAAAAGATTATTGAAGATACATATTCATTAAAGACATGTTTTGTGACTAATTTTATAAATCTAAGGTTGTGACTAATTTTATAAATCTAAGGAATGGACTATGTGATAATTCTACATTTTAAAAGGGGAGAGTAGAATTTGGTATATCACAATGCCGTGCCTTAACTGACAATCCTAGAATAAAATCAAAGAAGAATTTGGATTTCTGTTATACTTCTTTGGTCTGTTTGATATTTCCTTTAACAGAAAACTCTTTCAAGTAGGGTAGGCCTGAATAGAGACTAATAATAGAGCTTTTGTTGAATTTAAAAAGAAAATGCATTTTGTCTCCTTGCACACAAAACAATGGTTTTCCTGTTGAACTTATGTCTGCTGCTTTGAAGAATATATACATAGTTTCTGAGTAATAACAAAGAGGTTAGAAACTATTTTATATAATAATTTATAGGTGGTGGTTTAAATGACCAGTGTGTTTTATTTCTCAAAAGATTCATGAACTTTGGGTTCATGGAACTGTGTAGAACAAAAATATCACAAGAGCAGTTTTTAAATTGGGTAATATCTTTAGCCTTTGAGCATTTTTTCCCCATGTTTGTCATTCCGCTCTCATTCCTATGGAATATTTCTTATTCTTGAAGGGGTTCATACTTCAAAACTACCAGCATTCTACCTAAAACCTGTTTGCTAATTGCTTTCTTATTTATTCAAGGTTGAAAACCTTGTTTGGCTAGTTTGTCTACTAGGATGTGATTTATTATTTCAAGTACTAATCATTGCAAAGTAGTGTTAGAAATTAGTGTCTCACCCTCCCCAGATGTTTATTTTTAATATAGAGTTAGTTTTATTAGAATAGAGTATTTGCAGGGGCACCTGGGTGGCTCATTTGTTTAAGTGTCTGACATTAGCTCAGGTCATGATCCCATGGGTTCCTGGGTTCGAGTCCCATGTCAGGCTCTGTGCTGACAGCTCAGAGCCTAGAGCCTGCTTCAGATTCTGTCTTCCTCTCTCTGCCCCTTTCTCGCTCACATTCTCTCTCAAAAATAAATAAACATTAAAACATTTTTTTATAAAATAGAGTATTTGCAGAATGGGATAGATGTGGTGAATAAGGAGTCTGAAAATTCCTAAATTATGTATTTGTACAGGTGGGGGGGAGATAGCATAAAAAGAAAACTTTTTTGGTTTATATCTTCTCTGAATATAGTTTTCAGGGAGGATTTATGGAAGATCTTTCAACAGTTTAGTTCTGTAATGAAACATTTTTTTTTTTTTTTTTGGAACTCCTAGTTTATATCTTAGAAGACCATTTTGTTAGGACAAAGCAGTTGTATACAAGAGTGGTTTTTCATAACTCAGAATTTGGGGGATCTTACAAACTTTTCTAATGGGAGCATAATATGCATTTTTTTAAAGATACAAGACTTGTAGTTGCCTCAGCTGTATGTCAGTCATGGTCTGCTGCAAAGTTATTGGCATTTCTCCCAGGATTGGCCTTACACTTTGAAGTTTAACATTTACAGAAAAACTTTTTCTTAGGGGTCAATTTTTTATTTAATAGCAAATTTTTTAAATGAAGTAGTTTACACATGTAGTCATTTTTCATTGCTAGCTACAGACATTCAGTCCTATTGTTAACTGGAAAATAGACTGTAAAATTGAGATGTCAGACACTCTCACAATTTTGAGATAAGATGTTTTGCCTTTTTTAAATACAAAGTTTTGATACCCTTTTAGTTGTGTTGATTTGTTTAATAAGTAATTATCAAGAGGTATTATTCTTCATCATAGATTTTTCAAGTTGTAACTACTTAAAACTGTTTTTAGGTTCAGAGTACTGAGGGAGAAGCTCCTCACGTTCCAGCCGCTTACCAGCTAGGTCTCACCAAGTCAAAAAGAGGTAAGTTGACTAATGTCCACTAGTTCCCAAGCACATTACCAAAGTGTGTCATTCATTGGTTTGGAAAAGGGGTTTACCTATCAGTATTTGAGTACCTGTTAGTGGAAAAGAAGGTTATGATGCTTAACCTTAAGCATCCAGGTATGGGTGCTTCATTATACTTTGGTTATAGAATTTTTTGTATCTTCTTGAAGACTTTTGTGCCCATAAAATAATTTTTGTTTGCTTATCCTGAAATGCAGTTCTGTGCACTCTAATTGTTCTTCAGCTCTGCCTAAGGGCTAGATGGGAAGTGATAGAGCAACAGATTCAGGCCTGCTTTTAACGTGGTTATGATTGAAATATACACTTGTATTATCTACCTCTGCCTTTCATTATTTAAACATGGCTCCACGATTTAAACATGGCTACTAAACATGCATATGCCTCTGGCAAAAAAATACCCATCTCTCAGTAGTGGTTAAAGCTAGTTAAGTTCAATTTAAACTATGGATCAAAGGTGAGTGTCTGCAGATACCATTCTTCTCTTGAATTATTAATTATTGACCAAAGAGCCTTTGAATTCATTTCTTTCACTTTTAATTTGCAACAAGAAAAACTTGCCTGATGTTTAAAATCACAAAGCTTTTGAGATTTAGAGAAAAGGAGAGAGGAAGGAAAGAAGTTAAAGTGGCCACTGAAGGTGGCTGTTTATTTTTAAAGCTTTACACATGCTGAACCACCCTGTTTTGTTGTTTTTTTTTTTTAAACAAAGGATCATATGTATGTTCCTGGAATAGGAAATTGCATGTTTGTTCTCTTCTGATCTCTGAAATGACTTCATAAGAGAGAATTTGCATATAATTTTTCTTTTATTGCATCGTGGTACTAAGTGCTCCTGTCTCACTAGGTCACTACAGTTCTGGTCGGACACAAAATGAGCTTTCCTGTTCTTTGTCCCCTTTTTAAGTCCATAAATATATGTATGTGTTTCTGAGCTGTAAGGCAGGCTTCACAGCCATCAAGAATTTTTTCCTTTGGATAGGTTGACAAGGGGTACATTAGAAAAAGCAGTTTGTCTTGTGTCAAAAAAGGGATTAAAAACTGTAGAAGTACTTCAAGATCTTTCAAGAGCAAGCTCCTTGTGGTAGAAAAAAACAGAATGTGGTTTGTATCCACATCTGAGTTTCTTCCTCTTACCAATAAGAGGTCTCTTATTTCTGGTGGCATATGTAAAAGTGTTAACATTTTTATGAATCACATTTTTATAAATTAACAGTAAAATCGTTTCGTGTGTACATGAGAGGGAGAGGGAACAATATAGCGTTTTCATCATTTTTAAGCATAGCTTCTATCAAGTTTTGATAGTGTGATATGGAAGTATCTTTGATTAATTATAATTACAGAATTAGAATCACTGGTAAAATACTCATTTCACAAGTTTAGTACATACAGTGCACTATACATATATGCACTATAGTGCATGTAGTACATGTATATAAAAAGAAAAAAATACTTGCACCTTAATGATAGGGCTTTTGAAGTTAGAGTGATCTTAATTCTCCTATCCAGTCCTGGGATTTAAGTCTAGAGAAGTTTAGTGACTCAACTCTTGTCACAACTAACATTCACTAAGCTATATTGAGAGCTTATTCCTTATTATAGAAGAGGTACAAATTTTCTTTAGTCCTGCAGAGTGTACAGGTGTTCTGTTCTATTTCTTTATGATATTGGACAAACACAAATTCTAGGTTTTGTTCTCACTTTAATGTTTTGCTCTAACATCCTCGTTTTTAATTAGAAATAGTGTTAAATCTCTTCAGTTAGGACAGAGGTCTGATTGTTTTTAATTCCACATTTTTCTGTGGAGAACGGTGTTTTTTGTGAAATACCTGCCTAAAGAACATAGGTTGTGATTTACAGTTTACAGAATAGTTTTGCCTACACCCTACTTAGTTCCTGAAGTAGCCCTGTGAGATAGAAGGATTATTCTGTTTTGTGGAGGAGAGAAGTCACTGCTTATTATGATAAAGTAGGAACTTGAACCCAGGCCTCCTTGTTCTTTCCACAGCCCAACTCCTGCTGTGAAGGCTGAGTAGGCTATAATCTGACCTAGTCTATGTGAACTCAAGGCTAACAACCACAGAGGTGAACTCAGCATAGACTGTATTCCGCAGCTGATAAAACTGACCTGAGCAGAGCTAATCACTGGCTTCCCTGGGCTCCAGCCGCTGCCCTTTGCCCAACATGATAGGCAGTTTCACTTTTAAATCCTTTAAGGGACTGTTTAATTTTATTGTTGCTTTAAAAAGAAAGTTATCGTTAGAGTGGGAGAGAGCCGAAGCATAAGAGACTCTTAAAAACTGAGAACAAACTGAGGGTTGATGGGGGGTGGGAGAGACGGGAGGGTAGGTGGTGAGCATTGAAGAGGGGATCTTTTGGGATGAGCACTGGGTGTTGTATGGAAACCAATTTGACAATAAATTTCATATATTAAAAAATAATAAAATAAATAAATAAATAAATAAATAAAAAACATGAGAAAAAAATAAAAAGAAAGTTATTGTTTCATTCAGCATACATTTATTTATTGTTTAATTGTTTTAGGTACTGGGATACAAAATAGAATTAATGAGGTTTCTGTCTTCAGAAGACTCATAGTCTAAAAAAAGACATGCAAACACATAATTATGGTGATAACTACTGTGACGTTAAGATGTTAATCATTCTCTCAGTTGATATAATGCATAATTAGTACCTATGGTAACAGCTCATTCCAGTTCAGTTTCACAATTGTTCCAGTTTACCTAGGCCTATCAAAGGTATGGATCAATTTTTTATATGTCATTATACAATTTTGTTCACTTCAAAGCAATATTACAGAATTTTTCTAAATTATGATGAGAAAAAATTACGCCATTCTGTGATACTCTTAGATTAAACCTGAAGCTACAAGTGGGATATTTTTCAAAGTGAGGCAGAGTTTAATTGATTTTGGATTTTATTAAAACATATTATCAGGTTTTTGGTAAAACACACTTTGTTTAGCTTGATGCTTTTATTTTTTAATGCTTGCTTGCTTATTTATTTATTTATTTATTTATTTTGAGAGAGAGAAAGAGAGAGAGAGAGAGAGAGAGAGAGAGAGAGAGCATGCATGCATACTGAAAAAGGGCAGAGAGAGAGAGAGAGAGGGAGAGAGAGAGAGAGAGAGAGAAAGAGAGAGAGAGAATCCTAAGTAGGCTCCAAGCTATCAGTAGAGCCCAACATGGGGCTCAATCCCACAAACCATGAGATCATGACCTGAGACAAAATCAAAAGTTGGACACTTAACCAACTGTGCCACCCAGGTGCCCCTAGCTTGATGCTTTTGAAGTTCTGCAGAACTTGACCTTGTCATGAAGCTTCTCCCTTAGTAAATGTTATAGATACAAAGTTTCTCCCAAACTTGCAGTGTGGATGGCCATGTGATCTGCTGTACTTAGGTGGCCTTTTTATTTTAAAAAGTGTTTTCAGGTTATACTAACCAGGAATTAGAGTTTTTAGGCCAAAAAGCAAACAGGGTTTCTTTAAGATTAACAACATTATGTATCAGTTGAACCTATTTGAGTTTCATTCAATTGTTATGAAATCATTGTTTCATGACTTACAAATGTTTGCATCATTTGAAACATCAGAAACATTTAAGTACTCTTGCCTGCAAATTATTTAATTTATTGGCACCTTAAGTATATTCTTATTTTGTTATTAGGAAGATAATAGAACTTTTTTGCACACTACATTTAAACTTCTAATTTCACCTGCTGAATATCTACATATTTACATAAAGGAAGTGGCTTCCTTTGGGATTCCTGTTTTTATCAGTGTGGTTCTTGTTTTCAGCCAGTTGTCCTCCAAGGATAGGCAACTAATTGGTTATACCAAAATATATTAAAACCGGAACTTAATTAGCAACTGAACACAGAATTTCTGATAGATGTGATTCAGTTTTTGGTTGAATTCAAGCTGCCTTCTGTGCTTTGAAGCCACATTTTGCATAAGTGATGCATATTTTTCTAAGAAGGAATCAATACGTAGCAGACATGTATCAGGAATTAGATATCTGTAAGACCTTCTTTCCAGTGAAGTCCTATTTAGCAGTTCTGCCCTAACTGCATGTCTTTTGATAGATCATTTGTTACGTACTGCAAGTCAACACTCTGACAGCAGTGGCTTTGCTGAAGATTCGACAGACTGCCTCTCCCTCAGTCATCTTCAGGTAAAAATTTCCATTGTAGTAGGCACTCTGATC
This sequence comes from Panthera uncia, assembly GCF_023721935.1. Taxonomy (NCBI): domain Eukaryota; kingdom Metazoa; phylum Chordata; class Mammalia; order Carnivora; family Felidae; genus Panthera; species Panthera uncia. Next base: position 51,339,563 of record NW_026057584.1, on the reverse strand, counting down.
AACTTCTTCCTATTTAGGTGATTTTTCACTACCTATATATTTCAAGACTGAATCTGTATAATCTTTATTTTTCAAATGACAGTAAGAATAAAACTCCAGGACGTAGGTGTTACCTAAGCATTTGATTACAGGTTTTAGTTTTCACTAATTCTGCATCTCTTTCTGACTAAGCACTGACACATTTTTTAAGATGTTTATTTATTTACTTAGAGTCTATGATGCAAGCAGGGGAGGGGTGGAGAAAGAGGGAGCGAGAGAGAATCCCAAGCAGGCTCTGTGCTGTCAGCATGGAACCTGATGCGGGCTTAGTCTCACGAACTGTGAGATCATGACCTGAACCAAAATCAAGAGTCAGACACTCCACCACCTGAGCCACCCAGATGCCCCCTCTCTGACTGAACATTTAAAAACAAAGAGAGTTCCTCCTTCTTTATTTTTTGACTTTCAGGAAATAGAGGTTATTTTGATCATTATTCTGTCTGATACTTTTCTTCTATTTTCCCACTATTGCTTCAGTTTGTTTGTTTATTTAATAGCTAACGTTGTGTTACATAGCTTTCTGGATATTCTATGACTTTAATGGTGGAGTGTGTTAGATAACCCAGGTAACAGGCACATCTTTATCCTTAAGGAGTTTATACTCTGTGTGTGTAACATATGGAGCCCTTGTATGCCAAGGTACAGAAGCATTTTGAAAGTGTCTAAAATATCTAGGAGCAAACTTTAAAGAAAATTGGAGGTAAGAGAAAAAGAGAACCCACAAGAGCCTCCAGGAACATAGTACCTGAGGGGCACACAGACGAGAAGTGTTTAAGGAGACTCAGAAAGAATAATCCAGTGGGCAGAACAACTGGGAGTTGGAGGAGAGCGTTTTTTAAAAGGAAATCTGTGGACGTGAGCATAGAAAGATAAGAATTCAGCTTTCTGGTGAGTGGTTGAGTGAGTGGTTTTGAGGTAAGAAATGAGGCAGAAGCATGAGGGCAGAGTAAAGTGATAAGGAAAAGAAGGTACGGATGTTGACTGTTTTTTTCAAATAAGGGTGATAGGTCTTTGTGTCTTTTTCAAAGGGGGATGACTCAGGAAAGTTGTTTGGCTAAGGGAAGGAGCTCTAAGAAGACAGATGCAGAAAAATCTGGGATAAAATTGTGCAGAAATACCACAGTCCTGGAGAGGATGTGATCAGACGTATAGACTGGAGGATTTGCTTTGAAAAAAAGCAAATTTCCTTTCAGAACGGAGAGGAAGGAATGGCAGGGAGAGGTAGGGGAACATTTGTAGGTGTTGGGGAAGAAAGTTAAGAAATTTCGGTCCGTCTTCTCAGTAACTCAGTGTCATGTGTTGGAAGAAAAAGAAATGGGTGCTGAAAAGGGGACCTGAGGTAAATAGTAAAGGTCTGGAATAAGCTTTGTGGGAAAGTGAAGGAGTTGCTGACTAGGGGCAGTAAAACACAGTTTTGAGCAGCACCAGGGCCGTCACCAAGGTGGGAGACCCTGGAAGTATAGAAACGGCATATCAGTTTGGCATTTTGTTAGTGATCCCTCTTATCCAAATTCTCCATTTTTCCACCCATTTCCTTTCACAGGTTCATGAGTCCTTGCAGGCTATGGGGAGTAGTGCCGACAGTTGTGACAGTGAGACAACAGTCACCTCATTTGGTGAAGACCTTGTCACACCAACAGCACAAGACCAGCCTTATTTTCATGAGTCAGAGGAGGAGTCTCTGATCCCTCTTCAGAAGGGAAGAGAGAAGGCAGCAACAATTGCTGATAGAAGGTCAGATAGCCAGAATTTCCCCCAGTGCGAGGCTGTTGAGCCTGCAGGGAACACAGAGTCCCCCTGTGGGGGAGGGGACCACATTACTGCAATTACTGAAGTGAAAGAGGATTTGTCTCCAGCACAGCCAGTGGATCTGCTGGGGGAAGCAAGTGCCGAAAGTGATGTGGATAAAAGCAGTGAATGTGAATTTGCCCAGTATACCACACACCATATTCTCAAATCACTGGCTTCCATTGAAGCTAGATGCAGTGAGAAGAGCTCGGAAAATACAACTGGGCCTCCCTCTTCTGTGGACAGAGTTAATACCGCTTTGCAAAGAGCTCAAATGAAGGTTTGCAGTCTGTCTAATCAGAGAGTAGGGCGTAGCTTGATAAAATCGAAAGATCTGTTAAAACAAAGGTACTTGTTTGCAAAAGCTGGCTATCCTCTAAGAAGGTCTCAGTCTTTACCAACAACCTTATTGAGCCCGGTAAGAGTCGTATCCTCTGTCAATGTTCGGTTGTCCCCAGGAAAAGAGACCAGATGCAGTCCACCGTCCTTCACTTACAAGTACACACCTGAAGAGGAACAGAAATTAGAAAAAGAGGTGATTGAGCACGATGGTCAGTCTTTAGTTAAATCCACTATTTTCATCTCTCCATCATCTGTGAAGAAAGAAGAAGCCTCTCAGAGCGAGGTGAACCGGTTGGAGGAATGCCATCATCGAAGGACTCCTTCCTGTTCGCTCTATGCCCCGGCACCAGTATCTCAGTCCACCTGTTCTCTTCACTCTGCCCACTCGGAGTGGCAGGAGAGGCCCCTGTGTGAGCACATGAGAACTCTGAGCACTCACAGTGTTCCCAACATATCAGGCGCCACCTGTAGTGCCTTCACTACCCCTTTCGGGTGTCCTAACTCGCATCGACATGCTGCCTACCCTTACCGAGCGTGCTCTGTGAACCCCCCTTCCGCCATTGAAATGCAGTTGCGAAGAGTATTGCATGATATTAGAAACTCACTGCAGAATCTTTCACAGGTATGAGGGGGAAAAAATGTTTTTTTTTTCTTTTACTGATCTGAGCACCTTTTAATTCACTAAGAAGCAAAGTCCCATCAGGCATGAACCACCTCAGCCTCATTTTCTTACATGCCTAAACTTCTCTGAACCTGCCCTCCTCCTGTACTCTTCCCTCCTATCTTAAGGGAAAAGCTATAATTAATCCTGAACAAGGTTAATTTCTCTGCTCATAATCTCCCTCTCTTCTGGAGAAGAGATTTTGCTCATTAGGTAACCTCCCTTCTTTAGCCTATCCTCCATTGTCTTTTTTTTTAAGTCAGGTTGTACCTATTACTAAAAAATCTTCCCTCTCAAATGCTGCCTCCCTTTCTCTGCCGTTTGATCGTGTTTACTGCCTCTTTCCTTTCTAAGCTTTCCTTCCCTCGACCTCTGTGTCGCCGTGTGTTCCCCTGGCTCTGCTCATAGCTGTCTAAGCTTCCCCCTTCATCTACTGACTCCTGATACTGGTCTCCTGGCACAGAATTAGTCTGCTTCCACTGGGTTCAAAGACTGGAACTGCCCCAGAAAAGAAAAAAAATCAGGTAAAGTGTGAATTTGAATAAAAATAGTCTGTCTTGTCACTTTTAAAATTACTGCGCTCAGATATGTTGGTGGGCTGCAAAAAATTTTCCAAAAAAGCTTTGAAAACAAATTGTCTTTAGGTTTGCCTTTCTAAATCTGTCTCCACACTACTTGTGTTTAGATAGTTTGAGGAAATAAAGAAAATGACAGTGTAATGTCCTGATCACAGAGTTCAGCTAGGAGTCCGGAGGTTTACAGTGTATATAATAGATCTCTTATGATGACATGATAGGAAGGATGCCACTAGGAAAGGCAAAATCAAATTTGCGACTTATTAAGTGGCAAAGTATACTTTCTTTTAAATACAGATTTTATCCTTATGAGGATGGTCATCTAATGATTTTCTCCCGGTCTGACCAGAATGTGGGTATTTTTTCTTCCTCCTTATAAAAATCTGTGAGTGAGATACCTAACTCTCCAGCTGTAATTGCGTGAAGCACAGGGTTTCCAGGGCTCAACCCACCTACGCTTTGATGGTGCACCTTTCTAGACCAGCTGCTCTACATGTGGTCTGCTCCTCTTGGGTGTCCCATCAGTAACTCAGCTAAATAATCTTCTCACCACCTCCCACCCCCCAGTAGACAGATGCTCTTCATGACTTGTCTCTGACTATCTGTCCAGTCTCGTTCTTCATGCGTGTGCTCCAGCTGTGTTGGACTGCGTGCAGTTCTTTAAATAGGTGTGCGTTCCTGTGTCTGTCTTTACAAATGCCACTGTTTTTTGTTTGTTTGTTTGTTTGTTTTAACCTGGAGTCCCTTGCCCTTGCCTTTCTCTGCCTGATCAAGGCCTGTTTCCTGTTAAGGCTCAGCTCAGGTGTCATCAGTGCCAGGATCATTCACCTAATCTAGATTTTTGTTTGTTTCCATCACTGCACTCCCCTCCCCCACCCCAACATTGTAAGTTTTTTCCCACTTCCCTTTTTTTTTTTTCCCTTGCACTGTGAAAACATTTGAAGGCTGGGAATGCCTTTTGTGCTTTCTTTTGTCTTTTTTCTTCACTGTCTAAAATAATGACACACAGTAGATGCTCAAATGTCTGTGAGCAGTATGATGACTGCCTGCTACTCTGGCCAGCCAACTCAGTAATTTCCTATAATCCGAATCTGCTATTGCTTCTACATTTTTGAGTTTTGTTTGTTTTCTTCTTTCTCAAGGCAAGAGGGAAGTCCCGTAAGATGTAGATTTGAAATATACCTGTTTCTTTGCCTCTTCTTTGTTCCATATAGACAGACTTCTACCTGACACAGATAGGAGTAATATAGGTAGCATTGGGGACTGAGGTATCTGGTTCCTCCTTACAATATGAAGTGGGGTTTTGGTTTTTTGTTGTTGTTGTTGTTGTTGTCTCCAAGAGAACTATATATAGACCCCCAATTGCACCTTTTTAACACCTTAGATAATTTGGAGGTAAGCACTTTAACACTGATTTGTAATCAGACTCTTACTTTTTTGAAGTACCCTGTGACGAGAGGACCCGATCTTGCTGCTGCTCCATATAGTACTCAGAAATCATCTGTTCTACCTCTGTATGAAGTAAGTGCTTATTTAGATTTTTGTGTTACAGAGTTTTTTCTCTGATTTAGAAGTATAACTTTGTCATATTGTATTCTAGAATACTTTTCAGGAGCTCCAGGTAATGAGGCGGAGCCTGAATTTATTTAGGACGCAAATGATGGATTTAGAGTTGGCAATGCTACGTCAGCAAACCATGGTTTATCATCATATGACCGAGGAGGAAAGGTAAAAAGTTCATTTTGTCTTAATGTAACTCAAAATACTTTTAATTCTGAAAAAGCATCATCAGCCTTTTTTTTTTAAGCTGGATTTTATGCCTACTGCTGTGTACCGTTTATTTTGTGAACCCCTGTGAGTGAAATTAGGCAGTGTCTTACTAACGAAACCGCTTTCCATGTATTGAGGAAGACGGTGGTTGTAATCTTTGTTCACTGTTTGGGAGAGAGGGAAGAGGAAGAAAGACCATTTGTCCTCCTGGTCCCACCTGTGGCAGTCACTGTTGTGCTAATTTTCAGAACCTGCAATCTCAGTACCTTCTAGCAGTTTGTGAGAGAGTTGTGAACGTGAATCTCCAAACTGCTCTTTTCAACCTTGTGCCTATCGTTGTACCGACAGGTATGAAGTTGATCAGCTTCAGAGTCTGAGGAATTCAGTCCGAATGGAGCTTCAGGACCTGGAGCTGCAGTTGGAGGAGCGCCTGCTGGGCCTGGAGGAGCAGTTCCGCGCTGTGCGCATGCCCTCTCCCTTCCGCGCCTCAGCCCTTGCGGTAGGTGCCGTGGGGGTTGCCAGCGGATTTCACTTAGGACTTACCACGGGCCGCACAGTTTAGGGCAAATGCCTTAATGTGAAACCACTTATTTTAATGGCAGTGAGGCAAACGGAATGTTTAAGGATCCTTTCCCACAAATCAGTTGAATGTACAAGTTGTGATTCTTCTCTTAAGTATTTAGTGTATTTAGAAATATATTGAAAATTGTTAATCATATTTTCTTAATAATAATAAGGAGCAATACAAAATTTTTTAGTTTTAGAAGAAAAATGATAGTGGATTAACACATGACTAATATAGATTTTAATCACTGCATGTAACTAACTGCCAAGAACATAAACATATATTTCACTTAGCTTTTTTTGCCTTTGAGTAAATAACTATTCCCTATAAATTTTTCCTTTATTTTGGGTTTTTTTCCCGTCTTTATGGTTTTTACAGAATCAAATGAGATCTTTTTAAAGGCAAAAAACATGTATACAGCCAAGAAAATAAAACACTCTTTATTTTGTATCACTGTTCAAATTTCTAATGTTTCTTTCCATGAAATTTAAACTTCAGCATTGGATTATTTTTGCTATGACCTTTGCAGTCATAAAATGCATTGTTTTGAAATGTTGAAATTGTGAGCTTTTCTCTTTGTTATTTGAACAACACAGTTGTTTTTGTTAACAGTGAATGATTCTGTACATACATATACATATGCACACATATGGAGTAGAATAAGAATGTGTGTGTATTACATGTGTATATGTAGAATAAGAGTAGCATAGAATAAGAGTATTATTTATCATTGATGAATATCTTTTTCCATAAAATGTTTCAATCCATTATTCTGAGAAATGTGTGTTGGTGACAGTGGAGAACCAGAACATCTTTTATGCACTTAGTCATAATAACACATTTTATAGGGTGCCATGTTGAGAGTGACCTTTGCAACATAAAGGAATGTTTCAGGGTAATAATTAGCCAATTCATTTTATTATGGAACACTTGCAATTTGAAAAAACAATTTATTCATACACACACACACATATATATATATTGTTCTTATTTTTCCAGGGAATGTGTGGCAGTAGAAGCGCTGATAACTTGTCATGCCCTTCTCCATTGAATGTAATGGAACCAGTAAGCCTCTCTCCTTTCAAATCACTGGGGAAGGGAATGATAAAACATTTCATAAACACACAGTTTTCCTAGTGTATATGAAATGTTTTTTGTTTTTACATACAGAAATAGGTATTATCTAAATTTATTGGAAGGGAGTTTGGCACTTGTGAAAGTCTATTGCCATATTAGGCCACTAGTAGAAAGCTAGTTAATTGCAATAGTGATTTATTTTTATGGTGTAAAGGAAGTAATGCAGTATAAAAAGTGTTTATGCTGCAGGGGAAATATGCTTTCACAGTCTGATTACGGGTCCTTTAGGTAGTTGGATCTGTAAGATGACTACTTTGTGAACAAAAGTCTGATTTTTATTATATTTAAAAAATTTGTTTAACGTTTATTCATTTTTGAGAGAGACAGACAGAGAGACACAGAGCGTGAGCAGGGGAGGGTCAGAGAGAGAGGGAGACACAGAATCCGAAGCAGGCTCCAGTCTCTGAACTGTCAGGACAAAGCTCGATGCAGGGCTCGAACTCACAGACCATGAGATCACAACCTTAGCCAAAGTCAGACGCTTAACCAAGTGAGCTGCTCAGGAGCCCCAAATTTTTATTATCTTTTAAAGAAATTGGTTAATTTGAGGGCAGAAGCATTATGAGTAGCTATTTTGTTTTTCTTTACTATTCCTTAACAAGTAATTTGGATACCATGTGGTAACAAGTAAAATTTCATCCACCTGTATAGTCCAGTTACATACTTCATGGTTTTATCTCACCATAAATTTATATTTTCCTATATTGTTGCAAATGCAACTGATTAGTTCCTAAATGATTGAATTAGAATCATGTCTTTACAAGCTAAGTGATTTCTGGCAGTCATCACAGTTAGAATTTTAATCTTCTTTTAACTACCAGTCTTAATTTCAAGAGAGAAGAATTGCAATTTTTCTGATTTCCAGGTCACTGAACTGATGCGGGAACAGTCCTATCTGAAGTCTGAATTAGGCATGGGACTTGGAGAAATGGCATTTGAAATTCCTCCTGGAGAAAGCTCAGAATCCGTTTTCTCCCAAGCAACATCAGAGTCCTCTTCTGTATGTTCTGGTCCCTCTCATGCTAATAGAAGAACTGGAGTACCTTGTAGTGACTCAGTGGGCAAACCCAAGACCCATCTGGTACCAAGCAAGAAGGTATTCCGAGCGTCAGTGGCCCTGACGCCCACTGCTCCTTCTAGAATGGGCTCTGTGCAGACACCTCCAGATGTGGAAAGTTCTGAGGAAGTTGGTGCAGCTGAAGAAGTGTCAGAGGCTGTAGGACCTAAATCCGTAGTGGAAGAAGGGAATGGAAAAATCTCATTAATGCCAGCTACTGAGGAAATGCATAAAAATGTGGAGCAAGATGAGTTGCAGCAAGTCATACGAGAGGTGAGTAAAATCTATGCCTAATTTATCTGGAGATATGAGTTGGATAATAATGTTACTTGAACATTATAAGATACTGCTTTGATTCACTGTATTCAGTAATTTTCTGAGCTTTTAAATGAACTTTCCCATTGATCTAGCTCGTGTCTATTAAGATAGGGTTTTAATGGCATTTCTACAAATTTTATACTCCAGTGTGAAATAATTGCAATTTTCTATATTCACTCTGATGAAGAAAGTGTTTGTAGGATTCAAAATAGCTAAACATGTGACAAAATTCTTAGACCTCTTATTTCTACATTTGTAAAATAGGGACTATGATTTAGATCTCTTCCAGGATTAAAAATCATCACTGGGTAATGTCAATTGACATGAGAAAATAGTGTTGTGATTTGTATAAAGAATTTGATTTGGCTTAGTGGGTGGAGATATGTGGAAGATACATGAGTTGTTCAAAGATAGAAATACAGAAGGAAAAGGTTTATCCTGGGTGATAGTGTGTAAACCTGAAGCATTTAACCATAGTTCTAGGTTACTATAAGAACTGTAAAAAGTTAGGAAGATTAGTAGTCAGAGGTCAAAAGTTAATTGAGAAGATTAGTAAAATAGCTGTTTCAGGCACTGGGAACTGGCAGTTAGGAGTAATATATATATCTTTTTTTTTTTTTTAACGTTTATTTATTTTTGAGACAGAGACAGAGCATGAACGGGGGAGGGGCAGAGAGAGAGGGAGACACAGAATGGGAAGCAGGCTCCAGGCTCTGAGCCATCAGCCCAGAGCCCGACGCGGGGCTCGAACTCACAGACCGCGAGATCGTGACCTGAGCTGAAGTTGGACACTTAAGCGACTGAGCCACCCAGGCGCCCCTATATCATTTAAAATATGAGACTACAGATCAAAAGTTTTGATGGTTTTATTTTTTTTCCTTTCCTTCCCACATTACACTGTGCTTGGGAACAAAATGCAGTAGCATGCACAGGATAAAAATAACACATGTTGAATATATTTTTTTTACCATTGATATATTAAAAACATGATCAGAAAGGATCTTTCCATTAGTTAAAAGGGGGAGATAGCCTATACATTTAAAAAAATCATTTTATAAGAGTCTTAATGAGTATATGCTCTGTAAGGGATTTCATATAAGATATGAAATTCTTGGGGCACCTGGGTAGCTCAGTCAGTTGAGCATCTGATTCTTGATTTTGACTTGGCTCGTGATCCTGGGGTCAATGAATCAAGCCCTGTTTCAGGCTCTGTGCTGAGTGTGGAGTCTGCTTGAGATACTCTCTCTCTGCCCCTCTGTTCCGCTCCTATGCTCTCGTCCTCTCACTCACTCTTTCAAATAAATGAATGAATGATGTGAAATTCTTAAGCTTAAAGACTAGTAGGAAGACAAACAAGACTAACTCAGGAAACAATCCAAAAATTACACAGAAAAACATGTAGTATAATGTATTTAAGAACTAAGAATTTAGAAATGGAAAAGGTCAAAATGGGCCAGAGAAATTAGGGTCAGTGGCTACTTGTTTTTAATTTGCATATTTACAATAAATTCAGCAATATGAGCCTAATGTATTTTTGGAATTAATTCGTGAGTAAGAAAGAACAAATTTCTAGTGGTTATAGGTCAAGAATGGTGGCAGCAGACCAGACTCTTCCCTCAAATGGGCCATTGATCCTCTGGGTCCAGAGATTAGTTCATGTGTATTGGGTGCCATCATTCATAGCTGCATAATAGTAGCTTGAGAAGTATGTTAAAAATAAATACAGTCTTTTTTGCTATGATATGATATATATACACACACACACACACACACACACACACACATACATACATATATATTCCTAAAAATTGTTGGGCTGTGCACATTGGTGCAGTAAAAAACCACAGAGCCTATTTGGAAAATAGAAGCATAACTAAAACTTTGTACGTGACAGATTTTAAAAAAGATAGAAATCTAGCAAAAATAGCACAATAGTATACATGTGAAATGGTTAATAAATATTTAAGTACTACAATAAATATGGTACTTGACCTTGAAAAATACCTGAAATTTGCTTATAGAACTGGGGTTTGGAAGGATTGCAGCTTGTGAGGTATTGCAAAGTAGCAGAGGAGAGTAAGATGAAATCCAACGGAAAGTTTTAATAGCAGATGTGGGTAGGTGTGGCTCCTAACACAGTGACCTGAGATAGCTCGTAGATGTTTCTATGTGTGCACTTTGTGTGTTCTGTTCCTGTGTTCAGCTGAGTGCAGTTCTCTGCATTCGTCCCGTGTTTCTTATGGATGAAACTACATATAAGCAGACATGAAATTTATATTATACTCAACTTTCCTAATATTTCAATAACTCATGTTGAGACAAATTTACATTTTAAAAATATGCATTCTAGCAGAAGAGACTACATGTTTGTAATTTCTTTTCATGACATGAATTATCAACTTCAAGTTTAAAAGGTCCTAGGGGTGCCTGGGTGGCTTAATCAGTTGTGTCTGACTCTTGATCTCAGCTCAGGTCTTGATCTCAGGGTTGTGAGTTCAAGACCCGCACTGGGGTCTGTGCTGGGCATGAGGCCTACTTAAAAACAAAACAAAACAAACAAACAAAAGCATATAAAAGGTTGTAATTCTTGATATTGATTTGTTCTGTAAACGTAATTCTTATAAGTTCATTGTATGTACCTGGTGAACATTTAGCAAGCTCTGTACATCCACCTTGCTCATTAGGTGCAAATGATTATAATCCATTCTTATTTATATGTTTAATATCAAAGATCAATTGTCGAGTAAAATTAAGTAATTATTTTTCTCCACACTATATTAATTAACTGAGGAAGTAAGTTTTAAGGTACTTTTTCTTTCTCTAGAAATGTGGTATTTTTGTTCCTTTTAGCTTGCTTTAGCTAATAGGTTTTCCTTGAAAACTCAACTTAATATTGTTCATTTGGCATAAATATTCCCTTAATGCACACTTGAGTCCTCATTTTTAAAGTTGTTTGTTAACAGGTGACCTGATATGTGCTGTGAGTAATTTCCTAGGAGTAAGGTATTCCTAGACCAGAACATTGATTCTTTGGCTGATACAACACAGCATGTAGAAAAGATGGTTGTTTCTTGGTCCTACAGTAGTACTTAATCATTTATAAGAACTTCCCATAAAATAAGAACGATCTTTTGATTTTGAAGACATTTAAATTGGCATGCAAGGCAAATGTTTGAGGAATTTTTCAGAATTTGTTACTATTCAAAATTTGGCAGTCTGTAGGACGTTGGCCTTAACATTTATCCTTTTGCTATTTACAAATAAGGATTTATCAAGCAAACTATATAGATCAAACACGGTGTTAAGAGGAACATTGATGTACTTAAGAAAATAAGCTGTTTTGAAGCGCTTTAAAAACATATGTTATTAAATAAGTTAATCCAATCCCATTTATAATTTTAAAAAAGTAATTTGCGTTGATACGATCTTAACTCAGTTACAGTGGTGTTCTGTTCAACTTTATTTACAAAATATGTAAAATTCAGATTAGTCCTGGTTCTATTCATTTCAAATCCATAATCTTTTTGCCTAAATACACATGGTACTGAATTCCAGTTTTTGTCAGAGCTATCATATCAGCCACGAAGAAAATTAAATTAGACTCTGCTTTTCCAGTAAATTCTGTGCCCCTGACATCATTAACAAAGCCGCTCTTCAGGACAGCAAGATTTGAGCTTGTGTTGAACAGTTTTGCAGGTGAGGATTAGGCATGTTTGGGAGACACTTAACAGGGAAGTTTTCTTCCTGCACTCATGGGTGCATGAAAACAATGATGTCTGTCAGGCTTTTATTTGCATCATTTCACCATCTGTGATGTTTTTAAAAAGTGTGCTTTCATTATAATGTATTAATACAGCAGAATTCTTTTGAAAGAGAATTCTGAAAGTCCTTTCAGACAAATATTTAATATTCTCATTCAGTAACAAAGCTTTTGTCAGGTTAAAGGTAACCCATTTTTCACAGATTGTATATGTTTTTGGAGGGAAAACTACACTCTCTTAGAATTTGCCCAGGTGGTCTGTGATGTATGTAATCAGTGGCCTGATACTTAAAAAAAATAAAAAGATTACTTAATAGAATAAATGAGCATGTCCCATAGAAGCAGATCAACAGAAGTTAAGTATCAAAGAATAAACATAGATTGCTTTTCTCTTTAGAGAGTTCTTTTTGAATGAAGTTCCTAGGTTTGGTTCATGCCTATATGTTTCTTACAGTCTATCTAACACACTTGAAATGTGTATTTTGGTAAATACATAGCTTGTCTGTATTCTTAGTGTAACTTCTTGTAGTGATCACGTGGTCTGATGGCTGCCCCGAAGTAGTCACTTAGTAGATGCCTGTTGAGTAGATGTAGTTAGTACCCCACACTTCAGACTGGCATTCATTCTGCTTATATTGCCAGTGAGCATTCTTTTCTTAATCTCACTCACATCTGTCCTCCCCCTGTGCCACTTCTTCTGGAAATTGTGCTCCTAAAGGCAATTTTCCCATCCCAGTGGAGTTTTCTTACTCCTAATCCGTAGGATGCGAGACTTTGGAGCTAATTTATTTGTCCATATGCTTCTTCCTTCAGCATATTATTAAGTGCATTTTGTTGTTTTCGGTGCTGGTTTCTCTCTAATCCTTTGTTTTTCTACTTTCTGTTCCCTTTAGTGTCAGATGTTTCTCTCTCTCTCTCTCTCTCTCTCTCTCTCTCGCCTCTGCTCTCTCACTTCTCTCTCTCTCTCTCTCTCTCTCTCTCCCTCTCTCTCTCTCTCATTGGTGCTTTCATTTATGGAGCACTTACTTTATTCTGGGATACATTAGTGAGACCCAGTTCTCTCCCTGAATTACAACACTCATAGCACAGACACTCCCCATTTGGCCTCACCCTTCCTGTTCCAGTCTCCTTCTCCCTGGTAGGAACCATCTGTTAGCTGCACTCCTTTCTTGCTCCCCTCTCATCCAAGCTGCTCTTGCTACAGTTCTCTGTCCTATCATCTGAGATTGCCCTTACTTTTCATGGCCTAGTATTTTAAAGTCTGTTATTCTCTAAACGCTTTTTATTTTTTCCTCTTAATATTTTATGAAACAATATCTATTTTGTGCCCATTCAGATTATAACACACTTTTGTTATGCTTTATTCTAGTAATGTCCGCACTGGACATTACTCAAAAAATGTTGGCACACATTTTGGTTTGAAAAGAATACTTTTTGGCTTTTGTCTTGGGTTTTTTTTGGATGATAAAGAACAATGGGGGCATCTGGGTGGCTCAGTTGGTTGAGTGTCCGACCCTTGATTTTTGCTTAGATCATGATCAGGTTCATGAGATTGAGCCCTGCATCAGGCGACATGCTGAACATGGAGCCTGTTTAAGATTGTCTGTCCTCTCTCTGCCCCTCTCCCCTGCTCATGCTCTCACTCGCTCTCTCAAAAAAACAAAACAAAACAAAACAAAAACAAAACAAGGAAAGTTAATAAAATTACCATATTGTATGGAATAACAGGACTGGGAAGACTGTGCTACTTATTGTCTTTTGTAAATACACATTTGCAAAGGTTCTGATTCAACACATTGTGTTTGTGCATATAGTACATTGCAGCAAAGAGATTCTGGTTTTCATAATATTTGTATCCAACACGTACTCATTTAAAAATAAATCTCAAGTACTGTGAAAGTCAGAAACTTTCATGATGTTTTAAAGTTTAAAAATATTGGTAGGAGGTAAAAGAATCTTGTATTTATTTAAATATATTCCAATACAGATGGTTGGTAACTAAGGAGCATTTTTTTTATGAATACTTCTGTATAAGTCTATGTATTATGTACCAGTTTTGCATGACAGATTAATACAGAGCCATTCTTGGAAAGACTTCAATTGAGATGTGTTCACGATGTACTTAGGAACATTTTAGGAAATAGATCAGGCTGACAGGAAACCGTGGATATGTAGAATTTTTAAAAGCTGGTTTGAAAGTGTCTCAAGTTCTAATTTGGGAACACATTATCAGTTTATTTCAGGAAATCCACATTTAAAGCCTTCACAAAGAGCTATTTGGAGGTGATGCTGTATCATTAGAAAGAAAATGGCATGGATAGGCATGTGTAGTGTTTGAGCATCTGGACAAGAAAATCTTGATGGAATTATCATTGTCCCTAGGTCTATGTGCCTTTTCCAACAATAAAATAAGATTTAATATCCTTATCTGAAACAAAGTTTTTAGACAGGTGACAAAACTTACCATACAAGTAAAGAAAACTTTATTTCTTTAAAAAAAAAATTTTTTTTAATGTTTATTTTTGAGAGAGACAGAGACAGAATGCGAGTGGGTTAGGGGCAGAGAGAGAGGAAGACACAGAATCTGAAGCAGGCTCCAGGCTCTGAGCTGTCAGCACAGAGCCTGATGCGGGGCTCGAACCCACAAGCTGCAAGATCATGACCTGAGCTGAAGTCGGATGCTCAACCGACTGAGCCACCCAGGCGCCCCAAGAAAACTTTTATTTCTTTAGTTTATGGTTGTTTAGAGGATGTTTTTCATGTTTTAAAATAAATTGTACTAAATTTTCATTTTTTCTTTCCACTTCAGATGTGGATGTTAGATCCTAATATTTAACTTCTTTAGATACTTTGTCTTCAGTTGGTATAAACAGGCAATATACCTGTATATTATTTTGCCACTAATGAATTTTCTTAACAATGAGAACATTTGAGTATACTGTTGATTACCATACAAAAATAGACATTAATAAAAAACATAAAAGTGAATCTAACGTTTAAACGGTTCTTGTGGGTTACTTTGTGTCATGAAGCAAATAAAGTTTTTTAATCTATGGAGTAACACTTTTAATGTTTTTAACTTAAGAATTGTGATGTTTCATAGTGGAGTTATCTGAGTTATGCTAGACTGCACAGTGACCTCACAGTCTGACCTGGGCTTGAGGAGAGATGGACATGATTCCTCACTATCTCTGTATTTCCTGAGGGTTTCACATGAAGGCTATAGTTTTCTCTGTGGCTTAGCTGGCTGTATGAATTAAGTGCTGTTTATGATTTTCTGAAAACAAAAAAAGTAGATTATGGTCATATTGTTGAGTTCTCATTTTTCTCTTTTTCTATTCTAGATTAAAGAGTCCATTGTTGGGGAAATCAGACGGGAAATTGTAAGTGGACTTTTGGCAGCAGTGTCTTCAAGTAAAGCATCTAATTCTAAGCAAGATAGTCATTAAATGGAATTTATAGGTAACATTTTCTGAAATTTTTTGCTTAGCCAATTATAAATTATTACTTATTTTTAATGCTTTGTTTTCTTAGTACCCAGGACTGTTTCTGTGGCTAAATTTTAACTTTTAATGTATATAATATGGTATCCTACAGTGTGAAAAACTACAACCCCTTGCACTGGAAATGCAAGCGAGTGAAATCTGATAATAATAACTTCTAGGGGATTATTAATAGTGTGTTATCTTACTGAAACTTCATTATAGTACTTAAATTAGTACTGGAATTGAGGAAATCAGAACTTTCAGGGGCTCCTGGGTGGCTCAGTCAGTTAAGTGTCTGACTTCAGCTCAGGTTATAATCTCCCGGTTCATAAGTTCAGGCCCCGCATCAGGCTGTGTGCTGACAGCTCAGAGCCAGGAGCCTGCTTCCAATTCTGTGTCTCCCTCTATCTCTGCCCCTCCCCAGCTTGCATTCTGTCTCTTGCTCTCAAAAATGAATAAACATTAAAAAAATTTTTTGAAAAAAAAATCAGAACTTTCAAACCTGGGTATTATTTTGATAGCATTGATTATAATGCTATTTCAGTGTACAGCTTATGGACCAGCATTTTGAGAATTAATCACAAATTCTTAGTATCATTCTTAATTTTTTTGTCTAAAAGTGTGTGTGTATGTGTGTATACTGTTTATATACATATACTGTATATAGAACATTCTCATCCTGTTTTTGAAGAACCTTTTAATAACGATACTTGAAACATGATTAACGTTCACTTCTCTTTCTTTTGCAAGGTTGGCATGGATCGTGCTAGCTGTGTGATGTTGGAGTGATCAGTGACTGACACTGGTGGAGGTGTTACTTGTGCTTCAGAAGATACTTGCTGCTGAGCTGGGCTACTGTATACAGTGTATAGTGTTTATTTCTTCTATGCATATCTTTTTTAAAAACGTACATAGAAACTTAGGCACTTTGCTGACTTTATTTCTTTTCTAAACTACCAAAATTATAGCCATTTGGAAAGCCTAATATTTATTTGTATGTCACTATTTTCCAGTTGATTCCCTATGTAGAATTAATTTTAAAACTTGAAAACTTCCAGATTTAACCAACTTATAAATGACCTATTTCTTCAGACTAGCTTCTTAAAACACTGACCTCTATGAGGTATTTACTGTGCAATAACTGATTCATTTTTTGAGAGCTTGAAGCAACCAATGATTTTCCCTCCACTGCTGTTAATTAGTGTCACTTCCAAGAAGAAAAAACTGTTCTGTTGTAAAAATTGCTCTTAATTCTTGAGGAGGTTACTAATAGCAGTAGGATAGAATTGTATGAGGTTACCTACAACTACTTAATGTTCTTACACTGTAAGCCTTGTTACTTTACCAAGACAAATGTAATTTTATTATAGCTTATGTACTATTTTTCTTTTGGAAACATGCCTTATGTTAAACACTATACTTTTTGCATTGTCCAGACTTCCTATAAGGAGATGTTTCTTCTTCTGTCCTTTAGACTAATTAAGTAGAGTATTGCCAAAATAATGGAGCCTTTGACTTGAATGGATAGAAATGAATAAGCTGGTTTTGTTTTGTTTTTTTCAAAATGAAAGTAATTTAGATTTGTTCTCCTCAAAATAGATGGTTTTAATTCAGTTTTAACCAGTGAGAACTATTTGTTTTTAGGGACAAAAAAAGGAAAGTGGTTTCCTGGTTGGTTTTGTATGTATTAAATAAATGTGTAAAGTAACAACAAAATTTATTGGAATTATTCCTTTAGCATTTATAATTTTCAATTCTTATTCTATTTCTTTGTGTGAAATTTTAATCAAAAGTGGTTGAGATGTTAACAATATTCTTTGAAAGAATATCTAGAAGGTTTATAAATGTTTGAATTATCACACAAAGGCTGATTTCTAAAAATAAAACAATAAAGTATTTATTTTGCCTAATGTCTTTTAATAGTTTCTTTTCTTTTAGTATAATTTGAAGAATTTGGATTAGATTTGATGAGTAACAAATAAGGTCCAAAAGAACTGGAGCATATAGGTAATAGGTTGATGTTCTCATTTCCTAAAGAGGCTTCTATGAAGCTTTGAAAAATACAGCTAAGACTAGACCACCCTGGAGAAAGAGCTTGTACTGATGCCTCTTGGTCTCATCTAGTGTTGTGGTCCTAATGATTACCATCTGAGGCCAAATAAAACTTTCCTTAAAAATTACTGTTAAACTCCAAAGAATAGACATTAGAGTATTATTTTGTTCTTTGGTCAAATTAATTCAATTTAGTTGATTTTGATAATGATACATATAAACCACACACCCCATATTGATAGTAATACAGGCATAAATGCTTTTAACTATTCAGCTTTGTAGCCACTTACAGTTCCTCTCTGACAATGCAAGATACCCAGAATCTGATAAAATTAGAGCTATAACAGTTGCAGTAATAGACTGAGCCAATGGGCGAATCATTTTATATAGCATATAAATGAAATAAAATAAACTTCACTGTTAGAGTTTCATCTTTCTTCTCTCCATTTTAAAACTTTGTGTTTAAAAGCCACCAGGCTAGCTGCTGCTATGTAGAAATGAATGAGAGAGGGTCTACAAACTATATGGAAGAACAGGGCATCTTTTTTATATAGGTAAGTTTACAAGTACCAAATGAAAAATATGAAGAATCATGAAAGGAATTTGACAGAGTGTAGCCTGGGAGGTCCAAGAAGTCTTTACCGAGAAGATAATGGTTTGTGTAAAGTCTTCTAAAAAAAAATTTTTTTTTTTTAATCTTTATTTTTGAGAGAGAGAGAGAGAGAGAGGGACAGATTGTGAGCAGGGGAGGAACAGAGAGAGGGAGATACAGAATCTGAAGCAGGCTCCAGCCTCTGAGCTGTCAGCACAGAGCCCAATGTGGGGTTTGAATTCATGGACCGTGAGATCATGACCTGAGCCGAAGTTGGATGCTCAACCGACTGAGTCACCCAGGTGCCCCTGGTTTGTGTAAAGTCTTAAGAATGGGAGGTGGAAAGGAAGGGGTTAAAATAATCAGTATTAGTAAAGGTTATTCAGAATGTATAAACTGAGTTTTAATTACTCTGCACGATGAAGAAATGTTTTTAAGAATCCAAGTTGTCTATAGCTTTCACATACTTTGTTAAAAACCTGAACAAAGAAAGCATAGACGAAAAAGAATCTTGAAAATGGTGATTTGGAAGTTGGGACTCACCGTGAATGATATACCATGGACAAAATTGGGCAGCTTCTCAGACTTGAAGGACATATTGTTCCTCTAAGAACATTCAGTTGAATTTCAGTAACATGTAAAATATGCATTACATCAGCTAAGACTATTTGCTCAGCTGGCCATCTTCAACTTAAAAAAAAACAACTACATATTTTCAGAGCAGTTTTAGGTTTACAACACACTTCAACTTATTTAGAGGACAATGAAAATGTAGTAAAGTGCATGTAAAATAATGTAAAGAAAAAGTACGTTTGAGGGATTCCTGAAGAGGTGATCCTCACCTGTCCAGATGGGTGTGTGGTGCTTGTGGAAGAATAGTACAAATAATACAAAATACAAAAATAATAAAAAACCAATGCATAGGTTCTTTTTTCTTCTGGAAAAGAACTGGTAGCTTCTAGGTAGTGAGAAGAGGAAACATTCTATCTTCTAATTAAAGCTGAGGATCTAAGTTATAGTAAGTTATGTATGACTGGTTTTCAGAATCTTTTATATTAGCACTTAACTCTAGCTGCATTCTAAATGTAGAAAGTTAGGATGTTATATCTCAACAGCTCCTCTCCTATATGGTTTTTTATTACCGTTTATTACTGTTAAATTGAGCTCTTTACCTCATTCATTTTATTCTCATTTTCACCACTGATGCTCTTTTACACGTTGAATAAATAATAGCTTGCATACAGAATGTCAGTGTGCTCAGCAATACATTAGAAGTGTACTCAAACATTCGTACCAAACAGTGTCCTATCCTCACAAGGGTCTTTTTAGATTCCCCAAAGGAGACTAAATCTTGTGAACAATGATTAACTAGCTTACTTGCTCACTGTGTTCACTCAAAAGTTTGCTGGATAGCCACCCTTTACAAGGCTCTGAGCTTATGAAGATGGATCTGTAAGGAATAAGATCACATTCCAGGGACAGGCAATAGAGTACATTGTTCAGACCTTTGAAGAAATTGATACTTTTAGGAATTAGATTGTCTCTTTTTTGTCCATTTTTAAAAAATCTAATGAGTTCTTTGGATAAAAAATATATTAAATACATTGTAGGTAATGCAAGTTGTAATGATATGAAAGCTAATACATTTTTAACTTTTAAAAAAATTTTTAATGTTTATTCTTTTTTTAAAATTTGTCTTGCCTTTAATCTTACAACAAATGTTTAAAGTTTTTAGTTAGCAGTTTGTATCTGTATTTCTAGAGAGTTGATTTCTGCTTTTTTTTAAAAAAATATGAAATTTATTGTCAAATTGGTTTCCATACAACACCCAGTGCTCATCCCAACAGGTGCCCTCCCCAATGCCCATCACCCACTTTCCCCTCCCTCCCACCGCCCATCAACCCTCAGTTTATTCTCAGTTTCCAAGAGTCTCCTATGGTTTGGCTCCCTCCCTCTCTTTTTTTTTCCTTCCCCTCCCCCATGTTCTTCTGTTAAGTTTCTCAGGATCCACATAAGGGTGAAAATATATGGCATCTGTCTTTCTCTGTATGACTTATTTCACTTAGCATAACACTCTCAAGTTCCATCCATGTTGCTACAAAAAGCCATATTTCATTCTTTCTCATTGCCAAGTAGTATTCCATTGTGTATATAAACCACAATTTCTTTATCCATTCGTCAGTTGATGGACATTTAGGCTCTTTCCATAACTTGACTATTGTTGAAAGTGCTGCTATAAACATTGGGGTACAAGTGCCCTTATGCATCAGCACCCCTGTATCCCTTGGGTAAATTCCTAGCAGTGCTATTGCTGGGTCATAGGGTAGATCTATTTTTAATTTTTTGAAGAACCTCCACAGTATTTTCCAGAGTGGCTGCACCAGTTTGCATTCCCACCAACAGTGCAAGAGGGTTCCCGTTTCTCCACATCCTCTCCAGCATCTATAGTCTCCTGATTTGTTCATTTTAGCCACTCTGACTGGCGTGAGGTGGTATCTCAGTGTGGTTTTGATTTGTATTTCCCTGATGAGGAGTGACGTTGAGCATCTTTTCATGTGTCTGTTGGCCTTCTGGATGTCTTCTTAAGTGTCTATTCATGTTTTCTGCCCACTTCTTCACTGGATTATTTGTTTTTCGGGTATGGAGTTTGGTGAGTTCTTTATAGTATAATTTTGGATACTAACGCTTTGTCTGATAATGTTTGTTTATTCTTGACACAGAGAGAGAGTGTGCGAGCAGGGGAGGCTCAGAGAGGGAGACACAGAATCCGAAGCAGGCTCCAGACTCCGAGCTGTCAGCACAGAGCCCAATGTGGGGCTCGAACTCACTAACTGAGATCATGACCTGAGCCGAATGAAGTTGAATGCCCGACTGAGCCACCCAGGAGCCCCTGAAAGCTAATACCTTTTGAAAAGTAGACTTCAGAATGATTTAGAAGTGGGACTGAGAAAAGAATGTTGCTTTATTTTAGAAATAAAAATATTTGAAGTAGTGATAAAATATTTTACTTTTTTAATGTTTATTTTTTGAGAGAGAGAGAGAGAGAGAGAGAGAGAGAGTGCAGGGGAGGGGTAGAAAGAGAGGGAGACAAGAGAATCAGAAGCAGGTTCCAGGCTCTGAGCTGTCAGCACAGAGCCCAACGTGGAGCTTGAACTTGGGAACAGTGAGATCGTGACCTGAGCTAAAGTGGGATGCTTAACCGACTGAGCCACCCAGGTGCCCCGAGTAGTGATAAAATATTCTAAGGAAAACAACTGATTTATCCGTATGCTAAGGAGAAAATAATTAAAGGAAACTTGAGAAGTTACTTTAAATATACTGCTTACATGAGGACCATACAACTATAGAGAAAGCATGCACTTGTAAATATTTGTATGTTCTTGTGGTTTTAGAAAACCTACATTCTGTTGTTTTGATGCCCATGTTGATTTAGATTTACAAAAATGTCCTTTGAATCAACCTTGATGTCATACATTTTTTATGAAATCAACAAAAATACTATCGAATGACGAGTGCATTTAATTTGGACACTCAAACGGTATGTATAACATCAACAAGAAAGAATGTTTTAAAGCAGAGATTAATGTTTTATGCTAAGTTATTTTCTGTTCTTAATTCTAATGTGCATAAATCTTACAGTTTTCCTAAGAAAGCAATTTGCCATTGTAACACACTTTATAAAGTAAACCTCTTTATAATTTTCTTAGATTCCTTAGTGTTAAATGTTGTATCTTTAGCTTCATAAAATACAGGAAGTGTAAATGCTATTTTTTTGTTCACAAATGCACATATTGATAAAAACACCTATTTATTTACTCCAGTGTAATTAAGCTTAAAGCTAGTCATAAGGAGTGCTTTTGTTAAATAAAAGTGGTTAAACATTGTATTTCTAAAAGTGTTTTCTCAGAAAACAAGGTACCTGATTATTAGAAAGGGTAATAAAATGTTTTAGGCAAGAGAGCTAGTACATATGAGATGCAAGAACATCACTGATTTGATGTACACATTTCCAGTAGTTAAGGCTCAAGCTGCCTTCAAATTTCTGCTACATAGACCTGGGAAGGTGATAACAGTGCCTCTTTTATAGAATTGTTAGATGAATGTAAATGCACTTAGTACCATGCGTGGCACAGCTCAGTAAGGTTTGTGGTGATGGTGGTCATGACGGGTAGAAATAGTGTGTTAGGTATATGAAGTTTGACAAATTGGAAGAGAGAACATGAATTTATAGATCCAGGTCTGAATTTTTCATCTTCATCATGTTCTTTCAAGCAACAGGACCAGAGACTGGCAAAAGACCCCTGATTCTCCTACTATATGAAAGGTGAACACTATTGTATTCAAAACACAATACAAAAGACATTTAGTTCTTTGGAACAAAAATTTTTGCTCATGGAATACCACTTAGAGCAAACCTTAAAATTCACAGAAGTCAAATCACCTCAGATTGTGTAGACATTCATGAAGGTTCTGTTTAAATAGGTGTGGGTCCTATTTTGGGGATCCAAATTTTTGTGTTTCTAGAAGCTTCCAGGTGAGATTGATCCTGCAAGGCTATGAATTGTACTTTTAGTAGCAAGGATTTAGATTAGTGGACTTTATTACCTATGTATGCTAGATGCTTTGAAGGGAGAAATTGGTTAAGCAGGAAAAGGACTTTATATCTCCAAGGAGATGTCACCTAAGAGGCTCCCTTCAGGAAACTTTTCATCACAGCCCCAAATTCAAAATTGAGAACAAAGGTAAGCACAGCACATAAGGAGGAAGCTATGAGGGGAAGTACCTAAGGCCTCATGGAAATGTACAGTCGTCAAGACAGGCCTGTTGGCAACAACAGCAGCCTAAGTGCTATTGTGCTGTTAATGATAACAGGTAATAAGTCTTTATACCATGTTGATTGGAAATTAAGAAAATGCAGACAGTCTGAATGTTTTGAGAGTCAACCACTCAAGAACCAGGATGAGATCTAAAAAGGAATGAACTAGCTTTGGAGATGCTGCAGAAAGAGGAGATCATCTCTAGAGTGTGGAATTTGTTCCAGTCATTGGTGCTTGAAGAAGGTTACCACTCCTTTTGGGAAGGGATTAGTGAATAAAAACAATTACACCTGTGTCAAACACACTGGAATATGTTATTCATGTTTTTGATTAATTGTTTAGTAAATTCATCCTCAGGTGATTCATGGTTTTGTTTGGCACATCGCAAGTAATTCCTTTTATTATTTCTCCAGTCCCGAGGTAAAAATCCCTAAAGGCACTGCAAAACAATTACTATATTATATTATAGTATAGTATAGTATAGTATAGTATATTTATTATATATTATGTAAGCCTCCTCAGTCTATGAGGACACGTGGAATTGTATTAACGATGATAGACTTTTTTTTTTTTTTTTTTAATCTTTTTCCATCCCCTCCTCAGGACTGCTGAAGGATATCCTCTTCCGGGAAGAGTGTTTACTTGTATCTCATTCATTTATACTGGAAAGTGCTCAAGAACTATTCATATAGTGATCTCCTCTTCTCTTTATCGGGGGCGATAGTGCTCCGCTGCTCTTCTCCTGGGGTCCCCAACCGGCCAAAGTCCTGATGCTCCCGCGCCCTAGCAAGTGGAGAACTTCTCTTGCTGTCTCACTGTTCACTCCGCTGGCGGCAAAGCAGCACTGCTGATCACCCAGCCTTCTACGTGAATCCCCTGCAAGTGTGTCTTTGATCACTTATGCTTTCACGACCATCTCCAAGGGGCTTGGCCATGGGTGAAAAGCACTTAGACACGTTGCCGTCCTTCCCATCCCCTGTTCTCCTCTGGTGCCAGCAAGCCCCCTTGCTGTCTTCCAAAACACCAAATTGACCTGGCTAAATATTGAGTGTGAACACACGCTCACTAGTGTGCGTAGGCACAGACTAGTTCTTTTTTACTCCTGGAAACAGACAAGCATTTAATGTCAGATGCTGAACATTCCTATTTTTATCATATTTTAATTCCGAAATTTCACCACAAATTCGTTGAACACACGTTGAGTGAATAACTGTCGAGTACAAGGCGCTAATGACAAAGTTGGTTTTTATATGGCCTTAATTTACCGTTTGCTAATTTGCTAATTTTACTAGCATTTGAATCAAGTTTCTCAAGATTCACAAAGGAGAATTTTTACTTTCGTACAATTTTTTATTGTTCTTGTTATCTTTCAAGTGCTGTAGAAGAAGCCAAAAGTAGAGCATAAATAATATCACGGGTCAGTCAGGTGTAATCCTAATCAATTTTTTAGAATAGATATTAATTTCCTAGAAAAGTATTTACTTGGTCCATTCTACCTGTGATGCCCATAATGGGAAAGGGAAATGAATGAAACAGCTCATCACTTGTGAAATGTTCTACTTTTTTAGACTCTAGATACACATTTGACAGAAATTATTTGTAGAAAGGCACAACAGCGAAGGAAACTTCATCCATTATGTGAGTTATAGAACACACTTGTAATTATCACTCATGATTTTGGGGACAGTTTCCTAAAATAGGTTTAACCTCCCAAAGGTTTTGGATTTGGATTTGCCCCTCGATAAATGATCTTTTATTATTTTCTAAATTAATGCATTTGTTTAGAAATCCATGTAACAAAATGCCTGGCTTCATAAAAACCAACCCAGAACTCAATAAGGAACATCAGCAAAACTGATAATAGTCCATTTACACTATCTTTTGGTTTATGAATTAGCTGAATTATAGCAAATCTGGCAACAAAGCAAATTTCTTTATAATCTCCAATTAATAAAAAAATGGGAAGAGGAAGAGACAGTTGGGGGAATCAGTAATAGCCTGAATTTAAGCCATTTGGTGAGGAAATACTTCTATGATGGAAAAAATCTTAACCACAGGTACCTATTCAGCAATTATACAGATTTCTTTTACACTATGTTCTCAATTTCAGTATTTCCTTTCTGCTTTTATCTTCTTTTTTCACTTCTTTCTCTTCAAGACTTAGAAACTATTTCCTTACAGAGGGATTTTTTTAATGTGTTTATTTTTGAGGAGAGAGAGTGAGTGAGTGATGGAGGGGTAGAGAGAGGGAGACAGAGGATCTGACACCAGAGAGCCCAATATAGGAATGGAACTCAGGAACCCCAAGTCAAATGCTCAACCAACTAAACCACCCAGGTGCCCCTTTACTGAGGAATTTCTTGCACTCCACGTTTCTGCTCTGAGAATATTGTTTTATTCTTCAAATCTGTGCATTACAGTATCTGATAGAACTGGATTAAATATCACATTTTGCCAACAAATATCCCTTTCAATATCATTCTAGTCTGAACACTAAATTTGACACTTCAGGTTTTATAAAACAAGTTAGGTTTTTATGTGATCTGGGCTGCATGTTTGAGTCTGTACTGCGTTTGCTAAAAATCAAAGACATTTATGTTTATTTTCAAGAAAATATTGCTAGAAATATACATAACTGAAGGGAGTAGAAGAACATAAGTAAGCATTAAGATGTCTCAATATAGAGGCAGACAGGCCTCAGTTCCAGGCTTAGCTCTGCCACTTTCTTACTCATTTTAGCCTCACTCTCCTGAAAATAACATCAGCACTTACCTCTTTGGTTTATGAGGGGAGATTAACAAGGCCTAATAACATAAGGATACTTAGCATACTGCCTAGCATATGGTAAGAGCTCAATAAGTATTAGCTATTAGCAAGAGGTAGTAATGATAGAGAAGAGAAAGCACAAACATAGCAGACTATTAAAATATCAGGATATACTGTATTGATTATCTGAATCAACTGAATGAAAATACAGCTGAAGTTATTCCATCTTTATGTTAAACCATTAACTATCAAAATCGTGTGATTTGTCCTGCCTAAGTTTTATTTAATTCAGGAAAAGCTCAGTGTTAGATACATTTGTCAGAAGCTTATCTGTTCTGTTATTTTTTTGAAGTTTATTTATTTTGAAAGAGAGAGAGAAGGAGAGGGGGGGGGGGGGGCAGGAAAGCAGGGGAGAGGCAGAGAGAAAGGGAGAGAGAGACTATCCCAAGCAGGCTCTGAGCGGTCAGCGAGGAACCAGATTCAGAGATCTGTGATTTCACAAACTGCGAGATCATGACCTGAGCTAAAAAGAAAAGTTGAACGCTTAACCCACTGAGCCACCCAGGTGCCCCTCTCTTCTCTGTTATTTTTAATACACTTAGCTGGCATCACAATAAATGACCAATTAGAATAATTGTCAATGATGAGATACTTTACCCTGTTTCATTTATTTAAAGGATTTAGGGCTTCAGAAAATTAGAATCCTTAGTTTTAGCTATTTGTAGACCTTTGTTGTTTTTTATATAAATGCCCTTGGTAACAACATTCTCTTAGCATAATTCTCCTGTTTCTTTTCCAACTCCCATTTTTAAAAAAGAATCAATGAACAACTGAGTTGAGCTTTTAAAAACCATCTAAGCATAAAAATTCTCAGCTGGACAAGAGCATTGCAGAATGTGTAGTGTGTGAGTTTGTATGTATGTGTACTTATGCACATAAGCATGGCATGTTGTTTTATTCAGTTTTATAATTGTGTATTTGGAGAAATGTTCTTTTGAAATATATAGAAAACGCAACTTTTTAAAATCTTCTGAACTGGCAGAGTATGGGTTTTAAAAAGTTGAGAAAAACTAACAAATTAAGCCAATTTAGTATCAATTTAGAAATATTACAAATAAGATGTACTATAATACACAGAGCGCATTATAATTTACTTTCGAAAGGTTCTATCTACTATTTGCAATATTATAATTCTAGCTGGTTTGTAATAGCTAAGATATTTTCAAGTTAATATAATTCTGAAGGACACACAATTTAAGGTTGAATCAATATTCAACTCGTAGAAACTACAAATTTTGACACTCTTTAAAGTCACTACAATGGAACAGTCGGCATCTTCTATCTAGAGGGAAGAATTTACAGCTCTGGGTCACAAGGACTGCTAAGAGAGTAATAATTACTTAACCATGACTTGTATATCTTAGAGACTGAAAATCAGGAAGTGTGGACATCAGTATTTCATGACCTTGATATCTCATTACAGGCAAGAAAAAGAAGAGGCACTTTTGAGAAGTTATGGCTACTGTCAACTTCCTGGTTTCTTCTTTAAACAAGGAACATTTAGAGATCTCCAAAATATTCTGGTATAATACTAGAAAAACATGCCGTATGCAGCAGGTGTTTCTTCCCAGCCCACCTATATTTATGCTTGTTGGTATAAAATATCATCATTTCTCAAAGATGATGAGAATTCTAATTAACAATAATGCTGATCTACAAAAATAACTATGAAAAGAACTTCACAATATTTATTACAAGTCTCCGGTTATATAGTTATTAAGATATATATATTTGGCTGCGCTTGGGAAGAAATGTATAAACGTTTTATATAGTTGAGCTCACATTTATAGATTCTAAGTACATAAAAATACATTTATAGATTGTGCCATGTCATTTCTTTCCCTTCTAGAAAAAATTTTATGGAGAGGCACCTGAGTGACCCAGTCCATTGAGCATCCGACTTCGGTTCAGGTCATGATCTCTGGTTCATGAGTTTGAGCCCCTCGTCGGGCTCTGTGCCAACAGCTCAGAGCCTGGAGCCTGCTTTGGATTCTGTCTTCCTTTCTCTCTGCCCCTCCCCCCGCTTGCTCTCTCTCTCTCTCTCAAAAACATTAAAAAAATAAAAAATAAAGTAAATATTATATGCAAATATCATATCATTTGAAGCACGAACCATCTCAGATTACCTTTCATGTTTTTCCCTTTTTGAAACAACTAAGTAAAAGTCCCACCAACTTCCAGTTCCACTTACCAAATACTAATTGTCTTTCTTTGCCAGGTACCTTATTTCTTCACAAGTCCTGAGTGTCTAACTCCTTCATATCTGATCATCTCCACTCCTAATACCTTAATTCAGGCCCTCTTGCTTCTTGCCTTAGTGCACTATTTGCCAACTAGGCCTTTCTGCCTACAGTAGTTCACCCGCGGTCCATATTCCTCCATACTATGAGAGTGAGTGAGCTAAATGTAAATATGCTCTCATCCTTAACCCCTATTGCTCAAAGCCATCCAATGATGTCCCAGTCTTTTTGAGTTAAAGTCCAAATGCACCCCTTTTTGCATCTCCAAGCCTGTATCTGGAAAGCCTGATATAGGCAGCTGTGCCTTGGCCATACTCAACTATGCTGCTCCATCCTTCCCTGTATTTGCATGTTCTGTTCTTTCTGCTTGGAAATCCTTTCCCTCTTCTCCAATGTAACCCATTGTAAGCCTTTCTTCCTCCGAGAAACCCACTGTGGTCTACAAAGTGGACATCACTTCTTTGTCTATGCCTCCACTCTACGAAGTACATACTTTTATGTTTTAGTGTGTGTGTGTGTGTGTGTTGGATGTGCGTGTGTGTGTGTCTTTGTATCAGGTTTATTAAAATATAATTCACATACACTACATTTCACCCATTTCATGTGTAAATTCCATGGTTTTTAATATATTCACAAAGTCGTGCAACAATCATCGCAGTTAATTTTAGAACATTTTATTACCCCAGAATACCCAGTATACATTAGCAGTCACTCCCCATTCTTTCTCAACCCACCTCCATCCTAGGGAAGTGAAATTTACTTTCTGTCTCTATAGATTTGCTTATTCTAGACATCTCATATAAATGGAATAATACGTAACCTTATGTGACTGGCTTCTTTCATTTAACAATATTTTCAAAGTTCACCCATGTCACAGCATGTATCAGCACTTCACATTTTATTGGTAATGATATTCCACTGTACGAATATACCACATTTTGCTTATTCATTCATCATTTGATGGACATTGGGTTGTTTTCACTTTTTTGTCTATTATGAACAATGTTGCTAAGTACTTTCATGTGCAAGCTTTTTTTTAGAATTTTTTTTTTTTTTTTTTTTTTTTTTTTTAGAGAGAGCTGGAGAGAGGGGCAGAGGGAGAGGGGGAGAGAGAAAGAGAGAGAGAGAATCTTAAATTTATTTTTAATGTTTATTTTTGACAGAGAGAGACAGAGCATGAGCAGGGGAGGGGCAGAGGGAGAGGGAGACACAGAATCCGAAGCAGGCCCTGGCTCTGAGCTGTCAGCACAGAGCCTGACGTGGGGCTCGATCTCACGAACCTCAAGATCATGACCTGAGCTGAAGTCAGATGCTTAACCGACTGAGCCACCCAGGCGCCCCAAGAGAGAGAGAATCTTAAGCAAGCTCCATGCTCAGCAGGGAGCAAGATGCAGGGCTCCATCCCATGACCCTGGGATCATGACCCGAACTGAAATCAAGAGTCAGCACTCAACTGACTGAGCCACCCAGGTGCCCCTCATGTGCAAGTTTTTGTATGGACATATATTTTTACTTATCTAGGGTAGAAGTGGATTTTCTGGGACATATGGAAAACTGTATGTTTGACTTTTTGAGGAACTGCTATGCTGTTTTCCAAAGTAGCTGGCTAAACATAGTTACCAAAGATTAAATACAGTTACTATATGAGCCATTTTATATCCTTACTAGCACTGTAAGAGAGACCAATTTCTCCACATTCTCCATAAATCTTTTATTATATTATTGTTGTTATTATTATTATTATTATTATTCTAACATCCTAATGGATGGGTGATAGTATTTCATTGTGGTTTTGATGGGCATTTTTCTGAATGATACTGAGCATCTTTTCATGTGTTTATTTACCATTTGTAGATCTTCTTTGAAGAAATGTCTATTCATATCCTTTGGCCATTTTGAAAATTGTGTCATTTGTCTTTCTATTATTGAGTTGTAAGAGTTCTTCATATATTCTAGGTGAGTCCTGTATCAGATGTATGATTTATATTTGAGTTGCAAAATTTTCCCTCTATTCTGTGTCCTGTCTTTCCACTTTCTTGATGATGTCCTTGAAGCACAGTTTTTAATTTGAATAAAATCATTGCCTAACCAAGGTCATGAAGATTTACTGTTATGTTGTCTTTCAAGAGTTTTATACTTTAAGCCCTTGCATTTAGATCTTTATGGATTTTGAGTTTTAATTTTTATATGCATGAGGTAGAGATCCAACTTCATTAATTTTCATGGAGATATAGTACATACCTTTAATGTTTTTTTCATTTATTTTACTACTGTGTAATTAACTGTATAGTGTATGTCTTTCAAACTACAGTAAGACTGGAATATGCCTTATTTACCTTAGTATACCTAGAATGGTGCTTGGCATGTAGTAGATGTTCAATAAATACTTGTTAAATGGAAGTTAACTGGATGGAAAACTTGACCATTTTTTCATTATTACCATAAAACAGTAAGTTATTTTGACTGAAATATGCAAAATTATTTGATTTTTAGGATAATTATATTTTACAAGGATATGTCTATTTTAGAAGGACGCAAAAAGATCCCCAAGCTGGTTTATATCTATAATCCATCTCAACAGATATTGTTCACTTTCAGGGGAACAAAAGCTATATTATAAAATGTTTAATTCTTCTCCATAATTCTGGCATCAGTGACAGGACTGATAAGATTCTTTTATTTTTTAATTTATATGTTAACATACCTCCCCCACCAATATTAATTTCCTTATGCAATCAGTTTTTACTTGATGTAGATTATATTTTCTAAAGATGGGTTCAACAATATCATCCTGTCCCACATAGTCTTCTAAACCTTTGCCACTTCCCCATCAAGAGCTGGAGTTTATATCTCTTTCCTTTGTAAGTGGCTGAAATTTTAAGACTGCTTTGAACAATGGACTATAATAAAAGTGAAGATCTATGATTTTCAAGGTTAGAACATTAAAAAAAATGCCATGCATTGACATTTGGTTCTCTCAGGGTGCTTGATCTGTAAACCCAACCACCATGCTGTAAGAAAGGCCAACATATCTAGGAAGAAGAGGCCTATGTGAAGAGCAGAAGCTTTGGTCTCTGGCCTTGGATGAACGCCTACCCAACAGACAGCACCAAATTGCCAACCATGAGAATGAGTTTCCTTGAAATAGATTCTCCAGTTGTCAGTCATGCCACCCCACATATTGCCATATAGAGCTGAGAAAAACTGTCCTTGCTAAGCCTTTTCAATTTGTACATCGATGAACAAAATAAACAATAGATGTTGCTTCAAGCCACTAACTTTTATGCTTCAATATGTAACTGCTACTAATTTTGGAGCCTAGAAATGGGATGCTGCCATAACAGAAACCTAAAATGTAGCACTGGCTTTGGAATTGTACTGTGGGAAGAAGTTGAAATGGTGTTGAGGAGGCTGTTGGTGAAACCCTAAGTGTCTCAAGTAGATTGTTAGTGGAAGCCTAAAAGGCCTAAAAGACTGTCAGAAAAACCTTAAAGGAAACAGAGGAAAATGTTGGAAGCTGAAGGAAGGGGAACTCTTGTTAAGTGATCACAGAGAGTTTGCCAACATAGTCATTTGTGATAATGTGACAAAGAGAAAATGTACCTTTAATAAACTCAAAGATCTAGCTAAGGAGATTTCCAGACAGAATATTCAAAATGTCACCTCATTTTTTTTTCTTATTGCCTACAATAAAATGTGAGGAGAGATGAGCTGAAGAATAAACTATTAAACATAAAAGAGCTAGAACTTACGGGGTTTGAAACAAAATTGTTTCTTATACGCAGATTCTCTAAAAACAGTAACTTAAGAAAATGACTTCTGGAAAAGATCAAACCCAGTTATAAGTCTGTAAGATCTTTGTTAGTATCTCAAAAGGATTTAGGACAGTTACTCATAGAATATTTCAAACAGAGGAAAGGTCCTTTAAGGATCTTAATGCCTGCTTGTCCACATCATTTCAGCTAAGTAATAGTGCTTCTAAGATTTCCTTTATTTTTTAATTTATATTTTAGTTAGTTAACATACAGTACAGTATTGGTTTCGGGAGTAGAATCCCATGATTCATCATTTACATACAACACCAAGTGCTCATCACAAGTGCCTTCCTCAGTACCCACCACCCATCTCGCCCATCACCCACCTACCTGCCTCCATTGATCCTGTTTGTTCTCTTTCATTATGAGACTCTTGTGGTTTGTTTCCTTCTCTTCTCTTTCCCCTCCACTTTCCCATATGTTCATCTGTTTTGTTTCTTAAATTCCACATCTGAGTGAAATCATACAGTATTTGTCTTTCTCTATTTGACTTTTTTTACTTAGCATAATGCATTCTAGCTCCATCCACATCATTGCAAATGGCAAGATTTCATTCTTCTTGATGGCTGAGTAACATTCCATTGTACATATACATATATACCACTTCTTTATCCACTCATCAGGCAAAGGACATTTGAACTCTCTCCATAGTTTGGCTGTGGTTGATAATGCTGCTATAAACATTGGGGTACATGTACCCCATCAAATTTGTATTTTTGTACCCATTGGGTAAAAATATGCAACTGCTGGATTCTTTAGGAACCTCTTTACTATTCTCCAGAGTAGCTGCACCAATTTGCATTCCCCCCAGCAGCGCAAGAGTTTCCCCTTTCTCTGCATCCTCAAGATCCATTGTTTCTTGTGTTGTTAATTTTAGCCATTCTGACAGGTGTGAGGTGATATCTCATCGTGGTTTTTATTTGTAGTTCCCTAATGATGAGTGATGTTGAACATCTTTTCATGTGTCTGTTAGCTCTCTGAATGTCTTCTTTGGAAAATTGTCTACTCATTCCTTCTGCCCACTTCTTCACTGGACTATTTGTTTTTTGGGTGTGGAGTTTGATAAGTTTATATATATATATATATATATATATATATATATATATATTTTGGATACTAACCCTATCATATTTATCAGATGTGTCATTTCCAAATATCTCCCATTCTGTAGGCTGCCTTTTAGTTTTGTTGATTGTTTCCTTCGCTGGGCAGAAGCTTTTTACCTTGATGAAGTCCCAATAGTTCATATTTGCTTGTTTCCCTGGCTTTGGTGATGTGTCTAGTAAGACATTGCTCTGGCCAAGGTCAAAGAGGTTGCTGCCTGTGTTCTCCTGTAGGATTTTGATGCTTTCCTATCTCACATTTAGGTCTTTTATCTATATTGAATTTATTTTTGTGTATGGTGTAAGAAAGTGGTCCAGTTTAATTCTTCTGCATGTCACAGTCCAGTTTTCCCATCACCATTTATTGAAGAGATTTTTTTTCCATTGGATATTCTTTCCTGCTTTGTTGAAGATTAGTTGGCCATATACTTGTGGGTACGTTTCTGGGTTTTCTATTCTGTTCCATTGATCTAGGTGTCTGTTTTTGTGCCAGTGCCATACTGTCTTGATGACTACCGTTTTGTAATATTGCTTAAAATCCAGAATCGTGATGCCTCCAGTTTTGTTTTTATTTTTCAGGATTTCTTTGGCTATTTGGGAACTGTTGTGGTTCCATACAAATTTTAGGATTGTTTGTTCTAACTCTGTGAAGTATGCTGGTGGTATTTTGATAGGGATTGTATTAAATGTGTGGATTGTTTTAGGTAGTATAGACATTTTAACAGTTATTTGTTCTTACAATCTGTGAGCAAGAAATGTTTTTTCCATTTCTTTGTGCCCTCTTCAGTTAGCTTTGTAAGTCTTTTATAGTCTTCAGAGTGCAGATCTTTTACCTTATTAGGTTTATTCCTAGGTATCTTGTTTTTGGAACAATTGTAAATGGGATTGATTCCTTGATTTCTTTGCTGCTTCGCTATTGGTATATAGAAATGCAACAGATTTCTGCACATGGATTTTATATCCTGTGACTATGCTGAATTCATGTATTAGTTGTATTTTTTGGACTCCATCCAATTTTTTGATGGAGTCTTTTGGGTTTTCTACATAGAGTCATCTGCAAATACTGAAAGTTTTACTTCTTCCTTGCCGATTTATATGCCCTTTATTTCTTTTTGTTGTCTGATTGCTAAGGTTAAGACTTCTAGTCCTATGTCAAATAGTAATGATGAGAGTGGTCATCGTTGTCTTGTTTCTAACTATAAGGGAAAGGCTCTCAGTTTTTCCCCATTGGGGATGATATTAGCTGTGGGGATTTCATATATGACCTTTATGATGTTGAGTTGTTTTCCATCTGTCCCTAACTGTCAAGGGTTTTTATCAAGAATAGATGTTGTGTTTTGTCAGCTGTTTTTTCTGCATCAATTGACAGGATCATATGCTTCTTATCCTTTCTTTTATTAATGTGGTGTATCACACTGATTGATTTGTGACTATAGAACCAGCCATGCAGCCCAGAAATAAATCCCACTTGATCATGGTGACTAATTCTTTTAATGTACTGTAGAATTCAGTTTGCTAGCATCTTCTTGGGAATTTTTGCATCCAATTTCATCAGGAATATTGGCCTATAATTCTTTTTTAGTGGAGTCTTTGGTTTTGGAATCAAGGTAATGCTGGCTTCAAGCATGAGTTTGAAAGCTTTCCTCCTATTTCTATCTTTTGGGAACAGTTTGAGAAGAATAGGTAGTAACTCTTCTTTAAATGTCTGATAGAATTCCCCTGGGAAGCCATCAGGTCCAGGACTCTTGTTTTTGGGGGGAGATTTTTGATTACTGACTCAATTTCTTTGTTGGTTATGGGTCTGCTCAAATTTTCTATTTTTTCCTGTTTCAGCTTTGGTAGTTTGTGAGTTTCTAGGAGTTTGTCCATTTCTTCCAGGTTGTCCAATTTGTCACCATATAATTTTTCACAGTATTGTCTTATAATTTGTATTTTAGTGATGTTGGTTGTGATATCTCCTCTTTCATTTGTGATTTTATCTATTCGGGTCCTTTATCTTTTCTTTTTGATAAATCTAGCTAGGGGGTAATCAATTTTGTTTATTCTTTCAAAAATCGTTTCTTGGTTTTATTGATCTGTTCTACTGTTTGTATGTTTATTCTATATTGTTTATTCCTGCTCTAATTTTTATTATTTCTCTTTTTTCTGCTGGCTTTAGGCTTTATTTGCTGCTCCTTTAAATATAAGGTTAAGTTGTGTATTTGGGACCTTTCTTGCTTCTTGAGATAGGCTTGAACTGCAATATAATTTCCTCTTAGGACTGCCTTTGCTGCATCCCAAATGGTTTGGACTATCATGTTTTCATTTGCATTTGCCTCCATGTATTTCTTATTTCTTCTTTAATTTCCTGGTTAACATTTTTTAGTAAGATGTTCTTTAAATTATTTTTCATTTTTTTTTTTTTACTGTTTATTTTTGAGGGAGAGAGAGAGACAGAGCACAAGGGGGAAGGGGCAGAGAGAGAGGGAGGCACAGAACCTGAAGCAGGCTCCAGGCTCTGAACTGTCAGCACACAGCCCGATATGTCGCTTGAAGTCATGAACTGCGAGATCATGACCTGAGCTGAAGTCGGACGCTCAACCAACTGAGCCACCCAGGTGCCCCTAGAAGGATATTCTCCATGTATTTGAGGGCTTTCCAAATTTTTTCTTGTGGTTGACTTCAAGTTTCATTGCATTGTGATCTGAAAATATGGATGGTGTGATCTTGGTCTTTTTGTATTTGTTGAAGGGTTGATTTGTGATCTAGTATGTGATATATTCTGGAGAATGTTCATGTACACTTGAGATGAATGTGTATTCTGCTTTAGGATGATAAGTTCTGAATATGTCTGTTAAGTCCCTCAGTCTAGTGTGTTGATTTCCTTGTTGATTTTCTGCTTAGATGATCTGTCCATTACTGCAAGTGGGGTGTTAAAGTCTCCTACTATTACTGTATTATTATCAATGAGTTTATGTTTGTTATTAATTGATTTATATATTTGGGTTTCTCCACGTTGGGGGCATAAATATTTAGAATTGTTACATCTTCTCGATGGATAGATCCCTTAATTATGATATAATGCCCTTCTTCATCTCTTGTTACAGTCTTTGTTTTAAAATTTAGTTTGTCAGATATAAAATGGCTACTCTGGTGTTTTTCTTTTTTTTTCTTTTGATGTCCATTAGCATGATAGATGTCTCCATCCTGTCAATTACAATCAGCAGGTCTTTAGGTCTAATGTGTGTCTCATGTAGCAGCATATAGATGGATCTTTCTTTTTTATCCATTCTGATACCATACATATTTTGATTGGAGCATTCAGTCCATTAACATTCAAGGTGACTATTGAAAGATATGAATTTAGTGCCATTATGTTACCTGTAGAGTTGGCGTTTCTGGTGATATTTTCTCATCCTTTCTAGTCTTTAATGCTTTGTGGGGTTTTATTTGGGGGGGGGGGCTTTCTGTCTCCACCCAAAGAGCCCCCAGAGCAGGGCTGATTTAATGATCACAAAGTCCTTTAGTTTTTGTCTGGGAAACTCTTTATCTCTCCTATTCTGAATGACAGCCTTGCTTGATAAAGGATTCTTGGCTGTATATTTTTCCTATTCAATACATTGAATATTTCCTGCCACTCCCTTCTGGCTTTCCAAGTTTCAGTGGATAGGTCTGATGATAATCTTATGTGTCTACCCTTGTAGGCTAAGGATCTTTTGTCCATGGCTGCTTTCAGAATTCTCTTTGTGTTTTGTAAATTTCACTATGATATGTTGTGGTGTTGACCTGTTTTGTTGATTTTGGGAAGAATTCTCTGTGCCTGTTGGACTTGTTTCTGTTGTGCCTTCTTGTTTCTTCTTGTGTCTGTTTCCTTACCCAGATTAGGGAAGTTCTCAGCTATAATTTGTTCAAGTAAACTTTCTACCCTTTTTCCTGCTTTTCTTCTTCTGAGACTCCTATGATACAGATATTGTTTCACTCGATGGAATCATTGAGTTCCCCAAGTCTCCCTTTGTGATCTAACAGTTTTCTTTCCTTCTTTTCAGCTTCATTATTTTCCATTATTTTATCTTCTGTATCATCTATTCTCTCCTTCACTTCTTCAGTCTTCACTGTAATTCAGTTATGTTGATTTTGCATCTCAGTTATAGCATTTTTTTTTATTTTAAGCTGACTAGTTTTTAGGGATTTGATTTCTGTAGCCAAGTTTTCTCTGGTGTTGTCTATGCTTTTTTCAAGCCCAGCTAGTAGTCTTATGACTGTTGCTCTAAATTCTTATTCAGATATATTGCTTATATCTGTTTTGAGCAAGTTCCGAGCTATGATTTCTTCTTGACCTTTCTTTTGGGGAGAATTCTTCCATCTTGTCATTTTGGCTAAGTTCTGTCTTTTGCATGTTTTGAAAGCTTATTATGTTTCCTGCACCTGAGAGTAATGCTACATTAAAAAGAGGTCATACACTGTTCAGGGTCTGGCACTTCAGGAAGTATTTCTGGTGTATGCAGTGTGCCCTCTGCTCTTGGATTTGGGCTGTGCTTTCCCGCTGCTCAGTCCTCTACAGAGCTCCTCCTTGCTTGCAGTGGGGAGTTTCTGGAACTTTAACTGGGTGTGCTTTGAAATGTTTGTTAAAATAAGCCTGGGGAAAAAAAAAGGAAAAAAAAAGCCTCATCTCCCTCAAAATTAAAAAAGAGAGAGAAAGAAAAGGCAAAGAAATGAAAAAACAAACAAACAGACTGTCAAAAAACTATAAGCCTGATTCCAAAGAAAAAGACTTGGTGGGAGGGAGAAGCAGCAGCCTGATTCCAAAAAAAAAAAAAAAAAAAAAAAAAAAAAAGGGAGGAAGAAAATGAATAAAACAAACAAGAAACTATGACCCTGATTCCAAATGAAAGAAGAAGAAGAAAAGGTAAGCCTGGTCCTATTTCTACCAGAACTGCAGATGCTGCTTTGAAGCATTTGAATTTCAGTGCACTTGGAGCATGGGGGTCTTCTGGAGGAGAGATCTGCTGCTTTGGCTGAGAGTCATTCTTGTCCCAGTAAATAAGCAGTTGCCAGCCACAGAGAAGCAGGGTTTGGTGTAAGCAAAGGGTTTGGTGTAAGAGTTTGGTGTGAGGTTTGGTGTAAACAGGTCCCACCTCCACTGGGGGCTGTTGTGTTGCTCTCTGAAGTCCCAACATGTTGGTGTTGGGGGGGAAATGGTGCCACCCCACTCTCTTTTCCCTAGACAGGGGATCTCACACACACCACACTGTTCAGGAAACCCTCACAGAATAGCGAGGGCAGTCAGCTGGCC
The DNA here is from genome assembly GCF_023721935.1 of Panthera uncia. Taxonomy (NCBI): domain Eukaryota; kingdom Metazoa; phylum Chordata; class Mammalia; order Carnivora; family Felidae; genus Panthera; species Panthera uncia. The sequence continues at coordinate 51,301,349 of NW_026057584.1, read as the reverse complement.
CTGTATGACAGCTCTACTGCATTTATTTATTTATTTATTTATTTATTCATTTCCTTTGGTGAATAGCTGGCATTTAAAACTCGAAATCTTAAAGGACCCGGCACAGCGCAGGCCCACCTCCTCTTTTAGAGTAGAGCCTCTCCACGTTGTGTCTGACGTCTTTTGTCCCAGAAAAAATAGTCCCACACCTGCATGGTTCATGGAATCTATGGTGTAGCACCGCTAAAAGCAGTAACAAGGTTATATGCCCTCTGTGTGTGCCTCTGCCCCCTTCCTACCCCCCTACCTACGAAAGGCCTTTTGCTAGAGCCTACAGGGTCCTTTGTCCTTGGAGAGGCAATATACCCTCTTCCAAATGTGCTCCAGGAAGGGAAATGTTCTCTGCTATTGTGACTCAGGAGATCCCTAAGCCACACTTGCACTCAGAGGCCAGTGCCCTCCTCCCCAGGAACACTCCCACAGCTGTACTCTGGAGAAAGTCATGCACTTCCAAAACCTCAAAATTTGACCTACATGTGCTCTTTGCAAAAAACCTGTGACATTTAGTACCTCTCTCTCCCCAGTGCATGGTCCTGAGAGGGTTTCCTCTTGTGCAAACCCAACACTGCACTCTCTCAACCTCTCTTTTCTCTCCCTTTTGTCTCTCCACGGACAAGTTTCCCTCCCCTCTGAGGCACCACTATTTTCCTCTTCCCCAATTCACTTCCATGCACCTTGCATCAGCCATGCTGTCTCCCTCCAACCATGGAGATCCTTCTCCCAGTGTCCTTTTCCCAGTGTTCCAAGTGATCTTACCTCAATATAGCTGTGTATGAGGGACAAGTAGAGCCTAGGGTCCCCCTACTTCTCTGCCATCCTAACTCCTAGGGCTTCTAAGATTCTTCAGGGTGTTCTTCCACAGTGGTCTCAAAAGAAACCTAACTATGATGTGCTGTTTTTGTCAAAGGTCAAGGCAAGGTTGTGTCTTTTGTTTACCAAAGTACTCTTGCTGATCATGGAGATGGTATTTGTCTTACTAAATTTTATGTAATAGAGATTTTTTAGAAATACCTTTAGCCATAAATCCCAGCACAAGAAGACTGCATAGTTAACAGGCTCTATTAGAAGCAGTTCATGGATAATGTGAGATAAAGCAGGAAGCAAGCAAGTATCATATCAACTGTGGTCAGTAGAAATAGTCAATATTGCCAGAATCCTATTCAAATACTGAGAAAAGATTATTCCATGTGTTTCCTTTTATTCACTTCAACTATGTTAGTTTAAGAACGTGAATTCAAGTTTAAATATATCTGAAATACTTCCCTTTGCATTTGGCATTTTGGCACTGGAAACCAGTGTCACAGCAGGTACATATTTGGAATTGTCTCAGACCCTCTGTGAAGTATGTTCTTCCCTGTGCAGCATGCATTTGCAATGTCAACAGTAGCTAAGTACCAGTTGAGCTACATTCCTTGTAAAGCAATCTAATTATGGCAAACTTGAAGACCTGAGCCCTGGTGATAATTTCCAGAATGAAGTGTTCACAAGATGAAATGGAAAAGCATCAGCAGGTCATCCTTTTCTCTGTCATCCTTGTTTATGAAAGCCTAAAAATGTGAATGAGTTTCCATTGTTTGTTTCCCAAGCTTCATAGAGACACCATGATCTACTGTTTGAACAACTAGTTACTTTTTCTGGATTCAAAGTCACTTACTTACAAAGAAACAAGCCTAATTTGATCCAATGATTAATTCAAGACTTAATGTTGAGTAATGGTGGAACCTCACTTTTTAGTTGCATTTGATTACTTCAGTTTTGTACAGTTTAACAGAGTCATTATGTGTCAGATCTTTATTCCTGATTTACTTTGACGGGATAATATTTTCATATTACTTTATGTTTATTTCCTTAGTATTTTTCTCACTCCAATTAGAAGACAGCAGCCAAGACTTATAATTGCTTGCTCCGGGGTTGTGATTTAGGGGCTGATTCTCTAACACTAGAGGAGAGCCTGCTGTCCTGGATTCTGCACTCAAGAGGATTCCACTCTGGCTTTCATCTTTTGACTGTTTTGAAGAAAACCCACTAATACCACAAAACAGCAACCACAATCCTTCCAAGACAGGGTCTCTGGAGAAGTGGGAATGGTGTAGGCTGAATATTCTCAGACCAGATACATCCACTGTTCAACTCTTATGACTTATGTAGAACACAGGCTTTCAGAGAAGGACTTCTTTAGAAAGAAGCCCAAACATCCTTTTAAGATTATTCTCAGAAACTTTGTCAACTGCAAAGTTCTTACAGAAGTAAATAATCTAATAGAACTTTCTACCTCTAGGTAAGAAGGAAGTTAGGAACTCCAGACAAAGGATAATGTCCAAACCAATTTGAGGTGGGGGGGAGGGCGGTGGTTCTTAAATTTGTAATTTTCCCATGTTTTAGTTGTTTTTTATATCATCTGTTTTCCTAAAATGAACACCAGGGACACATATGAATTGAAAATTATCTGTGTACTTGTTCTGGGAATCAGCTAGTGAGATTGTGCCCAGTGTGGAGATATTCTTGGGAGATAAATCTAAGGGACAATGTGGAAAATAGAAATTGAAAATAGAAATTCCCAAATGAGTTTTTAATTCATTTATTGTGAATTAAATGTGCAGAACTGCAGATTTTTCTTCTCTAAAACGGAGCTTGCTCATCATCTCTGCATTTGATACTCATCAAAATCTAATTTTCAAAAAAATAAAAAACATGGCTCTTCTATAAATATAAAACTAACAACCGTCAAAGTTGATTTAGTTCATTACTGAGGGAACCAGAGGGATAATAAAGCTAATTGAAAAATGTACTGGACAGGCAGAAATACTGTAATTGAAAAAAAAAAGGAAAAAGAATATAGAATAAGATTGTTAAACTGAATTCAAAAAATTGTGTTTTAATTTTTTCTACTATATAGAAACCATTCACATACCTATAGGACAAATTCATTTGCAATGCTAGTAAGGAAAAATTATTTGAATGCTATCAGTTTTTCTAAGTTAACATTTACTTTTTTTACAGTTGTAATTTACCCTAATTAATGGAAATTGTACGTCAAAACAAAACTATATACCCTTAAAGAATCAATCTTTTTCCTCTTCCCCCTTTGGAATTTTTCTTTTTACTACGCTGATGCAATTAATTATATTTTCTCTCAAAATGAGAAATGCAGAGATTTTTTTTTCCTAAGTTGTGATTCTAATAAGGGAATGAAATTATGACACAAATACGTTGGCATTTATGCAAATTAAAAACCACTATCTATGTTACTTTTTTTAATTTTGAAAATGTGTTCAAAATAGCTAATGAAATTAAATGGTTATGAGTCTAAATACAAAATTCATGAAAAATTATAAATCATAAATTTGAAAATAAACGCAAAAGCATAAAGTCAATGATATTGTAATAGCGTTGGTGAAAGATGGTAGCTACACTTGTGGTGCACACAGCATAAAGTATAAACTTGTGGATCACTAAGCTGCATACCTGAAAATAATGTGGCACTGTATGTCAACTATACTCCAATTATAAATAAATAAATAAATAAATAATAAATAAATGTTTTAAAATAAAGCTCAATGCATAAAAATATAAATGTCAAAAATTTTGTCACTCTGCTATAAATTAATAGATGAAGATGGAAGAAAAATTAAAATATTAAATCAAAGGTTCATAAAATTCTGAGAGTTTAATTAATCATAAGAAACAATATTATTCAATTTTTAATTACAATTAAAGGAAAAAAGTGCCCTTGTATACTGGTTAGTTAAATGACAAGGTTGTTTTTGTGTAAATTGTTGCAGATATTGAAAATGTCTTTTTTGACTTTTATTTAAGGTAATATGAAGTAACTTCAATGAGCATTGTGGTGCTCTAAGAGGATGCTTTCTAAATGAGGGCACCGTTGTTTAATGCAAAATTTCAAAGGTGTATAGTGATTCTCTGGTAATATCTCAACATATAAATGATACCAATTCTATTCCTTACTCCTCAACACTGGCTGCTTTTAAGATTTTCCCTCAATACTAGTTTTCAGCAATTTGATTATGATTTGCCTTGGTGTGGTTTGAGTTTCTTGGATGAGATTCTTGGATATGTGGGTTTATATTTTCATCAAATGTGGGAATTTCTTAGTCATTTAATTTTTTTTTTTTTCTGTTCTCCTACCCCTCCTTTCCTTCTGGGACTGCAACTACATGTATGTTAAACTTTTGATATTGTTTCTCAGGTCACTGAGGTTCTTCCTGTTCTCCCCACCACCACCACCACCACCCCCCAGGCATCCCTCTGTGCTTCATTTTGTGTATTTCAATTTCTATGTCTTCAAATTCATGATTTTTTTCTATATTATCTAATCTGCCATTAATATAATTCAATGAAACTTTTAATTGGCAAAATCATATTTTCATCTCTAGAGGTTCCATTTGGTTCTTTTTATAGCTTCCATTTATAGCTCTCCTCATTGTGTTTATGTTTTTCTTTGAATCTTTAAACATATTTATAATAACTGTTTTAAAGTTCTTGTCTTCTGGGGAGCCTGGGTGGCTCAGTTGGTTAAGCATCTGACTCTTGGTTTCAGCTCAGGTCATGATCTCAAGTACATGAATTTGAGCCCTGTGTTGGGTTCTGTACTGACAGTGCAGAGCCTGCTTGGGATTCTGTCTCCCTCTCTCTCTACCCCTTGCCTGCACTCTGACTCTTGATTTAGGCTCAGGTCATGATCTCACACTTCACAAATGGGAGCCCTGTGTTGGGCTCTGCGCTGACAGTGCATAGCTTGCTTGGGATTCTCTCTCTGTCTCTCTCTCTCTTTCTTTCTCCCTTGTTCTCACACACACACTCTCTCAAAATAAATAAACTTAAAAAAAAATGTTTGCCTTTCAGTTTTTCATACAGGTCGACAGTAGCCTTTAAATCCACTGCTATCCCTGAATCTTCTGGTTTCTCTAATGAAATGCCATGTGTATTCAGACTGATGTGAATTCCAATGATTCCCAGGTTTACATAAGTTCTGAGGATAATTTAATTTACACTTCCTAGTAACTATCTTCTCCCAGCAGTTGTTTTTTGTCTGGCCATGTTGAATTTCACCTTACACTCCAAAGACCTCTATGCAGATTTCTAGAGCTCATTCTTTTCATAGCTCCCTCTTCTCTGGTAAGCCTCCCTGCAAATTCTAGCTGCCTCAGATTCCCTCATCTTTAAGCTCTGTCTTCTCAACTGATTGTGACTGCCAGCATCTGCTTGTGTTTATCCTCCCTGGACGACAGTCCAGAAATTGCTAAAGCAATCATAGGGTTCATCTTGGTTAGTTCTCTTCTTTCAGAAAGCACAGTTATTCAATGTATAAAAACGCTTGTTTCATCCATTTTGTTCAGTTTTCTATTGTTTGTAATAGGATGGTAAGTTCTGTGCACAGTTGTGCTTTGGTACAGGATACATTAATTTAAAAAAATTTCAGAAGAACGACACTATGCCAACAAAAATAAGTGTTTCCTTACATAAATACACCATGGTATATTGGAATAGTAGAATGCCAACAAATGGTAGCAGCCACTGTGTATGAACGAAATAGACCACCTTCCATTGTTGACTAGAGCCTATTTCAGCTTTGTTAGTGTTTCAGATCTGGTGAGATTGTCCACGATTCCCATTCAATGCCTGGTTTAGGGGACTCCTTACAGTCTTCTGCTAAGGGTTGCAGCAACTCCAACTTGAGAATGTGGAAATTTCTGCGGATGGAAGGGATGGTGCTGCACGCAGGGTGCTATCATAGGTCTTCTCAGTCTAAATATTCCTGATTGCTTTCTAATTTATGGCACCCATGCCAGTTTGGCATGGAAAATTCTTTGAGGCTGCCTCTATTAGAATTCCAGGCCCTAATCAAATGCAAGTTCCTTTTGCCCATAGAACTGAGCTATTTGAGAGTTTTCTGCCTTATTCGTTGTCTAATCCACTCTCCTCTTCACTTGGGGAAGAGGCAGGGCAGGGGGCTCTCTAGAAGCTCATCTATGACTCACTTACTTGCTTTACTCACCCTGAAGATCCTTTCCACATGCTCTGGACTGAATTGTGCCCCCCACCCCCGAATTCATATATCAAAGCCCTAACCCCCAGACTGGCTGCATTTAGAGTAAGGAAGTAATTAAGGTTGAAGGAGGCCATAAGAATAAAGCCTTCATCCAACAGGATTAATGTCTTTATAAGAGGAGACACCCACATGCTTGATCTCTTTGCCAGTGAGGGCACAGAGAGAAGGTGACAATTTACAAGCTAGGAGGAGGAGCCTCACCAGGAACTCAATAGGCTGGCACCTTGTTCTTGGACTTAGCACCCTCAGAACTGTGAGAAACAAATTTTTATTGTTTAGCCTCCCAGTCTGTGATATTTTGTTACAGCAGCCCAAGCAGTCTAAGGTATCACACCTAATGGAGGTTTTGTTATTTTTTTGTTTCCTTTCTTTGGGCTAGAAAATTGCCTTCCTGACACCTCCTATATTTTTTTCATATTTAAAGGTTTTCAGATAAAAACGCTTTTCTCAGTCTTCCAGAAATTTTTTCCTAACATTTAAAGGAAAAATTATGGAGTTAAAAACAAGCAAGAAATCCACATTAAAACAAAAACAAATACAAAAACTTTCTCTATCTCAATCTCTTGCTTGCCTCTTGAAATTGAAGACCAAATTCAAGACTGTCCTTACTGAATATGATTTTGGGAACCTAATTCTGAAAGCCAAAAGCCAAACTCTGATTACCAACTCTTTTTCCTTTTCAATCATAACAACCTTAATCCTCTCAAAGGTAATGAACAGCCCTAGTTGAATGAGGATAAGATTACACAGTAAAAACAACAACAAATACAAGGAAGTGCCAAAAAGAAAAGCATAGTAATGTAATTCAAAATATTACTTCATTGCACAAATGTAATACAGATTTCCTACCCAGGCATAAGAAATAATTGAGAAGAGGGTCGCCTGGGTGGCTCAGATGGTTAAGTATCTGACCCCTCATTTCAGTTCAGTCATGATCTCAAGGTCATGAGAACCAGCTCTGGGGCATGGAGTTTGCTTAAGATTCCCTCTCTCCCACTCTGCTGCTCTCTCTCTGAAAGAGAGAGAGAGAGAGAGAGAGAGAGAGAGAGAGAGAGAGAGAAGGACTAAGTAACAATGGTTAAAAAAAAAAAAAAGCAGCACTCTTTTCTAAGCTACTTCTCTTACCTGTCTCTATCCCTTGGTATTGCTAGAACTCCTATGATAAAGTTCTCTTCTCTGGCAGGGTTTTCTGGTATAGAGTTCTTATGAGTAGTACCTGCATGGCCCCCACATGGTCTCAGGATTGCCACCTGTCTGACATTATCTACATCTTACCTTGGAGTATGATACAGGGTTTGCTGAGGTCTCCGTGTCTCCTCTTTGTCCTGAGTTCAGGTGAGCAAGGGCTCCTTTAGATGAGCCTACTAATGGTGATAGAAAGTGTACTCCCCTTAGCAATATTATTATTGTATGTAATTTCTATGTAGAAAATAAACACTTTCTATTTTTCAGGTCCTATTTGTATTACCAGATGTGACATTTTTCTTGATATCCTCTTTAATTTCTTCAGAGATTTAGATTTAGAACAATAACCTTCATTGGCAGAGTTAGAGGACAACCCATATGGGATCCCATAAGGTCACCTGGAAATACCATCTTTTACTACAAAATCAGCCAGTTTCCTATGATTCAATTCAAGCATCTTCCTATTCCTTTCCCTGAGTTTTGTGCATATCTGCTATATTCACTAAGAGGTTTTAAGATTGCTTTTATCCTCAGTTTGGAGGGATTTAAATCTTGGATTTTTTTTTTCTAGAGTCCTTTTATAATGTCCCCTTAGGGAATATCAGAATTGCTTGCAAATAGGGGCACCTCTGTGGCGGCTGGGTTGGTTAAGTGTCTGACTCTTGATTTGGGCTTGGGTCATGATCTCACCGTTCATGAAATCAAGCCACATGTCAGGCTCTGCTGACAGCACAGAGCCTGCTTGGGATGTTCTCTCTCCCTCTCTCTGCTCTTTCTCTCTCTCTCAAAATAAATAAATAAACATTAAAAAAAAAAGGGATTGTTTGCAAATATACTTACTGACAGTTTGTCCTGACATGTTAGGATTTTGGGTGAACATACAAATTAGATCTTTCTGGAATCCGATCCAAGTTGATCAAAATGATAGGATTTTTGGCTCATATAAATGGAATTTGACATATAAGTTGGCTTTAGGGTTGGTTTGTCAGCTGCTCAATCATGTCTTCAAGGTTCAGTTTCTTTTTATCTCCCCTCTCTGTCTCATGCAGGTTCAGCTTCTTCTTAAGCCTGGTTCTACTTCATGGTCACAAGATGGTTGTGTTAACATCCTTGGGGAATGTGTTTCTCTAGGCACATCTATGGAGATAGAAGGGATCGTTTCCAAGAGTGTTCTTCTCAGGAGGGGGAGGACCTGTCCTTTGATTTGGTCAGCCTGAGATGAGTCATTCTGGAACAAATACTGTGACCAGGAGAGGGACTCTTGTGTTCATTAGTTTAAGCTTCAGTCACTCTTCCCACTGCTACTGTGAGATACCCAGTGGAGGTGAAGATATCAGAATGAATATTTCATTCATGACTAAGGAAAAGGGAGAGTAATGTTGGGAGGCTAACCACAATGCCCAGCATATCTATTTCCTCAGAAGAGAATAAATGTCTTGAAAGGGGAGAAAAACACGCTAAGTATTCACTTATGCTAGGCCTCATGCCAGGTAATACATGTATTTCTAACACTGTTGGGGAGTGTCTACCCAGCCTATTACCTCCTTTCTTTGTGAATTTCCCTGCCTTCAGGGAGATTCTGATAACCCACCCATTGAACAAAGATGACTGGATCAGGGACAGACACCTGGTCCAGACTAGGCCAATTATCTTTCCTCTCTAGAAATTTTGAAGTGGGATTCAAACTAGTTAGTCTCTCTGCTGGTCTGTGGGAGCACACATAAAACATTGGAAGCTGTGGGGTAGCTGTTTTTTATATGTGCACAGAGAAACAAAGACAGTTTAGAGAGATTCTGAGCAGGGAGAAGCAGAGTTAAGGTTTGACACTAGAGAAAAGCTTCCTTGGTTCTTGATGACCTTCACATGCATGGTCCAGTTACTACTTAAGCCTACTATTCATGTAACACGTTGTTAAAATGGAACCCAAAGAACAATGTAGTAGATTCCAAAGAATACTTCTCTCCCCCCACCTAATGCCCTGGATACTAAAGTGAAGCGCTGGACCACCCGTGCATAATGTACTGAGGGATAACGAGATGCTCCTGCCACCTTGATCATGCACTGCAGCTCATAAGACAGAAAAAAGCTGATTAGACAGATGTCCTTGTGTGAACTTGGTGTGATATTCTCTGCTCCCTCCTCATGAGAATAGGATGCTTTCCTTTCACAACTAGCTGATGAGTGAAAACTCTGAGGCGATTTTAGTTTCTGTGTCCTGGAGATTGAGGGAGATAGACAATGCTGTTTGACTTAAGTCTGAAAAGTCTAAAGTCAAGAAGTGTATAGCAAATCCACTGGGGTAGTATGCACTTCTACTCAAATTGGCTTGTGAGCACAAAATGAGACGCTTTCCAAAAGTGAGCTGGCCCGGGTCATCTTAACAGAGAATCTCTTCTGAGAGGACTCCTCAGTGGGTTACGATACATAAAGAAATGGTGAGTTGCTGAATGCTCAGAGCAGAGCTACCCAGAGGAGGGCATGCCACGGGCAAAGGAATTTGGTGATCTTGAGTGAGAATCTCCAAAGAACAAAAATGTCCATCAGAGGAAAAGTCAGCAATGCTTCTACAGTCCTGAGGGCACTGAGGTCAGACTGCAGTACACCAGGCATGGAACCTGGTCCCTTTCCTCTAGTCCCTCTCTCCCTAGGTTGACTTTGGAGAGACCAAAACGGTGGCTTGCACAGTGAGAAAGCAGCAGAGGAGGAACTGCTTAAGCAGCCAACCATACCCACCACCTCAACTTGCTCTGAGGAATGAGGAAAGCTTGGCACTGAATAAGAGTTTATAGATATTTTCATTCTTTATTGAACTGGATGCCAGTTTTGTAATAATTAGACTAGACTGGAACTTTCAATACCAAAACATTATCTAAGAGTGAGTATAAAAACTATGGACAGACATACTAAAGTTTTATTTTTAACAGTGAGAAATAATACATTTATTTTCTTTTTACATTTTATTACTGACTGAGGTGTCATATAATCATTTTAATGATGCTGCCAGGTGAGTATTATTATGTCAGTAAGAATTCTTTTCTCCACTCTGTAATTGGGGAGCCCATGAAAGGGGAGCGACTCATGAAATGGACTTTAAAAGATGTTCACTTTTTTAGTAAGTGGAAATGAGAGAAAGGGAGTTCTGAGAGAGGAAGAAATGGAGAAGCAGAGGCTGGTGAGGGTGTAGCAGTCTAGAAGGTCTGGAAAGGCTGAGGATAAGTAAGTCTGAAAACATTTTAGAGTAATGTGGCAGATCTTTAACATCACTTTTTGTCTTGTCCCTCCTCTACAACTGCCTCTTTCTCATTCTCTGACAAAAAATGAAGGTATTCTTCCCATTTGATCACGTGAGAATGTCCAATTTGGAAAATAGGGATTATATGCTAGAATCTCACAAGGTAGAGGGGAAAACTGCAAGAGATTCTGAGATAGGTAGATCTGTTTTGAATACAGTACTATTGCAAGAACGTAGTATTTCTGAAACTCAATTTCCTTGTCTGTAGAGCTGGGAAATTTCTATAGGTCTACTGTCAGGGATACATAACATGAGAATGAGGCAGATCCATAAAATAATTGTGTGACCTTCAGTAAGTCACAGATGCTTAGGTCTAGGTCTCTTGATGTGCCCATTGTGTTGTCAGTGACACTTCATGTCAATGTCTGAAGCACAGTTGAGATGGCTTTTTTTTTTCAGTATCGTTTTCTTATAAATGCCCAATAAATGTCAAGCCTGACTTTTTGTGTACAAAATCAAACCATTTGTTTTAGTTACATAAGAAAGGTCCTTTTGGTGAGGGTAAGAAGGACATTTAAACTGAAAGTTATGTATAATTGGGCCTGAAAACTTTTAATGGCTCTACTTAAAATGAATAGAAAGGTACTTAGGGAAGGTAGCAGTTGTAGGCTTTCTTTTCTTAGGAAATCAATACTCATAAAACTCAAGGTTGGAGTTGAGAATTAAAAACCACAGTGAGTTTATTTTAAAACATGTAGTCTGTCATCTTTATTTTCCCTTTGGATAACATAGTGTTTATACCCTGAGGTCTATTTATGTTGCTGCAAATCTTTCACTGACTTTGAAGTGAACTTTATGTGGTGCTAGAATCAGAACCTTAGGGCTTAGAAATCATGAAGTCCAACCCCCTCATTTAAAAAAGGGTAAACTGAGGCCAGAGAGGAAAGTGAAAGTGCCTAACATCTCCTCCATTTCCTCCGAGTTGTGATGAGGAACCTCCTGTTGTTCTGAACCTCCAGGCCCAAATCCGATAGGCGAGAAGTCCTTTTCCTTTTCATCTTCCACCATGGGGCTTGATCTTCCGCTCAACCTGCATGGTGCCTGGCACTTAGCAGGTACTCTTTCTATAGTTCTTATTTGAAAAAAGGACTGTATTTCACTCTGAACAGAGTATTCTGTCCTCACCAGAGCCTAATTAGAAACTGTCTGCCATTCTTGGTGTGACTTAGGAGAATCACTGATCATGGTTAAAGAAAACAAATCCTTGATGCTCTTCTCCCAAATACATGCTTCGCAGACTTGCCTGTGTGAGAAACTGTTCTGTGGCCAATCCATGCCTGCAGTTTATGCATCCCACTCTTGTGACTGCTCACCTGCAGTTTCCTTTAAAACCATTTCCTAGGGGCTCTGTTAAGCGTCTGACTTCAGCTCAGGTCACGATCTTGCCATGGGTTCAAGCCCTGTCTCTGTGCTGGCAGCTCAGAACCTAGAGCCTGCTTTGGATTCTGTATCTCCATTTCTCTCTGCCCCTCCCCCACTTGTGCTCTGTCCCTGTCTCTTGCAAAAATAAATAAACATTTAAAAAAATATTAAAACCACCATTTCCTGTGTTCAGGGCATCTTACTGCATCCAGCACCTCTCATCCAACTAGCAAGCACACAGATGTGCTATCAAAGCTCGTTTTTGGGTCAGAGGACTACCTAGTTCTTTGGGGTGTCCCTTCAGGGTCCCTGGGAACGAACTGCATTTATGCTTATATTTTAAATCTGGCTGAACCAAACTTCTAGTATTTACAAAAACATGTTTAGTTCTTTTTGTGTGATTCAGATACAAATAGAGACTGATTTTATTTGTATAGGTATAAAGGTCATGTGGGTTGGGGAATGAGTCATAGACAATGCAAAAGTAAAACGAGTAAAGCAAACCAACTTAGAAGGTTTATAATTTTGGAGGTTTTTGTCTGAAGAGGAGATAGCTGAACCTCACACAGCAATAGGCTATTACATACTGGGTAGGAGAGACCAGCTGTTCCCCTCTCTCCTAGGGAGAGCACAGCAGTAATTAAGTTTAAAGGGCAGCAGTAGGCATTTTTATTGCAACCAGGTAACTTTCTAGAATTCCTACAATGAGAGAATGAGAACTCCGTGGAGTCTCTTTCACCTATTCTCAAATTCTTCCAATGCCAGCTCTGCTGTTCACTCCACCTGGTTCACAGATGATGTAGAGCCTTGGGTCCCAAATGGAACCCATGTGTCCAGTAGTCACTCACAAGGAACTGTCAGGAGCCCTGCGGGAGTTTAAATTGTCAGGGACGAGCATAGCACCATCTGTTGGGACATCACACCAACTACTATTATTACAGTGTTCCAACATAACTACTTAGTAAATAAAACTGTTAGGTATTTCTTTTTTTTCTTTCTTTCTTTTTTTTAATTCCAGTATAGTGAACACAGTTCACATTTATTTCAGGTGTACAATATAGCGATTCAACAATTCTCTACATTACTCAGTGCTTGTCAAGAGCACTCATCCCTTGACTTGCCTCCCCCATCAGTTTGTTCTCTATGGTTAAGAGTCTGTTTTTTGGTTTATCTCTTTATTTTTTCCTTTGTTCATTTTCCTTTTGTTCATTTGTTTTGTTTCTTAAATTCCACATATGAATGTAATAATATGGTATCTATCTTTCTCTGACTTATTTTGCTTAGTATTACACTCTCTAGTTCCATCCACATTGTTACAAATGGCAAAATCTTTCTTTTTAATGGCTCAATAATATTCCACTGTGTGTATACACACACACACACACACACACACACACATCACATCTTCTTTATCCATTCATCTATTGATGGACACTTAGGATGCTTCCATAACTTGGCTAAAAACATGTTTCAATAAACACAGGGGTACACATATCCTTTTGAATTAGTGTTTTCATATTCTTTGGGTAAATACCCAGTAGTGCAATTACTGGAACATATGATATTTATATTTTTAATTTTTTTGAGGACCCTCCATACCATTTTTCACAGTGGCTATACCAGTTTGTATCCCCACCAACAGAACACAGGGGTTCCTTTTTCTCCACATCCTTGCCACCACTTGTTGCTTCTTGTGTTTTTGAGTCTAGTCATTCTGACAGGTGTGAGGTGATATCTCACTGTGGTTCTGATTTGTTTTCCTGGTAATGAGTGATGTTGAGTATCTTTCATGTGTCTGTTTGCCATCTGTATGTCTTCTTTGGAGAAATGTCTGTTCATGTCTTTTGCACACTTTTTAACTGGATTATTTGTTTTTGACATTGTGTCAGTTTCTTTTGGTGTTGAGCGGTATACTATTAGGTATTTCTTTTGCCCTAGATACTAGATACTAGATGCTAGATGCTATTTATCTATGTATATGGATACATAGAGAAGTTTTTTTCTAGAGATGTCTCCTTAAAAATTACTTTGAAAAGGTTAAAGACATAGCTTTCACGTTACAGAATGTGGAAGCTGTGGAGTTCTCGAATCCTAATAGAGACCATGACGGAGGGAGGTGTTGATATGGAATCAATCTCATTCTAGGTGACCTTTGTCAACTTTACAAACTCTTTGATGACTTATTATCCATTTATAAAACAAAGAAAATAATGCAGATGTTGTTGAGGTTTTGTGTTTATAAAATATCCTAAGATGCTCAGATGAAAGGTGTGACTCACAGGAAATGCCAAGTACGAAAGAAACCGTCCCACAGATTCACAGCTGATCCCTTTCAGTGTGATGGAAACTTGATATTTAAAAACCTCCTTGATAAGAATGCTGTTCTCATCAGCTGTGCCTCTTCTCTGAAATTTGTTCCATTTTTCTCTCTCCTTTTCCATACCTTCAAATTGGTTGACATTTATAACTGCAAGGGAGTCATTGAGCAATTACTTAAGGGAGCCCTGCACAAATATAGTTTCTTTTCCACCAGGTAAAGGTCATGTGTGTATGTTTGGCTGTATTTATCCTTTCCTTTTCAGTATTTGTCCATCAAGGAAACAGATGTTAGAAAAATATCTGATTGTTTAATCTCTCCACTACCAACAGTTCTATTTTGGTCTGCAACACTCCTTTATTTTAGAATGTTTCCTAGGCAGTATATGGTAATTGAAAGAGATCAAAGTGAATCTACTTAATTTGCACAAGCCTTCCTAATAATATATTTTCATAAAACATGCCTGTGATCAGGTGACATTCATCAAATAACTAAGCCATTATTTGAGGGAACTTTGATTTGGAGAAAGGATCTTCTATGATATCTTTTTCATAAACAACACTTTTCATGATGAAGGAAATAAATCGATCCTCAATCATTTTAGGATACAGAGAGAAACACAACTGAATTGCTGGTGCTTCAGTCTAGCCTTTTTTCTAGGCACATATTTATGTTATACACATTTTTTTTTTGTTTTATTCACCTCATTGTGTGTCAGTTTCTTTTGTTAATGTTTATTACCATTTACTCCAATTAAGGCAATCATGCAATATTTAACACCTTTATTTTTTTGCACAAGCTATTTAAAAAGGTCAATCGAAGATTATTTTGGATACAAGTGAGTTGAAATTGAGAGATATAGATTTAAAATATATTATTTTGAAGATTCCTGTCTGAAATGTTACATAACTTAATGTTTATTGACTCACTCTGTAATTAATTCTAAAGCTCACACCACCAGCTGTTCACATTGTTAAAACTTAAAATGGATTTTGGGCAAAAAATATTTGATCAGCTGTTTTAATTGGAATAAGTAGTACTGACGTACTTTCCCACTGGATAACTGTACTAACTCTTACTAAGCAAGCTCCTGAAATCTCACTCAATTCATGAAGTCATCTGGGTTTCCTGTGGGACAGGTAGTAATTTACATTCTCAACCACTGAAAAATATTATAGTATAATATATAGTATATTATGACTTATTAAATCATAAAATGCATTCATTACATTGGTTATACATAGAATTAACAAACATTACTTAGTTCAGGGCTAGTCCTACGTAAAAATCACAAATGAGGTTGGATCATCCTCTGCTCAAAACTATTTCCGTTTTGGGTCTTCTTTCTTCCCTTTCTGCAGCCAAGTGATCAAAATCTGACACTGATGCTTATAGCCTGAGGAATGTGTCTCTCCTACCCTACTCAACTCACCTTTCCAGGCAAGGCCTGTGCTTCAGACCTTTCCTGAACATCATTCCTTGCCCCCATCATCACAGCCTTTGGTGGGTCTCCTGGTGGCTGAGGGACTTGTCAGATGACTGCATTGCTAATCATACTGCATTTTGCTAAATTGCAAATCATTGACAGATGTTTCATAAATCATGCCTCCCAGATTGTGTTCCCATTCAGTTAATGGAAACCTTTCAAGACCTTGATCCCTAAAAGGAACTGTTTGGGGTATAAACTCTAGGCAATAAGAAAATTGTGGTAAGTATTTGGAAGGGTAGCAGGAGAAAGAAATCTACATCCATATGATACTGGATTTCCAATATGACCATTGGGGGGTCTGATTCTCATTAGGTCTGATTCTCAAAGGAAGACTTTGACATGAGGATTTGTGAGCAAGAGATTTGTTAAGGCGGTACTTCCAGGAAAATCCAGTAGAGGCATACAGGAAGCCCAACAACGAAGGGAAAGAAGTTAAGCAAAAGAGCAGTTTTAGGTCAAGCTTCAGCCTGATCTTACAGGGAGCTATGCAGAGGACATTACATTTCAGAGCTTATCTTGTCTTGAGGAAAAGGAGCTGGGCTTTCACTCTTCCTCATCGGTCAGTCACTGGATGTAGGCTGCCCTCTGAGAGACACAAGTTCCCTGGCACCTCCAGCTCTATGCAGGTTTGGCCAAAGGGTAGTCTTCTGAAGATTACAGCTGTGTGCTGTCAAAAGTGCAACATATAGAAGCTGAGGGACTCATAAGGAAGCACAAGACTTATGAGGAGATCTAAAAGGATATGGGTGGATCACCTTCCATATCTGCTATAGCGCAGTGGGTGAGCAATGCCTATGCAGCCATACCTTGGGCAGTGGAACCTTCTTCCCAGGGGTAATTGCAACTCCAGATCAGGATATGGAGTAATACAAGCACCCCAGAAGTCTTCCTGGTACTGCCTCGCAATCAATAGACCCTTTGAAAAGGTAACCAGTTCTCTGATTATAGTTTTGCTTGCATGTTTTTTTTTTACCCTTTTATAAATGAATCTTACAGCATATACTCTACTGTGCCTGGCTTTTTTATTCAACTTATTGTGAAATTCATCCATGTTATAGCATCTAGTGGTAGTTCATTCTTTTTCATTGCTTTGGAGTATTCCATTATATGGCTGTCTCACAATTCATTTTACTGTTGCTGGGCATTTAGTTTGTTTCCATGTCACATACCCTGTATGTGATACATACTCCTTGAAGATAGAGAATAAACTAACAATATGACAAAAGGAAATCACAGCAGCCAATGTGAACTTCTCTAGCAGTTTGTCAGCCCCCAGCGTAGAACTTAAAGTATCCCTAGAGATAAGCTAGAGTAGTTTGCCAACATCCTCGGAAAGACTTTGGTGAGGCCCAGTGGACTGAACTGACATGGCAAAGACCCTCAGGTGTAACCATTACACCCAGCTATACAGACTCCCTAGAAGTTGCGGACTAGCAGCGGCTCAAAGACTGGAGGACCACCCATGCTGTACTTGTGGAGATACTGTTCCAGCTGGACTGCCAGAGGCTTTATCAGCCCAGAAGGCAGCCTGACTACAATTCTGGCCAATGTTTGTCACAGGACCACACGTGTGCCTCGCTCCTGGCATTTGATGCCTCCTTGCCAGATTCTCTTCCAAGTGGTTCATTAATTCCCTCTTCTACCTTTCTTGTGTAACTAACTTGTGTGATAAAGTTGTACAATACACAGCGTGATTCATGAATTTAATATTCGTGCTGCATGGTTTTTTGAAACATGTCTCAATCTCATGATTCATACCTGGCCTTGTGTTTGCCCTGCTTCATTCCAATTTGGGGCTATTATAAGTGATGCTGATATAAATTTCTTGGGAGTGTATTTTGAAGCCCAGATGTGTGCATTTCTGGGAGGTCTGTGGGTAAGTACCTGAGAGTAGAGTTGCCTGCGTGGACTGTGCATTTATTAAGCCTTGGTAGATACTGCCATTGTGCCCTTTCAATTCTCATTAGCACCGCATAAGAATTTCAGTTGCTCTGTATTCTCAGCCCCACTTAGTGGTCTTGGTCTGTAGCTTCTAACCATTCTGGGTGTGTAGATTGTTTTTTAAACTGGGGTTAAATTGAAAACTCACAGTTAAAGATTTTGTAGAAACTTTTGAAGATAGCAACCTCATTTTGATAAATGCTGATATTGGTGAGTAATTTGTCTTCTCACAAATAAAATTGCGGGTGCTAAATATTTCTTCATTCAACTGATAATTTTAAAAAGTTTTTAAGTCATTTAGGTGTGAATCAACAAGATCTCTCTTATATTGTTCATTGTAGAAATCAAGTGTTTTATCTGTTTGAATTTGGTCTGTGTAGAGCAAAGTTTAATGCTATCAACTAAGAAAATTTATAAGAAATATTTCATGTTGACTAGCTTTCACCCTAAAACTTTCTAGCTCCAATTTAAGACTATAGCATCCTGGCAGAAATATGTGGAAATGTTTTGATATCTGTATGAATGCAAAGAATCAGAAACAAGTCATTTAGCCTCAAATAGGAAAAAAACAAAATAAAACACACTTTCAATGAAGATGCATAAGACTATTAAAAAAAAAAGCTGTGATTTGCTATAGACTGAAACTTGACAGTTAGGCAGGAGAGAAATGTCTATTTGACCATGGACTAGAACTTGAAAAGGTTTACAGGAGTATGCCTGTTCTCAAACATCAATGTCACTGTATATCATTATACTAGCATTTCAGGACTTCTGCATTAATTATGTTTTTAATTTAGATAATCATGCTATAGAATCATGTGTCATTGAAGGAGGCTCCAATGATGTGTGTGTGTGTGTGTGTGTGTGTGTCTTTGATGGCAAATTTGTTCAACCACATTTTTATATGTTGATCTTTCTCCTTACAGCTGAAAAAGTCTTGGGGGCACCTGGGTGGCTCAGTCGGTTAGGCTTCCGGCTTCGGCTCAGGTCATGACCTCACAGTTCGTGAGTTTGATCCCCACATCGGGCTCTGTGCTGACAGCTCAGAGTCTGGAGCCTGCTTCAGATTCTGTGTCTTCCTCTCTCTTGCTCCTCCCCCATTCACGCTGTCTCTCTCTCTCTCTCAAAAATAAACATTAAAAAAAATTTAACAACTGAAAAAGTCTTGAAAAATTTAAAAATTTTTAATTAAATGCTTTTAATTAAATGCTTTTAATTAAATGCCGCCTCAAAAAACTGTATATAACTCTATAAAGCATCTGCCCTCAGCCCTTACTAGCTAACACTTTCCTTATCAGTTAATGCCTTATCAGAAATTTGTAGAATTAGCCACAAAGTAAATCACTGGGAAATCGTGCCTGAAAGAGGGAAAATCAAGAATAGTAGTGGAGAAGTGTCTGAGGGAAAAGAGAACTGCTCACACATCACAGAAAAGAGTAGGTTCTCCCATTTTACTGAAGTCTGGTCCTACTCATTTTAGGATGAGTGCAAATCATATGGTTTCTATGTGGAGGGTTTTGGGAGAAGATCAGTGGTCTGATAAACTCTATTGAGTTTTAATATCTAATTCATACAATCACACAGTGATTTAAACAGGAAGAGAATATAGGTGTCTTGTAGCTATGTTCTCTTTCCCAAATGGGAGAATTGGGGCTCAGAAAAGGGTTACAAACAACCTGAATGAGGGGCACCTGGCTGGCTCAGTCAGTGGAGCATGCGACCCTTAATCACAGGGTTGTGAGTTCGAGCTCATGTTGGGTGTAGAGATTACTTAAAAAAATAATAATAAGGGACACTTGGGTGGCTCAATTGGTTAAGCATCAAACTTTGGCTCAGGTCATGATCTCGTGGTTCATGGGTTCGAGCCCCACATTGGGCTCTGTGCTGACAGCTCAGAGCCCAGAGCCTGCTTTGGATTCTCTCTTGGTCTCTCTCTGTCTCTCTCTCTCTCTCTGTCTCTCTGTCTCTCTCAAAAATAAATAAAAATTAAAAAAAATAAAATACATAAAATAAAAACTTAAAAAAAGAAGAAAAAAAAAAGAACAACCTAAATCCCACGTAAAAAGTTTCCCATTATTCTAGAGTTTTATTTTCTCCATATACACCCCTCTCCCTCCCATCCTTCTCACCAGTTTCTATTGTTTTCCATTAACAGAAAAATAAGAATTCTCTCTTCCGTGAGGCCTCATGTTTTTCTATTTCTGTGCTCTGTTCATGCAGTCTCTCCACTTACAGATTACCACTACGATTACCCTGCTGTCATCCAGGAGTGATTTTCCAGCAAATGAGACTTATGTGAGCAGAGAACAATTACTCTAGTGTACAATGCAATCCATTCACGAAAGTTAAGAATGAAAACAGGCTCTAGCTACTGTTTTGTACCTATAGGAATTGCAGAGATTCTACTGAAATACATAGACATCAAAGAAAATGTTTCACCAGATAATAAATCCGTAACACAGCCTAAATAAAAAAGGATAAACTCAGCAGACCAGAAATTTTGAGGAATTTTTTGATGGTAAGGAACAGATAAATAGTGTCATCTAGCTGGAGAAAGCAGAAAAGAGAAAAAAATACAAAGGCTATAACTGGAGATGGCTCTACATTATTTAAGCATTTCCTAAAGAAAACTAGGAGAAATGTGCTCAGACTGAACAAATCAGAGAGGGAGGGGCCCCTGTGGACAGTTAGGGCAATTAATTAAAGACTTATTTGAATAGCTTGGGCCAGCTGGCTGCCCCCCGCCCCAACCCCCCAAAGCGGATGGCAATAGTAGTGTTTGCCTTGGGATAAATCCTAGAGGACTGTTTCATATACACAGTGAGTTACTTCCTTAGGAGAGAGTCCCTTGTATGAAGGTTGGGGCTGGAGATGAAGGAAAGCAGAGTCTGAGCTAACCTGGAACTTCTGAATCCACAGCAAAGATGGAAGGAAGGAGAACCACTTATTCTCTTTGTCCACAGGAACAAATTGGGAATGGGATAATCTGAAATGCGAGTTCTGACACAGGATACCCCCAGATAAGGTGTAACAACCAGCAGGGCCGAGAAGCCCTCAGACCCTAAATAAAAGTTATTTGCACATTTTCCCAGTGTGACCCCCCCTTCCAAACATCCAAAGCAGTCATCTACATTCAGAATTTAATGGCACCTACTGCAAAAGCGGTTCTCCTTTGATCTGATAAAATACATTTCAAATATCCTGTTATGATAAAGATACTCAACCACAAATATAAATAGCAACCCCAAACTACAAACTAATTGAAGAAACTTAACCATGTAAGTGAGTCATTCAAAATACTGAAAGGATCCAAAAAGTAGCATGAAGAGAAAAATACTACCTACATTTTGACACACCCCAATGTAATTTCAGAATGCCAAATCTAAAGACAAAATCCTAAAAGTTTCTCAAGAGAAAAAAACAGATTGCCTATGAAAGAGTTCTAATTAAAATCAGCAATCTTGGATACAGGTTGACAAAAGAGAAATATCATCAAAATTCTGAAAGAAAAAAAAAATTAACCTGGAGTTCTTTACCCAGCCAAACTCCCTCATGTGGGAGAGCAAAATATAGATTTGCTTTTTTAAATATGCAAAGACAGAGAATTTACTACCTATGAATCATTTTTTTAAAAATTACTGAAGAACACAGCTCAGCAAAACAGAGAATGAATCTAAAAAAGTAGGATATAGGAACAATGTGGGCAAAGAAACCAATAAAATGAAACCGCCAAAATATATTATAAAGAAAAAAAAAAGACACCCTGAAATTAAAATAAAAGATCCTTTTACCATCTCAGGTGAGTGAAGACTGGGGAGAAGGGCATGCTAAGTTTCTTGTTTTTCCAGGGGGTAGATGTTGAGAATGAATATTATTTATTACATTAATTATTAGTATAATTAATTTTTAAAAGGAAACAATGTATGAACAAAGACTCGTGAAAGCTCAGAGGATTCTGGGAAGACATTTCAGAAGAGGGGCATTTGAACAAGGTTCTATAGGAAGAAGTATATTTCAATAACAAAGGTGGGGTAGAAGGATATTCTGAACAAAGTGTCCCCATGTAAAAAGGGTGCAGCACTGTGCAAGGGCCTGGATTATTCGAGATAGAGTAAGAAGTTCAGTGGTGGCTGTAGGATGCATGGCCTGAGATGTGTCTAGAAAATAAGGTTTTTGAACCTTTTGTTTCTCTAATTTGCCAGGTAATGATGTAAGTTTGACTTCCTCATCATACTTTCTTAATTATCTACTCTTATCATCCATTTTGTTCCATGACTCATTATGTGCACTGGAAAATAAGGCTCAGCACATTACAACCTGATAGATATTTCATGTTCTTTCTGAATTAAGAATATCTCTTTGCTTCCAAAATCATTATGCATATATTATACAAACAGTATAGTGAGTCATATTCTCTTAAAACTAAGTGGTTAGAAAATCATAAAAAAGGTTTATAACATTTTGAACTCTCAAGAAAAAGAGACTGTGAGATAGCACTGATCATCCCCATAATAGGTTGCTAAGAAATAAATGTGATCAATAAGCAATTCTGATTTACAGACCAACTGATTTCCTGTCACTGCAGTCCAACACGACCAGGAAACCATGGCAAACGCCCTCAGCTGTTTAATATAGGTTTCATGTTCTTACTAAAAGGTTTGCGTTTACTGGAAGTGACTCATCCTAATCAGTGAATTATTCTATTTTTTTAATTTCCATTACTTAAGATTACTTGTGGATACGAATTAGCCTATGTCATGTGTGGAAACACAGGCAAACACTCAAGAATAGCTATCATGTGCCTTTTTAGATTCCACTCAGACCCAGAAGATCGCTAAACTGCAACATGAAGCCAAAAGTTGTAATCATCTTAAAAACGAATTTACTTTTGTGTAAATGGAAGTTAGAACAAAGAGCATACACAAAGTACCAGATGTGTAAGTAATATTTAGGTAGTAGGAATATAGATGAGCAGAAAAGTAAGACAGAAGAGAATGTGTATCAAGTTTTATACTGATAATAAAAAGAGGCAAAATGGTTAAGTGTTAAAGTACCAACTTAATTAATCATTTCTTGATTTAGTTTTTTTTTTGGAAGAAAAGGATTTTTGCCAAAGCAGATCTTTCTCTGATACTGAGAGCACAGGAAACAATTGGCTTCCTTCCACAGAGATGTTCTAATCAAATATACTTTTTAAAAAGGGAAAACATACTCAATATGAACTGAATATTCATTCATATAATACCATGACTTCACTGACTTCTATATTACATGCAACTTTCGAATCACATATATACTTAATTTACATCTTGTTCTCTTAAAAAAAATTGAGAAACTTGTCAATTCAATTACTATTAGCATCAGCTTTCTGTTTCTGGAGATTGATGAATTAATTTGTGGCTTATGCCGACATTTGCCTCCAGTCTTATCTTCCCTGTATCCTGCCTTTTAAGCAATCTCCTAAGCATTAGCATTTTACCCGAGGCAGGAAGATTTAGGGATAAGAGATGAGACTTAAGTCAGTCAATTATGCCACCTTGGAGTACTCCTAACACAAGGTTTATATATACATGTATAGAGTTTTAGGTTTAAAAAATCATTATGGAAAGAAAATTGGAACCAATATCTAGAGTTGGTTTGAATTATGTATGTGCTGTTTGTCACTCATCCCACAGGAATCTGAGATGGGTGTGCATATTAATTAAAGTAACATACAGAAGATTATACTGTGAGACTGTTTCTTACTTGTTATATCCATTTCAAATTGGATTTCACAGAGTATATTTGCAGGTAAGATAATGTTAAAACATTTGACAGAACCACCAAAAATTCAATGAAAAAATCTTATCTGCTTTTTTATGTCATTACAGAACTTAAGTTCTATTTTTGGTCACAAATTGTAACTGGAAGAAACTTTGGTCATGCCTCTTCTACAAAGATTTAGTATCCACTCTGAGATGTGATTTTTCTAGAATTAAGATAAATCTGAAGCATATCAATCACAACCTTACACACAGGATGGGCCCTTCCTAGAATTCCTCTGGGGAACTCAGGTTTTCTAGCTGTGTCCTGGGTTAGAAGAAACTGTGAGACAGTCCAAGCACGAAGGGGTGAGAGGGGAGATGAACTGAAGCAACAGTGGAAGGTGGCTTTTGGGTGTCAGAATCCCCTAAACTGAGAAGCACAAATCAGAACCCTCTCTGGTTCCCAGAATTAGGTTGGCGGCAGCAGCTGGCTGGGATCTACCTGATAGGCTACTAGGTACACCTGAGTATCCTTTAAAAGATTAAATACATTTTATTTTATTTATTTTTAAATGTTTATTTTTGAGAGAGACAGAGAGTGAGTAGGAGAGGGTCAGAGAGAGGGAGACACAGAATCCAAAGCAGGCTCCAGGCTCTGAGCTGTCAGCACAGAGCCCAAAACAGGGCTTGAACCCACAAACTGTGAGATCATGGCCTGCGCCGAAATAGAACGCTTAACTGAGCCACCCAGGTGCCCCAGAAAAGATTACAAAGATTTTAAAGTAAAGTGCCTCACCATCTCAGGAGTACAGTCTCTCCCTGTCTTCTTCAATCATTTAAAAATAATCTCTCAATAAAGGTAGGGCACAAAATGTTTTTCCTGATATCTGTAAAATGAATGAAAGGATTTAAGAGTCTACCAAAATTTTTATGACAATCAAGATTGTGCCTGACATCAATCAAAGTTACAAGACACTTACCTTAGGTGACTCACAAAACCCTACTTAGAAAAATTATGAATCTAAAATCTTGGCAGTAATTGATATTGATTGTTCTCTAGCTGGCATTTGATGACATGTTTAAGGAACTAAATTGAAGACAGTATTTTACCTGGGAGTTATCTGTTGCCTATTTTGTTTTCTTCAGAATGTATTGTCCATTTAAATTTCTCTTTTGAAAGGCGTCTTAAAAAGTAACACTGGGCAGGACTTTGAGAAAACTTGTTCCTTCAAGCTTCTCTGACTGATAAGTATTATCTGAATATATTTCACACTTTGTCTGATCACATTTTTGTATGTATGTAATACCATTTACATTTCGAACATTTCTTTTGAGTAGAAGACTTGAAACTCCTTAAAGTTTAAGGAGCTTCATTTTCTTCTGTGTTAATTCTCTTTCATTCATTCATTCATACTATCATAATTATGCAACAATAAAAGTAAGGATATGTTTTACTTGTTACGCATAGCTTAGAGAATGAAATCAACAAAGCTAAACAAGAAAATAATAGTGGTCTTCAAGGAGATTATAAGAAAACAAATTGCTCCTGATGTTTTCCTAATTTCATTGTAGCTTATATGCATTATACTGCATACATCAGCAAGTATATTAGAAATGCTTTTGTGTAGTTACAGTCTTTCTTGCAATATTGCTCTTATAGGTCAATATAAAAGTGTTAAAAACTGTGTTCTTTTGCATTTAATAGGTGAAGTAAATTCAGTATGCTTATGGAAACAATGATCTCATCCAAAGCAGTTTGTCTTTAATTAAAAGACAAAATACCATTTTTTGAAAAACTATTTTAGTTTAATTTTTCTGATTTTAGGGAGTATATAAAATAATCTCTTTATACATGAAAATTAAAACCTTTTAAAGAAAATATTATTTTAAAAATTATCTTTGTTATTATGAAAGCGGATTTTTACTACAAAATTAATACTTGCCCATTATATAAAATACAGAAACATAAAGAGCAAAGATAGGATCTATAATCCCATCATCTGAGATAATTCCTAGTAACATTTCAGAAGAGGTTATCCCAAACATTTTTCTCACATCACACACAAAAATACAAATATGTGTCTATGTATATATATATCAATATGTGTTTTATGCATTGTACTTGTGTGTGTAGGTGTTTGTGTGTATATACCCAAATAAATATGTAATGGAATTACATTAGACATACTTTTTTTTTTTAAACTTAACTGTGGTTAACAATACACCATGAAAAATATTTAATTACTGAAAGCCATACCAACAACCAAGAGTGTGATTTTATCTCACTGCGTCATCAAAAATTGGTAAAATGTGAAGAATTTTACAAATGGACTGTTTATGCATTCATTTCCTTATTTGTCTTAAGAGGAAAATTTCTATGGCCTCCTAGAAGGAAACTGGCCTACTATTTAGGAACCGTGAGTAGTAATTCCATAACAGAAAATAGACGCATAATCTGAAATAAATTGCCTACATTTTATTGTCTTCAATTTAAATTATATTTACATTTCTTTTTAGAAATTTTCCCCTCTCTCTTATTTTCAGCCTCTCTATTGGCCACCTCCTTGTAACACAGGATATACTCGAGTCTTGTTCATCTATGAAACAAACCTAAAGATCCCCATTCTCACTCTTGCTGTCTACTGTTAGGTCCTGTGTTTGAAGGAGGCTTTTTTTTAACTGCCATGGTGTTTTTTGTTTGTTTGTTTGTTTGTTTGTTTGTTTTGAAGGACTAGTTTCAATTTTTGTTTTCACTTAGATAATCTCTCACTCTCTCCCTCAGTCTAGTTACTAAAATTCAACAGATATTTTTTAATGATCACAATTACATCCTCTACCATTATTTTTTAGTGCTGATTACAATGCTCCTAAATAAACTATCTTCAACTTTGATTTCCATGTTATGATTCTTCCCTGATCTTCTTACCTCTATAGATTTTTGTTTTTCATTCTGTCTTGCCTTTTCTCTTTAACCTTTGGGATTCTTAAAATTTTTGACTTCCTACTCTGCATTCTACATACGGCTTGGATTAATTTATCTACTTCCATGTTCCTAATTGCTTAATTGATAATAACTCATATATTTATATGTATATCTTTATTAAGACAGACCTTGCTTCTGAGTTATAAACACACATATAAAATGGCCAGCTGTAAGAAGTAATAATGATTTTAAAAGTAGCCAACAATTACTGAGTTTTGCCTCTATATCCCTGTTCCAAACTTAGTGCTACAAATAACAATCAATTTTCATCTAGATTCTATAGATCAAGAATTCAGGTAGGGTAAAGTGAGGATAGCTTATCTCTGTTCCATGATGTCTGGGGTTTCAGCTGGATCACACAAACAGCTGGAGGTGACTCACAGTTAAAGGCTGTAATCATCTGGAGGCTTCTTCACTTAATGTCTCATGGGATGGCTGTAGTGATTCAAAGGCTGGTCTTCACTGAGGCAACTGACTGGCGTCAACACATGACCTCTCCATATGGCTAGGGCTTCTCACGCATACCAACTGGGTTCTGAAAGAAAATGTTATAAGAGGGAGTATCTGGAGTGTAGACAGACAAGGCAGAGCAGGAATGCATTCTTTGCACTTTGATGTCATCAGCTCTGAAGACTCAAACAGCTGGGATGACTTGAGTAGCTAGGGACTAGAATGCTCTGGAGGCTTCTTAACTCACATGTCTGGCACCTTGACAAGGATGACTTGAAGGTTAGGCTCATCTGAGGCTGTCAGCCAGAGTGCTTACATGTACCCTCCATGTGAATCCCCCAACCTTCATAGTGCCGTGGCTGGTTTCTAAGAGGGAGCATTCCTAGATGGAGGGAGTCTCTAGAAAGTAAGTGTTGCAAGAGAACTAAGAGAAATTAGTATGGCCTTTTATGTATAGCTTCTGCAGTCATGCAGCATCACTTCCTTTGTATTCTATTGGTTACAGACAAGTCACTAAAGCCAGGCAGAGTCAAGGGCAGGGGAATTTGACTTCACTTCTTAATGAGGGAGCAGTAAGGGCACATTGCAGACAAATATGTGGAATGCTGCAACCATCCACATTTTAGTGCGTGATATCCCCATATGCAAAGCTGCTGAATCTAAACTATTAGAAACATTCTTCCATTTATCTTTTCCCTTGTCACCATCCAATTCCATTAAATAACTGTATCTCCCTCTCTCCATCTTCACTACTATTTCTTTAGATAAGGCTTTTGTCATCCCTTGAGTAGAATACTATAATACCCTCAGATGTTCTCACCTTTGGTCTTGTACCCTTCCAATCTATCCTCCACACAGACATCACAGTGGCCATTCTAAGACTCAAGTCAGATCATAATACCCTCCTACTTAAATCTCTCTAGTTATACTTGTTGCCTTCACAGTAAATCCCACATTTCTTTGCATAGTATGCAATGTTGTCATGCCTATCTTCCTCTTCTCCAGCTCAGAGGTTAGCTGAAGCTAGTTGGGTTATGTAGCAATACCATGCATATACTGTTTTAGATTGATTACCAGTGTAGAAATCACCGCCATGCTTACAGAAGGTAGCTGGAGTTGATTGTAACCTTGTGGATATGAGAGCCCAGCCTTCTATCTATTTTAAGGGAAGCTGGATATCTTTTATTTTTATTTGTCTTAAAATGTCATCTCAATTAAAAAAAAATTATGTGTAGGCAAATAAAAACTATTTGTGACCCAGAGTCACCCATCAACTTCCTACCAAGGTCTCTTTTCTATTTCCTATTACCTCTTTCTATCATAGCATCTTTAGCTCTATGCTGCTCACTTGTTTAGGATTTTGCTTTCTTCTGTTACCTATAAGTTCTCTGAAGGTTGAGACTTTATCTTGCTCATGTTTATGTCCCAGTGTTTGGCATAGAATAGGATGCTCAATACATAGTTGTTGGATGAATGAATAATATTTATGAAAATATTTTATAAATTAATACATTTTTATGTAAATTCAAGAATTACAATTTCTATAGTTCATATAATAATCATCTCCTCCAAATAAAAGGCAGGGGAAGAATAAAATTAAGCCATGGAAATGAATGAAAGTGAAAGTTACCAAAACAAATGAAAAAGGGGATGGATATGAAGAGAACCAAGAATGGATTCCAACTCTTCTTCCCATTACTCCTGTGCCTTTCCTGGACCTGAGCTAAAAATCTTCTTAATATTTCACCTGGCCTGACATTTCAGAGGTCCCATGGTCCACACCAAGCTGTGACTGACTCTATCTTTGCATGCCGTTCCTTTGCCTGAGTAAATTGCTTCCTTAAGAGTGGCATGAACAAAATCCCATAGTCCTTCAGATGAGGCCCCAGCTCTACAAATCCCTAGAGTTCCCTTTCTCTCAGGTGAACTTACTGCTCTAGCCTCATGTTATGCACTTGCTGAAAACCCTTCATGAGCTTCTGATTTTCTTTAGTGAACCTGCCTCAACAAGAATAGAGATGAAACAATTGAGTGATGATCAGGAAAATATTATACATTAAACAACACAGTAGCGATTCTTCAGTTCAACACATATTGTAAAAACTGCATTAATTGATATGAGGATCCCAGAGTAAATCAAAATTTAAGTTAGAGGAAGTGAAGATAA
This sequence comes from Panthera uncia, assembly GCF_023721935.1. Classification (NCBI taxonomy): domain Eukaryota; kingdom Metazoa; phylum Chordata; class Mammalia; order Carnivora; family Felidae; genus Panthera; species Panthera uncia. The sequence goes on along the minus strand of NW_026057584.1, from coordinate 51,272,310 downwards.
AAACATGCAAACATAAAGCAATTAAGGAACAGTTTTAAGGAATATGGCAGGCACTAAATAAATGAAAGAATGTATCAATGATGTCAGCCTTTAAGCACAAGAGTGATTGCAAGTACATTTCTATAGTTAAGTAGTGTGGAGTTCAGATTTTATTATAAGATTGCAATATAGTGAGCTTAATCTCAGGAGTCTTCTTTTAAGTGTAGAATTTGAAAAAAAATTATATAATATTTTAAGAAAAATTTTGCATGTTTATTTATTTTTGAAAGAGAGATAGAGCACAAGCAGAGGGGGGCAGGGGGGGGGGGGCAGGCAGGGAGAGAGAGAGGGAGACACAGAATCCGAAGGAGGCTCCAGGTTCTGAGCTGTCAGCACAGAGCCTGATATGGGGCTCAAACTCAAGAACCGTGAGATCATGACTTGAGCCGAAGTTGGATGCTTAACTTACTGAGCTACCCAGGCACCCCAAAATATAATATTTAAAATGGCATGGGTGAATTTAAAAGATGTTCTGAAGGAATTAATATGATTAATGATTTCTCTGGGAGAAATTTAATTTAAATAGGTATTGGGAGACAGTGGTCCATTTCATTTAGATTAGTGGTATCGACCACATTTTACAGAGGCACATATTTGTCTCTATTAGGTATCGGTGCTTTACTAGTAATTTGTTAAAACAATATTCAAAGTTTGGGAATTCTCCATCTATTTTCATTAAAAATAATCAAGAGGGGCCCCTGGGTGGCTCAGTTGGTTAAGCGTCCAACTTCAGCTCAGGTCATGATCTCATGGTCTCTGAGTTCGAGGCCCGCGTTGGGCTCTGTGCTGTCAGTTCAGAGCCTGGAGCCTTCTCTGGATTCTGTCTCCCTCTCTCTCTGCCCCTCCCTCATTCATGCTCTGTCTCTCAAAATATGAATGTTAAAAAAATTTAAAAAAAATAATCAAGATTATTCTACATGATCCCAATAATAATGTCATTCTTGCTTGCATTATGATAGGCTTTCTTTAATGGAAGAAGTGAATAAAGTTACAGCTAGAGCTGAAGGAGGGAAGGCAGTGCATCTCATATATGCCTGCCATCGTCAAAGTGTTGAACACATGAGGTTGAAAACCATTATATCAGGGCTATAAACCTTACCAACTAATATGTATCTACACACTTCGATATGTTGCCTGCTTTTGTTCATTATGGTATTTTCAGCATTTAATGTAATCCTATATATTTATAAACATGTGCAATAAATATTTGCTTTTGTTTTTGGTGATAGCCATCTGAATGTTAAATAAAATATCTCAAGATTTGTGAAATCAAGACATCTGAAACAGAACTTTGAATAGGAAGTACATTAAAAATTTTTAAAATTGTTTTATTTTCTTAGCAAACCTTTTTCTCTCCTCTCCTCTCCCTTCCCTTCTCTTCCCTACCCTTTCCTTTTCTTTCCTCTTTCCAAAAATAAAGCATTTGTTATATGTCAGGTGAATGCAATGGACTGAATGCTTATGTTCCCTCCAAATCCATATGTTGAAATCCTAATTGGTAAGGTGATGGTATTAGGAAGTGGGGCCTTTGAGAAGTGAGGTCATGAGAGTAGAGCCCTTATTAATGGGACTATTGTCCTTATGTAAGAGGCTCTGGAGAAATTCCTTGCCCTTTCAGCAAGGTGAGGACACAGTGAAAAGACAGCTGTCTAGGAGGTGGGTCCTCACCAGTCACCAAATCTGCTGGCCCCATGATCTGGGACTTCCCAGACTCCAGAACTGTGAGAAATAAATGTCTGTTATTTATAAGGCACCTTGTCTCTAGTATTTTTTACAGCCGCCTGAACAGACTAAGACAAGTGACAATTTATAAATGTCTACTGGAAATCATCAGATAAAGAAAAACTCCAGAACAGTCATAGAACTATATATCTATGGAATTTGGAACCAATTAGGGTAACAAGGAATACCAATAGCTTCAGATGGCATCTTTGTATATGCGAGTACAACTGAGGTTTATATGAATGCTATGAACGAAAAAAGACAAATTGTGGTTGATACATACTCTTTTAAAAGGCATGAAAATACTGAATATGTTTTTTTTTTTAATATTTATTTATTTTTGAGAGAGAGAGACAGACAGAGGATGCGTGGGGAAGGGACAGAAAGACAGGGAGACACAGAATCCGAGACAGGCTCCGGGCCCCAAGCTGTCAGCATGAAGCCTGATGCGGGGCTTGGACCCACAAAGCATGAGATCGTGACCTGAGCTGAAGTCGGATGCTTACCCGACTGAGTCACCCAGGAGCCCCTGAATATGTTTTAAGTGTCCACTTAAAATATCAAAATAAAAGCCTGGCGTGGTGCTTAAAAGGTTGAACTGTAGTCTTGGGGAAAATTCACTATATTGAAACATCTCATTTCCTGACAATATCAGATAGGAGATTCCTAAGTAGAATTATTTGGTAACTACTACCTGGCCAACCTTATGCTTTTCTGGATATGTTTAAGATAGAACAGAAAAGGGTTTGCAGTGTAGGAGGGGAGGCTGAAGGAACACATAGGACGTTGTAGAATAACATAAAAGTACATATAAGTAAATACTAGGAGAAGAATGAAAGGAGTGATGCATCTTATCTGGAGAATCTGAGGGTGACATCCTAAAGAAGTGCAGTCAGAGGATGAATTCAATTTGGAGAAAAGGAGGGAGGGCAGGAAAGCTTCCCAGGAAGGTAGGGGAGGCCACAGAAAAGCTGGCTGTGGGGTCAAGTGCAGCCTGAAGGGGCTGTGGAAAATAGGGTCAGAGATTATAAAGTAAAATTAGGAAGGCCTAATGGACTATTCTCCTAATGTACTACCTTCTTTATTCACAGTATCACTTATCTTGAAGAAAGACTACAGTTATTGCTTGTTCTAGAGGCATTTTTAATCTTTAATGATAGAACCCATTACTTTAAAAGAGAGAGAGAGAGAAAGTAAAACTGTCTTCTTTCAAGTCAGCTTGGTGACAAAACCCCCAACTCTAGAGTTTCCATTTTATTCTGATATCTAACATGAAATGTAAGATCTTGATTACTAGGATCCTATAATCATGCTACTTTCTTTCCTTTTATTCATATGCCATGTCATCTTAAGATGTCTTACCATGGAACTTGAACCGGTAGAACATCTAACCATTGTAGGTTCTGGTACCTTCCACAACCCTCTCTGTAGGCCCTTATAGAATAGCAGCCATCTGATTAAAGCCCAGGCTCTAGGCAAAATTGATTGCATTTGAATCCTGTTTCTGCCAGATGACTTTGGGCAAATTACCTAAATTCTCTGATTCTGTTTCTTCATTTTAAATTAAAAATGAGGACAGCGATAATATTTGCCTGAAAGGATTATGAGTATTAAATAAATTAGTGCAGATAAAGCACTTCATATAGCACCTGGCATGTGCTAAGTGTTATGTAAGGGTAGGCTATTACTATTATCTCTTAACAGGGAGAAAAAAATGTACACCTAATATTTAGTATAACTATACTGCCCACATAAACATATTAAAGTTTTTGATTATATCAAATTTAAGTTGCATTTTAAGTGATACTTGAAATAGCAATTTAGCTTGAAAAGGACCCCAAGGATCTTTTAACACAGTTTCTTTTCTAATGCCATAGCAAAAGGCCTGGCATGGAGTAGATGTACTATCTACTCAATAAATATGCACTATGTGAATGAGTGACATTGTGAAATGCTAAACAGAAAAGATAAACTGGTAATTATTATACTTAGTGGTTAAGCTGAGTGCTTTGGGAACACAAAGATGAGTCTAGACCCTCTGTGGATAGAAATAAATTTTACTTTATCAGCTAGTGTTCTGATTGGTATCAAAATATTCCAAATAGGCAGAGAGCCTAGTAAATTCAGATTAAGAACGTACATCTTCAAGTCTTTTGAAGTCTAGTTTAAAAAAAATACTAGCTCTCTGAGTAGTTATCATGTACTGGCCTTACAATGAGCTCTTCTAAAGAATTAATTCATCTAAAACTCACAAGAAGAAAGTTCTCTTCCTGCCAAGTTGATAAACTGAGTAAGTAGCAGAGCCAGGGTTTGAACCCAAGGCTGCCAAGTGCATGCTCGAAATTACTCTGCAAAGTGAAGTTCTGGATTGATTATTCACTGGAAATACTGTCTTGTTTTCCTTTTGTATAATTTGAAGAAATAGAGAAATTTACTTCATTAATGATATTGATTCCGGTTCCACTCCGGGACTTTGTAAACGGTAACACAAAATGTAATTTCTAAGTTTCCCTTTGACACTGCAAGGATGAGTGCATCACAAGATGTCTTGCTGGTCAGCACTGTTCTCTGACTGAAAGTGCTTTCACATCCACATCTTCATTTGCTTTTTCCCCTAGTGGGTATAGAAAACTACTTGAATAATGCATACTACTTTCCATATTCCTTCAACAGAACACCACATACTTCAATCATTAAGATGGATTCCTAGTATGGACTCAGAATTTAAGCAAAAGAAAGAAAACCTCATTTGTAAGTGCCTGGTATAATATTCAGTGTCTAAATGTATTATATAAATGCAAAAACATATTAAAAATCTAATGTTCATCAAGCAAAATCTTTCAAATAAGAAAGTGGAGTACTCAAGTTCTCTCTTGCATTTAAACAGCTTCGTTTTCAGGCTACCTTCACAAATGGAGTTGAACGCAGGAAGGCCATCTAGCTATGCTGCTGCCTCCCCTTAGATATTAACAGATGTGGAGATCAGGCCACTGTCTCCCTCTACCTTCACCACTACCCACCATGACCATTATCCTCTATCATTCTGGAGATAACCCCTTTTATGCTTTTTTTTTTCAAGTCCTTTTCTTTACATATATCCCCACTATTGACAATAAACCACAATGATGGATCATTAGGTTGACACTAATGTTTTCTAGTCACTTCTGTATTCTTCCAAATCAGAGGATATAACTGGCTCCACCAGGAAATGAAATAGAGGTCATTACAGCAGCAGTGACTTTCAAGCTATTTGCTAAATTTAGCTGTCCAATACTTTCCAATCTAATGAAACTGTGAACTACAATTATAGAATGCTGGAACAGAACAGGAGCTTAAAGGTCACCGAGTCTGATCTCATCGTTTTTCTGATGAAGGTTTGGGGGGCCTAGACATAGCCTGTGATTTGCCTCAGGGCACAGAGCTTATTAATGGTAGAGATGGAACTTGAACTAAAATCTGCTCAGTCCGGGACGACAGTGTCCTTACTATACCACAGATAGTGGGCTTCCCATGGTCAGTCTTACCTAACCAGATCTCACAGCGTAAATATACCTGATATTATTGGTTGTGGCTTACTGTCTGTGACCATTCATCAGTTTGGTGGCTGAATGTGAAATGGCAAAGGTGTCTGACTTACAAGTTGCTACAAGAGAAATGAAATGATTTCATACCCAAACCCTGCCCCCAACCGTATAAACTTCCTGCTTTATGTTCATCAATAATGAATGGCCCATCCCTGCAATACTCAGAGGGAGCTTACATTGCACTTTTGAGCAGCCGGTTAGTAATGTACAGTGGATAGAGCCTTTCTTTCAAATCCCAGGGCAGCGGGTCCTTCAAGGCTAGCATTGCATTTTCAATTAGCTGCTGAGTGAATGCTTGGCATGTGTATTAGTGAAGAAGCACACAATTAGCTTATTGTTCCTTTCTGTATTGTGCTGAGAGGTTCCAAGGGATTGGTGGGGGAACAGGCAAGCCAGCCATCACTGCGGAGTTGAAGAAGGGATTTACTCAGACCTCCGCATCTTCACTTGCTCGCTCTGGAATTACAGCTATTTATTACGAAGTGCCCTGTGTGGCTGGGTGGAGTGTGCCTGAGGAAAGACATCCCAGACATCACCTGGGGTTAGTCTTTCTGAGCCCTTCACGTCTCTAATTCTCATCATTATCATGGAGCCCAACAGTCCCAAAAAGATACAATTTGCTGTGCCTTTATTCCAGAGTCAGATTGCTCCTGAAGCAGCAGAGCAGGTAGGTGGGGTTGGGTGGGGACCAGTTCCTGTATCTAAGGTAACATGGACATAGGTTCTTATTAACCAAAAGCTTTTCTGCTTCTTGAATCTGCCTCGTTGTGACGTTCCACGCTATGTGAACAAGAAATAAGTTGGTTTCCATATGGCACTTGTATTTGAGTTGCATTGGGTGACCTATTGGCTAAAATGCAGCACTTCGTGTGATAAAAAATTAGCCCCAGTTAAGGAGAAAAATGCTTATATTAGTGATTCAGATTTGGATCCAGAAATCTGTTTGCTTTTGCTTACTAAATTAACATGTTTAACATTCAGAGAAACTTTAAAAATTCTCAGAATTAGCAATCTTTTATTTCATTATTTATAAAATAAAAAAGATTCATTTAACAATGAAAACATTAAACCTTGCAATAATTTCAGATTATAGGGTTAATATTTTTTAAAGACTTTTCATTATATATTCAAAGCAGTAATTATATGTAATACACGATAGACAGGATTTGTAGGTGTATGTATAATTTAACACATTTTATTCAGATATTAAATAGTAGCAAAGATTTACCAGATTCCTTTTCTATGTCTAATATATCTATGTATCTATATTTCTATATTTCTCTGTCTCTCTCTTTCATGTAAGATTGATTTACATGTATCACCTTTCATATTCGGATTTACTTAGACTCTTGATGCAATGGAACCACTTAAAAGACCATTTGTGGTAAAATTACAACAGTAGGGGGGCAAAAGCAGATACAATTTATGGGGTCATCAATCTAATTCATTAATTTCTTAAAGTCTAAATTATCCCTGAATCCTTTTACAAATACTTTATACAAAGTCTTAAAAATGATTACTGAACCTGGGGCTTATAACTTTCTAGGATATTTTGATAACCTGAAGTAGATCATCCAGATAAACATAACCTTGAACATGTATCTATGTTGAATGGGACACTGGTTCTGTCCTGGACAAAATGTCATTGGTAAATTTTATCTTCTGTTCTACTGACATAGACTTTAAGAGTTTACCTGTATGTTTAAGAAATCAAGAGCACGTTAGAAATTCTAATCTTAATATGCTTCTGTAACTCTTAACTAAGAAAAAAACCTACATCAAACCTATTAGTTTTAAATTAATTACTCTCATAAAATCCATACTCATTCTTTATTTGTCCTAAATATTTTACTAGAAAATAAGAAAGCCTTATTAATTGAAATTAAGAACTAATGCTGTTAAATTTAACCTGCTAGAAATTTAAGTTTTGCAAGTGTCTTTACTCTGCTTAAGAATAAGGACAATGAATCTCGAAAGCATCATCAATATTATGAGGCTCCAAGAGAGCCACTGAAAGTCATCCTCCTACCTACACTGCATACTATTCTAGTGGCATCACTGGATCATATACAACTATTTCTTTTCTGTGGAAAGGTACCTTTTTAGATCAAAGAAGGTAATACTACAACCTGACTGTTCTATTATCTGTCTTTCTATAATTCCCAATAGTGAGAACCTACTGTGTGCTCTCCCCAAGTTTGCATTTTTTTTTTTTTTTTTTTTTTATATATTGGGAAAAGATGAGGATGGGATAGCTTTGCAAGCTGTAGAGTAACCGGGGGCAGTGTCTGATTCTCACTGACCTCAGCTGGGCCTTTTTTGTTTACAGATCAGAAAAAGAAGACCTACACCAGCATCACTTGTGATTCTCAATGAACATAATCCCCCAGGTAAAGAAGCATGATGTCTTTTGCACTGATGGGACAGACCAGAATTGTTTGAAGAACATGAAAGAGTGTGTCATTGCCAAAAGATTTCAATTTAGGATTTCAGCCAATTATAATCTAACGAGCTAGTCTATAAAATGGATCATAAGCAAAATCAGAAATAAATATAGGAACTATCTCAGTCAACAGTCTGCTTTTCCTCTAGATAATGACACATTTGTGATGATATGCTATAAAGTGTTTTGTTGTTTATGTAGAGTCTGGTTCAGAGCTTATTAATGCGGCTGGTGGAAAGTTGTTTAATTAGGTTTCAAAGCTCAATTTACAGTCCAAGAGATGCTTCTATCTTTACAGAGTAGGTTTTTTATTTATGAAAGGTTGTCATGGGCTGGGCAATGAGCTAGCACTGGCTACAGCTTTGTTTCTGATGTCATGTCTGAATAATGCAATTGACAAGTAACCAGATCAATTTTCAGCACTGCCCATTTGAGAGCCATTCTGAAGGGTTGCATCCATTTGTTGAGGTTTTGCTTTCTATTTCCTGTAAAAAAGTAAAGCTGCCTTATTCCTGATAAATGACTGTGATCTTCAAGATGCAAACATTATTAGTTACTTACTGAACGGACATGATTTTAATCACACATTTAAGTGCTGTTTCTAGAAATGTAAACAAGACAGCAGAGGTCATGGCATTAATTTGTACACAGGCAGGACTTGGTGTTGGGTTTTTGCAGGTCTAAATAATACAGGTGGACAAACGGAGTTTGAAGAGTAGAAACATAGTAAGTCTAAGCTCAGTTATTTTAAGAATACCAAGGCAAAACAGTCTTTGATTTTTTTCAGATTCCTTTCTAATTAGAGAAGCATACATATGAAAGTGAAGCTGTAATAGAATATATATCATTGAGCCTAAATACAAGAAGGTCTTCAGCTAATGGGAAACCAAAGCAAAAATATTACTGATGAAAATAGGATTTTTTTTTCTATTTCTTCTTCCTTAAGGTGCTATAGCACTTAAAAATTATTGGGGCGCCTGGGTGGCGCAGTCGGTTAAGCGTCCGACTTCAGCCAGGTCACGATCTCGCGGTCCGTGATTTCGAGCCCCGCGTCAGGCTCTGGACTGATGGCTCGGAGCCTGGAGCCTGTTTCCGATTCTGTGTCTCCCTCTCTCTCTGCCCCTCCCCCGTTCATGCTCTGTCTCTCTCTGTCCCAAAAATAAATAAAAAACGTTGAAAAAAAAAATTAAAAAAAAAATTATTTTCAGGGATGGCTGGGTGGCTCAGTCAGTTAAGCGTCCAACTCTTGGTTTTGCCTCAGGTCAGGATCTCACAGTTTCATGTGTTCGAGCTCCACATCAGGCTCTGCATGGGCAGTGCGGAGCCTGCTTGGGATTCTGTCTCTCTCTCTCTCTGCCCCTCCCGCACTTGCTCTCTATTTCTCAAAATAAATAAATAAACTTACAAAAATTATTTTCAAATATATTATCTCACTTAATAAATGTTAACTTATTTTGGTTTAATAAGAGGTGCAAATAGTTTGCATTTATAGTTCATAAATAAATACAAGAAAGTCAACATAATACTAAAATCTCAGATTGAAGGTAATTTTACAGCAAGTTTCCACCACTGTCTTTGCTTACAGTGGCAATTTTTCCACAATGTCCTAGAACTTAACTCCCTAGTCATCCTTAAAAGGTACTGCCCAGCTTGATTTTTAAGTGTTCTGCTACGGGTATTGCTACTGTTTGAACACAGTGAAGCCACGTAAACGACCCTTGTGGCTCTCATTCAAGCCCCCAGAATAGGAATTCATGTTTTTTAAAAGCCAAATATGTGCCATTTACAGATGAGGAAAGTAAGTAGCAGAGAGGTAAAGTAATTTCTGCGGAAGTTACTCCACTATAAGAGTCAGATTATACAGACAAACTCAGATAAAGGTCATTCTAAAGCCCATGCATTTTCTACTGCATGATGCTGGCCCTACAAATTTCAGTTTGCATTTCAGTATGAATTCTCTGTAAATGGGACCAGACTTGAGGCCCTATTGACAAGCGAACCTAAACTTTAAACAAACCTTCTGTCTAGACCACTACATTTAGCAAATTAGAATTATACTTAAATATCCCTGTGAATCATATTTAGATTTTCTCTAGAAATTTTTTTCTTACCAGATCTCCTAATCATGAGATGGCATTGTCCTATTTCCCTTATTGACTCCATACTTCTCCACGTTTTTAAGCAGCATTGCAGCAGAACTTAGATGCAAATAGCATCGCACCGAGAACCAAGTCATTTTAGTAATGTCATCTCCTTGCATCTTCATCCTTTTGGAAATCAGAACAGTTTAGGAGAGACCCATCAGCCTATGCCTGTGTATAGCAATGTGTATGGCAAGCAGAGATTTTTGGACTTGGGTTCCTGCAGGAAAAAAAAAAAATCACTTATATAGCTTCCCCAGTAAAAAATGATCTAGAACCATGATTACTAAAGAAATAAATCTAAGGACCTAACAAAACAATGGCAACAAAAGAACAAATACCACATTGAACCAAACCAAACTTGGATACTAATCTTTATTATCCGTGTGGTCTTGGTTGGGTAAGGAACAACATCTCCAAACTTTATGGTCTCATCTATAAAACAGAGATAATATTCATCCTTTCTACTTTACAAGGTTGTTGTAATGATTGACTTATTGTGAACACAGCTTAAAAACTGCAAAGTGCAACAAATATTAGGTGTTATTAGTTGATGTGCTCTGGGATACAACCTTTGCATGGGATATTTAAAAGTTAAGAATAGAATTTTCATAATCTCCTCTATACTAAATATTTCTGCCCAACCCAACAATTCTTTATGTTCCATATATTATCTGACCATTCCCTATCAAACAAAACAAAGCAAAATAACAGCAACAACAAAAACCTCAAGTGTTAAATGACCTTCCTAAAGCAATTGCTTCTTTTAGCCCTAAAAAGCAATATGTGCTGTGACAAATACAAATTGTGCGCAGCACTAAATCCTGGTAAGATAAACAAATCTCTTCAATTTTACTGAGATTCCCCAGGAAATAACTGAATGTTCTTGGAATCATCTGTCATTAATGCTGTTTAAAATTAAAATCCCCAAAAATATTTATTTCCAATTAATGTAGCAAAGAAAATTAAATTTTCCATTAGAGAGACATAATTAACAAACCCTCCCAATTCATACAATGAGACAGGTATATTATAATCACTGTTAAATGAATTAAACATAACTTCCTTTTTTTTAAATCTTTCCTGGAGTTTGCAGAAATAGTTAAAAAGTATTTGAAACAATTATTTGCTTTTTAAAAAATGTTTATTTATTTTGAGAGAGAGAGAGAGAGAGAGAGAAAGTGCATGAGCAAGGCGGGGCAGAGAGAGAGGGAGAGAGAAAGAATCCCAAGTAGACTCCACACTGTCAGCTTAGAGCCCAACACAGGGTTCAATTTCATGAACCTTGAGATCATGACCTGAGCCAAAATCAAGAGTAGGACACTTAACTGATTGAGCCACTCAATGTCCCTGATTTGCTTTTAGATTCAGAAAAACATATGCATTGTTTATATCTGATAAAGGGGAAATAAAAGAGAAAGATATTTGAACATGTAAATCCAGATTGTTGGTTTGCTAGTTCATCTATGCTGGTCAAAACACATAGATGAGGTAGGCATGTGATTGGTAGGATTTCAGGCACAGCAAAATGTCTCCTTAGTCCTTTTCTAACCAATGGCCCAGAATTCTCAGCAGTGAAGCACTATGGAAACAGACACATAACCTATTTAGGATATGTCATCCTTGGGCATACATAAACCATAATTTAACTCAAAATAATGGGAAATATCACTAAAAAATTTGCGTTGAAGTCATCATACCTGAAACAATTTAATAACAAAGGGTGTGTCTTTATGATAAAGGGAGCAGAAACTATGCGTTTGCTGCTAGGAATGACTCTGAAGAGCCAGATGGAAGTAAAAAGATACTTGAAGCTTAAGATGTAAAGTAGAAAAGCACCAAAGACAAATTTCATTTTTCCAAATGTTTTCTGGGGCTGTTAGTGTGAATGACCTTGCAACAAACTGCTTATTTTTCTCTATTTTCAGCTCACCTTCCGATTAAGGGAATATTTATGATGAGCTCTCAGAGGCTATACAGCAGAGCTTCATTGCTCTTATACTGTGTGCTGTTTGCTTTTACTCTTGTATGATCTGTAGTTAACTGGTTTGGTTTCTATGTTTTTACTTAAAGGAATACACACAAATCCTCTCCATTTAGAAGTAAATGGCAATGCCATTTTCTGCAATTTATTTCATCACATTTCTAGATTTACTTAAACATTACTTTAAGTAGACCTATGACAAAACTGTATATTTGGCTACCACAATCAGAAATCTAGAATTGAAAAGAACTTCAGAAAATACCTAATCTAACCACACATCTTTGTGAAAGATGCATAAATCAACCCAAGTCCCTGAGACTTGTTTTATTTTGTATATGTCAAAGAAAAATCTATAATTACCCCTACTTTTCAATTCCAGATCCAGTAATTTTAGATGTTAGAAAATAGTTTCATCAAACATGAGTAATACCCCCACTTTATTCTAAAATAACTCCTTGTTCATGCTCTTCAATAAAAGTTTATTTACCCACTTCTTTAAATACACAAAAGAATTCTTCATTATTTTCTTTCCTAAATTGAATACTTTCAGTCCCTATAAGGGCCTTAATGAATTCTACCCAAATTTTCCTTGTCTTTCGGCCTTTGGAGACAGAGCTGGAGATGGTCTTCCAGTAAAAAGCCATCCTAGGCCTTCTGAATATTAAAGTTTGTGGCATTCATTCTCTCCCATTTACTTTAACCAGAGACAATATAGATACAATTAAACTTAACGGATCTGATGCCTATTATGCATGAGTGAACCATAAGAGGTCTGGAGCTTAGTGAAGGTTTGGATAAGTACCCAAGGGTTTTGGCATCATTTAAAAGTTTGTTGTACATCTAAAAAGTGGGACCAGAATTACAATGTGTAATAGTTTTCTGGGGATATTTATTGAACTTTCTATCACAGCTGAATTTTGGAGAGATTGAATCTCTTTTTTATTTTTAAATCTTTTAATGTTTATTTATTTTTGAGAGAGACAGAGCATGAATGGGGGAGGGACAGAGAGAGAGGGAGACACAGAATCTGAAGCAGACTCCAGACTCTGAGCTGTCAGCACAGAGACTGACTCGGGCTCTAATTCACAAACCGCAAGATCATGACTTGAGCTGAAGTCAGACGCTTAACTGATGGAGCCACCCAGGCGCCCCGAGATTGACTTTCTCTTTGATGCTTTTGGCTTTAAACATTCTTAGAAATGAAGAATAAAACAAAAGCATTTTCACATAGGTGAGGATCCTGAAAATTAATTAAGACATGAATTAAATATCACACTATCTCTCGTCAACCTTGAGAGAGTAAGACAGTAAGTCTAGTCAGTAGAGAGAACTGGGGTTGCCAACTGATCAGGCTCTTTGGCTCCACAGACTGAGAAAGAAGCCACAGTCCATTCTGGATGTAGCATATGACTTTCTAAATGAAGCCTGCATTTTCAGACTCCAACACTAAGATACCTAATGAGGTTTTGAAAGCTCTGGATTAATAATGCTGAGACAGTGGATGATAGATAGATAGCTAGAGAGTATTGCTGGACTGAGACTGAGTTATTTAACATAGGGGGCCCCAGGAATCTCTGACCAATGAGAGGTTTTTCAGGGTCAACAAAGTTAAAGTGGAAATTTATATCCAGTTGTTGGGGCATTCATATGCAAACAATCTTTTATCATGGAGACCCTCTATTTTACCAAATAAATGATTTGTAGTCAAAAGGCAATGGGCACCTTGAGTGCAAGCTCCAAGAATACCACTGAGGGTTTTCCTGGGACTTAAGGATGGGTAAGACATCATCAACCCCATACCTGGTGGTGCCTGTCACCTCCAAGGACCTTCAATCAAATGCACTCAAATAAGAGCTGAAAGGGATTCACAGTCCATACAGTTTTGTTTCATTCTGTTTTCTCATCTTCTGTGGGAATGTCATTTTAAATCATTCTGATACACAATCCTTGTTGATTATTCAGCATTTATTTTGCCTTCTCACTGTGAATGGCAATATGAAACAAAGAAAAGCCCAAGTTTGAAGGTTATTTAAGAGTTAACTGGTATTAATTTCTAAGGAATTTTCAGAAAAGTCTCAACATTTATTTCGCCTTTTTTTTCTCCTCAGCATTTATTTCTATGAGTTATTGAATGCCAAACTATGTTGAATGATTTAAAGACAAGTGATGCATGTGGCTTTCAGAGATTCATGTACTGCACAACTGATTGACTTGTTTTCCCATAAAGACTCAATCTGTGCAGCAGCCAAATCGCCTATTCAGTCAGAATAACTATAAGCCAGGGATGAGGTTCCAGTTCTTAGTAATGCCAAGGTTTGCTACACTTTAAGTATTCAAAGGAACTAGTATAATCTTCAAATTAAATTAAAGAAAAAAATTAAAGGGCAAATCATAAAACTACAAAATAGTTCTATTTTATTTCAGCAAGATTACTACTTTTGCTTATTTTGAATAATAACATATCTTGCTTACTTTTTATGTTGATTTTAATTAGAAATACCTTAGTGAAATACGAGAGAATTATGGTAGGGTCAATTCATTTCATTTTTCTGGTTTTCTGTCTGCCTACTTGTGGAGGGATACTGCAGATGAAAATAACTCTGAGGTACTTTTGCATGATGTAAAGATGCAGTGTTGGTAGTAGGTAAAGCACTGACTGGAGTAAGGCATGGGTTCAAATCTCAGTTTTGTTAGTTACTGGTGGTGAGACATTGTGTGTATGGTCAACCTCCACGGGCTCAGTTTCCTCCTTTCTCAGTAAAATGAAATGCATAGCACAGTGCCTGCAACCAGGCAGATACTGAAGACATGCAACCCCCCTGCATTATTATACCCCTGCTGAGAAACACCATGTTCTCCTAAAACCTGTATTTCTTATTGGAAGATGGCTTAGCTCCTTTCTGATTTCGACTGCATTAGGCCATGTCAAACAGTGTCCTCAAGAGTTGGAGTTCTTGACAAGAGAGAAGATGTATCACATCTCCTAATTCATCAGGATAAGAATACACAATTAGGGAATTGTTATGTATCTTATACTGTGACATTTGTCCAACTGAGTTGTCTTGCTTACAAATATAATTTCCTGAAATATTAGTCCTTTAGAATTTTCTTTAAAAAAACAAGGTACTGACGTCTGTAAAGTTACAAAAAGCAGTGGAGATCCTCGTAGCAGATTTGCATTTGACCAAAAATGAAATTCATATTCTAATGGTATGTGGACTGAAAGAAGGTTGATTACTGAGTATAAAAATCTTTCAGAGATATCTATCAAACATTCATTTGATTGCTCACATTTATTTCCACTCCATTTCTTCTCACTTCCTTCCATACACCATCCTAATGCCATATTTTGGCTAAGCTTTCTTTTTTTGGTTCCTTCTTTTGGTTCCTTTGCCAGATCTTAAGGCTTAGTCTAGACAGACTCATTTGTGTAAATCAGTCTCCAACTTTTCCAACAATTTCTTTTATTTAAATTACAGTATGAAACTCACTTAAATCTCAAAAATTTTCTCTGACTGGTTTCATCCATTGTCTGGCTTTTTTATTCTAATACTCTCTTCCCACTTCCAACTATTGAAGCTATTTATTGGATTATATATTCAATTCAATTCAATAAATATTTATTGAGTCCTTATTCTAAATCCTCCAGGGACATGCGATTTAGGTAATAGAGAATAAATAATATATCTCCATGAACCAGAATACAATTGTAATAATATAAATTCTAACTGCTCAGACCAGGGTAAAATTAATTCTGGCCAAGACCTAGAGGCACTTATTTCTCATGTTCACTAATCTACAAAGCATTTGTATGACTTACTTTGATCTTAGGGCTTTAAGCTTTTAATGACTAGGGTCAGAACTAAAATTCTACTATTTATTTCAAACTAGTATAATAGTTATATCTACTTAAACTAGTAGAGTGAATATCTAGTTGAGTAGATGTTATATACCGGTGAGCTATTAAATTTAAATGGATTAAAAAAAAAAACAGATCCTCAAATCCGATGGCAATGCATCAAACTTTTTGGGTACTTACTCTGATTAGGACACAGTGTTAGCTGCTCTCGGAAATAAAACAGGTTAAGTCACTATCTCTGCCCTCATGGAGAAAACTACCTGAGACATCTATAATTTGATACATGTATATTGATAGTGGAATCAACAGCATGTGGCAAAAATACAAAATATATTTCAATTCGGCACAGAAATGTCTACTCATGGACATTTTGGGAAATTCAATTATAATATTAGACAGTACAGTATAAAGACTAGGTGCTTGATAAATGGCAACTCTGATTTTGGGGAGGCAGGCACATAGCACTTAGAAGCAGAGATGTTGGAATCACTTAGGTCTGGATATGGATCTCAGATGGCCGTATACTCCCTCCCTGTCTTTACCCTAGGGAAGTGGCTTATCCTCCCAAGGCCCATTAAGTGAGGAAGCTGGGTTCAAGTGGCTCTGAAATGCATGTTTCTTTTTTCAACACTACCGTATTTCACTAAATATAAAATACATTCATTAGAAATAAGGCTATTCTGAGTCCACTGAACAAGTAGATGTACATTTTTGTGTCTGCAGAATAATACATATGGGCTACATATGTCATCGTCAGCTGTTCTGGAGAGTTTAAGGGCACATTCAGTTTCAAATTTAAGACTGAAAAAGTCACTAACAGCTCTAATTGTTTCTAGTTCATAGTCACATTTAAGGCAAATAGTAAATTAGTAGTACTTGACAACCTCTAATGAAAAAGTCTAGCCAAGCTGTGTAATGAATAGAGAGGAGTTATTTCCATGTTTATTTTAGAACTGCTCAGGAACAAGCCTTCAAGCTTTGGGACTTTTTCCCCCCTTTCTCCCACCATTTTCTACTCTTGAGTTCCACTAAACTGTGATCTGAAACTGTTCCAGAAATTCCAGACACAATTTGGTAGCAGAATTGAAATACCCCAAGGGCTCAGGCAGGTGACATAGATGAGTACCTAGGCTCTGTGTGGGACACTGTGATGGGGACTGTGGTCTACTTGGAGGGTACAAGCTCCATTCAAGTCTTTCAAACGAAACATACAGAAATACGCAGAAAGAAAGAAAACAAAACAAAACAAAACAAAACAAAACAAAACAAAAACAACATTGTGAGCGATAGGGGCGCCCAAGTGGTCAGTCTCCACGCTACCTAAAATTGTACCTTTCAAAGTTCTTATTATTGTTACTATACCCTATCTTCTATACTGTAAGAACTTGATCAGATGTAACACATCGTCCCTGACACTAGAAAAGCAGTCTACCTGGAGCTCAGAAGGAACCTGTGAAAGCCTGAGGTAGAGAGAGAGGAATATCCTGAAGCAAATATTCCAGCTGCAAAGTAGGGACCTCAGAGTTCATCTCCTACTCCCCGTCTGTTTGTGGTCATTGCTTTCTTCCCTTCAGGTCTTCCCCAGTATTTCTGAGGCCCCAAGCCCATACTGGGAAATGTTACATCTGTATCTGTGAGTCTTCTCTGTGCTGTGGATAGAAGATTATCTTTGAATTTAACTCAATGACTTTGTATCACTCAGAGTAATTTGATATAGTGACAATTATAGTGCTTAACAAAACTAATTTGTTAAGCCAAATAAGTTGCCAAATCTGCATCATCAAAGGGAGATATATTGGCAGTCTGGTTAGAATACAATTACAGTTTGACCTTGGCAATAATGCTAAGGAAAAAGTACTATATAAAGTAAGAAAAGCTAGGAAATGGGTTGCTTTTCTTCCTCCTCCCTCCCTCCTACCTACCTTCTTTCTTCCTTCCTTCCTTCCTTCCTTCCTTCCTTCCTTCCTTCCTTTTTCATTCTCTGGGAGTAATTTTCCACCGTTTATAGGAAACAATTTTCAGAATCACATTCTTTACATATAAATACATATTGACTTGCTTGTAAAAATGGAACTGAATGCACAAAATGAAAATTGAAAAAAATGTTTATTTTAGAATTCAATTTTTAGAATAATTTGGTTCAATGCAGTATCATTTTATGCTTTCTTTGCTATCTGACAAAAAAATGAAATATTAGGAAACATATCCACAGATATACATGTGCGCACACACACACACACACACACATATAAGTTGAATACCCAATTATGTGTATACAAATATCACAGGAAATTTATTCATGTAATAAAATCCACCTCCACTAAGTGATCTGACTTACAAAAAGGCCAGGACCTAATAAAGTATCTAGAAAAGCTTTGTGAATTCAGTTTATAAATGGAATAAAGTTAAAAATAATTATTTAAATTCCTAATCCTTTGATTTAAAACCAATAGATCAAAAACTAATCATAATATTTGGAAAACCATGAATAAAAAAACATTGAAATTATGGATTTAAATGATGAGACTATTTTTTAAATCAAAAGAGCATTTAAAAATAAGTTACATGTATTGAATATTAATTGCTTTAAGACTATCTTCTCATTTGGGTAGATTTTGTATTCCCAGTTTCATAATTCGTGAATACAAGAAGTATTATAACAAATTAAAAGTGAGCTCCTCCTGCTACCACCTAAAAGTCAATGTCTAGCTGAAATGTGTCATCCAATTTAAAATCAACATTTAAACTCTTAACCTCAGCAATTATGTTAATGGTATCCCCATTCCTCTAATCTGAACCATGACAACCTAGGAATCACCTCTGACACCTCTCTCTCCCCACCTGCCCCCTAAATCTAGCCATGGCTTTTCTGTTGATTCTATTGTGAAGGTTGACTCTATCCCCCATGTTTTTACTGCCTCTGCTCAGGCTAGGACAGTTATTGCTTTATTCCAAAATAAAGTACAGTAGCTTCCAAACCACTTTTCCATGACTTTAACACTGGGAGGTAGTTTGTGTAGAGCTGAGCCCTAATGTTAGAATAAGTGAACGTGGCATGACTTAAAATCAAATCGTGGCATGACTGTGAAACGCTGTCTTAGTTTCTAATTCCACGAAGCACACATCATGCATGGTAACTCCAAAACTAGTTTTCCTGCTGGATCAAGTAAGATGATGTATGCTAGCGACACTATTGGTGGTAAATTTGCTTTTTTTCCACTCTGGCTTGTGTGAGAGGCTTTGGAAGATGTAATTATACAACGGGTGATGGACTGGGGCAGCTTTACTTTTCATAATTCATTTGTTATGAGCTCTGATTTGTATCCTATAATTTACCTGTCCAAGCTCTTAATTGGCTATGATAAGGCACATGAGGTCTTCCCAGGAGGAGCTCATATATTTAAATATCATTTACACATCATTCCTATTTCTTGCTTAAATAAGTCAATTGTTTCCTCCATAGTCTATGGAATCTTTGTTACCTAAATTGTTTATAATTGTACTAAGGCTGAGATTTAATTAAAGAAAAGAAATATACAGACAAAATGAAAATTGTGTTATATTATGGTTAACATTACTGCTTTATAATTTCTTTTCTATTGCCTCCTTTATTTTTGGCTGAGGGCTCTAAAACTGAATACAGGAAACTTGCTCATTTGCCATAGGTACCTTCCTACTGAAAATAACTTTTCCATATGTGGAGGAATTTCAGATCAAGCAGGAGAGACTCAGACTGGATTTGGTTTCCAAAGTACTCTAAGGATTATCCACTTTCCCTTCATGGATCTTAAGCACTGCCCACTTGCCCCCAATGATTAAAAGGTTTTCAGGAAATAATGCCAGAGACCCACTCACCATCACATTTCAGTGAAGTAAAATGTCATGAATGATTGAGCTAAAATGGCTCATCTCAAATTCTGCCACAGGTCATTTTACTTGGTGAATAGCCCAGAATTCCCGCTTTACTCAGCCAATGAAGGGCACCTTTTTGCTTAAGGTCTTGGAGACAAAGATATTTTCATATGCTAGCTCCATGGTTCACAGCCATCATTGGAGTCAAGGCAAAAACCAGCTGTACTGTTTATAAGGACACTTACAGTATAAAAAACATATTCAAATATATTTTGAAATATCTTTAGGACATAAAAGACAAATACTTCTAAGCTACAAATAATTTTAAAAACCCGTATAAACTCAAAGGCAAATTTAAAGAGATTAATAGTAATTTATCTTCCTTTTGGTAGTTTTATACTTTGAAAACATATTTTTCACCTATGATATTTATGCTCAAGAACTCTGTGAAATAAATATTATAACCTTCATTTTACAGAAGGAAGGTGATAGGTGAGCTGCTCAAGGTTAAAGAAGCTAGTAAGTTAGTAGGTCTGAAATTTAAACATAGGTTATCTATCCCAGGTTAATGCACTTTCCACTTCAATAATAATATTTTTCCTTCTACAAATAAGCAACATTATTCTCTTGCTATTTTATTTCTATCTTCCTCATGGAAGTAACTATAAGCAAATTCCTCATTGTGGCTCAGCCAAGTGAGATCCTGTTTGATGTAATAACAGAATGTACTTCTTTCTATCCCAATGTAAGTGAGTTCACTTTGGAGAGGACATACTACACTTTTTTCTTTTCTTTGATAATTTATTAGATAAGAGTTCTTAGAGTTACTAACATCAGATTTTTTTTATTATATAATCAGAAAGATAGCCAAACAGAAAAATAAATCTCACCCATTATTCCACTCTTATAGTTGGATTCTGTTATTTATTCATGTTTCTGGTTGCCTACCTATATGAATTCATTTATTTAAAAAAACCACTTCTTGATTTAAAACTTTAGTTGGAAGGGTAACAGTTTACATTTGGATTCTAGTTAACTCTGAAAATGACTGATTTGTACACTAGAATGTCATCTTCCCTTCTTATCTGTATCTACTGTAGTTTTTCTTATCCTCCTAGACTAAGATCAAATCCCCCTTTCTCTGTGAAACCTTCACTAGCCACTCCGGCTGAAAGGCTTTATTCCAGTAAAAGTAACAAGTCAGTGGATCCATTAACTCATTTGCTCCAAACGATTGTCAATGACTTTCTGTCACCTAGTAATGCACTGAAGGAATGGATTATAGAATTAATACATTTTAATGTGAGTCAGAGGAAGAAAGATTGAGTCACAAGGCCCTTCCATGTGTTCTCAAGCTTTAGTAAGTCCTTTCTGGGTAGCAGGGCTGCAGAATAAGGTTCTAAGGATTGAAGAAAGTAAATTTTAATAGAAGACTTGAGCTGCTTGTTTCATTATTTTCATATAGAAAATGTTCTGAATTAAGCACCATAGGCAGCTAGTGACTGCGGATACATAGATCATTTTGCATAATAATAATATTTTGGGGATTTCTTATGTTTTATAGGATAATATAAAGCCTCAGTAGGTTTTGTTTAATGACCAATTTTATTCTTTAGCTGTCTTTAAATTATTGAAACTGATTTTAAAATGTCAGTAAAATGGTGATGGTAGAAAACGTAGTATTATCAGTTTGGTTGCTTTCTTCTAACAGCAAGGGAGTTCAAGAGTTCAAATAGGAGCAATCTATCCCTCTGAATGGCTATGTACTTTCCTTCTATGTTAACTAATGTATGAGTCCATAAATAGGAGGTAGGTCTTCTTTTCATTTCCATTGAGTTGTGAAATAAACATTTTACCTAATAATTCCCCTTAAACAATTTCCTTTTTTAAACAATAAGCTACCAGGAAATAGTTAGTAACCTGTAGCCAATACTGAAAATCAAACAGTCCATTACTTGTCAAAAGCATTTAAAATTACACAACTTTACCTAAAAAATCCATTCGACTGGTTTGCATATAAGATTCCTTTGTAAGCGTAACTTAGTAACTACAAGAAAAATAATTTGAGTGGACCTTGTACCGTATTCTTCCTTTCCCTCACTTTTTACACAAGGAAACCATTGAAATAATTTACATTGGCCCCAGTGAATTATTTGTAAGCATACTGATACATAGTTTCACATTACAACATTCCAGCTGCTTTATTATTTTCTGACTGAGTCAGATAAGATTGTAGTCTATGTATTTCTGTTATCTGGGTACTTCTTAACATGTCCATCATTACGGGCATACTGTTGGTATATTACATAAAAATGAGTTCATTGCAGGCATCAGCTCCATTTCCGTATTTCTAACTCAGTTGGACATTCTTGGCAATTTTTCCAGACATACCACAACCCACTCTCTATTGAGATTCTTTTTTTCCCTTTTAATATTAAGTTTTTCTGTGCAGCAGCTAGAACTTGGAGCTGCTGTCATTGTTTTTAGAGCTATAGGTCTACGGTTCACTTTAGTAAAAAAAAATCTGAAAAACTTTAGCATCAAGCTCCTTATGAGAACACAGCTTTCTTAGATGTAAAAGAAATTTGAAACTCTGACATAAAAGAATTAAGATGAGGGGCGCCTGGTGGTTCAGTTGATTGAACACCAACTTTGGCTCAGGTCATGATCTTAGGGTTCCTGACTTTGAGCCCCGCGTCAGGCTCTGTGCTGATAGCTCAGAGCCTGGAGCCTGCTTTGGATTCTGTGTGTTCCTTACCCCTTACCCCTCCCCTGCTCTCCCTCTCTCTCTCTTTCTCTAAAAAATAAAACAAACATTAAAAAAAATTAAGATGAAGTAGAATATGACTTCCTACTACAAATCTTACAGACTAATGAATATATGCAAACTACAACAAGCAAGACAAAACAAAAAATAAAACAACTTAAAACAATTTATATATGCCATCAGATTTATATTTTTTAATAATGCAACAATCAGTAAGATTTCTTAAAATAGGATACTCAGAGTTTGCTTTTTAGTAATAGCTTTAATTTAACATTTTGATGAAAGAAAAAAGAAAATGACTAAGACAGAAGGTACTGCAATGATATTTCCAAACTGGAAAATAAAATTATTGGCATTTAACATTGTTCATTAATATGCTCCATTATCTACACTGATTTACATGCTTTAGACACTTCAAATCCAGATTACAAATACGGTAATACCCATATTAATCGCCACCAAACCTTTGGTAGTAGGAAGTGTACATGAGAAAAGATGTGCTTATAAGTTGGTCCCAAGTATCTGTATGTTGTAATTCCTTTTCTTCTTCTGTAACTTGTAGAACTATTCCATGCAGAGCCATGGTGAAAACAAAAACAAAAAGCAATACCCAAAATACTGCCATCAACCATCCTGTTGGGACAGGATTGGTCTGTGTTTTCTCCCATAACCAAGCAGAGCAAGGAGCTTCCTCAGGTGCAAGGTGGTGGTAGTTAATAACATGACAACTACAGTTGACCTTGAACAACATGGGTTTGAACTATTTGGGTCCACTTATACATGGATTTTTTTGTTTTTTGTTTTTTGTTTTTGTTTTTTTATAAATACAGTACAGTATTATAAATCTATTTTCTCTTCCTTATGATTTTCTTAATAACATTTTCCTGGGGGAGCCTGGGTGGCTCAGTCAGTTAAACGTCTGACTGTTGGTTTCAGCTCAGGTCATGCTCTCATGGCTCATGAGTGTGAGCCCCACGTTAGACTCTTTACTGACAGCATGGAGCCTGCTTGGGATTCTCTCTCTCCCTCTCTCTGCCTCTCCTGCTGATGCACACGCTTGCACATGGCACTCGCAGACACACACACTCTCTCTCAAAATAAATAAATAGATAAATAGATAAATAAATAAATAAATAAATAAACATTAAAAAATAACATTTTCTTGTCTCTAGTTTACTTATTGTGAGATCTGCTTATAGTGCATTTTCCAAATGAGGGCTTTTTAACAGAAAATGACTTTGAGAATACTTACATGCAGCTGTATTTTTAGCACTCACAGCTGAAAATAATACATAATGACAAAAAGTGACAATAAAACCAGTAATGCTTGAAAATGCCATATTTTATAAGTACAACAGTATCTCCACTCAACTGAAAAATAATTACAGGTGCATGCACAAAAACAAATACAATTCCCTGACCACATGCAGGGTGCATACATTTCACAGACTCCTTGTCATTGTCATGGAAATAGCCTCTGTAGAAAGTGAAATACAAGTCAGACAGCTTTGTGATACACTGTATTCGATCAGAAGTTATTTAAATATGGAGGTTTGGAAAAGTAAAAATTCAGAAAAGAAGGTAGTCATAAATCGGTTAACAAAAGTTAAGAATCATAGTTTACATGTCACTTTGCCAGTAAGGCTTCCAAATCAACAGTATGCTATGAGTAATTAAATTTGGGGGGAGTCAAAAATTATATGCAGATTTTCGAGTGCAGGAGCAGTTGGCACCTCTAACTTCCACATTGTTCAAGCATTAACTGTTATCAACATGGTTGGAATTATAAAGGAACACCTAAATCGTCATACTTTTAAACTATTATGATAAAGGCATATGTAATTTGTGCTTATATTTGAGATCCACTCTAGATACTCTTGCCTCATCTTTTCCAGATAGTTAGTACTCTTGTATTTCACTGCCTTGGCTCACTTTCTGCTCCTTACAGAAGAGTACTTAGATTCTTTCCTTAGCCTAATATCCAAATCTTTGACAGTCTGGGTCCAGCCAAATTCCCCAACTCCACTCTATTCCTAGACTTGAGCCTGCATCTCTGGTCAGACAGGCTACCTTTCACCTCTATCTCATCTACACCTAAAATCTCTGAATAGAAATTATGTCCTACTTAGAATGCCCTCAACTATGACTCTATTTTACCAAATATTTGCAGTTTTTAAAATACTCAGTTCTATTTCATTTCACTCATTTCTAGAAATAGATATTTATCAGAAATATATCTTCTAGCAGCTCAGAGCTGAAAAATACTGTAAGTGCAATTTGATAGTGGCTTAAATTCACAAGTTTCCTACATTTCATTACAGGTGGACATTAACTCAGTCTTGTGGCATCTCCAACTTAATAAACTCAAAGATAACCTCTATGATTTTTGTCAAATTACCATGTTTTTGTTTTGTTTTTGTTTTTGTTTTAATAAGCCTTACTGGGGCAACCTGGGCGGCTCAGTGGTTAAACATCTGGGTCTTTGATTTCAGCTCAGGTCATTATCTCACAGTTTGTGAGTTTGAGCCCTGTGTTGGGTTCTGCGCTGACAGTGCAGAGACTGCTTGCGATTCCCTCCCTCCTCTCTCTCTCGAAATAAATAAATAAACCTAAAAAAATGAATCTTACCATTTGGACTTGGAATAGTGTAAATAATCTTTGAAAAAAAGGAATGCTCAATAGCCACCCTATATTCCACTAAAACCATCCTTTTTCATTAATTTTGACAAGCAAAGGAACCATGAAGGAAAACTGGTAAAAACTGTGGTATTGGTTCTACTTTGGTTTCAACTCTATGCAGGATTACTTTCTCTAGGAATTCCAACTGATGATTAGTCTGATCTACTTGACCATTTTCATAATGAACAGTTTAGCTCTTTTTGAAACATCATGGTTATGACTGGATAGCTCTAATTGTTATAAAGTCCTGCCTTATATCTAGCTGAAATATCCTTCTTGGATACTGGTATGTCCTTCTAAAAGATACCAGGAAAAGTTTAATACCTCTTCCAACTGAGAACCCTTCATGTGTTTGGGGACAGATATCTCCTTTGCCCTCAGTTCTCTCTTCTCTAAAACTTTCACTTACATTTAGCTTTACAATCATGATATGGTTTTCAGAAATGTCACTGTTCAGCCCCATGGTAATACTCATATTTTTCAGTGGAGGACCAAAATTTTACTCATTTAACAGTTAGTTATTGATCATCTATCATAGGCCATGTAGTGTGCTACAATGTGAGGCTTCACAGTGAAATGCAATGTGAGTTTGTGCTAGCAGAAACATGAGATACTTTAGAAGCACACAGTAAAAGGACATAACTCAGTCAGTAGGCTTAATGGAGAAAACAAGTTTGTGGAGAAACTTGGAAAAAAAGAAAGTCAGGGAAGACTGATCATTTAAGACAAAGGGGAAAACAAGGATAAAGACTCAGAAGCAGGGCAAGGCACTGAAGATTCACGGAACTGAAAGGGGTCCAGTATGATGCAGCATGGAATGGCATCAGGTGGGGGTGGAAATCAAGCAGACACTATGTTGGGGGTTATTGTAAACATTTTTAAGGAGTTAAGATTAGGAACCACTAAGCAGGAGGGTTCACATGCTCAGATTTTATCCTAAAAAGGTCTCTGAGGCTGCAGACAAGGAACGGGTACATGGGAGAAAGTCTGAATGCATGGAGAGTCAGTGGACTTGATTAATTGAATGGCAGAGAGGGAGATGGTGATAAAAAAGAAGTTTGAGTTAAGTCTATGGATGCCAGGGCCTTTCCTAAGAAGGCAGAGCACATTTGCAGAGGAGTGGAGAAAGGTGATGACTTCACAGTGGAACACATTACTTCAGTTATAGTGGATAAAATAAATAGCTCTCATTCTAATTCCATATGAAATATTCATAACATCCCTGGAAGTAATACCTCAATAATGGAGCCACTGGTATTAAAAACCAATTTACTAGAGTCTCTTAAGAGTAAGCACGATGTGCTTATGAGAAGGAAATGTTTACCTAGTAATTACTATCTTAATAATGTTGGCAATACATCTACTATAGGCTCAGTATAACTACCTGAAAAACAATTATTGCTCTTAATCATTAAAAAACTCCAATTAGACACATACATCGCCAGTCAAGCAATTAACATTAACTACTCACATCTACTTATGTGCTGAGTCACTAACATGCTGCCAGACTATCTAGAGCATGGCTATTATCCTGCCTCTGACAGCTGTTCCATATGCACAGGCTCCAAGGAATAACTTATCCCAAAATGTATGACCTCAGTTCAACACATCTACTTAAATTCAAAGTCCCGATTAGAACGGCATTTTCTATTCTTCTTTGATGAGTTTTATGTCCTTCGCATTTTCAACATTTAACAAAATGAGTATGTGTGACTGAACAAGTTATCTAAGTATGGATCTTGGAAGTTTTAAGGATTTTGGGCAGTCAGAAGCAGCAAATTATTTCAATCTGTAACTAAGGGCATTTGTTATAGTCCATATAAACACACATATTTTCTATCATTTGTGTTATTTATTCTATCATTTTCAAGTCTCAAATAAATGCCTGACTACACTATATACTTTGTCATTCTGTTGTTCTCAGTCCATTTCATCTCAATCTTAGAAAAATTGTAAGTCTAGAAGCATGGTATAATCAAAAGATGTAAAGTCTGGAAGCAGAAAGGCCTAGACCTGAATCCCAGCTCTGTCATTTACTAGTTCTGTGGCTTTAAAGTAAGTCACCCATCCTCTCTGAACTTCAATTTGCTCACATATAAAATATAAATTAATAATATCTACCTTACAGAGTTGTTTTGAAAATAAAAATGAATGTCATCACAGTATTAGAATCAATAGCAATAAGAATAAAACATTAATACTTTAGATTGTTGAAGCAAAGAATATGTGCACTTTACTTTCCTCAACTGGAAATCCTGTCAATCTAGTCATGGCACTTGTTGGTTGTGTTTAATGGTGATTTTAGGAATTGGGGGGGATGAAGTGTCCCCAAAGAATACTGGTTGAAATTAAGGAGCTGGTAACTCAAAAATCATTGAAAGAGAATTTGGACTAATATCTGTTATTACTGCCCAGGATTTCACCGAACAAAACAAAAACAATGGTATTTGAAAGTAAGGCTGTGGTTATGAAAGATCAAAGACATTTACTTTGATCTTCACTGGAACCTTCCCAAGATTCTTTAAAAATACGGTCTTGTAATTTCTTAGAAAAAAAGGATTAGGTGAGAGAGACTAAAAGTAGACTTCAAGTTAATCAGATCTTCACAAATCGTCTATAGCATTAACAGAATAAGAAGACTTAAAAAAAAAAAAGTGATACTTCAGCCAGTTTGTCTATATCTGATGGTGACAGATTGAAGGTTCTCAAGATTGAAGGATATATGTTATTGTTGAATGTGGTTACAATTTTGAATAAAACCGCATGGACTAACTTCATAATTGTCTTTAAACTTTCCTGACATCTTTTCTGTTTTATCTTTACTTTTGTTAACAGTGGCCTTGAGTTTTAAGCAGTTTACTCTTGAAAGGCAGATGTGCCAAAACATGCATGTGAGGCCATGTACATTATGAGTGAAATACAAAGAAATTGAAATCCAACCTTACACATAAGCCATTATTGAAATATTTGAGGTATTACAAAAAAGCAAGAAGCTTCAAGTTGTGTGCAATGATCAAAGTAAAAACGATGGGCTGAAGAAACACTGACATATCAGGATCTGAACTGGTTAACTTGGCTTGTCTCACTGCTTGTTAATGATTTTCAGAGTACTCATCATATTAGTCTTTAAAATGAGGTGCCTGGGTTGGGGGTGCCTGGGTTGCTCAGCCGGTTAAGTGTCTGATACTTGATTTGGGCTCAGGTCATGATCTCGTGGTTTGTGAGACTGAGCCCCGAGTTGGGCTCTGTGCTGACAGCATGAAGCCTACTTGGGATTCTCTCTTTCTTCTTCTCCCTCTGCCCCTCCCCCCATTGCCACACATCCACACACACATGCACATGCACACACTGTATTTAAAATAAACATTTAAAAATTAAAAAATCAAATGAGGGTGTAGAGTACAAATTTCCTTGCCTATATTATCATGTTTTATCTACAGAAATTGTTTGCTTTTTGTTACCTTATTTATGCAGCAGCAGCATGGGAACAATTAAAAACAAAAGCAAAACCAGTGACTTGTACACTAGGATTCAGGAAATCTGGATTTAATTTCAAGTTGTCCATTAAAGGGTTAATCACCTCATGCCTTTGAGTGTCATTTTCTGTATCTATTGAAGAGATTTGATGAGATGACATCTTCTAACTTTCCCTGTATTGAAATTTAATAATTTTATATTATGCCAAATGCCATTAAATATTCAATTGAAATTCTGCTCAAAGCCTGGGCATCATAGGAGAGACCATTTATTTTATGTCTTATATATAATGCCTTGTACAGAATTCTATGCTTTTGAGAGTAATGACATATTGAGGCATATGATGGTAAAATAAAACTAGACAACAGGGGTTCTCATCCTTACTTCCACTAAGCAAGTAAGTTTGGTAAGGCAGTTTGTCTTTATTTTCTCAGTGCTGGCTTTTCCCCATTAGTCAATAAAGGTATAATGCCTGGAGACTGAGTTCTACTGATCTTGAAAAATGTAGGGCCTAAAATTTTTAAAGGGATTTAGTGTATTTTAAAATATTTCTTATTTTCTTAAAGTTTATTTATTTATTTTGAGAAGGGGGGGGTATGAGCTGGGGAGGGGCAGAGAGAGAGGGAGGGAAAGAATCCCAAGCAGTCTCTGCACTAGCACAGAGCCCAACATGGAGCTCAAACTCACAAACCATGAGATCATGACCTGAGCCGAAATCACGAGTTGGTTGTTTAACTGAATGCGCCACCCAGGCACCCTTTAAAATATTTCATTATAAATCAATGTATTTGAGTAAATTTCTATAAAGTGTAATATCAGCTAGTTATCTGCACTCAAAGAATGTAGTTATAAACAAATTATATTTAATGTGAGTGGAGTATATGTGATATCCCTGATAAGATATAGGAGAGACCCCTCCAAGTCACTGCTTATACCTTTGGTAAAGGCACATTGCTAAAGGGGAACAGAATCAATGCCTTCAAAGAACATAATCAAAGGATTATGTTCACTTTTTAAAGTGCTGTTATTGTAATTATCGATGGTTTGCAATCAAAGAAAACTTACAAAATATTTTGTGATAACTTTATCTTTGAAAGTAGCAGGGCAAAGCATAAGGGTTTTGGAGTAAGATGGTTGTAGGTTTGCATCTCAGTTTTACCACTGAGTAGTTAAGTAGTTATGTTACAAAAGTAACATAATTTTTTTGAAGCACAGTTTCTTCATCTGGAAAGCAGTACAGGGTTATTCATCTCATGTGACTATTACATGAAGATTAAATGAGATAATAGTGACTGGCACATGTAGTTTCTTAATGAAATGTTAGTTTCCTTTTTTAAACATAAAATTTGATTAATTTGGCATTTTAAAAGAAATAATTATATACATAAAATATCTGAAAGAGAAACTGATTCCTATTCTTCATAGATAAAATATGTTAACATTCCAGCTTCTTTAAACCATCATTTAGTCAGACTAAATATCTAATTTTGTCTCTGTTTCTGATAACTAACAATGAGTCTAGCTTCCTGATTATATGGTCAATTGCACTTATCCGTCTATTAACTGCTTAAAAGTGGTTAGACATCTGTTTAATTTTTGTGTCATTTTATATGCCAGGTCCTAAAATATTAAATTTCTGTGATTCATAGCCAAATTTCCAATTATAGAACTAAAGTTTTAATCTCACTTTCATCCATGATCCAAAAGGAATCTTTCTTTGTCATCATAAATACATGACTGTATACAGTTTATCCATCTTTGCAGAGGTTCAGCCATCTTTGAAGTCTTTGCCAAATACTTGGCAGGCCAACAGGTTTTGTAAGTTTCCACTAGCGGTGAGCACTCCAAGTGGATCAACTCTACTTTTAGGTCATTTGTTTATTTATTTCATATGAATCTATTTATATACAAATAAAGAAAAAAAGCTACATTTCTGGAAGCACATATATGTAACCAAGATATGTCAATACATTTTAGAGTTAATAATTTACATTTTGTGCATAATACAGTTAATAGAGTTCTAGTCTAGGTCCGCTTCCAATTTGTTATGGTACTTAGCAGGTTAATAAACTTTTCCAGGAATTTGGTTTGCTTGTATATAAAATGAAGGTGTGTCTTATTTATTTTCCTTGATGAGATGAGACCAGGGAAGGCTTTCAGAATCAAGGCTAAGTCCAAATCATGGTACAGCTAGGGTTTCGATGCTAGGCAAGTGTGAGGGTGATACTGGAAGTTTGTTCAACAGAGCAGATTTGAGGTATAACCAAAGACAGGAGAGAAAGCAAAATCGTTGTGCAAATCAAACATGTTCACGCCTGTGTGTGTGCATGTGTGTGTATGCTCACGTGATCACTCATATTCAGGAGAGGGGGTATGGGAGCAAAGAAATATTACTTGCCAATTATACCTCAATAAAGCTAGGGGGAAAATGAAAAAAGGCAATAGAGGAAAAAAATAAAGAAAAGAAAAGAAAACTATGGGGACCTAGGAGGAGGTTTCCAGAAGGCTAAGGTAGATCCTTAAGATGGAGGTTGCTTACTGCTTCATTAGAGGTTTTTTTTGTTTTAATTTTTTCAACGTTTATCTATTTTTGAGAGAGACAGAGACAGAGTGTGAGCGGGGGAGGGGCAGAGAGAAAGGGAGACAGAATCTGGAACAGGCTCCAGGCTCTCAGCTGACAGCACAGAGCCTGATGCTGGGCTTGAACTCACAAACTGAGAGATCATGACCTGAGCTAAAGTTGGACACCTAACCAACTGAGCCACCCAGGGGCCCCTCATTGGAGTTCTTCTTAGTGAATGTCGTGCTTAGCTATAGGTGGAGAGAAAAAAAATTTGTACAAAAACACAAATGACGGTTACATAATGTGAAGTAAATATGCCATGGTAGAAATTCTTTAAAAGAACTCTCAGAGCTGTGCCAAAGTATTCTTTAATCTTTGACAGAGCTACACATTTTGACTCTTTAAACCATTATCCAGTTACCTTTTCATAATGCTAAATTCAATATTATCAAAATAGATTTTTCATTTCACTTTTTATCCTACTTATTACAAAATTCATACTACTTTCTCCTTGTTCACTGTTCTTGCCCGTACAGCTTTAGGTTTCCATACAAATGAAAAATTAGTGATGTCAGAATGAGATTGGATAGGGGTATTTATAATTGCTCAAATCTCATGACTCTAGAACAGACCTCAGTTAATTCAATTTGATTGTAAACTACTGAAAAACAGTTCTGTCTTTTTCATCTTATTTATTCTTCATGGACTCCAGGCCTGCTTGCACATTAGAATGTTAACATTTAAAGACTTCCAGAATTAAATTGAAATAATTTTTCATTCATTCATTTATTCAATAAATTAATAGACTTTAAGCATTGACTACATGTTCTAGGTATTTGAAGATGCAGTGGTAAAGTGATGCATTCTTTTGATACACACATTCCAGTGAGAACTAGTGGGAGAAGGAGTCTAGTCACTAAGTCCTTATCTCCAGTATGAAGTTTCTGTGGAATTGTGTTCGTCATATCAGAGAAATAAGCTAAAATGTATGACCTGTGCTATATTTGGCAAAATACAGTCATTCACCCACATTTTTTACTACCAAATGCATTGTTGTCATTAAAACTAACATACTGCAAACCCTCTGTAGTCTCAAAATAGATGTGTGATGCTTAAGTTCTAGATTTCTGGGATAAGTCAACAAAAAGAAAAATCATGCTCTTTTGTTTTGTACTTTAAAATTATGTACTGTTTATATTGATGAAAGGCTGTTACTCTGAGTTAATGTCAGCAAAAAGAACATGGTTATAGTTCAAGTTTTTTGAGACTTTATATCCATTTAATCAATAATAAACATTTCTATTGCTATCTCTCAACTTTTGTCTTTGTGATCCTAGGTTCTTAAATATTTAAAGAAAAAAATGGTCACTAATATAAAAAAATGACTTCACACTGTATACCTTTTGGCTGTAATGATCTATCTAAATTTAACCAAAATAAAAATATTGAGAATGTAACAGACCAGTTTCTGTGCTATGTGTGCTAGATAAAATAGATTGCAAGGATCTGATTTGTGAGCTTACAAACTAGTGTTAGGAAATGACATGGAAATTAGAACAAATAATAGAAGTGAGAAACAGTGTAAAGTAGGTGCAGTAAGACAGATGATTCATTAATTAAAAAAACTCTTTAATGTTTAATTATCTTTGAGAGATAGAATGTCTCAAGTCTTGCTGGGGCAGAGAAAGAGACACAGAATCTGAAGCAGGATCCAGGCTCTGAGCTGTCAGCACAGAGCCTGACGTGGGGCTCGAACTCACAAACCGCGAGATCCTGACTTGAGACAAAGTTGGATGCCCAACCGACTGAGCCACCCAGGTGCCCCAATGATTCATTATTTAATGAATGATGTCAACAGTATATGCTTATAAGAGTTCAGAGGCGTGAGAACCCTCATTATGCTCTTATAGAACAGGTGGAGTTTCATTCCAGGCATGTCTTGTGGGAATTTTCAGAGGCAGAACATGTGAAGTTGATTGCTCAGGTCAATTGGACTGCAGCAGATGGTCCACACAGGAGACTAATGAGAATTTAGGTATGTGGCAGCCAATGTGTGGAGGCTAAAATGAGTAGTTCTGAATTTGTCTTGCAAAGTGGACATTACTGGCATTGTATGAACTAGTGCATGCTGTAATCAAATGAAAGTCAGTCTTACAGCACATGGTGCGCAATGAGGAATAGCAGGAGGGTCAGCTGGGAGACCAATAGTGGTCTGGGAATTCGTGGTAAGGTTCTAAACCGGGCAATGGCAAAGTAATGGATTGTGAAAGACTAAGTTGTGAGGCGTTGAGGAAAATGAATCAATTTATCACCTGAATCCTTGACTGCCTGAATGGGCATTTAATAAGGAAGCTCAGAGAGTAAAGCAGGGTTCCAATGGGGAGATTGGGAAACCCAGAGTAGGGAAATAATTTTGTATTAAAATTAAAGTTAATCATAAGTGCAAAAGTAATGGTTATGTAGCTACATAATGACACATTAAACAAATTCATATAGTATATGTAACATACACATTGTTGATATTTTTTAAATTTTTAACATTTATTTTTGAGAAACAGAGAGAGAATGAGCACAAGCGGGGGAGGAGCTGAGAGAGAGGGAGGCACAGAATCTGAAAAAGGCTCCAGTCTCTGAGCTGTCAGCACAGAGCCCCACGCAGGGCTCAAACCTAAGAACCGTGAGATCATGACCTGAGCAGAAGTCAGATGCTTAATCAACTGAGCAACCCAGGTGCCCCACACATTGCTGATATTTTACATATATTATGGCTATAACCATATTTATGTCATGACATATACATGCTTATACACAAAAATCCAACTTCAAAAATGAAGGCAATTGATAGAACCTATTTAAAAATGAGATTCTTTTTTTTAAGTTTATTTATTTTGAGAAGGGAGAGGGGCAGAGAGAAAGGGAGAGAGAATCTCAAGCAAGTTCTGCACTGTCAGTGCAAGCTCGATGCAGGGTTTGATCCCAAGAACCATGAGATCATGACGTGAGCTGAAATCAAGAGGGGGATACTTAACCGACTGAGCCACCCAGGTGCCCCTAAAAATGAGATTCTTTTAAAAAGTAGAGGTTTGTATTTTCATAGATGCAGCTTGAAGTTCTCTACATTTTGCCAGTCTATGGCTACAGATATTACTTTCTTTATAATAATTCCTAAAGTTCCCTTGTGCCATTACCTGCTAATGTGAGTCCTCTAGCCCCTTGCAAAGTGCTTTCCCTAATCAAATATTTTCTTGGATCCCTTGGGTGAAGCATCACATATGTACCACTTCTCATTATTTTTACTGCTTCACTGGGCCCAGCTGCTACTGCTTTCAGCTGTTTCAACCACCAGGCACATCTTTTTTCAGTTAGTAGCCACCCTCTGCCCTGGGCCTCCATGTCATTCAATGGCACCGTGCTTTGTTTGGTCAAATACGTATCTCTCTTCTTGGTATTAACCCATTAGTGCGGCTCTGAAACACTTACGAGTTGTGTCTCTTTCAGGGTTTGTTTACAGCTGCTTTCCCCATTTTTGGATGAGGAAATGAGTTCAGAGAAATTGAGTAATGTAGCAGATGCCATATGACAAATCAGTGGCAGAGGTGGGATTCAAACTCAGATCTGACTGTAAACCCTGTACTCTTAAACATAGAATTTTTAATAATTATGAATGTCATTCAGTCTCATAAGACAGCATAGAAATAAGATCTGGGGATCATATCCAGAGCCTTATTAAATCAACAAGACAGAAACAGAAATCCCTGAATTGAAGCCAAGCTTAGTAACTAATTTGGTGAAGTTTTCTTCAAAGTAGGCAATGACATGTAGATACATCTCTGTAACAGCAACTTAATATATCAGATATATAAAATAATTGAGAAGCTTCAGAAATCAGTTCCCTAAGGGGCACCTGGGTAGCTCAGTCGGTTGGGCGTCCGACTTCGGTTCAGGTCATGATCTCTCAGTTTGTGGGTTCAAGCCCTGCGTCGGACTCTGTGCTGACAGCTTGGAGCCTGGAGCCTGCTTCAGATTCTGTGTCTCCCTCTCTCTCTGCCCCTCCCCCACTCACACTCTGTCTCTCTCTCTTTCAAAAATAAATAAACATTAAAAAAATTAAGAAATCAGTTCCCCAAAGATATGAGCATGTTGAAACTGGTTTTAAAAAAATTAGATGTCTGTTTGACATGTAATATTGAAAACTCATTCGATATCATTGGTTCTCAGCTTAGAGCATGAGATTACAGATAACTGAAGGAAAGATGAAAAGGATTACAATCCCCTATAGGTATTTAAGTAAAAGAAGCATTATTTTGATTTTTGATTTGATTGATAATTGTTTTAATGTATTCATAAATATTCATACTACGAGTCTTCACAGGAAAACCTGAGGTAAATAGATTGTACTTTTAAATTTCCACATTATGATTGCATAGAACTAGAGGAAAGAAAAGTAATATCATAAATAATAAAAACTGTTAGATTCTAGATTTGGGGTATAAGAACCCCAAAAAGACTATACAACCTGTACTTTCCTAGCTCTTTTTGTGAGAATCACAGAAGGTTTCTTGACCATGAGGGATCTAAGGGTAAAGGTAGACATTTGAAGAAAGCTAAAGTCGAATAAGTAGCCCCTTGAGGTCTTTCCCACCCTGACCACTGTTTTGCATGTTTCCCCTGACAGCCTCAGAGGAAATCATAACTCTTCTCAACATGTAGTTTCTCCTTCTATTCTTAGACTGTTTTCCTCTCTTTTTATTAAAGTTCTTAGTCCCCCAGGCTCTGGCATCTTAACCCTCTTTCTTCTGCCTTGTAACACGAATAGGAGCCTATATCTTAAGAAGATGAAAACTGTTGTCCGATCTTGGCCACCCCTTTCTATACCACCCTTTCTTGCCTGATTTCTCTCTGGCCGGTTATGACTCAACTTTTCAAAGGTTAGCCTGCCTGTCCTTGCTTTTAGGTTCTCTTTAATCACTCATTCCAGTTCCATTTGGCTTTCACTAAATCATCTAAGATCATTTTATCCAAACATACTTGACTTTTCTCTGTGCTTCTCTTTCTCAAACTCTCAGCTACTTTTGAAACTATTAACAATTTCCTTCTTGAAATTCTCTCCACCTTTGGCTTTTGTGATTCCATGCCCTCCTTTTTTCTCATGACCAGGATAAATTCTCTTTCTCTGTATTGTTGACAGGTGGTTCTTTGTCCTGACCACCTCCAAGAAATGGTTATTTTCCAGGGCTCAAATGTTTACTTTAAAAAAAAATGTTTATTTTTGAGAGAGAGCGAGAGAGTGAGAGAGCGAGCATGGGGGAGGGACAGAGAGAGACAGAGGACCTGAAACAGGCTGCAAACTCTCAGTGCAGAGCCCGATGTGGGGCTCAAACTCAGGAACCTGAGCTGTCAGCACAGAGCCTGACGTGGGGCCAGAGCTCACGCACTGTGAGATCATGACCTGAGCTGAAGTCGGACCCTTAACTGACTGAGCCACCCAGATGCCACTCAAATGTTTACTCTTTACTCTGCTTCAGAATAAGTGTCACCAACTGCATGTCTTCCAGCTAAGTCTTTATGGTTTACCCACTGCATTTTGTATCCCTTCAGCATTTACCAATTTAAATAACAATTTTCTTTAATGCAAACAACTATGATGTGCTCTGTATACTCCAATTGACAGATTTACAGGGTGAGATTGTTCTACAAATGGTAGGGAGTTAATTGATGTTTGCTGACTATATTTCCACTTTAAAATAATTTAGTTATTGAAAAATCTGAATTTTCCAAATGTCTTTCAAATTTAGAGTTTTGTAAATGGAAAAATTATCATTCTAATTGTTTCTGTTCTAAAATTTTTCTGGGATATATCTGTCTGAGAGATATACCTGAACTTGAATGGCGCCCCAAAACTTATAGTCACAAAATATTTTTGAAATGAATTTTTAAAAAATAGCCTCCTGAGTACATTTACATCATAGACAAAATAGAACTGTTTGTATATTTTGACAATTCCTTGAGAGTGGCAGTAAAGATTTTTTCTAATAATATCAGTACAATCTCAGAATTTTCCAACTAGTGAAAGTCAAGTGTCCTAAGGAAAGAGCACAGTAGAAACCAGCTGTGGACCTCAACAGAGAAAACAAACATTTAAAAAAAAAACTTTTTTTAATGTTTTATTTATTTTTGAGAGAGATAGAGTGTGAGTGGGGGAAGGGCAGAGAGAGAGAGGGAGACACAGAATCTGAAGCAGGCTCCAAGCTGTCAGCACGGAACCCAATGCAGGGCTTGAACTCACAATCTGGGAGATCATGACCTGAGCCAAAGTCGGAAGTTTAACCGATGGAGTCACCCAGGTGCCCCCCAAATTTTTTTAATGTCAAGGTAGCCCTTCTAATAATCCAAAATATGTATAACATAATAGACCAAGCAAAGTACATTATTTTGATGCAGACCATATGGGCTGAGGTTATAGGGACATATTTTAATGCAATATAAAGCATTACATTATAACAATCAAAGTCTCCACCATGGGAAATATGAGCTGGAATGGAAGTGAATCTTCTGTGACTCAAGCAGGATCCAGATGACTGTCTCTCAGAGATGTGGCAGAAAAGCGCCCTCCATTATTTAAAGAGGAGTTGGGGCGTAGACTCTTAAAAAGTTTCTTCTAGCTGTGAGAATTTATTACTAAAACTCAAGTCATCTAACCTTATCAATTAAATAAAAGGAGTGCTGGGAATACCTGAAGGAGCCAACCAAGTAGCCTGTCAGAAGAGACCACCTGCCCCACCCAGGAACAGAAGCAGGGGTGCCAGAGACTTGAAAACTGGTGAAGCTGGAAGACTGGGACTGGAACACCAATCCATGGGCAGCTCCCAGACTTCCCCAAACAATTAAGGACTTTGGAAGTTAGAAAGAAAGAAAAGATGTTAGAATCTCTAATACAGGAAAACAGTCATTAACTATTTCTTTTTGCATTTTTTAAACTTCTCCTAGAAAGAAGAACAATTAGGCAGAAGGGAGCTAATGATGAAAAATAATGTCAGACAAAGGGGCATTTGGGAAACTCTACAAAGTATCAAGAAAGTATTTATCTCTTTCCAGAAAAAAAGAAAGTGATTATTACAAAAAGGGACCAACATTTTAGATATCAGAGCTACTCACTGTAATACCGTAAGTGATCAATAATTATCTATAAATGAGACAGTCAGAAACAGCAAGAAAAGGAGAGACCACAGTTGAAAAGCCTAAGTTCATGCGGTTTACAATCAAGGTTAGATGATAAGACAGACCCTATAATGGGTTGGTTGTCAATGAATAACTTGTGAGTAGATGTTTCTTCTAGTCTTGTTTTAAACTGTATTTTTTTAATGCTTATTTATTTTTGAGAGAGAGAGCATGGGCACAAGTGGGGAAGGGGCAGAGAGTGAGAGAGAGACACAGCACCTGAAGCAGGCTCCAGGCTCTGAGCTGTCAGCGCAGAGCAGGAGGTGGGGCGGTGAAGCTGGAAGCCATGAACTGTGAGACCATGACTTGAGCCTAAGTCAGATGTTTAACCCACTGAGTCACCCAGGTGCCCCTAAACTGTATGTTTTCTTCAGAAATATTGAACAGAATTAGTAGCCAATGCTTAGTTAATTTATGCTATTATTTAAATGAAATGAATAGTTTAATTAAAGAAGTCCCCACCATACGTTGTAGAAAACAAATAGATGAAAATTTTTGGTTAATACAGTCTTTACACTCAAGTCAATTTACATTTTCAATGAAATTCAAAATGTATTTTGAACCACTGTGCTAGGTTTGGGGGGGGTGGAAGGTGGGTGCGGGGAATCAGAGATTAAGAGAGCATAACTCATAAACCTGGGTAAAGAAAGTTTAATGAAGCTGCATTACATTCTGTACCCTCTCAGTTCTTCAAAATATTCTTTTTAAATAGTAAAACGAGCAAGAAAATAATAAGATAAAAAGTAGCAGAACCTAAAAGAGTTAAAAAGTAAAATCACATGCCATGAATTTTAAAACGTGGCAGCCAAGAAAAGAAATAGATGATTCTATCTCAACTCAGAGTAGCTCCTCATTCCTCCTCTGTCCTCAACCCCACCCCCATAAGAAGTGCAATAATACATCCTTATTTTTATTTAAAAACTTCAATTTGGAAAGACCTCTATTCTGGGGCATCCAATAAAAATCACAGGGAAGAAAATAAAAGCCTGATGAGTAGGAAGTTGTCATCCACTACTATAAAATCTCAAGGTCTCAGTAGAAGCTTGAAAATCCATTAGAGATCATCATAATCACACTTCCATAGATCATGGGAAGAATAAGGTTATCACCCTTATGAATAACATACATTACTAACTGGTGGGGTAAATCCTGAGGTAGGGAATTTAATAAGATGTTGAAGAAATAACAGAGCCAAGACCAATGGAGTTCTCCCTCCCCACTCCTCCCTTATTAAATCCTTAAGTTATTTAAAAGTTATATAAAAATTCTCAGTCCTCCACTGTAAGCTGGTAAGAAGGTAAATAAGTCAAATATAAAGTGGGAATTCTATCAAGACTAATGATATATAGTTTATCATATGAAATAAAAAAGAAATAGGATGGCAATTTTGTAAACATAATACAGAGAAAAAAATAAACACTACAATGCAGCTTGCTAATACAGATGAAGAAGCCAGTATGGAAGAACATAGTATGCAAGGAACAGAAGAAAATATACTCATCAATGCTTAATACAAAAATACTTACTAACAACAGGAACATCATGGTACCATAGCTAAAACTTCAGATGAGGAGAAAAGAGAATAAAATAAAAAGGAGACTATAGGCCAGCATGACACCACTACAGGATTGATGAATACCTTACCAACAGAAATGAAACATAATAGGCAAGCCAAGAATAGAATTTCCAATATGGAAGAAAAGCTTGAGATACTTTGGATTCATGCAAAGGGAAATTACAGATGGAAACAATTAGAAAAAAGAGAGGACAAAGACAATCCAATCCAATTTAAGGACCATTGGTCTCAACTTCCTCTCTCCACCAAAGGACAATGAAATAAGAAACCCAAAGTTATAGCAGCAAATTTTTTATTGTAATAATGGAAGAAATAACTGAAGATTGAAAGGGAATTTGATGATCCAATAAAAGATTGTGTAGTGTGACTAAGATAAAATAACATTAGTATTACATTATTACAATTCAATAGTAAATGATTTTTCCGATGTGCAGGCATATAAAAAAAATTGCTCCTTCTCACAGAAGGTGGTAGGGGAAACATTTATGTAGTTCTAAAGGAAAATGTAACTCAACATATTTACTCTAGTCAAATTATCTTTGTATATCAAAGTATGGATATTCTCAAACATGCAAGAACTCAGGCAAGAGTTTTTCTGAACTTCTCTGAGGTCTTCTGAAAAAAAAAAAAAACAATAATGATATCCAGCGAACTCAAAGAGAAATTAAAACAAAAAATATTCAGGATGAAGAAACTGTTATGTTTGCAAGCATCTATATATTCTTACCATTAAGGTTAAACAACTATGTTTTGAAAAAGAATATAAATATTACAAAACCTGAAATAAAAGAATTTGAATGAAAAAGTTCAGGGCTTAGAGAAGAAGCTCGAGGAAAGACAGAAGTTCTAATTTCTTCATTTTTCATTGTATAGTCACAATTGATAATAACTTGAAATATTAGTTAAAATAATGGTGTCTATTACTTTTTTTTTCATAATGTTACAGTGATCTTTAAAGAGCTATTACCTCTTAGGTGAAAAAAAAATTATTGAACTTTACCAACTTCTTTTTTTAATTTATTTTCTTTTTTTTACATTCATTTATTTTTGAGGAACAGAGTGAGACAAAGTGTGAGCAGGGGAGGGGCAGAGACAGAAGGAGACACAGAATCTGAAGCAGGCTCCAGGCTCTGAGCAAGAGGTCAGCACAGAGCCTGATGTGGGGCTCGAACCTACAAACTGTGAGATCATGACCTGAGCCAAAGTCGGACGCTCAACCGACTGAGCCACCCAGGCACCCCTGAACTTTACCAACTTCTAAGTTTTACAACCTCAGTATCTTTTCCTCCTGTTACATTGTAGAAATATTAGAGCATTTATTAAAACTAGAAAACTGTCAAACATATACTAATGACTTCCAAATCAGTGTCTTGAGTCAAAAATATTGCCTGATTTTTAGATGTCTATGTTTAAAAATTGTCTAGACATCTTATTTTGGGTGTCCCAGAGGAATATCAAACTTAACATATAAGAAAATAAATTTAACACTTCCTTGCACTTCCTCACAACTGCCACTTCTCATGTATTCTTTGACATCCAACCAATCCCCAATTACTGTCAATTTTATCTTCTATTTCTCAAATGTACCCCACATCTCCATTGCTACCACCAATTCTTAAGTCAGGCCCTTACCATCTTTGTTCTGCAATAACCTTGCACGACTCAGGCCAACTCTGATTTTATATTTCTCTTTTCTAACAGAGTGATAGTCTTAAAATAAACATCTAACCAGATCCATGCCCTATTTAAACACTTTAAAACCAGCCCCCAAGAAATGCAGAAAAGGTCCAAGTTGCAGAAAAGGTCCAACCAAGTTCATTTGCATGATGTTAAAGACTCCCTATGACAAGACTTCTTTTTATTCTCATCCCTACCCTAAACCATTCTGAACTGCTTCTAGGTATCCAGGTACAGCATACTATTTTATAAATGTATCCTTTTATTCATGCTGTTTGTTTCTGTCAGGCTTTTCTGAATCTTCCAGTGATCTACTTCTTCCTCTTTGTCATGATTCAGGTATGGATTCTGGAAGCTCTTTTTTTAACTCTAGGCTAATGTGTGTGTCTTTTCCAGGTTTCCTTAAATCTGTGTGTACATAATATACTTAATCATTGATTTATTCATGCAATGAAACATTTTTGAGTGCCTACTATAGCTAGGAAACTGTCCTACTTGGGATAAAGGCTAAGTTCTTTCCCTTACTGAGTGTGTGTTTAGGAAGGGAAGACAAATATTAAATAAATCAGTACACAAATGATTAATTTATGATAATCATGATAAATGCTATCAAAAAGACTTAAAGGTGTCATCAGACTGTATAATGAGAAATATATGTAGCCTAGTTTGAGGAATCAGAGGTCTTCTTCCAGGAATTAATATGTGATGTGTAAAAAGGGACCAAGGTAGAATACAAACTTTTTCATGTAGAAGGAGGAACATATGCAAAAGCCCTGACTGGGAAAGAGAATAGTGCTTCTGAGGAACGACAAGGCCACTGAGACTAAAGAGCAAAGGTTGTGCAGCAAAAGTGTCATGAGATGAAGTGTTTACCATATTATATTGAAACTATTTCTCCATCAATACACCATGAGCTTTTTTGAGGGCTGGACTGGCCCAGTTGATCTTCTAGTCACTCATACCTATTAAACCAATTTGGGCCAACTTAAATAAAAAGTTTAAGTTGGAAGATATAAGGAAGTCATAGACGTGGTGGGAATGCTGATCAACAGGTTGAATTCAAGTAGATCCTGGGGTCAAGAAAGCAAATTATAATCTCTCCACATTCATCCCAAGAAGAAAATCATTATTCCTCAAAATCTATCAGGTTGCTGTTGGGCAGAAAATGAGATGCTAGGCCAATAAATCAACAAATGACTAGAATCAACATGTGTTGACCACAATCAACAAAGATTCACAACACTCACCATGGTCCTTGGCACATATTAGGAATGCAAAGTTTGTCGGATTGAACTGCGCTCCCATAGCCCTTACACACTTTTAACCTACGACTTATTTCACTGCACTGTGATTTTTTGGTCTGTGTCTTCTTGAAAGAAAGGACTGTATCTGATTTCACTCTGCATTCCTAGTACCTAGCCCAATGCCTGGTTCCTTGTTACTCAATAACTACTTGGAGAGGGAATGACAAGTGACTATGTGCCCATGTACGTATCTGTTAAATATCTCAGCAGTCTAAGAATCTGGAATCTCCATCACTATATCACGTTGCTTCTTCTCACCCCACATGGAGCAGGAGACCTGATTCACAAAGAAAGTTTACTGAATGAATGAATGAATGAGTGAATGAATGAAGAAATGGTTGTTATGATACAAAGCTAAGTTTTAAAATCAAATGCCTAAGTAAAATATTTTTACAATGTTTCATCAGTTTTTAACAACTGCTCAACTTATTTTTTGAAGAATAAACCTCTAACCAATCATGTAAGTGCCTCGGTTATAAAAAATAATTGCCATGAGGATTTATGTATATATTTTTTCCACATACAGTTTACTTCTTGGCATTCTTACTGCCAACTCTAAATACGCTAGGGGGATAAAAGAAGCTAAATTTGTTTCTGAATCATCCAACAAAGGCTTTACTATAGAGACCTATGTTGTCCTCATTAATTTCATTGTGCTTTAAACAACTTATTTTGCTTCTTCATAGACAAGGGGTTTGACTAAGTGGTGGAAGGGAGAGTAGATTCTCCAAAACAAGCCCCTTCCAAGAAATGAGGTAGAAGGCTGGAGCTACAAAGTCATTGCAAACTGGGTTTAAATTTATTTGGTAGAGGGGTGCCTAGGTGGCTCAGTTAAGCATCTGACTTCACCTCAGGTCATGATCTCACAGTCCGTGAGTTCGGGCCCACATTGGGCTTTGTGCTGACAGCCTGGAGCCTGTTTCAGATTCTGTGTCTCCCTCTCTCTGACCCTTCCCCGTTCATGCTCTGTCTCTCTCTGTCTCAAAAATAAATAAACATTAAAAAATTTTTTTAAATTTATTTGGTAGAACAAGAGCTCCTTTCCCTCTTACAGTCTGTAACTCTAGAAAGTTTCTCCTCTCAATGATTCAGTGGGTCTGCTCAGATCTGTTTTCAAATCCTGATTTTACCACTTACTATTTGATGTGTCCCTTTCATTGCCTATAAACTGAGAATAATGAAAACTACCCAATAATGTTGTTTAAAGGCTTAAATAGGATAACATATGTAAAGGACTTAGCAAGTCCTGATACAAAGTAAGTACTCAAACAGCAGTTATTAGATTATTTTATTATTATTTACTGCTCACTTCCATATGCATATATAAAATTAACAGACATTTTAAACATGAAATTACTACACAGGCATACTAATACTTAATTCTGATTTTCAGCATAATTTTTAGTATTTGGACAGCTGCAATAATCAACTGGAATATGTTCATTTAGAAGGTGATTCCTAAGATATTTCTATGCAGTTCCAATATCAACATTCCACAGTTCTAAATTTATTGAGAACAAAGACAATGTAATAATTATAACTTGCACTTCCTGACAAAATATTTGATATAGAGCCATAATGTATCTTATCAAAATATTGTTTTAAAGATCACTATAGGGGTGTGTGCATGTATATATAAATATGTGTATACAATGTGTGAATATATGTATATATATGTATATATATACACACATATATACAAAACATTAAATGATCCATTCATAAGTACTTACATTGTAAGTCACATTTTCAAGGTAAACTCACTAAAGGCCTATATTTCTTAGCCTATCCTTCTGTTATGCTAGTTAGCAGTTTTAAAAAGAATAAAGTCTTATACATTCAGTTTTGAGAACACAAAGATGAAAGAGGCAACATATTAGCAACACATAAATTTCAGAGAGTTTTGTG
Organism: Panthera uncia; assembly: GCF_023721935.1. Taxonomy (NCBI): domain Eukaryota; kingdom Metazoa; phylum Chordata; class Mammalia; order Carnivora; family Felidae; genus Panthera; species Panthera uncia. Next base: position 51,227,517 of record NW_026057584.1, on the reverse strand, counting down.
GATCTGTAAAAATTCTATCAGAGAGGCTAAATACCAGAACAAGTTGAAGCTTGAAAATAAAACACACATATAAAATAGCTTTTAGATCCTTTAGGAGCAAGAAAAAAAAAAGGCATTCCCAATTGTCTTAAGATGCAGTAATTTAATTTAAAAACAAGAGCAAACAAACAAAAAGAGGTCTTCAACTTTTATATTTCCTTCATCCCTTTCTGTAAGGAGAATTTACCTCTAAGTGAAGATGTGCTATGAGCATTGTTAAAACAGACCTGAAGATAAGCTTAGTAATAAAGAGAGAGAGAGAGAGAGAGAGTACTGCTTGTTACTTTAAGTTCAGGTTCCCAGGCTCAGAAAAAAGTATATCATAAGATAATAAAAAAATAGCAATTGTGACCAAAGAGCTATTGCTATCAACATTTAAAGATACAAGTAAAATAAATGAGCTGGCAGAAGACTGCAGGGAGTCTTGATATTTACAGCTGAGAGAACAGCAGAGTGTAGAAACCGTGAACTCTTAATTTGACCTTAATTTGAAGCAAACTCTATTCCAGACTTCTCAGTAATCTAAAATGTTGATTCCTAGACACAAGTAGGTTCATTAAAAACAAATCATGTTCCCACAACTTTATTTTTACTCTTTTAGCAGATATACTATATTAATTGATCTAGGCAATGCTTAAAACATATGTATACCAGTAAGATACCTAGCAAATATCTCCTGATATTCATATATATAGGATGAAAAATAACTTTGGATTATAATGCACTTAGTTCATAATTTTTTATGTAACCCTACCTAAAGATCAGTGGATATATACGGGCCTAGCAACTAAATGATTTGCCTCTTCTTAAGCCATTTTGTTTGACATTTTTATTAATGACTCTAAGTGAAATCTTGCTAAAGCCCCAAAGCTGGAAAGACTTATGTAGATATCGGATGGCAGAATCAAAGACAAAGGTTGAAAGCCTTCCAGATTAAATACATCAGGGAAGAATATAAGATCCTTTGTTTAACTACTGAAAATGAAAGAAAGAAAGAAAGAAAGAAAGAAAGAAAGAAAGAAAGAAAGAAAGAAAGAAAGAGGAAGGAAGAAAGAAAGAAAGAAAGAAAGAAAGAAAGAAAGAAAGAAAAAGAAAGAAAGGTTTATGTGAATCAAATCCATAGACTTAGACAAAATAGGCTATGTGACCCTATTGTATATGGCAACTGATGTAGTATTTTGCAACATTAAGAGAACTATGATGTACCTCATTTGGGATATAGTGTTCAGTTCTGAAAATCAGCTTTAAGAGGGTCATCAACTGACAAAGAGTAATGTGGATGTGGGCTGAACCTCCAGGAGGGTAGATTTTAGCTCAGAACAGAAAACAATATTCTAATGGTTAAATTTTATAACAGATTGCATAAAAATTCCTCAATTCACTCCCTTTTACTAAAACTGTTTAAGCTGATATTGAAAGACAGTCTGTTAGGATTCACAGAAAAGATTCTTGCTTTGAGTAGGATTTTATTTTCCCAGCTTTATCAAAGTATAACTGACATATGGCACTGTGTAAGTTTAAGGTATAGAATGTAAAGATTTGATTCATGTACATACTGAAGAATGATCAATAATTACCTTTTGTGTGTGCTTGTGCGTGTGTGTGATGAGAATACTGAATATGTGCTATCCTAGAAATTTTCAAGTATATAATACAGTATTATTAACTATAATTACTAGGCTGGACATTAGATCCCCGGAACTCATTCATGTTACAATTGAAAGTTTGTACCATTTGACTAACATCTCCTTATTTCCTCCACCCTTAGCCCCTAATAACCACCATTCTACTCTGTGTCTATAAATTGAGTTGTTTTTTTTTTTTTTTTTTTTTTAGATTCTACATATATGCGTAATCCAACAGTATTTGTTTTTCTCCATATGTCTTACTTCCCTTAAACATAATAACCTAAAAGTCCATCAGTGTTGTCACAAAAGGCAGAACTTCCTTCTTTTTTTTTTTTTTGGCTGAATAATATTTTAATGCATGTGTGTATAAAATCACATTTTTAATCCAATCATCCATCCACAGATACTTAGGTTGCTTCCAGGTCACACCTATTATGGATAATGCTACAATCAACATGGGGGTATAGATACCTCTTTGAGATTGTTGGTTTCATTTCTTTCAGATATATACCCAGCATTGGGATTGCTGGATCATATAATTTTTTGATAAATTTTTTTGATCATATAATTTTTTTACAAAGTACAACACAGTGTTCTATAGCGACTGCTCTCAATTTATAATCCCACCAACAGTGCAAAAGGGTCCCCTTTTCTTTACGCCCTCACCAGCACTGGTTCCTTCTTGTCTTTTTGATAACCATTTTAACAGGTGTGAGGTGATATCTCATTGTAGTTTTGTAGTTTTGATTTGTACTTCCTTCCTTTAAAACTATGTATGCAACTCCAAACACTGAGCCACCAGAGAAATCAAAGAAGCAATTGACTAGGAAAGGATGATGGCCAATTATTGGGAGAGCAAAAGAACACACAAATCAGCATTTTAAAAATTCAGTATTTATAGAGTTATGTTTAGATGAGTGAAAAATGCATTTGGTCAACCACTTCATATTCAAATTCAAGTGTGTGGAAGTAAATTTGATCCATCTGTCCCTGAATTATTTTCTTAAACCACCAACATTTTGTTTTATAAGAACTGATTTCCAACAAGTCTTATGATATCCCCAACCTCCTGCCAAACCTGCTCAGAGTCTGAAATATAGTTATTGTACTGAACTTTCTCAAATATGCTGTTTTTTTAAATTAAAACTAAGAAAACAGGCAAAAGAATATTTGATTTGCCTGTTGCAATGCCACTCATACTGAAATCAAACATAAAATATGCACAAAAAGAAAAGGATCTACATAGTATCTATTTTTATTATATATATTCCGGATATAGTACAATACAAATTATCTAGAGAGCAAGCTTTGTGTAAGCAGTTTACACATATGAGTTTAAAAGTGGAATGGGTGACCCAGGACAAATTCAGGTCCACTCTGAAGAATGACTTAAATCATATACATTGCCAATGGAGTTTCCCCATCTACCCTTTGGCTGCTCCTTTGTCTTATAGGCATGTCTTCCCCAGCCTACCTCTTCCCTTTGTTTTTAGGGCTGTCATGCAGGCCCTCTGCTTCTCTAATTCTCCACCCTCTCTCTCATTGTCATCCTTTCCCATGGCATCACTGACCACCTACATGCTGATGACTCCCAGATCTGTATCTTTGCTCTGCTTTCACTTCCAAGAGATGATTTCTGAATTCTTCCCACTTGAAACATTAGTAAGTACCTCAAAATCAACATTCCATAAGTACTCCAATTATGATCCAGAAATTGATATAATATTTGACTTCCTTCTCCTCTTTTGTCACTCCCCTCCCACATCCAGTCAGTCACAAAGTCCAGTCCATTCTTTCTCTTAAACATCTCTCTAACCTTGTTCAAATCATCATATTCCATCGTGGGAATTACTGAAATACCGTCCTAGTTGAATTAGCTATACATCCAAGATGGACCCCTGCAATCCATTCTCCACACAATTGTCAGAATAATCTTTCTACAAGGGAAATCTGATCGTGCCTTCACCTGGTTAAAACCCATCAGTGGTTTCTCATCACTTTAGAAAGAAGACCAAACTTCTTAATATCATTACAAAGCTCCAAATTATCTAGCTCCTTCTTAAGTTTTCACTCTGTTCTCTCTGAACCTACTCCTATCATTCGACAGTCCAAATATTTGAGTTTTGTTCAATATCTAAGAAACTGTCATGCTCTTTCACACCTCGGGATATCCCCACAAATAGCCTCTTCTGATTAAAATCTCTTCTCCTCCCCTGTCCCCTCATCTAACTTCCTTGTCCCATCAACTTTCCCTATCCCACCTACCTTTGCTGTCACATCAGCTTGGATGTCCTTTCCTCTGAGAAGTCTCTGTGGCTCTGCCAAAACTAAGCTTGATGTCCTTGGCATATGCTTGTACCACACCTTGTGCTTCCTCCATCACAGTCTTTATTTATAACACTGTACTGTGGTTGTTTCAGGCTGAACCCCAGTTCCTAGCAGGATTCCCTAAATGTATTATACATGCAATAAATTATTATTAAAATATTGGATGCATTTTAGATCCCTGGTGACAGCCTTCTAAAAAACACAATCTATCATATAACTGATAAACTGCATTTATGTGTTTTCATTTAATTTTCTTCTTATATCACCATTCATAGGAAAAAATGTTTTAAGACTTAAAAATGTTTAAAATATAAAGCTATTTTTCCCTCCTGATACACACACATACAGACACACACATGATTTTTCTGTTTTCCTATCTGAACTTGGTGATAAACATGTTGAAGTAGTATCTAATTATAATACTTTTTCCTCTAATATTTCTTCCATGTATCTACTATAAATAGTCATTGCTTTCTATACTGTGAAATCCTCAAGTAAATTATATCTGAGATAATTTTTTTTGTTTTTTTTTTTTTTGTTTGTTTTTTTTGAGAAACAGCATGAAGGTTAAGGTTTCTAGGACAGGAAAAATACCAAGAGTTGAAAAGACAACCTGACTACACAGATATTTAATTCCTTCAATCTTTGAAACTGAGTGAATGAGGGACACCTGGGTAGCTCAGTCGGTTAAGTGTTTGACCTAGGCTCTGGTCATGATCTCATAGTTTGTGGGTTCGAGCCCTGCATGGGGTTCTGTGCTGACAGCTCAGAGCCTGGAGGCTGCTTCAGATTCTGTGTCTCCCTCTCTCTCTGCCCCTTTCCCTGCTCATGCTCTGTCTCTCTCTGTCTCTCAAAATGAATTAAATAAATAAATAAATAGGGTTTTAACAAATTAAAAAATAAAAATAAAACTGAGTGAATGAAATATCTTTTTTTGTGAGAAATATTACCTAGAATGTTAAATAATGTTTTTTTTTTCATCTTATTCTTTTTTTTTTTTTTTCAATATATGAAGTTTATTGTCAAATTGGTTTCCATACAACACCCAGTGCTTATCCCAAAAGGTGCCCTCCTCAATACCTATCACCCACCCTCCCCTCCCTCCCACCCTCTATCAACCCTCAGTTTGTTCTCAGTTTTTTGTTTTTTGTTTTTTGTTTTTTTTTTTTTAATATATGAAATTTACTGTCAAATTGGTTTCCATACAACACCCAGTGCTCATCCCAAAAGGTGCCCTCCTCAATACCCATCACCCACCCTCCCCTCCCTCCCACCCCCCATCAACCCTCAGTTTGTTCTCAGTTTTTAACAGTCTCTTATGCTTTGGCTCTCTCCCACTCTAACCTCTTTTTTTTTTTTTTTTTCCTTCCCCTCCCCCATGGGTTTCTGTTATGTTTCTCAGGATCCACATAAGAGTGAAACCATATGGTATCTGTCTTTCTCTGTATGGCTTATTTCACTTAGCATCACACTCTCCAGTTCCATCCATGTTGCTACAAAAGGCCATATTTCATTTTTTCTCATTGCCACGTAGTATTCCATTGTGTATATAAACCACAATTTCTTTATCCATTCATCAGTTGATGGACATTTAGGCTCTTTCCATAATTTGGCTATTGTTGAGAGTGCCGCTATAAACATTGGGGTACAGGTGCCCCTATGCATCAGTACTCCTGTATCCCTTGGATAAATTCCTAGCAGTGCTATTGCTGGGTCATAGGGTAGGTCTATTTTTAATTTTCTGAGGAACCTCCACACTGCTTTCCAGAGCAGCTGCACCAATTTGCATTCCCACCAACAGTGCAAGAGGGTTCCTGTTTCTCCACATCCTCTCCAGCATCTATAGTCTCCTGATTTCTTCATTTTGGCCACTCTGACTGGCGTGAGGTGGTATCTGAGTGTGGTTTTGATTTGTATTTCCCTGATAAGGAGAGACGTTGAGCATCTTTTCATGTGCCTGTTGGCCATCCGGATGTCTTCTTTAGAGAAGTGTCTATTCATGTTTTCTGCCCATTTCTTCACTGGGTTATTTGTTTTTCGGGTATGGAGTTTGGTGAGCTCTTTATAGATTTTGGATACTAGCCCTTTGTCCGATGTGTCATTTGCAAATATCTTTTCCCATTCCGTTGGTTGCCTTTTAGTTTTGTTGGTTGTTTCCTTTGCTGTGCAGAAGCTTTTTATCTTCATAAGGTCCCAGTAATTCACTTTTGCTTTTAATTCCCTTGCCTTTGGGGATGTGCCGAGTAAGAGATTGCTACGGCTGAGGTCAGAGAGGTCTTTTCCTGCTTTCTCCTCTAAGGTTTTGATGGTTTCCTGTCTCACATTCAGGTCCTTTATCCATTTTGAGTTTATTTTTGTGAATGGTGTGAGAAAGTGGTCTAGTTTCAGCCTTCTGCATGTTGCTGTCCAGTTCTCCCAGCACCATTTGTTAAAGAGACTGTCTTTTTTCCATTGGATGTTCTTTCCTGCTTTGTCAAAGATGAGTTGGCCATACGTTTGTGGGTCTAGTTCTGGGGTTTCTATTCTATTCCATTGGTCTATGTGTCTGTTTTTATGCCAATACCATGCTGTCTTGATGATGACAGCTTTGTAGTAGAGGCTAAATTCTGGGATTGTGATGCCTCCTGCTTTGGTCTTCTTCTTCAAAATTACTTTGGCTATTCGGGGCCTTTTGTGGTTCCATATGAATTTTAGGATTGCTTGTTCTAGTTTCGAGAAGAATGCTGGCGCAATTTTGAGTGGGATTGCATTGAATGTGTAGATAGCTTTGGGTAGTATTGACATTTTGACAATATTTATTCTTCCAATCCATGAGCATGGAATGTCTTTCCATTTCTTTATATCTTCTTCAATTACCTGCATAAGCTTTCTATAGTTTTCAGCATACAGATCTTTTACATCTTTGGTTAGATTTATTCCTAGGTATTTTATGCTTCTTGGTGCAATTGTGAATGGGATCAGTTTCTTCATTTGTCTTTCTGTTGCTTCATTGTTAGTGTATAAGAATGCAACTGATTTCTGCACATTGATTTTGTATCCTGCAACTTTGCTGAATTCATGTATCAGTTCTAGCAGACTTTTGGTGGAGTCTGTCGGATTTTCCATGTATAGTATCATGTCATCTGCAAAAAGCGAAAGCTTGACTTCTTCTTTGCCAATTTTGATGCCTTTGATTTCCTTTTGTTGTCTGATTGCTGATGCTAGAACTTCCAGCACTATATTGAACAACAGCGGTGACAGTGGGCATCCCTGTCGTGTTCCTGATCTCAGGGAAAAAGCTCTCAGTTTTTCCCCGTTGAGGATGATGTTAGCTGTGGGCTTTTCATAAATGGCCTTTATGATCTTTAAGTATGTTCCTTCTATCCCGACTTTCTCAAGGGTTTTTATTAAGAAAGGGTGCTGGATTTTGTCAAAGGCCTTTTCTGCATCGATTGACAGGATCATATGGTTCTTCTCTTTTTTTTTGTTAATGTGATGTATCACGTTGATCGATTTGCGAATGTTGAACCAGCCCTGCATCCCAGGAATGAATCCCACTTGATCATGGTGAAAAATTCTTTTTTTTTTTTTCAACGTATAACAACACGTTCCGATTTTTTAATTTTTGGGACAGAGAGAGACAGAGCATGAACGGGGGAGGGGCAGAGAGAGAGGGAGACATAGAATCGGAAACAGGCTCCAGGCTCCGAGCCATCAGCCCAGAGCCTGACGCGGGGCTCGAACTCACGGACCGCGAGATCGTGACCTGGCTGAAGTCGGACGCTTAACCGACTGCGCCACCCAGGCGCCCCAATAATTCTTTTTATATGCTGTTGAATTCGATTTGCTAGTATCTTATTAAGAATTTTTGCATCCATATTCATCAGGGATATTGGCCTGTAGTTCTCTTTTTTTACTGGGTCTCTGTCTGGTTTAGGAATCAAAGTAATACTGGCTTCATAGAATGAGTCTGGAAGTTTTCCTTCCCTTTCTATTTCTTGGAATAGCTTGAGAAGGATAGGTATTATCTCTGCTTTAAATGTCTGGTAGAACTCCCCTGGGAAGCCATCTGGTCCTGGACTCTTATTTGTTGGGAGATTTTTGATAACCGATTCAATTTCTTCGCTGGTTATGGGTCTGTTCAAGCTTTCTATTTCCTCCTGATTGAGTTTTGGAAGAGTGTGGGTGTTTAGAAATTTGTCCATTTCTTCCAGGTTGTCCAATTTGCTGGCATATAATTTTTCATAGTATTCCCTGATAATTGTTTGTATCTCTGAGGGATTGGTTGTAATCATTCCATTTTCATTCATGATTTTATCTATTTGGGTCATCTCCCTTTTCTTTTTGAGAAGCCTGGCTAGAGGTTTGTCAATTTTGTTTATTTTTTCAAAAAACCAACTCTTGGTTTCGTTGATCTGCTCTACAGTTTTTTTAGATTCTATATTGTTTATTTCTGCTCTGATCTTTATTATTTCTCTTCTTCTGCTGGGTTTAGGCTGCCTTTGCTGTTCTGCTTCTATTTCCTTTAGGTGTGCTGTTAGATTTTGTATTTGGGATTTTTCTTGTTTCTTGAGATAGGCCTGGATTGCAATGTATTTTCCTCTCAGGACTGCCTTCGCTGCATCCCAAAGCGTTTGGATTGTTGTATTTTCATTTTTGTTTGTTTCCATATATATTTTAATTTCTTCTCTAATTGCCTGGTTGACCCACTCATTCGTTAGTAGGGTGTTCTTTAACCTCCATGCTTTTGGAGGTTTTCCAGACTTTTTCCTGTGGTTGATTTCAAGCTTCATAGCATTGTGGTCTGAAAGTATGCATGGTATAATTTCAATTCTTGTAAACTTATGAAGGGCTGTTTTGTGACCCGGTATATGATCTATCTTGGAGAATGTTCCATGTGCACTCGAGAAGAAAGTATATTCTGTTGCTTTGGGATGCAGAGTTCTAAATATATCTGTCAAGTCCATCTGATCCAATGTATCATTCAGGGCCCTTGTTTCTTTATTGACTGTGTGTCTAGATGATCTATCCATTTCTGTAAGTGGGGTGTTAAAGTCCCCTGCAATGACCACATTCTTATCAATAAGGTTGCTTATGTTTATGAGTAATTGTTTTATATATCTGGGGGCTCGGGTATTTGGCGCATAGACATTTATAATAGTTAGCTCTTCCTGGTGGATAGACCCTGTGATTATTATATAATGCCCTTCTTCATCTCTTGTTACAGCCTTTAATTTAAAGTCTAGTTTGTCTGATCTAAGTATGGCTACTCCAGCTTTCTTTTGGCTTCCAGGAGCATGATAAATAGTTCTCCATCCCCTCACTCTCAATCTAAAGGTGTCCTCAGATCTAAAATGAGTCTCTTGTAGACAGCAAATAGATGGGTCTTGTTTTTTTATCCATTCTGATACCCTATGTCTTTTAGTTGGCACATTTAATCCATTTACATTCAGTGTTATTATAGAAAGATATGGGTTTAGAGTCATTGTGATGTCTGTATGTTTTATGCTTGTAGTGATGTCTCTGGTACTTTGTCTCACAGGATCCCCCTTAGGATCTCTTGTAGGGCTGGTTTCGTGGTGACAAATTCCTTCAGTTTTTGTTTGTTTGGGAAGACCTTTACCTCTCCTTCTATTCTAAATGACAGACTTGCTGGATAAACGATTCTCGGCTGCATATTTTTTCTGTTTAGCACACTGTAGATATCGTGCCAAGCCTTTCTGGCCTGCCAAGTTTCAAAGGAGAGATCAGTCACGAGTCTTATAGGTCTCCCTTTATATGTGAGGGCACGTTTATCCCTTGCTGCTTTCAGAATTTTCTCTTTATCCTTGTATTTTGCCAGTTTCACTATGATATGTCGTGCAGAAGATCGATTCAAGTTACGTCTGAAGGGAGTTCTCTGTGCCTCTTGGATTTCAATGCCTTTTTCCTTCCCCAGTTCAGGGAAGTTCTCAGCTATAATTTGTTCAAGTACCCCTTCAGCACCTTTCCCTCTCTCTTCCTCCTCTGGGATACCAATTATGCGTATATTATTTCTTTTTAGTGTATCACTTAGTTCTCTAATTTTCCCCTCATACTCCTGGATTTTTTTATCTCTCTTTCTTTCAGCTTCCTCTTTCTCCATAACTTTATCTTCTAGTTCACCTATTCTCTCCTCTGCCTCTTCAAGCCGAGCCATCGTGGTTTCCATTTTGTTTTGCATTTCGTTTAAAGCGTTTTTCAACTCCTCGTGACTGTTCCTTAGTCCCTCGATCTTTATGGCAAGAGATTCTCTGCTGTCCTGTATACTGTTTTCAAGCCCAGCGATTAATTTTATGACTATTATTCTAAATTCACTTTCTGTTACATTATTTAAATCCTTTTTGATCAGTTCATTAGCTGTTGTTATTTCCTGGAGATTCTTCTGAGGGGAATTCTTCCGTTTGGTCATTTTGGATAGTCCGTGGCGTGGTGAGGACCTGCAGTGCACTTCCCCTGTGCTGTGGTGTATAACTGGAGTTAGTGGGCGGGGCCGCAGTCCGACCCGATGTCTGCCCCCAGCCCACTGCTGGGGCCACAGTCAGACTGGTGTGTGCCTTCTCTTCCCCTCTCCTAGGGGCGGGATTCACTGTGGGGTGGCGTGTCCCGTCTGGGCTACTTGCACACTGCCAGGCTTGTGTTGCTGGGGATCTGGCGTATTAGCTGGGGTGGGTAGGCAAGGTGCACGGGGGCTGGAGGGGCAGGCTTAGCTCGCTTCTCCTTAGGTGATCCACTTCAGGAGGAGCCCTGTGGCAGCGGGAGGGAGTCAGATCCGCTGCCGGAGGTTTGGCTCCGCAGAAGCACAGAGTTGGGTGTTTGCGCGGAGCGAGCAAGTTCCCTGGCAGGAACTGGTTCCCTTTGGGATTTTGGCTGGGGGATGGGCGGGGGAGATGGCGCTGGCGCCTTTTTTCCCCGCCAAGCTGAGCTCTGCCGTCCGGGGGCTCAGCAGCTCTCCCTCCCTTTGTCCTCCAGCCTTCCCACTTTCCGAGCAGAGCCGTTAACTTATGACCTCCCAGACGCTAAGTCGCGCTTGCTGTCGGAACACAGTCCGTCCGGCCCCTCCGCTTTTGCCAGCCAGACTCGGGGGCTCTGCTTGGCCGGCGAGCCGCCCCTCCGCCCCGGCTCCCTCCCGCCAGTCCGTGGAGCGCGCACCGCCTCGCCGCCCTTCCTACCCTCTTCCGTGGGCCTCTAGTCTGCGCTTGACTCCGGAGACTCCCTTCTGCTAATCCTCTGGCGGTTTTCTGGGTTCTTTAGGCAGGTGTAGGTGGAATCTAAGTGATCGGCCGGACGCGCTGTGAGCCCCGCGTCCTCCTACGCCGCCATCTTCCGGAACCCCCTAAATAATGTTTATAGATGATCTACTGACGAAAGCTAACTTCTGTACTTTCCAAGACTTTCAAGACTTTTTCTACAAAAAGTTTTGTAAAGTAGAGGAGAATTATAGTTCCACTGACCTTTCCTTCCATAACTAACAGAAGTGTATTTACCATCAGTGATAGGAATGCCTTCAGTTGATTAAGCCATGAAAATATTATCATGTTGTTTATAGGTACTCACATGTACTCAATGTGTTGAGTGACACCTTGTAATTTTTAGGAATTTATCTTCCATTTAAACTAAAAAAGGGATGTTTGCCTCTTGTTATAGAAAATTCTCATTAAAAGGAGACTGGTGTTTCATTTTAAGTCATTTTACAATGGTCTACTCATAATATAATTACTCAGATAAAATTATTTTGAAATTCACAGTGGTGTGTCTACACAGCTGAAACACAGAGGAATCTGGAAAAAAATTAAATTTTTTTCAATAGAAAATATCAAATAGCATGATTAAGAAGTAAGAATCTTACTTAAACAAGAAATCCTGTAGTTTAGCAGTTTGATGAAGGTAGAGAGGCTCCAAAATTGTCAAATATCCACTTATATTTGGCTTCGTAAGAATACACGGAAGCCTAATTTTAAGTTTAGCTTTGCCTGCCAGTTTTTATGCATGAACTGTAGCCCCAACTTGACCTTTGAAAATTAGGAGCTAATAATTCAAATTAGAAATAATTTCAAGTTGAATAATCATGTCAAGTAATTAAATTTATAAGATATAAAAAAATATTTTTGAAGTTTACTTTATATTCCATTATCTTTTTTACGAACTGAAACTATTATATTTTCTCTAATGATTGATGTAAGTTGCAAAGCAAATTTAATAAGTCTTGTCAATTTTGACAGCCAGTGTGAAAAAAGAGGAAATGTTCTATGGAGTGCAAAGAGTACTAAATATTCCAAATATTGGTAAACAGCCAATTCTTTTCCAACTCCAATGCCACTCAGATCCATCTCTAAAGTTCTCAAAATTTCTTCGAAATTTTCTATCATTACCATTCAAATGATTAACCTCTGAATATTGTTCTCATGTTCACCTCAATCATTTCTTCTACTCTTATTTATAAGGTGCCTAGTTATGGGACTTCATTTGGGGACTCTGCTAAGAATATCTTTGTGAAATTTTCTGTGATAGAATAATGAAATTTTAGTGTTTTAAATTGGTTAAAACCTATTCAAATCCTAACTAGATTTAATTTTATTAGGTCAAAATGACATAGAGCACATTGTAGGGAAGATAAGTGTTCATTAAATAATTACTTGATTGGTTGTCCACATTACCTGAAATATCTGATAATTATTTTTAAGTAAATGGATAAAATTGATGTAAAAATAAAATGTATAATTTATCATCAGTTCTCTAGGTAATTCTAAGAAAAGGAGATGGAATTTTTCCCCCAAAGTTTATTTAATTATTTTGAGAGAGAATGCATGTGAGCACACAGGGCAGGGGCAGAGAGAGAACCCCAAGCCGACTCAGCATTGTCAGGACACAGCCCTACGCAGGGCTTGATCTCATGAACCTAACCATGAGATCAGGACCTGAACCAAGATAAAGAGTCGGACACTTAACCAACTGAGCCACCTAGGCACCCCAAAGGATACGGAATTTTAAAAAATTAGAGCTACTAAAACAAGTGTGGGTGATTAAACTGATGTCATTCCCTACCCTCTCCTGAAAAAAATTTTAAAAAACACGCATTAAAGGAGTAAATTTATTTTCCTGGAGCAAATGTGAGAAATGCAAACTCCAGATAGGCAGAAAAACTTTACCTATGATTGAGAATCACCACTGATGGGATGACGCAACAGTTCTCTGGCCCTCATGTAAGCTGATTCTGTGGTAGGATAAAATATGTTTTATAAGAGAAACCAAGTTTACAAAAATCAAGAATACTAATGAAAAGCAGACTTTTGAGGTTTTAAATGATCTGATTTTTCTGTTCTTTTTTTACTGTGTTTGGAAGTGGCAGCAGAAATTATGAAATATAAGCATAAAAGCAGTTTGGAAGATTTCTAACCTCTCTCATAAGACAATTGCTGGTTGAGAGTTCTTAATAAACCAACACGATCCATTTTGTTTTCCTTGTCATCTCCTTCACTATTTCCACATAGAATATATATCTGATTCTCACTGACTGCCACAAAAATGAACCATTTTGTAGGGGGCTCTGAGAGATAAAAACCTATTTGGTAATGAGGTTATATCCCAACTTCTATCAGTTAAAAGTAGAAAGCTATAAATAATACTGAAAGAACAATACAGCTGTGTGAATCTTGGCACAACAGGATGAAACTATTTCTACTGTTTGCTTCTTTTCCCCATGTCTCCTTTCCAGCGCATATAAATTCATTGCTCTGGTGGTTTTAATTTGGGCCCCAGTTTTGGCTAAATCTAAGAACTCAAAGAAAAACACAGCTGAAACCACTGCCTAGTGGCTTAACTCACAGCCTCAAATGATAGGCCTCCAACAGAGCCCAGCAGGCTTTCTGCAAAAAGGCCCCTGACTAGAGCTCATTTTGAAAAGTGGAGAGTTTGATAACAAGTCAGAAAGAGGTTCCACCATAGCTGTCTTAGGAGATTCTGCACTGCCCTACTAAAAAGAAACAGTGAGTGTTCTATGTAAGAAACACATGATAAATTTCTCTGGCACTTTTAACTGACTGATTCTATGCTGGAATGCTAAAACCACAAGGTAGTGACAAATTTACATGCCCAATGAAGAGCTGAGCTGTGCACAGCAATTTCTTTCATTTGCATTTGATTTATCTTATTCAGTTCTGAAGGCTCACGGGTCAGTGACTGTTCTCGAACTAGCAGACCTAAAGCCATCTATACAATTTTTGTCTTTAACTCTGCCCTTCTCTGTATTACACAGCCATAGATGATCTCGTCAATAGTTGTGATCCAAGGGTTTCTGAGAAGATGTTCAACCTTCAAATATGTTAGATACCAAAATATAGAATCTGCTGAAAGGTAATCATTTAGATTTCACTGCTGTTTTCAGAGATCTGATGGTAAATTCCTTCTGAGACTGTCAAAGATGGCACCAATGCCCGTGTGATTCAGTCTCCACGGCACCTCAGAAAGAAGACTATGAATTGCTTTTCTCTGCTGCTACTCCTCTGTGGGAGAGAATTAATTCTTTTTTCACAAATTAGTGCTAGGAAAAATGAAAAGGAAACACTGACTGAAAATACACTAGGGATCTAGCATAGTATCTGCCAAGGCAGATAACTCCATTTATTAGACAAAAAGTGGAACATAGAACAGAAAGATTATGCTGGGCAAGTCTTCAGTTTTGTTACTCCAGTCCCACATAATCACCAAAATCTCTGGATTCTGCTCCCCCACAGTAGTCCTCTGCCAGGGGCCAAATCGGACTTGGTGGCCTGGCCTGTCACTCTGCAATGTCTCTGGTCTCTGTAGTTTGCTCTGCAGATCTTCATGCATTCTTTACTTTATCTTGATTTCTAGTTGTGATAAGTGATATCACTAGCCTGTGGTGAACTGATACATACCACTCCAAGCAAAACCTCAAAATTTCATATTAAAGCATGTTTTATTATTCTGTTTACTTTCTTAGCTCTGTGACTATCCCATCTAATTTCAATTCAGTCTTTTAGTAATCTTTCTCTAATAGTCCAGACTCTCAGTGGCTGTTTCCCTAATCTTAATTCTTAGTTTCATGAAAGCTGATCTTTACCACCTACTTATATGACCCTGCCAGCTTGTACTATAGCTTGAAATCCCAATTCTGGTCTTTAGGACTGAATTGCCTCTCAGAATTCGAATCTATCTGCTGACATTGTTCCAGTTCGGTATTTTGGGTACAAAAATGCTGCCTCTACTACCTACTCAACACTGCAATCTTCTGCTTGTCCACGTGTTAACTCTTAACGGTACCTCCAGACCACCTGTTCGGATGCCACCCTCACCAGTTCTCTGATCAGTGTCACACTCTGGTAATACGTCATGCATTGATCCCACAGCCTGGCTTAATTACCTTATTCTTCCAGACCCCTGCCAAAATACTCATCTTGCTTCACTTAGTTATATCTGTCTTCCCGTCATCCATAAACCAGCACTTGTATTTTTACAATAAAGTGGAGTGCAAAACAACTGCAAAGCTGAGAGGAAACTTCAAAAGAAAAACATTTTAACGTAGAAGGCTTTTTCCACATCATTTATCAATTTGGGTGTGCTTTGCATACATTTCCTTAGAGTGTGAGTCCCAGAACACATTTGACCACAATTTCAACCAGATTGTATTATAGCAGTCAAACATTCTCTCTTGACTAACTTTACAAAGGAGAGAATCAAAAACATTCTCTCTGAATGTTCAGAGAAGCTTCCCATAGAGAAGGAAGTACATTCTGGTTTTAAACAAAAACAAAACGGCAGCTAAGCCTTTTATAATCCAGCAACACACACAGGCTGGATGCGAAAATAACCTATCCTTATCTACTTTGAATTTTACTAAGGAATTTGATGGCAAAAGATGGGCATTCACTTCGAACACTAGCTTAACAGGATAGAAAAAGAAATGGGAGAAAGAATATGTGCATGAATGAGATTTATTCTGCAATTTTATTAATATTTTCTGTGCCCAGTTTATTATTAGTGTTCCTGAAAAAGAGGAAGAATAATTTAGATGCTGGCTAGTGTGTAAAATCTGTGCAATTGTAGCATTTACTCTTGGTAGATTAGTAGAAGAAGGGAAAAATCAATTTCTAGTAATATTTAGTATGGCAGCTGGAATACTGTGGTTTAATGAGGGACGTTTCAGAGTTCTAGAGCACAAAGTGGTAATGTTCATAAGAGCCAGTCCTGGTTTTTCTTGGTAACTAAATATCATTACCACATGGGTTGTAGTATTTCCATTGGTGGACATTTTTAAAAAGTAAAAATCAGTCAAGAAATTACTACTTTGTCATCACGTCTTGTAAACTTACATGACCTCTATTTTTCAATTCAAACTTTGCTAAACGCATATGCGATTCTTATAGATCTATTAGATGAGTCTCACTGCCTCCGAAGACACATAGAAAATATTTTTTAATCAAAAACTTGACTAGCGTATAGGAGTGAATGTTGACAGCCAAAAAATAACCTCTCCATATCTATCTCCACTCTTTGAATATATTTAAACCATCAATTTTTGGATTTAAAGATGTATATGAAATATTTCAGGTTTAGTGAAGACAGATGGTTAATATTTTATAAAAATTTTTAAAAATGTGATAATATAATGATTCATAGTATATACTTTTCCTACATTTTTGAAAATACGATAAAGCACTGATTGTAGATTAATGATTTTTAATGATAAATTTAGTAAAGTATTAAATGACACTGAAACTAAAATTTTAGCAAAATAAATAAAAAAGGTAATTCAGGAAATCAGTCTGATCTCTTCCAGGATTTATTTTAAGGGATGGTTTTGAATAATTATAGTTTAAATATAAAGGTGTCAATGACCTCTGCTCCTACAATCGCTGCCTTTAGAAGGATCTGTCTGCAGAGGCACTGTCTTAGATTGCTTAATATGGAACAGATGCAAGATTTTTTCAGTTATTAATGAAAAAAATTATGGAAAGTGCTGTAAGTTAATGGATTGAACACTTAATTCCACATACAACAAAACATTCAATTGATAGGAAATTAAGAACCTTGAATCAATCTTCATCCAGGTTTTTGTCATACAAAATTTTTCTAGATTTTAGAATCCTTTTCACTTGACTTTGTAACCATCTCCCTAAGTAGATAAATATATACTAGTTAGAACATCAAGTGAAAATCTCAAGTACACCTATAAAAAGGCAATCCAGTAGAAACTCAATGTGGATGGCAAACAGACTTTTAAAAGAGGCCATTCCAATGTTCATTCCTGAACTTTCCTTTGGTAGAGACAATAGGGATGGGAGAATCTGATTTTTCTTAACCTATTATTCCAACAAAGTCACAGGCAACTAACTAACAGATTAAAGCAAGGTTTTTATGGCAATTGGCTACAGAGAAGAGAAACTATGGAAACTGAATTTATTACACTGCAGTTAAATGATGGAGTGGACACATTAATCATGTGAGTGTCACAAAACAATTCAAAATTGTTATTTGTAATAAGGTTTTGCATATGCTTTAGGTGGCCAGAGTTCTGACTCCATGCTAAATTGGACAGATAAAATAAGAATGCGTGAAAACAAACCTATAGTCTTTGTCATTGAAAGAAAAGGACATTGGGAAATCTCAATTTCCTTCCTCCTGTTTGAGCAGTTATATTTGGCTGTTACCCTGTCTGCTAAGTTATGTTTAGACAATGCCAAAGGAATGCCGTGATAAATAAAACAATCCATAATTTAGCCGGTGTGTGTGTGTGTGTGCACGTGCGTATGAGACTTGTCATCATACATAATAATGGTGGTTTTGTCAAATTCAATCCTCTTATAATGAATTCTACTGTACTGGATGATGATTAGCCACACTAGTTTCTCCTATAACACTCTCCCACATCAATAACACAAATGTGAGATCATTGCAACAACACAGAAGAATGTTGTTTTGCTGTTTCAACCTGCAATTTTGTAAACTGAGAAAGGAAATTATTTACTGCTTTTTAGGATTAGTTATTCCTGATTTGGTCTTTTGGTGTGAAATTACCTAAAATCACAAAATATGCAGGTTTTTTTTATTGTGTTCTAATATTTTCAGTAAAAGAAAATGATTATATGATCATATAACAAACATGTATGATTATAATTTGTTGTCAAGTGGCTAAAAGAGACTAAATTCCTGTCTATTTTACTTATTCCTGTCAGCTAACTAAGTCCCAAATGAGTGAAGTGGGAAAAAAAACATGTTTAAATTCTAAAAAAAATGTAATTTATGTTACCTTTTTTGATACTCCCCAAAAATTCAGAGAAGAAACAGAAGCTATTTTGGAATCATGAAAAACAGACTCATAATATAAAACAAAATTGTATATTTTTTAAAAGTACTTTTAACTGGCTAACTTAATCAGTTCGAGACTGATATTAATAAGAAAAACTAACCAACAAGAAAAAAACCTTTTTCATTGAATTATGAAATGGTGAAGTCTATACAGTTGTCTTGAAAAGACATTATTTTAGTGTGTGTTATATTCAGACAGTAAGAAGGCACAAGGCTGAATGGACACCATTTTGTTCTCAAAACAATAGGTTCTGAGTCCTGGGATAAATTTTGAAAACTTCTAAGGAATAAATAAAATCTTAAGAAACACAACTGACATTTAACCAACCAATGGATCACAGTACATGCATTGTTAAAGTGGATCATATTTCATATTTACTTAAAAGATGATAGCAAAAGATTTTGCTTTGATATAACTGCTCAATTCAGTGTATTCACAGTTACCTGATAATGACCCAGATACTTCCAGGAATATCAAACAATTGTGATTGCTGTCCTCAGCCAATAGTTCCTGTCTGCTCACCCCTACACAAGGGAGGGCAAATTTATTAGGTTCCATAATTCCATAACTTCTAAAAGTCTAGTAATCAAGATATAAGATTAGAATAAATTCCATATACTATCCATTCTAGCTGCTTGTCTTTTGTTTTGTTTTGTTTTTGCTGCTTGTCTATTTTGGTCTCCTACTACATGAAATACCGACTGTATGCACTGCGGACTTCTATAGAAATTTTACTACCTATATATACGTGTTTCTGTATATCCACACGATACGTATACATAGTTTTTCATTGTATGTATGTAATGTATGTTCACTAGGAAAAGAAACAGTACAGGTAGAGTGTTATTCAATCACCAAGAGATAACTACTGTTAACATATTGAATATATCCTTTTATGAATATACATGCACTTCTCTATCATCTCTCTCTGGGTTATCTATACTTTATGAAATAAAAATGCCATTCCTTTGGTTTTGAAATCCTTTTAGTACATGTTTTCATGTCAATTGATGCAGATCTGTATCACTGACTTGAGACAGTTATTCCTTGATGAACACCTCGTTCAGTGTTTGGACCATGGGCTCAGCCTCTCAGCCTTGGCGCTCACCTGAGGGTCAGGAAAGGGTAACCGGGACAGTAGGTCAAGGCAGCGAGACCAGGGACGGCGGCTAAGGTGGTGGCGGCAGAGCAGCTCCGGCACCGCGCGAGGCCGGGTCCCCGACCCGGCCCCACCCCACAGACAGTTCGGCGGTGGCGGTGCTTTTCCCCATCCCGGCTCTCTCCTCCCTTATCCGGACTGCCCACGCCCATTTTGGCTACAGTGGATGGACAAGAAAAGTTTGAAATTGAAGTCACCACGCTGGATAACGCGCTTCGTGTGGCATCCCCAAACAAGTTTGGAGAATTTTGTTCGGTAGGAATTCTTATTAATTCAGAATCAAGATATGAGACAAATAATTTATTGGAAAAGTCGGCACTTTCGCCAACCAATGGATTTGAGCACAAGTGAAATTCTGTTTACCTCCAAAAGCACAGGTCTCTTCCGGGTGGCGGCCAGGCGGCGAGAGCACCGCGTGCGGGTGGTAAAGGTCCGCACGCGGCGGGCATGTCTGGCAAGGTCCCGCACGCAGGCTCACGGAGGAAGGCACAGAGTCGGCGCGAACGCCTGAACCTCGAACCGCGTCCTGACCCGGAACTGCTTCTCCGGGAGGTGACCCCTGAGGCTGCTTACCCGGAAAACACAGTTGGTGTCCACTGCCTCAGCGCCACAAAAGTACAGCAAAGATCTGTGGAGAGGGACTTAATTCCCGCCTGAGAAACGATTACACGCCCCACCTCGTGGTGCTGGCTGGGGTGGGTTGGAGCATGAGCACCTGGTGGAATGTGCCAGAAAGTGCCTCCCGGGAACCCGAGCCGCCTGGGCATGTGAGAAGGCTGAGGACGAGGACAGATCGGTATTGCAGTGCACGGCGGGAGGCTGCCAGGCTGGAAGACGGCAGGTCCAGCGTCAGCCCGGGCCCTGCCCTGTTTCCGGAGCCCACGCACTGTCAGGACAGGACTGAAGAGCTGTTCCTTCTTGGAGGAAGATTCCATCCCCTGCGCGTGCTGAACTGGTTGGCAGGCGGCGGGGCACGGGCATGTTTGCCAGGCTGTCCCTCAGCG
This sequence comes from Panthera uncia, assembly GCF_023721935.1. Lineage (NCBI taxonomy): Eukaryota > Metazoa > Chordata > Mammalia > Carnivora > Felidae > Panthera > Panthera uncia. Next base: position 51,207,033 of record NW_026057584.1, on the reverse strand, counting down.
ATCTCAACAGGCACCACTGGATGTCCGGCACAGTCTCCCACCCCCACAGCCAAGGCAACTCGGACCTCTTGTGAGTCCACGCCTGCGCCCACCCTGGCCAGGTTCGAGGAAGCCTGGAAATCTTCATCAAGAAATTCATTTTAATGGCTGGGACTGTGGGTGTGGTGGAGCTGCGGGGAACGAAGACGTAGTCGACGTCCATGCACATGCTGAACCTGGAGTCCAGGCCTGTGATCTAACAGGATGTAGGGAAGCAGGTGCTGACTACCCGTTCCAGAAAGCTGCCCTGCGAGCCGTGCACACTCATCTCCAAGGGGAAGCCAAAAGACATCCGGAGAGTTGCTTCTAAAATGCTCCACAACAGGTCACGATCTCACAGTTAGTGGGGTGGATCCCGCGTGGGGCTCTGCCCCCACAGCGCCCTCTCTCCCCCTCTCTGCTGCTACCCCACCCCTATCCCTTCTCTCTCTCTCTCTCTCAAAATACATAAATATTTAAAATGCTCCGCTGGAAGCCTACATTTGACTGAGCAGCTAACTCTTGAGCCCTCTGCCTGCTTTGTGCAGCGGAGGTGGGGGGTGGGGGGGAAGGGGCGGGACTGAGCAGGATGTCTGGGCTCTTCTGGTCAAGGCCCTCTGAGATCCCACCCAGGCCAGGAGCTGTGGACAGAGCCGTGTTCACGCGCGTTTCTTTGGATGTGAATTTAAGGCCAAATTTCATAAACGGTGCCAAGGGTGGGACATTTCTCTTACAGTTGAACACATTTAACGCCACCCAACATAGCTCGGTTTCCTTTCTTCAGAATTGGATAAGCCACTCAGTTTATCTTCACCATTGCAACTAGAAGTGGGGTGAAGTGCAGGTAGGTTAAACACAGCCTGCTGTAGGAAAACCAGGTCAATGTTCTTACCTCTGCCGGGTGTTCCCTGAGATTAGCAGTCACCGGTGGGTTAGCACCAGACTGTCCCTTCACAGAGGCCAGAGGGCCTGTTAGCCCTGCCCAGCCTCCAGTGGTCCCAGGGCTAGACAAGGACACGTGTTCTGCTTCGCTGAGCGTTTTTCTCAGCACAGTGTTTTCCTTCACCCTCAGTTAAGCACCGTTTTGTTCCAGGCCTGTCAATGTTCCTAAGACAGAGAAGGCTCAAAGTGGGTGAGACACACCTTTGTCCCTGAGAGTCGCCCAGTTGGACCCAATATTGTGAAGCCTCTTGCCTTTTGTTTTTAATTTTAATTTTAATTTTTTTATTAAAAAAAAATGTAATGTTTTATTTATTTTTGACAGAGGGAGAGACAGAGCGTGAATGGGACGTGGGAGGCAAAGAGATAGGGAGACATGGAATTTGAAGCAGGCTCCAGGCCCTGAACTTCAGCACAGAGCCTGATGCGGGGCTTGAACTCACGAGCTGTGAGATCATGACCTGAGCCCCAGTCAACAGCTTGACCTACTGAGTGACCCAGGCACCCCAACTTTGTTTTTTCGAGAGATAGAGTGCAAATGGGGGAGGAGCAGAGAAGGGGGAAACAGAGGTTATGTGCTGATAGCAGCCAGCCCTATGTGGGCTTGAACTCATGAACCCTGAGATCATGACCGGAGCCAAAGTGAGTCGCTCAACCTACTAAGCCTCCCAGGTGCCCTGCCTCTTGCCTTTGTAAGATGCCTTCCGATCGCAGATGTGCCAACATGCATGGGGCAGGGTTTCTTACAGTTGATGGCTGGGGTAACCAAAGCCTGTGAACGTTTTAAAAGGTGGGAAACTAAGGAGCTCTAGGTTCTCCATGTCTAGATGTTTAAGGAGAATCAAAGTCAGATGACTTTGCTAATATAGGATAGCTTTGTGATTCTCAAACTTGAGAACAACCCCTCCACCCCCCGGGTCCCATGTGGGAACCCACACTGACCACCCCAATAGTTGCAATGCTGTGGTTGTCCCTGGCACGTGGTAGTCAGGGGATTGCACAATATCTGGCGGCAGTTTGGTTGGAGAAAAGAGTTTCCTAGTCTTTTTTTTTTTTTTTTTTTTTTTTAAATATTGAGAAACCTAGCCTCTGCAGTACAGATGAGAGATGGAGGAATGTTTTAGGGAAGTCAAATAACCATTAAGAAAAGTCAAGATCCATATAAAGTAGATGAGGGGGTACAAAAGAAACTCAGAAGGTCTTCCTTCTGTTGAAGGGGCAGTATGTGAGCGCCTCTTCCTCCTCTCTCCCCTTCTCATTTTCGATTTTATACAGACAGCATTTGTACTATTTTCCCTAGCATTGTCATAAGAAATATTTCTGACAAAGCAAATGATTCTTTCCAGGGGCATATAGACAAGAGGGTGCTGCCTGTCTCAGAATCAGAGTGATTGGGCAGAGTGGGAAAGGTGCTTTGTTCAGCTTAGCAGCAAACTTGAGGAAATTTGACAAGCTACAGTTGAGCAGACAGAGGCAGCAAAATCCATGGAGGAGGTTGTTTATGCCTTAGCACTATGAGGTTGGTGACACCAACAGTTGGTTCAAGGGCCATTTCCCTGGTTTCCTTTCTGATTTCTGGAAGGTGGGCAATTTGTATTTCAAGAGAGATACATTTTTTTTTTAAAACTGCCTTTTTTAAAGCTTTGGGAGAAGGTTATCTCAGAAGGAAACCACCTCCTCTGTCCCCCTTTCCCTAAGCCACAGATGTTGTATAAATATAAGGTAATTATTAAATTATTTTTTATCATATTGTTAATGTTATCAAAAATGTTAATATGCATATTATAAAGAAGAAATCACCTTTCTAATAAATTGTATCTACTTCTGTTACAGAAATAGATGACAAGAGGGTGACCAACACACAAGCTGAAGTAAGTTTCCTTATATTTTGTATAAATAGGTGTTCAATTAAAGACATAATTAGTTTGGCTTGATGTTATATAAAATATATCAATATAACTAATGTAAAAACTAGTTTGCTTTTCCTGACCAAAGAAACAGTAAAATGGGGTTGTTAAATCTCTGCCTCTATGCTACATTGGTTCTCAACCTATGAAATGCCAACCCCTGAAAAAACTTGTAAAATAAACCATTGCTTTTAGTGGCAAGGTATGGTATTGCTATTTTCAATTTAGTGACTCATTTATGACCATCTACAGGCTAGGACCAGCCAATGTTGGAATCCTGGAGCAAGAAGACAGGGGCCGACACCTCTTAAAGGGTCTTCTGGTGTGTGAAGCCAAGAGCACACCCTGAGGCCAGAGGTTCACATACACATGTAGGAGTTCAGATGGAAAATAGGAACCAGGGGAGGGTAGGAAGCTAATAATATAGAATATATGGAATACAAAAAATTAAGTAAACTTGTACTCAGAAATAGGACAAGGATTGACTGCTGTGCAGACATACTAGTCAACTCCCATAGCTGCATTAGGCATATAGCAATACCCAGAGGAAATGTAGAAAGAACAAAATGCCAAATAATATCTAAGACTTTTCTAAATTTTTAAAGAGATTATAAATGTGAAAATGCTTTGATAACTGAACTCTTACATAAATATAAATCAGTTTTTATTACTTAACAAATTGTACTACGTGTTACAAAGCAAAATTTTCTGTCGAATTAATTTTCTACTTGATCTTTGAATATATGTATGGAGATAAATATATAAGAAATACCAAAAGTGATTGCTTCTTGAAATCAACTGGATGAGACGAATACAGTAAAGGAACACCAGAACTATCTGTGTTCACACTACATGTTTAACATTAACATAGAGTCCCTCTGCCTGCATCTGGGCATAATGAACTGGTACTCACATATTCCATTCTGAAGAAATGTGCTTGGACCATTTGCTTGTTGATATGGATTTGGCAATATTTGGTTGGATTTTTCCTTTTTAGTATATTGTTTTTGCATCAGGTAAGTGTCTACATCTTCATGATATTTTTGAGGGCAATTAAGCTTTAGTATGTACAAGGAAAAATACCTCAAGTTCTATTTACTGTTCAATGAAATAGTTTCTAGTTTTTTTCAGACTGTAGGTTATGTTCTTTCTAATACACATGAAAGCCTAGAATAATCCCCAAAAAAGCATCTTGTTACCATTTATACCTGACCTTTTCAAAGCAAAAATAATTGCTCTACACACTAAAACTCATTGATTAAGACCCCTACTTTTGCCACAATGAAATATAAATCAATACACTATTAAAAAGGAATCTTTGACATAATCCAATTAGAAAATAGACTACATATGTAATTTATCATAATAAATAATATAGTCATATGTAGGGATAGTTTAATTTATATATACATATATATATATATATATATATATATATATAGTTTGTGGTTTTGACCCTGAAATATGTTTCTGTGTTCCAATTTTTATAATTTTTAATACAAAAATTCTCTCTTCAATAATTCAATCCTGGTCTAGTGTGCATAGGTAAGAGTGTTAAATAGCAGTTTTGTTAGGAAAGAACTTATTTATCTTTTACAAATAGAAGAGAATATTATCTCAACATTGTAATTCCAAGTCAATGGAAATATTAGATTGAACATGTCAATTCCAGAGGTTTATAAATAGGTATTACTTACCAACGACCTTCATTATGTACCTAAAACCACTCAAAAATCCTATGAGCAGGTATAGTTATCCCATGGACATAGCATATCCCAGGACATACTTTGTCCTGGCCCTTATGTTTTTTCTCGCAAACAAAAAGGATTGGTGTCTCTTTTTCTGTTTCTTTTTAAAATAAACAAACATTACTAAGTGAGAAAATAAAAGGAGTAATTTCAAGACTGCAATGGATGAAGAGTTTTATGATAAAATAGCTTCGTATACTTTTAAAACTGTGATATCAAACCAATTTGACAATAAATTTCATAATAAAAAAATAAAAAATAACAAAAATTAAAAAAGTAAAAAATAAATAAATAAATAAATAAATAAATAAATAAATAAAACTGTGATATCAATGAACATGGATATAATTTCTCATTGATTTGCATTGTATTTCATGACGGGGAATCAGAAAGCTCTTTGAAATATGGCAGTGTATTTCCCTCACAGGGTCAATTTTTATTCAAATACGCCTTTTCCTCTTTTCTTTTTGTCTGCAGTCACAAAATGCATCCCCTAAGCAAAGGAAGCAGAGCGTGTACACACCACCGGCCATGAAAGGTACTGTTCAGGTACTGTTTCGGGTTGCCGTGAATGTTGAGCTCATGGCTGGTACGCTGTCTGTTCTCAAAGACCATATGCTTGAGTATAAGCTTGATCTGGTCGCAGTTTTACAACTTGGTAATGCTACTTTCAATAAGATAGTTTATCCATTTAAAACTTAGTTTCATCAAGAGTAAAACAGGTAACCGAAGAAGGAATAACTAGAGAGGTCTCTGAATTTCAGTCTGGAAATTCACATTTTCCAAAATAATAACAAAGGCTTTTCTTTTACCCTTCCTTATATTTTTTTTGAAGGGATCTTTCCAGAATCCCTAATTACTCTTGCCAGTGTTGCCAGAAAATTGCCATTTTTTTTCTAGGCTTATGCAAAGTAGAATAACTTGAATTGGGGTCACAGTTAATGTAAAGTGTTGCCTCATTGCCTTGTGTCAAGAGCAGCTCTGAGAAACCCAATCAAACAGTTATTAGCTGTACATGTAACAGTTGTTCAAATAACAACTAAAAATGCTAGCTCATATCCTGGCATTTTTCCAGATTTCTTCCCCCAAATTGGAACGGCTAAAAGAACATCTAAGGGTATCAGAATTTTGACTGACACCAGTTCCAGGGAAGGCTTCTTTTATTTCTCACACAAAAATGTTCCTGACGTGAGGCAGAGTGCTCAGTCCAGTAGCTCCTGCACCAGGCTGTCACCTGGGCCATTGGCCCGGTGGCTCATCAAGCTCCGTTTCAACTACAGGAGAGGCCAGCTGGGCAGCTTCCTCTGGAGTCTGGAGAGATGTCTAAATTGGGAGTGAAATTTTCCACTCTGTATTCTCTCTAGATTTGAGGCTTTTTCAGGGAAGTGGAATATAAATGGACACATTAATCGCTACTCTCAGTAAACTTCCTTCCTGTGCAGCTATAAAACCCCATGTTTGTTTGTTTGTAAGACTGCAGTAAATACACAATCATCAACATTGTAGTTTATTCCAGGGTAATTGTTGAGATTATCCGGCTTCCCTCTCTGATGACAAATAAGATCATTTGAAGGTATATTTCCTATTGTAAGTCATCTTGTACTTTTAATACACATCAGTTTTGGCATGAGTGGGCAACAGTAAAAGATATATGTTCACTTGTTTAATGATTTCCTCTGTTCTATTTTAGGTTGGCTTAACTAAATAAAGTAATACTGTTCTCGTGTCCTCAGAGAATAATAGTATTATTTTTAAAGGAAATTCTTAAAATCAAAACCCCAAGGGCTTTCATTATATTTAGCTTTCAAATATCATAAGAATGTGGGATCCTAACATTTAGGGAAGTTAGTCATATTGCACATTTTCACAGGCGACCTTACTACTGTCAATCCCTCCAAGATGGCTATTCAGTGACAGTCATTTTGGTCATGAGTTAAAGCCTTGAGAAAGCACAGTAATTCTTTCAAGAGGATACTAGTGTGTTACTATAAGCCACCTAGGTCCTCATTTTAACCAGTAAATACCTAGGTAAATCTGCTTCTGATAAAAAAATAAAGAGAGAGAGAGAGAAAGCTAAATCCACATGTTTTATTCAGTCTACCTGTCCCCAAGAGCTAGAAATGAATATTTCAAGACAAAATTAAGCTATGGTAACATATGGTGCATTGTGAGCACATTAACAAGCTTCAATCATAAGAAAGATGAATTAGCAAAGGAAATGTTATTGAGATGCTAAATACAGTAATACAATTGCTCCGAAATGTGTAATTCTTCAAATTGGAGTGGAACGTGATTATCCATTATTGAGTATAAAAAAAAGTTTTCTGAGAGAGCAAAGCAGCAACAGATGTGATTAATAGTTCTGAAAAAATTAACTCTGACAAAAAGGCCAACTAGGACTTCATGAAGGACCTAGCAAATAACTGGTTAGTGAAACAAAACAAAATACAACGAAACAAACACAAACTAGCCAGATTCTTTCCTTCTCCCCTTCCTTTACTCAGTTGTGAGGAGTTGCCAGGTACAGAGATCAAAGTAGCAGGAGGGGAGAGAGGCGACATCCTACCTATAGTGTTTTGATTAATGCATGGACAGACTGATTTCCTCTCTCCTAAGTGCATTTAGTTTTTCCTTTTTCGGTAACGGTGGCACTTCTGTCTCCAACAGGTTTCAGGAAACAAACACATGTCCAGGTTACCTCTTGTGATGAGGGCTTTATATGAAGGTATGTGGATAAGAAATAGAGCAGAGGAAACCATTTTAACAGTCATACTGTCAAGACTGATATACTGATGACTTCCAAATTTATATCTGCAATCCTAACATATCTCCTGAACTTCAGATTGCCAATTCCAACCAACCTCCGATTTTTTTTCCCCTGATTGTTATTAGCCTTCTCAAATTTAGTATGTCCGAAGTGAAACTCTTTGGCGCTTTTCTGGTTTTCCCTATACTAATAAATTATATTCAGCTGTTGAGAACAAAAGCCTTCATGTAATCCTGGACTTCTCTCCCTTACCCAATTGACTGTCTGTTCTTGTTAGCTCTAATTTCAAAGTGCACCTCTTAATCTGAGTACTCCCCACATCTTCCACAGCTGCTATCTTATGCAAGTCACCATTCTTTCTTTCTTTTTTAAATTTTTTATTTATATTTGAGTAGGAGAGAGAGCAGAGCGTGAGTGGGGGAGGGGCAGAGAGAGAGATGGAGACAGAATCTGAAGCAGGCTCCAGGCTCTGAGCTGTCAGCACAGAGCCTGACATGGGGCTCGAACCCACAAACCGTGAGCTCATGACCTGAGCCGAAGTCGGACGCTCAACTGACCGAGCCTCCCAGGCGCCCCTGCAGGTCACCATTCTTTCTTGCCTGGACTGCTGGAGTCTTTTTCTTACTGGTCACCCTGATGCTGCTCTTACCTCTCTCCACTATCTAGTGCTCACCCAGATGCCACAGTAATTCCTCTGACTTACAGATGATATCATACCCTCCTCTTGATCAAAGTCCTCAATGACTTCCTATCACATTCAGAATAAAATTGAAAATCCAACCAAGTCCCTAAATGCTCTGCACCAGCCTCTCTCTTTGACCTCATCTCCTTTCACACTGCCCCTTTTCAATGGAGCCCAACTTCATGGGCTTGTTCACTATTTTTAAACATCCCAAACAAATTCCGTTCTAGAACATTTGTCCTTTCTATTTTGTCTGCCTGGAATACTCTTTGCCCAGTGGCCTCACAGATGCCTCAGCTAATGTTACCTCCTTAGAGGCCTTCCTTCCCTGTTACTAACTCCTCCTATATCACTGTCTATGTCTTTACACACTGCCCTGTTTTTTCCATAACACTTATCGTGAAGGAGGTATCTGTGATAAGTTTTGTTCATTTGAGTATCTGCAGCACCTAGAACAGTGCCTGACAGACACATTTAGCTGCTTGATAAGTACTAGATGAATAAATGAACTGTAATGAACTAGGAAATCCAGTCACACTGTCATCTGCTGAGAAGAGGATGTCTCTTAAGCCTTGTTCTACTAATTTTCATATGTGTATTCTGCTTATGTTTCTCTTTGCTTCTCTCTTTGCCAGATTCTCCCTTAAGTCTTGTATTCCTACTTACACATATACTTCTGCTTTACTAGTTTTACTTTTTCCCACTCCTGTCCCCTCTGATCAAAGAGAAACATATAATTTGGTACATTAATTATCGTCCAGAATGGTGCATCGGTTGGGCTGGCTTCTTAAGAAAGATCATCTCAAGGACCACCAGAACCATTAGGTGGGCCCTGGATCAATAGTTTATGGCCAGGGTGGCAACACCATATGATATAAATATGGCAATGTAAATAGAAGAGTCTGGATATGGCTCTCTTCCTTCAGAGGTGTTTCGTGGTTCATTCAGCACATTTACTTTTAGGATATAATAATAGATTTGGTACTGTATCTGGCTGTTTTTCTATTCATAATATCATAGGCATTCAGTGTGTTCAAGGAGCTTAAAAGTTAACTAGTGTAACTACCCAGTGATGATTGAATTTTTTCCACTGCATATAACCTCAGGGTAATACATTGGCTGTGTCGTCTTGAGGATTCTAGTATATTAGGCCTGGAGGTAGAGCCAGATAATCAAAAGTTCCAAGTGATTCTGCTGTAGCGAGTCTAAAGATTGACCAGACTCAAATATCCAGTCACCTACTTAACATGTCTCATGGAGATCAAAGAGATAATGAGATCAAAATTAATATGGTCAAGACTGACCTTTGAATTTTTTCAAAACCAGATCAGTTTGACCTGCACTGTTTCCCTTCTCAGCAAGCAGAATATCCATCTGCCTAGCTGCATATTGCTGAGTTCTGAGAGCCTCCAGTGAACCTCTCTCTTTCTTCCACTCTCTTCAATAATAGAACACCAGGTTTCATGGATTTCACCCCATTACTATCTCTTATCTCTCCCACCTTTTGTCTTCTCTTATCTCCAACATCATCACCACACTTCAAATCACAATCATGTCTTTGCCAGGATATATAGGCATACCTCGAAGATACTCTAAACCACCACAATAAGGTGAATAAAATGAATTTTTTTAGTTTTCCAGTGAATATAAAAGTTATGTTCACACTATACTGTAGTCTATTAAGTGTGCAATAGCATTATGTCTAAAAAATAACATATATGCCTTCATTTAAAAATAACTTTATTGCTAAAAAATGCTAACCATTGTGTGTTTTCAGCAAGCCATACTGTTTTTGCTGGTGGAGGGTCTTGCTTCCATTGTGATGGCTGCTGACTGATCAGGGTGGTGGTTGCTGAAGGTTGGGGTGACTGTGGCAATTTCTTAAAATCAGACAACAATAAAGTTTGCCACATAAATGGACTTTTCTTTTCATAAATGATTTCTCTGTTGTATGTGATGCTGTTTGAAAGCATTTTACCCACAGTAGAACTTCTTTCAAACTTGAAGTCAGTCCTTTCTAAGTCTGCCACAGCTTTATCAACTAAGTTTATGTAGTATTTTAAATCCAATGTTGTCATTTCAACAATCTTCACAGTATCTTTACCAGGAGTAGATTTCATCTCAAAAAACCACTTTCTTTGCTCATACATAAGAAGTGATTCCTCATTTGTTCAAGTTTTATCATGAGATTGCAGCAATTCAGTCACATCTTCAGGCTCCACTTCTAATTCTAGTTTTCTAGCTATTTTACCCCATCTGCAGCTACTTCCTGCACTGAAATCTTGAACCCCTCAAAGTTTTCCATGAAGGTTGGAATCAACTTCTTCCAAACTTCTGTTCTGTTAATGTTGATATTTTGACCTCTTCCCATGAGTCATGAATGTTCTCAGTGGCTCCTAGAATAATGAATCCTTTCAAGAAAGTTGTTAATTGCTTTACACAGATCTACTGGAGTAATCATTATCTATGTCAGCTATAGTCTTAAGAAACACATTTCTTAATGAATAAGACTCAAAAGTCAAAATTGCCCCTTGACTCATGGGCTACAGAATGGATATTATGTTAGTAGGCATGGAAACAACATCAATCTCATTGTACATCTCCATCAGAGCACTTGAGTGACCAGGTGTATTGTCAACAAGTAGTAATATTTTAAAAGGAATCTTTTTTTTTTTTTGAGCAGTAGGTCCCAACAGTGAGATTTAAAATATTAAGTAAACCATTTTATGAACAATGTGCAGTCATGCATGCTTTGTTTTTCCATTTATGGAGTACAAGCAGAGTAGATTTACCATAATTCTTAAGGGCCCTAGGATTGTCAGAACATAAATGATCATTGGCTTCAACTTAAAGTCACCAGCTACATTAGCGCTAACAAGAGATTAGCCTGTCCTTTGAAGTTTTAAAGCCAGGAATTAACTTTTCCTCTCTATCAATGAAAGTCCTAGATGACATCTTCTTCTGACAGAAGGCTTTGTCATCTACCTTGAAGATCTGTTATTTAGTGTAGCCACTTTCACTATATTATCTTAGCTAGATCTTCTAGATAACCTGCTGCAGCTTCTACGTAAGTTCTTGCTCTTTCACCTGGCACTGTAATGTTATGGATATGCCTTCTTTTTTTAAACCTCATAAACCAACCTCTGATAGCTCCAAACTTTTCTTCGGTAGCATCTCAACTTTTTCAGCCTTCACAGAATTGAAGAGAGTTATGTCCTTGCTCCAGATTCGGCTTTGGTTTAGGGAGTATTGAGACCAGCTTAATCTTCTACCCAGACCACTCAGACTTTCTCTACATCAGCAATAATACTGTTTTGCTTTTTGTAATGTGTGTTCATTGGAGTAGCACTTTTAATTTCCTTTAGGAACTTTCCTGTGCATTCACAGTTTGGCTAACTAGGCACAAGAGGCCTAGCTTTTGATCTATCTTGGCTTTTGACATGCCATCCTCACTAAGCTTAATAATGCCTAGCTTTTGATTTAAAGTGAGAGATGTGTGACTCTTCCTTTCACTTGAGGACTCAGAGACCATTGTAGGATTATTAATTGGCCTAATTTCAATATTGCTGTGTCTTAGGGAATAGGGAGGCCCAAGAAGAGGGAGAGAGCTAGGGAACAGATGGTCAGTGAAGTAGTCAGAACACACATTTTTCAATTAATTTCACCATATTATATGGGCGCAGTTCATGGCACCCTAAAACATTTAACAGTAGTAACATCAAAGACCCCTGATCACAGATCACCATAATGTGATAACAATGAAAATGTTTGAAATATTGCAAGAATTTCTAAAATGCGGTGCAAGACACAAAGTGAGCAAATGCTATTGGAAAAATTGTACCAATAGACTTGCTTGATTTAGGGTTACCACAACCCTTCAATTTGTAAAAAAAAAAATGCAGTATCTGCAACATGCAATGAAGAGAAGTGCAATAAATCAAGCTATACCTATAACTGACTACTCAACATCCAGTCTTTCTCTCCTTGCTTCCCATGAGTTTTCTATACTGTAACCAAAGTGAACATTTAAAACTCAGAAGTGGTTATGCTCCTTCCTTGGTTAAAACTCTTTTATAGCTCCCCATTGCCATTAGATAAAATCCATATTCCAGAGCAAAGCTTTCAAAGCTTACTGGCCCAAGGCTCCAATCTGCCTCTTCTCTTTCCATTAGGTCCCAGACATGTTGGTATTCTGCCAGCTTCTGGATGCACCAAGTTCTTCCCTGATTCAAGAAAGATTGACACATTCTTCCCTTCACCTATAATGTTTTTCCCTACCTCCTCCTTGTCGTCATTCTTCATTGGCTAACTCCTACTTAACATTCATGTCCTATCCCTAGAGATCAGTTCCTGAAAGAAGCTTTTGCTAACTCTCCATCTAAATTCCCTATAGCTATAAATTCTGTTGATAGTTATAATCTCTAGGGTTTTTTCATAGCAAGTAATTATGTCCAGTTATTTACTAATGTCTTTGTCTTCAACTAGATTGGAAGTAATGTATGTAGTAGCATCAATAACAGTGTCTATTTTAATTACTACTATATTTGCAGGGCTTAACTTAATGGTTGAGACATAAGCAGTGCTTATAAATATATTTTAAAATAAATTTTAAAAATATACTCAACACACAAATGTTGGTGAATGAATCATTTCCTGTGGATATCTACTTTATCTCTGGTCTATTAGAAAGGCCTTTTTTTTTCTGTTGAGGCCCCTAAAAATTTGTATTCTTGTATTCTTGTTCTATATCTTATTACTATTTATGACAAATTTAAAAAATGGCAGCTATCTAAATATTTCAGGACATCTATCAGGTCCCTACCTCACCATTAATTTACTTCTTTCAAGGTTAAAATATCTCAATGTCAGTTATGCCTGCCACTTTGTTTTTTCACATTCTTTCTTGATCTCCTAATCTCCATTTTGATATATAGAAGTATATCATTCAGTATCAACCTAATATTTAAACGTGGTTTGATCAGAACAGAATGGAGACTTTAATGATGCCTATCACCCCCTTTTCCCAGATTATTTAATTATAATAAGGCAACCTAAAATCTTATTAACTTTTCTGGCAGGCATATACATTGGTGAAAAATAGTGAACTTACTGTAAATTCAAAACTTCCAAGTCTTTTTTATTATTTATTTTTGAGAGAGAAAGAGCATGGATGTGAACACAGGAGCAGTGAAGGGGCAGAGAGAGAATCTCAAGCAGGCTTCCATGCTGTCAGCACAGAGCCTGACATGGGGCTTGAACTCATGAACTGTGAGATCATGACCTGAGCTGAAACCAAGACTCAGACACTTAACTGAGCCATGCAGGGGTCCCTTCCCATTTTAAAATTATGTCTTTTTTGAACCAAAAAAGCAAGACAGTGCTGTCATCCCAATTGAACTTTCTCTTGTTAGAATCAGGCAGTCACATGAACATGTCATATTTTGTATTTTGATTCTGTCATCCATTTCTTATCTCAGTCACGTTTCATCCACAGATAAAATAAACTTATCTTTGGTATTTTTATCTACATCTGTAATAAACATATCAAACAGAACAGGGCAAAGAGAGGGCCTTGTAGCACACATTATCTCTCTCTAGTTGACATGGATCTCCCTGAATGCCACCATTCAAACAATTATGAAATAGACTTATATAACAGGACTCCAGTCCTTAAAACCAGAGGATATTGTGAAGGATATTGTTAGATACATTGTTGTGTTTCATTTATTTTTATGCTGACCACATTTTTTCATCTGTGCAGATGAATCATAAATTTATAATGTATATTATAACATAAAAATGACAAAAGTTGAAGTTTGCATAGAAAACAGATTTACTCTTCTATTACCTTTTGTAATATAGTGCTTCATAATTATATAAGTAGAAAGTTCTGAGGATTATCAGAAATTGATAGCTGATCACTGAATTTTCATGTGCACTTTTTTTGTGTTTATATTGTGGTCAGCCTTGTAATTTACAGAACAGACAGTTAAGGTTTTGTTGAAGAGCTTGAATCATGTTTTCAGAAAAGCAAGGCAGATTTGAATCTTGGGACAGGAAATAGCTGACTCATTTCCATCCTCATTGTGTGTGTGTGTGTGTGTGTGTGTGTGTGTGTGTGTGTGTTTTACTGGAATGCAAATGCCTTTAACTGAAGAGAGCAAAGCAAGTGCTATCGATTTAAAAGGAAATTTGAACATGAAATGAATCAGCTGACTGAAAAATAACATTGCATAGCAGGGTGTTACATTACTATTCTTAATGCAAAGCAAGTCAGATTTTACATGTACTTCTGAAGAATATCTTCTTTCTCTCACTGTTTGTAATTTCTTTAAGAGAAAATTGTAGTTACTTCGGTGTCCAGAGATTGTTCTTCTCATATGTCTAATAGTTCATATATTAAACAGGTCTTTGAATGCTTGCAGCACTATAACTCCTACATTCGGTTTCTCCAAGGATGATTGTGATCTTGATATTTTATCTTAACTCAGCCTCTTTTCATAGTTAAGCAATAAATGCAAATAGGGAATAATGCAAGATGGGAACTAAATAAAACTGGATCAATAAAAAAGGCTAAGTAGGTTTTTAGAGCATGGCAGATGATAGTGGCAAGGATGTGACATGTCATATTAACTGAAGGATAATCTTCAAATCAGAGAAAGCCATTGATCAAAATGATTTTACTGGACCCAACATGAAAAGACATGGACTTTGGAGGATAAGCAATCAGGGTTCAAACCTTGGTGTCAATGTTTATTAACTATTCAATTTCAGCAAGTCAATGAGTTTAATTTCTCCTTTATCATTGGTAAATGTTGATGATACCTACCCCAAAGGATTGCCCTAGAGACATAATGAAACAATATGTGAAAAGAGAATGTTTAGGGCAGGCATGAAGTATGTGGGAATTACTTTGAATAATTCTTTGAATTCTGGATTAAGTCAGAAGCACTTCTTTTCCATTTCCACTGAGCCCTGTATAAGGGAGGCAGGAGGTCAGGAGAGAGATGGAGGAGAAGACAAAAAGACTTGGGGAAGAATGAAATACCTGCCAGGGTTTTGCTCTGGTGGCAATTGACAAGTCAGAGTTAGAGGTGCCCAATCCTATAAGGTACCCATCCACTAAGAGTGCCCACCCAATAAGCATGTGGATTATCCAGCTTTGCAACATTTGCTCCACTTTTATTTGCCCCTGTCTGAGGTAGATTTGTGCAGCTAATCTTTGACCTTTCACTTTCTTTTCAACAAAAGCCAGCTGGCTTTTCCTTCATTTCACCTCAGGTACTGTGTACCTTATTTCCCAGCTAACAGTCCTCTCAGAAGTATTTATGTTTAATTTAATAAATCTTGTGTTTCAAGAAAGCATAAGAACAAAGTGATGGCTAATGGTGAATTTAGGGATTGCTAAAGATTATGCCATATATATGTCTAGCCACAGGGATGAGCAGGAATCACATCATCTAAATTCAGCCTTTAATTAGCCAATGAAGGTAGACTAACAATGATGACATGGAATTGCAACCAAGTCTCTCCTCCTGATTTCAAGTCTCTTATAATTGTGACTGAAAAAATACTCAGAAGGAATAGACCAGATTGTTCTTATCACCCCCCTGCACAGTGAAAATCAAAGGCAGGGAGAGAAGACAAGATCTTTTAATTTCTCATCAGGCAATCTCTACCATACTACATTCTTTTCTTAAACATTTCTATCCTTCTTTGGGTATTTTGCCAGGTATTCAGCACATTTGCCTTTCTAAAACTTAGCTGTTTTTGTTTGTGCTGGCTTGATTTATTTACTAGTAGGGTACGGCTTATTTATGCAACTCAAGAAACATTTCAACAGATTTCTAGATAATAAGGTACACAAGTCTTGCTTATTTCTAAAAAAAAAAAAAGTAAAAAAAAACCCAAAAACAACAACAACAAAAAAACAAGTATGCTTCTATTTCTAGATCCACTTCCTTCACTTCTCTTTAATTTCTTCCACTAAGTATTTGTACATCTTTCCTCCTATCTTTAAATGCAGAAGGTGGGGTTAGGGTGGAGAACTGATCTGAGAATGTACTTTTCCTGAAAGCCACTAAGATGTCTTTTTTTTCTGAGTTCAACATTGAGAGAGAGTAAAGCAAGTGGAAAAGGCCAGCAAAAATGAGTAGACTTCATATTCCATAGCATTGCTGATGATTATTAGGTTGAAAGGTCTAAAAGATCTTGAGATGAATTAAGTTGAAAATTTAGTATTTGGGACAAGAAACTTAATCTCATGTGGTGCCACTTATACTTTGAAAAGGAGACCACTGTTTGTCAATATGGTTCCATTCATGCGTTTGTGTATATAGTAAAACCTTGATTTGCAAGCATAAGTCATTCCAGAAACTTGCTTGTAATACAAAGCACTTGTATATCAAAGTGAATTTCCCCATAAGAAATAATGGAAACTTAGATGATTCATTCCACAACCCAAAAATATTCATATAAAAATGATCACAATACTGTAATATAATACAAAATAGTAAAGAAAATGCAAAATATAAGGAAAAAGAAAAAAAATTAACCTGCACTTACTTTTGAAAACCTTTGTGACTGGTGTGAGGGAGACAAGAGAAGAGGGTTATTGCGAAGGACAACTTTCACTATCACTAACAGAATCACTGCTATTTATTGGCTCAATGGAATCTTTCTGCATAGGGGCCATTGTATACACGTGCATGGATGTTGACTACAGTACAGTATTAATAAACTCTTGTCATATACTGTATTTAATGTAACTGGCAATAAGGTGCAGAGGAAAGGGTCTATATCTGCAGGCAGCCTGACCTAGAAGGAAGCAGAACATTCCTAAGCTTACTCTTGTTTGGAAAAGCAAAGGACTGTCCATAGGTGCTTTGAAGTGACAAAAAAATAACACTAGTGCCAGTTGTGGGTACCTTCCAACATTCTGAAAAATCACTGATTTCTGCCAAACACCATAACCCAAGACTGAGCATCTGAGCAGCAGCACACTGAGAGAGTGTGGGGGAAGGGCAGAGACAGAGAATCTAAAGCAGGCTCAGACGTGTCAGCCCAGAGCCTGATGTGGGGCTCGAACTCATGAACCATGAGACCATGACCTGAGCCAAAGCTGGACGCTTAACCGACTGACCCAACCAGGTGCCCAATAATAATGATGCAACTTTAAAAGTTGCTTCCTATCTTAGAAGCAGGGAAGGAGATGAACTTTTGCCTTTGGTTGGAACAGATGAATTAAGATACAGTGTCAAGATGTTTTCCAAATATGCAAATAGTAAAATTCAGTTATATAAGCACTAATCATATATTGCCACAAATCACATATCAGCCTCCACTGCGTACCAAGTACTGCAATAGAGTGCCATTGCTACAGAGATGAAAAGCAAAGTTCTCTGCCCAATGGGAGACCAGTCTAGAGGAAGCAACACATAAGTAGACAGGTAGAGCACACCCAAATGAATCTTGGAATAGAGATTTGACAGAGGTATCAGGGGGTCTTTAAGGACTCACTAGGCCTGGGGGACAGGAGATTGAAGTCACTTTCATATTACAGAAGGAACAGTTATCTTTACACATGTGCCTAGAAAGTAAAATGGACCAGGTCATGGAAAAGTATAATACATGGCTCATCATTTTCATTCCTCTTGTTCATATGAACTTAGAAAGCATTTAAGATGATACCCTAATATAGAGTGAATTTCTGCATGGATCATTACAAAGACCTCTGCTGCAGTACAAGGTTTAAGTAGGTCCCACGAATGGACTGTGTAGACAACGTTTTCCAAAGTATTTGGAAATCCGTGTGCATTTTATTCCATTTTAAAAGTTGCTTTATTTGGAGAGAAGGTGTGCATGCATGAGTGGAGGAAGGGCAGAGCAAGAAGGAGAGACAGAATCCCAAGCAGGCACCATGCTGCTAGCGCAGAACCCAATGTGGGTTTGATCCCATGAATTGTGAGATCATGACCTGAGCCAAAATCAAGGGTCAGTTGCTTAACCGACTGAGCCACCCAGGTACTCCAATAATATTCTTTTCAAAACAGTAATTTCCAGCTCAAATTATGCTTTAAAAAACAAACTTTATATTTTAGAACAGTTTTAGATTTTCAGAAAAATTATGACAATAGTACAGAGTCCCCATGTACCCTGCATCCAGTTTCCCCTACCATTTACACCCTATATTGGTATAGTACATTTGTTACAATTAATCAACCAATGTTGACACATTATATTAATTAAAGTCCATACTTTATTCATTGTTTAGTTTTTACCTAATGTCCTTTTTCTGTTCCAGGTACTCACCCAGGATATAATATTACATTTAGTTATCAAGTCTCCTTAGCCTCCTCTTGGTTGTGACAGTTTCTCAGACTTCCCTTGTTTTTGATGACTTTGACAGTTTTGAAGAACAGTGGGTGGGTATTTTCTAAAATGCTCTTATACTGCGATTTGTCTAATGTTTTTCTCTTGATTAGACTGGGTTTGTGGGTTTGGGAGAGGAAGACTGCAGATATAAGGTGACCTTTTCATCACATGACATCCAGGGTACATAGAGATAACCTGACTTATCACTGTTGATGTTGACCTTGATCACGGGTGAGGTGGTATTTGCCAGGATTCTCCACAGTACAGTTACTGTTTTTTGCTTCCTGTCCATACTGTACTCTTTGGAAGGGAGTCATGTGTAGCTTACATTTGTTGAGTGAGAAGTTGTGTTCCACCTTCTTGAAGAATGTATAAATTATTTGAAATTCTTCTGCACAAGACATTCGTTTCTTCTCCATTTATTCATGTATTCAATAATTTATTTTTGGGGCGCCTGGGTGGCGCAGTCGGTTAAGCGTCCGACTTCAGCCAGGTCACGATCTCGCAGTCTGTGAGTTCGAGCCCCGCGTCAGGCTCTGGGCTGATGGCTCGGAGCCTGGAGCCTGTTTCCGATTCTGTGTCTCCCTCTCTCTCTGCCCCTTCCCCGTTCATGCTCTGTCTCTCTCTGTCCCAAAAATAAATAAAAAACGTTGAAAAAAAAATTAAAAAAAAATTTATTTTTATGAGTATTGAGTCATAGATATTTATTTTATACTTTAGATTATAAACCAGTGCTACTTTATTTTGCTGCTCAGATTATTCCAGGTCTAGTTCTGGGAAGCTTTTCCAGTTAATTGCCGTTCCCTTTGATATACCCATCATTACGGGGTTTTTGTTGTCGTTTTATTATTTTTGTTTGTTTGTTTTAGCATATTGTTACTTTCTGGCACTACAAGATACTCCAGGTTCATTTGTGTATTTTCTGCCCCGGTCTAAGAATCAGTCATTTCTTCAAGAAGCCCTCAAGTTACAATTTTGTTTTCTATTTGAGTCAGTATACTGTAAAATATATGTTTGCATCGGGACATAGTTACTAAAAATAGAGAAATCTATCTCTTGCTCTGCAGAAGTGGATCATATCCATTAGTGTTTAGGAGGGTTAATGCTACACTATCAGCATACAGATGTACACTCTTTACTCTTATTAATGGTAATGGAAGTTCCTGGAAGGAAAAAACAGCGGCTAAGAGCAGATGTCATCTTCATGGGCTTGCCTTCCTTCATTTAAAACCTAATACAATGTTTTCTGGGATGGCATTTGTATTGCCACTTTATAGATGTGGAATTAGTAACAGATTTGCTTCTTGGAGATTGGCTATTTGCCTTGCTTAAATCAAAGATTTTAGAAAGTATCATTTATAACACTTTATACTTGTGTAGTGCTTCAATATATGCAACATATGTGTTTTTGATTAATTCATTTGTTTTTACAGAAAACTTGTAAGATAAATAGGATATTTATTTTAAAAGAAAGGTTCATGGAAGAGCAGAATCCCCATTAAATGTCACTCTTCTTGGGGCGCCTGGGTGGCTTGGTCGGTTAAGCGTCCGACTTCGGCTCAGGTCATGATCTCACGGTCCGTGAGTTCGAGCCCCGCGTCGGGCTCTGAGCTGACAGCTCAGAGCCTGGAGCCTGCTTCAGATTCTGTGTCTCCCTCTCTCTCTGCCCTTCCCCTGTTCATGCTCTGTCTCTTTCTGTCTCAAAAATAAGTAAATGTTAAAAAAAAAAATTTGAAAAAAATGTCACTCTTCTTTACAAGGCTAACTTGTGACATGAGCCTTTCTTGCTTTTCTGATGGAATAACAATAGAACTCATTTTCTCCATTTATTCTACCCATCTATCCTGTTTGCCCTAATAAAATCCAGTGATCCCTCAACTTTATAACTTAATGGAAAGTTTTTACAAGATCTTTTATATCAAAGTTACTACAGAATGCTTAGCACCTTTGCTCTTAATTATTTTGTATTTTGAACTCACATTATAGGTCCCTATATAATAACAGTTTTGTACTCAAACTAAGCTTGCCTTTAATCTTGTCTCTCTCCAACCCACCTCCCCCTGCACCCCCCCAACCTAGCTCCCAGCAGCTGAACCACAGAAATCTGGCCCCATGTCTTTTTGTTTTACAACCCTTTAAATGTGCACTGATTCCTTTAGAATAAAGCCCTGGAAAGAATGTGCAGAGCTGTTTAAGATCTGGCCCCTCATACCTGTCTAGTCCCACCTCCTGCCACAGTCTCCTTGTATTTCAGGCTGCAGCAATGCTGAGCTGTATTGAGCTCCTTGAAAATAATACATGGTTTCTAGCCTGCACATTTGCTCTGTAGCTTCATTTGCATGAAAGACTTCTCTCTCTTCCCCGTGCTTCTAAATTCTTTGAGCTGTGCTGCCTTGAGACTCAGAATGTATTACACACACTTATTTGTGTGTGTCTGTAATCCCACGTAGCTAGACTGAATTCCTTGGGGACAGAACCAGTGACTTACTTGTCTTCCATTTGTCTTCAGAAGGTTTTTAGTAAATGCTGAATCAGTGAGTGAATGAGGTTTCTGGTTTAAAAATGTGAATTTAATAGCTTAATTTTAGCCATATGGAAAAAGTTATAAATTTGGTGTATATTTTATTCAGCCACTTACTCATTCTGTAACCATTTATAGATTCCTACTCTCTGCCCGGTCATGTAGTAGGCTCTTTTAGTTTGGGATGAGCTAAATGCAGTCTCTGTCCATAGGAAAAAATGTAGTCAAGTGAAAAGGAAAGTTATGGAAACAAATAACAATAAGTTCTGTATGATTATATGGACAGCAGTATTTGGAAGCAGAGACGGAAATTGCTAGCTCTCCCCGTCACCGATAGTGAAGGCTTCACAAAAGAGATGAACTTCATCTGTTAGTTGAGGGAATGAGTAAGATTTTCATTGAGAAGCCCAAGGGATGGGTTCCAGGCAAAGGATGGAGCAGACATGGAGGCACAGAATGTGAAAGGGCTCATGAACCTGGAACATCGTGAAGCCAAGGGTAGAATGTGTGGACGAAAGAATACTGGAGACATGCTGGGGACTTGTCAAAAAAAGGTCCTTCCTGTGTGTCTTGTGCTCAGGTGTTGGGAATTTATCCCAAGACCACAGAGGACTTTTGGACAATTCTTAAGAGTCCTTGATATGTACCATGTTCTCTTGAGTGCTTTGAAAATATGGGGCAGGGAAGGGACAAAGAAGTCGATTTACAGAGCTAACTTTTAAACTTTTAACTTTTAAAGATTAGTCTACCTTAGATCTTATTTGCCTCAGTTCATCTGCCTGTTTCCAATGCTCTTATTTATATAAGAATGGCTAACTGCTAGTACTAACCTCACTTTCTTTTTCTTTAATGCATTTAGACTTTCTAAATAATAGTTATGACTTGTGAGAAGCCGAAATAGTCATTATATTGTCTTTCCAGATAAAGTAATGGAAACCCAATTAGCAATGTGTTGTAATATAAAAATGTCAAGATAGGGGCGCCTGGGTGGCGCAGTCGGTTAAGCGTCCAACTTCGGCCAGGTCACGATCTCGCGGTCCGTGAGTTCGAGCCCCGCGTCGGGCTCTGGGCTGATGGCTCAGAGCCTGGAGCCTGTTTCCGATTCTGTGTCTCCCTCTCTCTGCCCCTCCCCCGTTCATGCTCTGTCTGTCTCTCTCTGTCCCAAAAATAAATAAAAAACGTTGAAAAAAATTTTTTTTTCAAAAAAAAAAATGTCAAGATAAATTGAGAAACTGGTGCTTAGTGGGGAAAATTTAAGATAGAATTACATTCTTTACAAATTTGTGCCAGTCCGTGTAACTTTTCTAAACATTTTCCCTTAGAACCTTATATTCTTGTCTAAACCTTAAAAAAAAAAAAAAAGGAAGAAAAGGTCTGATCCTCAAGATAATTTTTAAAACAGCTTCACTAATTCCTTTCTCAAAAGGTCCTCATGACAAAATAGCCCACATTTCAATTGCCAGATCTGGCTGTACTCTTTCTGTGGCATGTTTATTATAGGATAGTAGAGGAATCAGCATTGCTGTCAATCAGTATACAAATATTTACTTAACTCAAACTCTGTGCTAAGCTCTGAATTGTATGTTACCTTAAACAAATGACCCTAGGTCAAATTTTTGAGGAAGGTTTACTGTTTCAGTTTTTTCATTAAAAGATACCAAGTAGAAGGTTACAGTTTTAGGAAATTAATAGGCCTCCAAGATAAAAATTACGTAATATGCATTGCATTTATTTATTTATTTTGAGAGGGACAGAGACAGTGCGAGCAGAGGAGGGGCAAAGAGAGGGAGAGAGAGAATCCCAAGCAGGCTCTGCACTGACAGTGCTTGAACTCCCGAACCCTGAGATCATGACCTGAGCTGAAACCAAGAGTTGGACACTTAACCAACTGAACCACCCAGGCTTCCCTGCATTTATGATTTATATTGTACATCTCTTCCTTTCTGGAGTAATCACCAATGGGGTCCATTCTGTACTTTCCTTATGCTTCATAGTTATGCTGAAGCTATTTTTTTTTTGTTTTCTTTGAACAGAAATTTTACTCACTGCACTTTTGAGTAACTATGTAAGATTTTATTTTTAAAACCAAACTTAAAATTACCTTATTGAGGGGTGCTTGGCTGGCTCAGTCCATAGAGAATGCAACTCTTGATCTTGGGGTTATGAGTTCCAGCCCCAAGTTGGATGTAGAGATTACTTAAAAATTTTTTTTAAAAGTCTTAAAAAATTGATGTCTAAGAAGCTGTTTTAGGGCAAGGCTCTCACATGTTTCCATCAGTATAGCAGCCAAAAGACATCTTAGCTTTAAATAGAGCTGGACTAGAATTGATAAAGGACTTTGAGCATTTGAAATGACGTCATCCTGCCTCTTCTGCATTTGAGGCTGTTGCTTAGCCTATTATTAAATGTTTAATTCTTGAAAACCTATGGTCCTCCTGGACCCTGGAAATCTGGAGGCAAATGAAAAAAGAAGTAAGCAGTAGAAGTAACAAGTAAAGTGACTGCAAGAGCTACAGGAGCTGTCTGGGCAGGGATGAAGCACAAGCAAATGACCCTAGGTCAAATTTTTGAGGAAGGTTTACTGTTTCAGTTTTTAAACTATGCACATAGTTATAGCACCACATGGGACAAAGGTGATCAAAACAGTGGCCTAAAGTCACTAAGGAAAAACTTGTACTATTTTAATATAATATGTATTTTCAAAGGTAGGAAGGGGTACCTAGATGGCTCAGTCCATTAAGCATCTGACTCTTGATATCCATTCAGGTCTTGATCTCATGGTTTGTGGGATTGAGCCCCATGTGGGGCTCTGTGTTGACAGTGCAGAGCCTGGTTAGGATTCTCTCTCTGTCTCTCTCTGTCCTTCCCCTGCTTGCATGCTCTCTTTCTCTCTCTCAAAATAAATAAATAAGCATAAATAAATAAATAAGTAGGAAGGTAAATCCTACTTTATTTATTTATTTATTTATTTATTTATTTATTTTTGAGAGAGAGAAAGGGCATGCACAAGCCGGGGAGAGGGAGAGGGAGAGAGAAATTTAGGCAGGCTCTGTGCCGAGTGGAGTCGGAAGCAGGGCTCGATCTCAGGACCTTGGGATCATGACCCCAGCCGAAATCAAGAGTTGGACACTCTACTGACTAAGCCACCCAGGTGCCCCTTTTTAGTAGTTTCTATTCAGTGTGGTATGTGCTTCTCATTCCATGGAAATACAAACACGTAGACTCTCTCATGCTTCCTCTTTCTGAAGCCTTGATGCCCAGCCACTGTTGTTATCTTGAAGAGTGATGACGGGGTTAATGAGAATGTGAAGTGACAGGAAACAGGGAGGGGTCTAGAGCTCAGTAGCTCATCAATTGGCCTTCTAGTCATTTCGGGACATTGGGAAGGGTATGTAAACAAATTTGGCCTACTTAAGCAATGTTCCTACATCAGCACCTTACCTCCTACTCACAGCAGAGGTTTCCTTTAAGATCTTTCTCAGAAATCTAGAGGTAAAGACCAACTTTCAAGTTTTATTCCAGTCCCTACAAAGAGTTTCATCTGGTTTGGAAAATTTATTAAAATAAGAAACAGTAGGAAGTATTTTTATTTTTCACTTTGGAGTGGTGAGCTCTCTGGAGCCAAATTGCCAATGCCATAGGGATTCATTATCACAGATAATCACATTGAAATGGTCTTTTTATGGACTATTTCAGAAAGTAAGTAATAATTAGAGCAATAATAAATCTTTCTTCCATACTGTGATGCTTGGAGAAATATTTCACCTAATTTAAAATTCTTATTGACTGTCGACCCTCTGCAAGATTCTGTACATTTCATGTGAAACTGTGAAGTCTAAGCATCTAGTTCAAATTTTGAAGACAGTTTCCATTTTGAGTTCATTTGATAATCTCTAGATTATCAGTTTTGCCTTTTATTGTAGTTAAGTGAAAAATAAATGTATTTCATGTATTGAAAATCGCCACTGCATGATAACCCTTACCTTGTGTAACAATAGGTCTCAATACAGCTTTCTGTATGGCAAAAAAAAAAAAAGTTTGAAAACTGATTAAAAATGTATTTTTACTGTGTATTTATAATGAATGTTATTTTAATTTTAGCTTTTTAATTTAGTTCCACTATTTATTATTTTGATGTTTGCCTTGAAAACATTTATTCTATTATTGTGGGAATTAGTCTGGATCTTTCGGGACAGTTGTTAGTGTCTCTATCAAGGATTTTGAACTTCTAGAAGAATGGGGCAAGAAGAGAAGTCCTCTCCTTCCATCTGTTCATCTTTTTAAAATTCACAAGCAAAAGGTACCTGACCTTACCTTTGATGTTATGGAAGGAGAACACATGTAAAAATTAGGTCAGAGAGATGGGGGGAAGGATTATTGGAACTGAGATTTCCAGTACTGCTCCCCTTTCATTCTTTCAACCTTCATGGTTAATGAAGTTGATCAGAGTTTTTCAAAGCTTCCAACCCTACTATTACTCTTTGATGCAATTCCTCCTCTAAACAATAAATTAATTAGCACTTGGGTAATAATTTCCTCCAAAACTTTTCCTATTGCTCATTCCCAATTATATAAGCTATAGTATTCTGCTTATGCTATTTTCTTCAACATTACAATTTTTCTACTATTAAGTAATTCAACTGGATTTTTATACCACACCTGAAAATTCTAGCATGAAGAAATATGGGAAAGAGATTTGTTTGCCAATCTTAGAATATTTGATAATGTTGAACTCTACATTTTGTACCCATCTTGCTCATCCTAAACATTGTGCAAAAATAATAATAGGATTAATATTACTTTGGGCTTTCTTGGAAGATGATAGGCAAAATGTCATTTGATTATTATTTAGTTAATCTTCTGTAATTACTAGGACATACAGATACATTGTAGAAATAATGAAAACTTTAAAAACCTCTACTCTATATTCAAATTTAAAAAGAAGTACAACATGAATGCACACTTGAAAAATGAAAACTAAAACTGCCCTTTATGACCTCAAAGAATCACAAACCATGGCAAAATATGCTTCAAATTTCATATTACTTAAGCATTGCTACTTGTTCTTGAATAACTTGAAATGTCATGAACTTAAATGATTTTTTTTGGATTAAGATACATTTTCTAAGAGTTGAACCAAGATAAAATAGAGAAACACTGGCATAGCCTTAATTTTAATGCACATAAATTCAATTAACATATCAATTTATTGAAGTTAGCAATGAAAAATATTCCAAAAGTAAATATCATAGGGCCTTGTTAATGCCAAAGCTTTCTTTCATCTTATTAAGATTAATTAATTGTTGAATTACCACAGGTCCCATGTTTTACTTGTAAGGCCAAACCAAAGAATTCTTTGCATTTATATCAGCATTCCTAGTTTTCCAGACAGACATTTTAATCCCTTTTGATCTCTGAGATAAATATATTTTTTCACGTAATTATATAATTACTCAATAGAACAGAACAGATCCCATGGAGCCACTCCAGTGTGTGCTGTGTAAATAATGTTCTGTTCTACCCCCTGGTAATTGGCCACTAGACGCCCCCAGGAGGGTTTTGATCCCTTAAGTAAACACTATATAGGTTGGGGGGGGGGGGGTGGTCATATTTTCTTCATTGGCAATGAAGCCAGAAAGAAGAGCTTCACATTCAGTACGTATTACATCATTTTAAAAAGAACAAACTGCTTTTGACCATATAGCTCCCTCTACTGGTTCACAAAGTTTAAAAAGTACAAAATAATATGTTCCAAGAACTAGAGCCTCTTGGGGCGCCTGGGTGGCTCAGTCGGTTAAGCGTCCAACTTCGGCTCAGGTCACGATCTCTCAGTTCGTGAGTTCGAGCCCCGCGTCAGGCTCTGTGCTGACTGCTCAGAGCCTGGAGCCTGGAGCCTGGAGCCTGTTTCAGATTCTGTGTCTCCCTCTCTCTCTGACCCTCCCCCATTCATGCTCTGTCTCTCTCTGTCTCAAAAATAAATAAACGTTTAAAAAAAAATTAAAAAAAAAAAAAGAACTAGAGCCTCTTAAGAGACAAATGTGTGAGACAAATGTGTCATTTCAGGTATGCAAGGGGGTTAACTAAAGAAATAAGCAATAGATAGGGCACTAACTAAAGAAATAAACAATAGGGCACTAACTAAAGAAATAAGCAATAGACAGGGCACCTGGGTGGCTCAGTTGGTTAAGCTTCTGACTTCAGCTCAGGTTGTGATCTCACGGTTGTGATCTCACGGTTTGTGGGTTCGAGTCCCGCGTCTCACGGTTGTGATCTCACGGTTTGTGGGTTCGAGTCCCGTGTTGGGCTCTGTGCTGACAGCTCAAAGCCTGGAGCTGCTTTGGATTCTGTGTCGCCCTCTCTCTCTCTGCTCCTCCCCCCATTCGGTCTCCATCTCTGTCTCTCTCTCAAAAACAAATTAAAAATAAAAATAAAAAAAGAAATAAGCAATAGACAGACTTCTCATTTTTATGTTTCTTAAGTTGTGAGCCACCCTACTCACTTTCTATCTTTAATCATTCTACCATTGTGTGCCTGTACTATCTTACTCTTTGCAATAAAAGGCAGGCTTTAGAACAGTAGGCAGACAACTTTTCTGGACAACTCCAATGCAAGTAAGATTCATGAGCCTATCAGCTGCACGCTAATAGCTCTATTCCTCCATAAGGCAGGGCATTATTCACAGGGAGCCTTATGTTACCCTTACTCCAGCTACAGGGGTGGTAAGTGAAACATGTAAACATCTTTTTCAAACTGATCAATTGAAATCCTGTGCCTCTCATTTTTATGGCATTGATGGCTGTCTTCATTTGGTATAGACTAAAAGCTATAGGCTGAACGTAGTCAAAAAAGACAGGACAGAAGTTGGAGAAACATGGCCTTGAGTCCCAGCTTTGACAAAATCTGTGTAGTCTTCTTCAAGTTATTTATTCTCTCTGTTCCTTCTTGTTCACATCTATAATATGGCAATAAAATTCCCAGAGAGTCATTGTTTAGCTTCAGAGGGCTAAATAAAGTAATGTATGTACAGTGTCTAACATGTAGCAGATGTATGTTAATTGTGGTTAACCTATTACTGAGTAATCTGGGTTTCTCCTCCAATGAACCAAATGATCTAGAGAGTGTCAAAGAGAAACAACTTCCCTTCCAAAAATTCAAAAAGCGTGACCACATAACATATGTTCAGTTGTATAAAACATATAGTTTTTATTGAAAAAAAATATGATTTGACTTCACCATAGTCACTCAATCTATAATCTAATCCTATTTATTTTTTGATGTGGAGACAGGATCAGAAGTATAGTTGACCCTACATAAGTGTAGGTCCAAGAAACCTCTATTATATTGGGCTATAAAAGAACTTAGGTAAACAGTATATTCTGATGAGGGTATTTAGAAAGTGAGTTGTAGAAGTTGTCATAGAGTATGATAGATAAATTCATGTCTTTAATAGCTCCCTTTTGCTACATATGTAGTAAATGTGTTTATTTCATTATATCAAGTTTTGACAAGACAGTACCTAATGGTTTCACAATCAAGTAGCAGGATAGGGAAAAGTGGTTTGACCTTAACCTTTATATTTTCTGAGTAACAGTTTGCCTCTAGGGAACGCTGTGCTGTCTCTAGTTCTATATACACAGCTAGGTCACTCTTTATCATGAGGTAATCAAAAAATAATAGAGGCAGTATAGGTGGTGGTTAAGTGCAAAACTCTGAAGCCAGAAAAGCCAGGTTTGAATTTTAGTTCTATTTAGCTCTGTGACCTTGAGAGAGCACGTGGGATACCCTCATCTGTGCTTCACTGTCTTCACTTATAAAATGCTGATGTAAAAGTGTACGCTTTGTATCAGTTTCCTAGGGCTGCCTTAGCAAATTACCACAAACTTGCTGGCTTAAAGCAACAGAAATATATGTTCTCACAGATCGGGAAGCCAGAGGTCTGAAACCAAGTTATCAGCAGGGTCATGTTCCCACCAAACAGTCTAGGGAAGAATCCTTCCTTGCCTCTTCCAGCTTCTGGTGACCCCAGCTGTACCTTGGCATGTGACAGTGTAAGTCTAGCCTGTGGCTGTGTCGTCACAGCCTCTCTGTCTCTGTATGTCCCCTCCCCTTCTTATGAGGACACTAATCATTGGATTGAGGATATTGGATACCCAATCCAGTAAGACCTCGTCTTAATCACATCTGCAAAGACCCTATTCCCAAATAAGGTCACTTTCTGAGGTTCCCAGTGGACATGAATTTCAAGGGGCACTATTTAACTTACTACATACCTCAGGATAGTTTTGAGGATTAAATGAGTTGTAATTAAAGCACTAGATAAAACAATGCCTGTTGTGGATGTTTTAGCTAAGGTGACTTCTCAAACTTTATCTGTAGTTCAGGCAGCTTCACTGACATTACAGATGCCCAGTTATGAATATGTGCTACACAGCATCCCCTAGTGGCCCACGGTACTTTAAACACAAGCCACTTAAAACTGCTTTCATTTATGAGGTGCCTGGGTGTCTC
This sequence comes from Panthera uncia, assembly GCF_023721935.1. Taxonomy (NCBI): domain Eukaryota; kingdom Metazoa; phylum Chordata; class Mammalia; order Carnivora; family Felidae; genus Panthera; species Panthera uncia. The sequence continues at coordinate 51,177,569 of NW_026057584.1, read as the reverse complement.
AATCTGTTAAACATCCAACTTTTGATTTCAACTCAGGTCATGATCTCACGGTTCATGAGAGCTCCATCCGGGCACAGCACAGAGCCTGCTTGGGATTCTTTCTCTCCTTCTCTGTGCCCCTACCATGCTCACTCACGCATGCACATGTGCGCGCTCTCTCTCTCTCTCTCTCTCTCTCTCTCAAAATAAATGAATAAAGTAAAAACAAAACAAAACAAAAAAACCTGCCTTCATTTTCACCCCAAACAAGAACCACTGGATTCCTCAATTCTTATAAGTGGTATTACCAACCCCATTTACTTAGGCTATAACTCCTCCTTATTTATTATTTTGTTTAATCAACCATTTGGTCCTATTGAGTGTACCATGAAAGCAATTAACTTGTTCTGCTCCCATTTCTCCTTTCTAGGTCAGGCTGCTTTAATATTCACCCGGATGAGAAATAGCATAAAACAGTCACACAGTAAATCACAATAAATGCACACACACACACACACACACACACACACACACACACATATTTCAGAGGGCAAAAATAACTACATTTCCGGGGCGCCTAGGTGGCTTAGTCAGTTGAGGTTCTGACTTTGGCTCAGGTCATGATTTCATGGTTCATGAGTTCAGGCCCTGCATCAGGCTCTGTCCTGACAGCTCAGAGCCTGGAGCCTGCTTTAGTTTCTGTGTCTCCCTTTCTCTCTCTGCTCCCCCACTAGTGCTCCCTCTCTCTCCTCCCTAAAATGAATAAACATTAAAAAGTTTTTTAAAAAAACTACATTTCCTTTAATTCAGACAATAGGTCTGACTTTAATGATTTAATGAAAAAATATAATATACAATAAAGAGGGCTTGGTGGCTCTGCATGTGAACTAGCTCAATTATGGAGAAAAGAGAAACTTTGAGGGGAAAAAAGGAAAATGTTTACTATGCTTCTAATCTGTGGTGTAAACAAAGGCATGGTGATCTGGCATGGATTCTGTCCAGACATTCCACAAGTCTGGCCTCAGTTCCCTTATCGTTAAAATGTGACTTTGAAAGGGTTATTTACATTTTTTAATCCTACAGATGATGCTTTGTCATTCATTAATTACGATTATACTTACCCACAAGTTTGACATAATTAAATGAGAAAACCATATGTAAAATGCTTTGGAATAGTATTCTGCCCCTACTACATGCTTAATAAATGTTAGCTATTAGATATAATTTTAGATTCCTATAGACATTGATTCTCTAAAAATCTTGCACCTATCTGTTGTTTCATTTGATGGCTCATTTCATTTAAAGTATATTTCCAGATTCTGTTGCATTTTAACAAAGCAGTGTCATTTGGGTGCAGTGTATGCAATTGTTAAGAAGAACTTGGCTTCTCAGTCGTTAACTGCTGTTGGGCAAATCCTTAGGCTAGGGATGTACTCTTCCTGAGCTGAGTGCTCCCTGGTGTCCTTACGTATAAGAAGGGGTACGATGTGTTATAAGAACTTAACAGCACACAGTGAGCATTCAATAAATGGTGGCTGTCCATAATAAAGTTTTTTGGGTCTCAGATTCTAGGTAAATCCTCTTAACTTTTTTTCATTCTTTTGAAAAGAAGATGAGACCTGGGTAGGGGAGATGGGCAAAATGGGTGAAGGGGAGTGGAAGATACAGGCTTCCAGTTACAGATTGAATAAGTCAGGGAATAAAAGGCACAGCATAGAGAATATAGTCAATGGTATTGTAATAGCAGTGTGTGGTGACAGATGATAGCTACAGTTGTGGTGAACAAAGCATAACATACAGAGGAGTTGAATCACTATGTTGCACACCTAAAAGTAATGTAACATTGTGTGTCAACTATGCTCAAAAAAAAATACTCAAAAAAAAATTTTAGAGGAGTATGCAATCCATTATGGCGCAGAAGTTATATGAGGTCTCTGGACAAAAAGAATTAGAACATTGTGATAGAAACTTTAAAAATCCCTGTATTTCTAATGTTGCAATAATCAACATACCTTCAGCACCTATTGAATGTTGCCATTCTGAAGCATATTGGATCAGCGGAAAGTGATCACCTAGCAAAGGGAATAAGAGCCTTAATTCTGAGATAGAACTAGCAGGATTAAAATAGAGATGAGCTTTCGTAACTTCTGGATGACTTCTTTTAAAAATGTCACACCATCAATAAAAACTGCACTTAACAGCAATTACATTAACTGAGTCTAATGTGTGTTGTTGAAAAGCCATTCAGACAGCATTTCGTGAATACCTCATATCCTATGTAAGGCCATGCCCATTTCACTACGGATACATATTTCATTCCGCGTATTAACAACATCCTCCATAGCACTAGGTCGTAAATGTCTGGGAGAGAAGCCTCATGTACAGAAACTTTATATTAATGGGAAAATAAACACCCAAAAGTTCAAACTATATATATACACACATCCAATTTTAAAATACTTTTTCTACTCAGCTTAAAGAAATAAACGCTGAACTATTACTTTGACAAAGCAGATAAGAACGTATTGAGATTTGCTCAGGGTTGTATATTGTCCTGTACCTACCCCCTCTGTCTCCCAAAAGGACACACAAAAACATATTTTTACTCATAAGAAGATTATGAGCTGGTTAGGAATTCTCCCTGCACCCATGCAAAGGATAGAAACACATCATAAAGCAACAGATGAATACATGCATGTGATATTGTAAGTCATTTGCTTTTAAAGTGATAGAAATATGATCAGAGGGGGTACAGATAGGAAAATACTTTGTAGCAAAGGCTCACCTGGTTTTTAAGGATACAGATTGTATCTGACAAAATTAGGAAGCATTACCTGTAAAGCATAATTGCATGTATATGGCATAGAAATCACGGTCGGAAAGTTACTCCGAAGGACAAAGGTACCAACCTCACTGAGTTTCAGCTTGATACAGTAAGCCTTAGTCATAGAAGAGGCCTGCTCCTGTCACTCACACTTGTTTCCCGCTCTGCTTTCATTGACCCCATGTCTGAGTTCAGAAGAAGATGGGCTCATTTAGTGCTGAATATATGTTGACTATGCTGGCATGAAAGATATGAAAGACTAAGAGATTCAAAGAGTTGTTTCAAACATGGAAGACCTAAGCAATGTGATAGGGGGCCTCTCTAATCAACCAGGAGATGAAGGGAGAAAGGGCATTTTTTTCCTACTCTGACCACCTTTTGCCCTGATGTCAAGAAGAGTCTTAGCTGACCATGGTTTATGGAGCAAAGATGTACCTGATGGGAAGCTGCAGCACTTAGTGGAGTCTGGTGACACCCAGTGGGAGATCGCTGTACCTGGTGGGACAGAATCCATACAGTCCAACTGGATTACACTTATGTGTGAACACTGTCACACACTTATACTCTAAAAAGTCCTGAATGCCTTGGAACACAAGATCAGGGCAGAGTGGATTTTAAAAGAGGCCTGAGAGGGGCGCCTGGGTGGCTCTGTCGGTTAAGCGTCTGACTTCGGCTCAGGTCATGATCTCATGATTCGTGAGTTGGAGCCCCGCATTGGGCTCTGTGCTGACAGCTCAGAGCCTGGAGCCAGCTTTAGATTCTGTGTCCACCCCCGCCCCTCTCTGCCCCACCCCTGCTTGTGCTCTGTCTCTCTCTGTCTTTCAAAAATGGATAAACATTTAAAAAAATTTTTTAAAGAGGCCTAACGTGTGTCCAACAGTCAAAAAAAGGATTTGAAGTATTGCTGATTTTAAGATCCCATTGGTTCTTCAGTTTGCTAAAGTCTAGGAAAAGTCAAATGATAAAAGATTAAATTTCATATTTCCAATTGTTTCTAGGTTTCTAGTTTGAGTCTTCTCATTGACAGAGTTAAATAATTAGATTAAGGATAAAATTAATTTTCCTTTAAATATTTTATTTTGCAAATTTTCCCCTATACACACTCATGTCCATGCATGTAAACACGTATACCTCTCTCTAATAAAAATAAAACATTCTAAGTATCTGTCCTTCAGTTGTAGGGAATGTACAGCTTTCTCCAATAAAAGTAAAACATTCTGAAAATCCATCCTTTCATCATAAGAAATAAGTAGTTACTAAAAATTGTTTGTTAAAATGTTTATCAGTATTTTATGTAGCTTTACCCTCCGGCCCTCACTGTAATAGAACCGTGAATATGGGTGCCAAAGATGATACTTCCAAGAGATAATTAAATTCTGGTTCAATTCACTTTAGACAAACTGGGAAATATCTTGTATTTTATTGCCTCTAGCTTCTCACACTAAAACAATCCCTAAAGAATTTCCTGCGTGGAATGTTTTTTCTGTAATGCAACTGTCTGCTTTGACTGTATGACAGAGTCAACCCCAGTTATACTTCTTGAAGTTCAAATATTTGGTATTTCTTCAATGAATAAACTACACTGCAACATGCCACAAGGGAGATTGGTTTAAAACAGAGAAGGGACAGGTAAGAAAACTGATCATATAACACACGTTTGGTCTATTTTGCCCTCCAGTTTATTTTAGTGTTTTGGTCAACTGAAAGCATATTGATAAATACATTTTAAAAATGAATTCTTGGGGCACCTGGGTGGCTCAGTCGGTTAAGCGGCTGACTTCGGCTCAGGTCATGATCTCGCGGTCCGTGAGTTCGAGCCCCGCGTCGGGCTCTGTGCTGACAGCTCAGAGCCTGGAGCCTGTTTCGGATTCTGTGTCTCCCTCTCTCTCTGACCCTCCCCCGTTCATGCTCTGTCTCTCTCTGTCTCCAAAATAAATAAACGTTAAAAAAACAAATTTTTTTTTAAATAAATAAATAAAAATGAATTCTTGGGGCACCTGGGCGGCTCAGTTGGTTAAGCATCTGACTTTGGCTCAGGTTATGATCTCACGGCTCGTGAATTCAAGCCCCGCGTGGGGCTCTGTGCTGACAGCTCAGAGCCTGGAGCCTGTTTTGGATTCTGTGACTCCCTGTCTCTCTGCCCCTCCCCTGCTCATGCTCTGTCTCTCTCTCTCTCAAAAAAAAATTTAAAAAGTTTTAATGAATCTAGATGGATCAGAGAATAAAACTTTTAAAATGATACTACAAAATCACCTAGAAGACTATATGGGTACATAGGAAATATTGCTCTGGAAAAAGAAATATATTTACAGAATCTATCTAAGACATAAATGAAAAGTTAAAGTGAGAATTTACAGAAAATAAAAAATGAAAGACAGGACTATAAAAATGAATACAAAAAAATCTGAAAATGAAAACATCTTTGAAAGGTAAGTGGCAGACTAGAAAACATGGCAGATAAAACATCATCATTATATCAGGAGCTCTCATAAATCAAGGGGGAAAATATGTTAATACTTTGAAAGAAAAATGAATTAAAGGTATGAACACTTTATAGAAAAATGTTGTTTTCCCAAACAGCTAAATCTCCTTCATAATTAAAGAAATATAAGATGAAATAACCAATAAATTTAGAAATCTCTTTAAAAAGATAATATTCAAACTTTGTGAGAGTGTGGGAAAAGAAACATTCACACATTGTTATTGGAAAATATAAATTGGTACCACTTTTGCAAGAAACAGAAAAATACTCAACCTCTTATTACAAAATTCTGCATTTATGAATCTGTTATAAACATGACATGGAAAAAATAACCAATTAAAACATGAAGTGAAAAAAACCTAGATTGACAATGATACCTACCTTATCTGAACTCAATTTTATAGTGAAAATGGAAAAACTCTTGGTTTAGACTCAGGTCATGATCTTGCAGCTCGTGAGTTCAAACCCCACATCAGGCTCTGTGCTGGCAGTGCAGAGCCTGATTAGATTTCTCTCTCTGCCTTTCTCTGCTCCTCCCCCACTTGTGCTATCTCTGTCTCTCTCAAAATAAATAAATAAAATTTAAAAAAGAAACATGTAAGTCAATTAATTAATACAGAAATACCTATGTAAGACCTATTATATGACTGATACAATTTTTAATGGATGGGTGATATTGAAGAAGTAAATTTTTCTTCTATTTTTCTTGTCAGGTAAAGAATATAGTCTGCAAACAAATTGGAAGTGATATATATCACTATATCCATAGTAATATAAAAGTTGTATAAAGAATCTCTCTCTCTCTCTCTCTCTCTCTCTCTCTCTCTGTCTGTCTCTCTCTCTCTCTGTTGAGGTACGCTTATATAGCATTAACTTAGGATATTACTATATTTGACATCAAACCTTCTGCATTAAGATTAGGCCATTAAAGTTTGTATATGAATCAATGAGAGAAGAGATGAACACCACACAACTTAATATCTGTAGAGTTAGAAGAAAATTTATTACTAGATGGTGATCAGCTAGTACACATCACTGAGAAGTTCTATTGTGAACAGTTCTTTTGTGACTTTATTCATATGTTTAATGATTTTTCTGGTCTTTCCCTTTTTATGCTAAATCTTGTCGTGAATTCTTACCACAAGATTTACTTGGCAGGATTTGACACGTGTGATTACTTCTTCCTCCACGATGTACTTTCTCTGGGTGACTTAGATCTAGGCACCACACCTACCAAATGCTCCTCCTACCTCACTGGTTGTGCCTTCTTGGTTCCTTTTGGTTTTTTATCCTTCTTGCTCAGACCTCTCAATGGTGGTATGGCCGAGCAATTGGTTTGGGTCCTCATCCCTGTCCATATTCACCCCCTCGATAATGTCATCCAGTGTTGTAGCTCTAAATACTTTTATACGCAGATGATTCCAAAATTTATATCTTTAAATTCCATGTTCACATATCAAACCACCTTGGAAGTAAAAGGGTATTCACTTGGATATGTAACAGACACCTCAAATTTAACATATCCCTAACAGAAACCATGATCTCTAGTTCTGTAGCCACCTCCCTCACTAAGGAGGAAAAATCAACCCAACAAACAAAAAGCCAAACTTGCTGCCTTGCAACCTTCTTCCTCCCAGTGAATGACACTTCCATTCTCCCAACTGCTCAGATCAAAAACTTTAGTCTTCCTTGACTTCTTTTTTACTCTCACATTTCATATCCAGTCTAATAGGAAATCCCTTTGGCTCTGGTTAGAGAAGACATTTCACTCTTGTTTGAGCTATCAATACTCTTCACCTGGATTATGGCAATTACTTTTTAATGGGTCTGTTTTTAACTTTGTATACTAGAGTCTATTCTAACTACATCAACAAGAGTGATTCTTTATGGTTCTTACAAGACCTACAAGGCCTAGGATCTAGATCCCTGTTACCTCTCTGACTTCTTCACCTGCCACTTTACCACTAGCTCACTCTGCTTGAAGCACAGTGGCTTCAGTTATCCACTCACCTTAGTGCCTTTGCACTGTCTATTCTCTCTGCCCCAGTACCTTCTTCCTCTAGATATCTGCATGGCCAACTCCTAGTTCCTTTGAGTCACCTTTGAGTCACATTTTCTCAAATGTGTCACCTTCTCAATGAAACTTATGTAGACTACTAGATTTAAAAGTACAGCCACTTGAACTGAACTTCTGAGACCCCTTTCCCTGGGTTATATTTTGACATAATACTTTTGTCATTCTAGCACGTTTCATCATTTATTTATTTATCATGTTTGGTGATTATTATTGGAAACTTTCTACTAAAAATAAGCTCCACAAGTGAAGAATGTTTTTTGTTTCTTTTTTGTTTACTTGCATATTCCAGTATAGAGAAGAATGCCTGGCATATAGCAGATACTCCAGAAATACCCATTGAGTGAATTAATGGACTATGATTGTCTATAAACTGTGATCATGTGTGTGTGGGTCACTGTTGAATACTCAGAGCCTAGCCTAGCACACAGTTTAGCACTTAGTGTACTACATGAATATTGGCTGAATGAGAATTTAATTACAACACAACCTTTGGTCATAAGTCTATTGTTTATGATAAAATTTTTTGTTGTTGCTCAAAATTAGAAATACTTATAAAGCTTTATGAGCTACACAAAGATAGTACGTACTTAATGAATTCCCATAGGGCATAACCATAAACTAAGAAATGGAGCAAGGTAATCACCTGCTACTACATCATTTGTAGTAAACTGATCCAAATGCTATCCCTGTCCTCTGGGAGCAGAGAGATCTCTTGTTGCTCCACAAGAGTAATTTTATTTTACTATTTTTTTTTGAGTAATAAAATTCTTTCCAGTAGTTCTTAGTAGCTTCTTTGAATTTTTGTAGTGGTTCTCTCTCTTAGTTTTATTTTGAAAATTTTAAAACCTACGTGCATTCTCTAATTGTAGACAGACATTGCATGGAAGATTTAAAGCTTTGCAGATAGCTGCCTTTCTCAGGCAACTGCCTTGAACATTTTCTCTCTCTGGTTTACTGGGATAACCAGTAAAGAGACAGTGACGACTCCCCATTTCCTATGCAAGGACTTTACCATCAGTAGATTCTGATCATCATGCTTTAGAATATTAAAAAAAGTTTACACATGTTTTGGGGACTCTTGCTATAGAAATTTTCTAGTCCACAATTACATTTCAAGAGACTTCTAAACTGTCACTAAACTGGAAACCACAGTTGTATAAAGTTTAGAGGAGGATTGTTGATGCCGATCCATAGCTGCCTCATAAGTGATGTTTATCTGCCTGCACAGTCATCAGAGTTCTTGGAGAGTAGTCAGGGTGATGGGGACACAGAGTGAGGCTTTAACTAAGGAACATGTGTGATTTCCTATAACAATGCAGAGACTGACATTTGGCAAGGCTGGTTGAGGGTTTGGCAATTTTTCTTATCACTCAGTTCATCTTGCCCTGAAAAGCTTAATGGATATTTCTACTACATTGATTATTCCTTTACCCCTGTTCCTTGGTGGTGTGTTTCTTTTCTTCGCTCTACATGTTTGGCTCAATGTAATCAAAATTAATGTAAACAGTTTTGCTCACAGGGTTTCTAGTAGCAAGCATGCCGTAAACATACTTACTGTAAATGAATCAGAATCATTACGTGGTGCACACAACATTTCTTACTTAAATTCATTTACACTATCTTAACAAAGTTCCACTAGGAACTAGACCACTAGACCTTTTTAATAGAGTGAGATAATCTCAAATAGTGGAGGAAAAGAATGAATAAGCAGTTACGGTTTCTTCTATTTAGGCAACCGGGTCAAACTGGCCCTGTGTAGGAACACCATTTATGGCTTGGTTTTGTAAACTTAATTCTGTGATTACAGTGAAAATCCAGCTCTGAACAGAAGGCCTTTTTTTCAAAGGCATATCCAGGGGAAGCCAGACAATTCTGAAATAGATTCCAGCTGTTTAGATTATTTCAACACGAGAACAGCTAAATACTGCCACAAAAAGGACTCTCAGTAGTAAATTCTGGTTTGGAGTTGCAGGTACATAAAAGCCAAATCCTTAAAGAGCACTCCCACTCAGCAGGAGCTTGGAAAGGATAGTAAGAGGAAGAGATTAATTCTTGCTTGTGGTTTTAACTGGCCCAACTACCTCAAATCTCTTAGTGTCTCAAATTGTTCCAAGCATGAGCATGAATATTTGCTACATGTGCATATTTCCAAGTTGAAAAGCTAGTCCTTTTCCAGGAAATTTAAAAAAAATTTCCAGTTTTGAGATAAACTTTTTATGTATTTCCTCAATAGTCATAATTGTCCGTGGATTGTACATTTTGTTTCACAATTAGCTCTTTTTACCTTTTTAAAGTTTTTATTTAAATTCCAATTAGTTAACATAAAGTGTAATATTAGTTTAAGGTGTAGAATTTAGTGATTCATCATTTACATACAATACTCAGTACTCATCCTTAATACCCATCACCTATTTAACCGATTTCCCACCCTACCCCCCCACCTCCCCTCAAGTAACCCTCAGTTTGTTCTCTATAGTTAAGAGTCCGTTTTCTGGTTTGCGTCTCATTTTTTTTTTCTCTATGTTCATCTGTTTTGTTTCTTACATTCCACATATGAGTGAAATCATATGGTGTTTGTCTTTCTCTGACTGACTTATTTCACTTAGCATAATACTCTCTATTGCAAATGGCAAGATGCCATTCTTTTTTATGGCTAATATTCCAGTGTGTGTGTGTGTGTGTGTGTGTGTGTGTGTGTGTGTGTGTAAAGAAGATGTGTACCCCATTTTCTTTATGCTTCAATCAATGGACATTTAGACTCTTTCCATAATTTGGCTATTGTTGATTATGCTGCTATAAGCATCCAGATGCATGTACCTCTTTGAATCAGCTTTTTTTAAATGTTTGTTTATTTATTTGTTTGTTTGTTTTGAGACAGAGAGAGTGTGCATGAGCAGGGGAGGGGCAGAGAGAGAGAAGGAGAGAGAGAATCTCAAGCAGGCCCCACACTGTCAGTGCAGAGCCTGATGTGGGGCTGCATCCCAGAAACTGTGAGGCCATGACCTGAGCCGAAATCAAGAGTCAGACACGTTATTAACCGACTGAGCCACCCAGGTGCCCCAGTACTTTTGTATCCTTTCGGTAAACACCTAGTAGTGTAATTGCTGGGTAGTAGGGTAGTTCTATTTTTAACTTTTTGAGGTACCTCCTCCATACTGTTTTCCAGAGTGGCTACACCAGTTTGCATTCCCACCAACAGTGTAAGAGGGTTCCCTTTTTTCTGCATCCTCACCAATATCTGTTGTTTCCTTTGTTGTTAATTTTAGCCATTCTGAGGTGATATCTCATTGTAGTTTTGATTTGTCTTTCCCTGATGATCAGCGATGTTAAGCATCTTTTCATGTGTCTGTTAGCCATCTGTATGTCTTCTTTAGAAAAATGTGTATTCATGCAAAAGAATAAACCTGGACTGCTTTCTTATACCATACACAAAAATAAATGCCAAATGGATTAAAGACCTAAATGTGAGACAGGAAACCATCAAAATTCTGGAGGAGAACACAGGCAGGAACCTCTTTGGCATTGGCAGCAGCAACTTCTTACTAGATATGTTTCCTGAGGCAAAAGAAACAAAAGCAAAAGTAAACTGTTGGGACTTCATCAAAATAAAATCTTCTGCACAGCAAAGGAAACAATCAACAAAACTAAAAGGCAACCTACAGAATAGGAGAAGATGATTACAAATGACATATCTGATAAAGGGTTAGTATTTAAAACGTATAAAGAACTTATAAAACTGAACACCCAAAAAACAAAGAATCCAGTTTAAAAATGGACAGAGTTTTTTGTCTTTTTAAAATAGCAAGCAGGTATAGATATTTCTATGGATTGTCTCATTTTAATTACACAGCATAAAGTATGCAAGAATACAGAGCAACATGGTAGACAACCAGTTGGCAACTTCCTGTAACCACAATAATCATCACTGTATTGCTAATGAATTAGTACTCTTCTTGGTTATATACTGTGTTACTAATAAAATGAATGATAGTACATATCAATCTCTGAAAATTAGATTGAATAATTTTATTATCTAGGCAAGTAACTTTCCTTAGTTTAATTCTGTGCCCAGCATTATCTTCCAATAGCACAAAATATTTTAAAATTTATATTTATTTAAATCTATTTCATGTTTACATGCTTATAGTTTATTTTGACTACTCACATATTTATAAGTTACACATTTGAATTTGGTTTTCATTTGAACATCTGACCAAAAGCAAATCATTTCAAGTATAAATATTTAGTCTCTCAAGAAGAAATGGATTTATTTTCTCTTAGTATTCATGCATAGTATATATGTTTCATTTGGACATTCTTGTCTATGGAGATTTAACAAACCTATCCAAAAAAATATTTTGTATAAAGATAAATACTAATTCTGATTGGGTAGCAGTTCAAAACCTAGGCCAAAATTCATTTTGTCACCTGATGTTATGTCAGATTACTATTAAACAATTCTCTTGAACTATAAATATGTGTGTGTGTGTGAGAGAGAGAGACAGAGAGAGAGAGAGAGGGAGAGAGAGATAGAGAGTAGAGACAGAGATAGATGAAGCTATGTAGTTGAATATACTTTGTTAAAATAAGGTTGCAGGTGGATAAAAGTTTTTTTCAATCTTAAGTGTAAATTGGGTGACATTTGCTGTTTATAACAGATGAAAACCAGATTAGAATTTCTTTCTGCTCTAACCTCTGATGACTAGATAAACCCAGTTTCTTTAAATTTTGTGCTTAATATTTTTAAACTGAATATTTTGAAAAAGATAGTCTAGGATGAATAGATAAAAACACTCTGAATGTAATCTCCCAGAAATGGCAAGACAATCTTAATTTCTATAAGAATTTCTCTAAAATTCTTAACTTCTCTAAGACAGTAAATTTAGGTAATATGTCAGGTTTTGAAAGTCAAATGCTTTCAGATGATAACTGGTAAGTTTCCCATAACATGTTAAGCCTCAGACTAAATTTTTTAACATCCAATTTTCCTATGTGCATATGCACAGTCTTCACAGTTACATGAGACTATAAACCATTATTTTAAAAATAAAAACTTTAAAATTTGAAAATGAAAATAGGTAACCTGTTTCCCAGGGCAGATCAAATTATTCAGAAGTTTTGCTTTCCTTTCCCAGAAACAAATATTAAAAGCAGTTAACCAAGATCAAAATTAAAAGAGAATAAATGAGTGTGTAGTTTTAGATATGTTGAGTTTATTGCCTGTATTGGTAAGGACATGTTTTAATCTTGAAGAAGTAATAAATTATGTTGGGACAATACTGACATTTAAGAAGTTAGTAAAAGCAGAAAAATGTAACACAAAGGGGACTGAGAAGGAGGACTAATCAAATGCAGCATGGGGGTTCCTGGTAGAATGATATCTTAGAAGGCAAGAGAGGTTGAATCCTCAGAAGAGAGTGAACCTTTAACAGTGGCAAAGGCACAGGGCACCTTGGTGGCTCAGTTGGTTAAGCATTGACTTTGGCTTAGGTCATGATCTCACAGTTCATGAGTTCGAGCCCCTCACTGGGCTCTGTGCTGACAACTTAGAGCCTGGAGTCTGCTTCAGATTCTATGTCTCCCTCTCTTTCTGCTCTTCCCCTGCTCATGCTCTGTCTCTCTGTCTTTCAAAAATAAATGAAACATTTTTTAAAAATTAAAAAAAAAAAAACAGTGGCAAAGGCTGAGGAATGGTGAAATAAGATGAAAGCTTAAGAAATGCCAGTTGGGTTAGGCCAGTCAAAGGTCACCTACAAACGGTTTTGGCGAAGAGATTGGAGTGGAAATCATATGGGAAATTTATATGGGTTGAGTGCACAGGAGGTGAGAAATTGGGCCCAGCAACATAAACAGCTTCATTTCTTACAGGATGAGATACAAGCAAGAGGAATATGCATGGTTAAAGGAGGTTTATGTTTGTTTGCTTATTTTTAGTATAGAAGATACTTGAGTGTGTATTACAAACTGAGTGGAAGAAAGGAGTAGAGAGAGGAGAGAATGAAGTTCTAGATAGGAAGCAAATGCAGATCCCTGAGCAGACTAGACTGGGGATGTGTATGGGAATCCTCCCAAGACAATGGGCACTCCCAATCTCCCTTACCCTGCTCTATTTTTCTTTTCTCTGTAGCATTAGTTACCTTGTATAATACTATATAATATATGTATTTGTTACATTTATCACTTGTCTTTTCCACCTCTCCACCCTCAACCTCCTTTGTGACCTTTTTAATAATATTTTTATTTAAATTATAATTGGTTAATATATAGTGTATAGTGGGTTACAGGAGTAGAATTTAGTAATTCGTCACTTACGTGTAACACCCAGTGCTCATCACAACCAGTGCCCTCCTTAATGCCCATCCCCCCCTCCCCTCCATCAATCCTTTGTGACCTTTTCATTTCCTGCTATTCCCACTTATCCTTTAAATGGAAGTGTCTTCCCAGGGCTTTATAAAGTTCACAGGGGCAGAGATGTTTATCTTTTATTTATTCACATATTTCAAGCATCTAGAACATGATGGGCACACAATAAATACTTATTGAATGAAAAGCTGTTGGATTGTAGAATTAAAAAAATAAAGTTGGGTTTAGCTTGAAATATTTTATTTTCTTACCTCCAAAGTAGGAATAATTAAGCTATAACTTATAAGAACGGTAAGGTGAAGAAAGATTTCATACATACTGAAAGTTAAACATTCTCTGTATCAATCAGATGTTATTTGTGGAATAACTCACAAGCCCTGTTTAAATAGCTCACATGCCCTATTTAAGTTCATGATTTGTTTATCTCATATAATAATTTATTTTTATTTTTAATAAGTTGTCATCATTTAAACAATAGACTTAACTCAAAGCTTCAGATGTATGGCTTGTTTTGGAAAGCAAGAGGATGTGGCAATACTTGACTCACACCTCTGCATGACCTCAATCACCTGGATCTGATTTGAGGCTGTCCCCTCACCACCATCCTCCAGGACATCGGCTCACAAGATAAAGCATGTGATCTTCATTTGCCAAAGTCCTAGCCATTCACTATTGTATCCTCAACATTTAAGTCTACTGTCAACCATCATCTATTATGGAACATGAGCTACTATTTTTTATAACATGGCTCCTTCATCCTGCTTGGCCTCTTTGGGCAAATGTGTCTGCAGTATTCAACTAACAAGTAATTTGTGTTCCAGTGAGGTTTTCCAGTACCCTTAGAAGTAGATTCAACCCCTCACCATGGCTAGTCAGGCCCTACATGAGCTGGCTGCTCCCATCCTCTGACTTCCATTCACAATCTCCACTTGACTTTAAATGCACTTCTATTTTCTGTCATCAGTGGCCCTCTTCCCTTTTCTTAAATATATCAAGCTCCCTCCAGTTTCTGTGCCTTTACATTTTCAGTTTCCTTTATTGCATTTGTTTTTTTTTTCCAGCTAATCAACATGGCTGGCTGCTAATTTTGCCACCTGTGCAAACATTTATTAACAAGCAGCTCCTTCCCTCAGAACCACACAAGTTGTTCTGAAATCTCAGTGGATTTTATCTTTCTGCCCTTTTAAATTATCCAACAAGCAACTTGCGTGAAAGGTTTACTCAAGGCAAGGGGGACAGTTTCCTAGTAGCAGGATTAATTTAAATTGCTAGTCAGAGCCAAGTGACAAAGACTGCCCACAGAACATATTGGAATCCCTAGCTTCTACTTTGAAGAATGTTGCTATTAGGCTTACTAGATATTTAGACCTTATTCATGCAAATGCAAGGGTGCCCAGTCAATTTATCTAGCAGCAGAAATACCTTAACTACCACTCATTTCCCTGAAGAAAAACTATTTCTAGCACATTATATACTAATTAATAAACTTTCTTATATTGATTGGAGTTACAAATGGTGCTCTTCTGAAGTGGACTTTCCATTAGGGTCCTTCAAATGCTAACTAGCTCTCCCTGGAGTGTTAGTCCTGATTAGTGTACTTGAATTATTAATCAACTATCCTTAAGGGGTAGATAAAATTAATACATATTTACTCCTGTACACATACACTCACACATATCAAACTTTCTATTCTGATGTGTTTTGTAGTACATCATAAGGAAACATAATGATTAGAAATCAGTCACTCAGGGTCAAATGATGAGAATTCTTTCCTCCCCACCACTCCCAAACCAATTCTGATTGAATTGACATGGGAATAAAAAATTAGTTTACTACTGGGACTAAGAATGCAATTCAACCCTTTACTCCATCCGTGGAAAGAATGGAATTGGAAAAAATTATTTGCAAAACAATTTAAAATGTATTTGGTTATAGAAATAAGGCTAGTCTTGATTTGGCTTAAAATGGATATGCTGGTTTTGCATTTCTGGATCTTTATGGGTTAGATAGGCATTGAATTCTTCCCTGGATAATTATCATGAAACCCAAACTATGTCTTCCCATTTTTCTCTTCCTGATCCTTCAAGTACATTTATTGCAGTGGTGTAGTATTTACTGATAATTTCATAAGATAAAATGAGGACAGGGTCTGCTATCAAATATTCCAAGGTAAACTCTCTAAATTTTCATGAGATACTGGTCTCCTTTCAGGTCTCTCTACCTCTCGTGTGACCCAACCGATATCCTTCCCTCTTCCTTTCCTTGAGATGCTGCCCAGGCCCTTCTGATTCTGTCCCTTCTCTTCCAAAAGTAAAAGGTTCCCTTTTCTTTCACATGCATAATAACCCTACAGTTTTCTCTGAATCCTGGATGCCAGTTGATAGCATAGTCCCCAAAGCCTCCACTATTAATGAATCAAAACAGCAAATGTAGGTCTATTCCTCTGGAGGTTTTGTATGTCAGCAATCTAGAAAAGTAAAACAAAATTCCCCACATTTTACATCTGTCCTTATAAAAAAATAGATTGAGTTCCAAACACCTTACAAACACATTTTTGGAACACAAACTCTTCTTAATTTGTAGACTTCTTGACTAATGGAAATAGAAAAAAAATGCTCATTAATTTTGGATTTTTTTTCAAATATGATGGATGTGGCTTCTTATGATGATATTTGGTATGTAACAAAAAGGTACAAGCTGTTCTGTCTCAACACACACTAATCTACAGTTACTTGTGTACAGAGTATTAACCTAAAAACAAATACCTAAAAGTAATTGGGAGAATATAATAATCTTCCTAAAATAACTTTGTAGAAAAAAAAACATGAAAAATTTGATTCTAGTAATCAACTCTCCAACAGATGTAATCTGTCTCTCTACATTCTTTTAGTGATGTTTTCTAGGAAAAAAATCAGGACTGAGGTTACCTGCAATTTTGCAATAATATTGGTGTAGGAAGTAGTTCAGGAGATGTTGGAATTCCTAGGACATTTCCATAATTTATGGAAAAGTACTTAAGAATATTTGAAAATAATCCTGTCCTGGAAAAATATCAGCCTTATTCCTAAATAGCCTCAGCCTTGCAAGCAGAGAACAGAGACCTATCGAAATATTGTGATGTAAAGGAGCAGTACTAATTTCCTATATCATCTCCACCTATCATGATCTTTCTTGACACCTGGATTAAAATTGCCATTACTTGAACCTTTCTTTAGAGGTCTGAGAAAAGAATCCATATTCTCCAGGAAAAAATAAATAAATAGTTAAAATGTTCATCATATTATGTCACAAGTGAATGGAGGAAGAGCTTGTGACTGGAATAATGAGATCTTGACCCAAAGGGAAAGAGAAATTGGGTGCCAGAGTGTAAAAATAACTAGATTAGAATTTAGGAATTTTGAGTTCTGATACCAGTTCTGATACTGTCTTGCTAGGGGATCTTGGGCAACTCATTTAATAATTGGCAGACACAATTTCTCCAACTGTGAAATGGGAGTAATAACAGTAGTCCTTCCCACTTTTCAGCATTATATTAAGGATAGAAAAATATATTTATTGCCTTGAAAATTTGAAAAGTGCTATAATATGTTCTTACTATTATTAAACAGGATGATAGAACTAGAATCAGGAAAATAATAGGGAAAGCAGAAGGGAGGCCCATATTAGGTTAGCTCATGTTAATCACAAATATTGATAATACAGGATGAAGGTGCAAAAAAAGAAAAGAATGAAATTTCCAAAGTAATCTACCCCAAGACAGATTGAATGTCCCACCTGGGGGTTGAGGTAAATCATGTCTAAACTGATTGCTTCAAATTGGCGGAGATCATGATACAAGGGTAAATTAGGTGAATGGGAAAACATAGATGAACAGCAAGAAAAGTATGGCATCAAAAATTATAGATCCAATTTATTTGTATTTCAAAGCCAAATTGAAATAATGATAAGGAGGAAGCTAAAGAGCTAATTTGGGGATTTTAAAAAAGTTTTTCTTTGCTATGTTTTTCTAGAGTCTTCAGGAGATTGCTTTTAATGTGTTATGACATCATGTGTGTTAATACCTGGTATATCTTCACAATTTACTGAAGTAGATGTTTCGCCTGAGAAAACTGACAGATTTTAAGCATTATAAAGCCTAGGTTGTGATAATTCTGGGCAAAACACTTCTTTTAGAATCACTCAAATTCTGTCATCTGGTTGTTTACAGATCTACACAATAAGAGCTGACCATAAATGTTCAGGGTTTTGTAATAATAAAACTATTGCCTCAGGAACCAAAGAAAGCATGAAATAAGTTGCAATGATTTTGACCTCTGACCTGCAAGTTTATGATATATCCATCCTTCAGAATTTGCCTTGCCATAAGGAGACAATTACTGATTTTGTAAAAAAAAAAAAAAAAAAAAAATCTCCTAAATCTCCTTTATTACTTTACCAGTAATGAATCTAAGGTTTAGATTTAATTTGAAGGACACTCTTGAGACATATTGGGAACATTTCTCATTTTTGTCTGGTTCTGAGGTCATCATATGTTTCATTCAAAGCTGGAGGTAGAGGCAAAAAAAAAAAAAAAGAAAAGAACAAAAAAGAAATATCCCAGTTGCCTTTCATTTCTCTCTTCTGTCTTCCATGCCAAGAGAAGATTCCAGGGAAGATACAAGATAAGGAGAATAGACTGTTCAGGACACTTTAGGTTTTACATGTCAAAACCCAAACCTAATTAGTTCAGGCAAAAGGGAAATTTATTGAAAGATTACTCAGTTACCTTATGTTAAGGGTAAACAAACTAGGAGCAAAGGAAAGAAAGGAAGCAGCTGAGTCTCAGGAAATGGATAATCAAAGGCTGCCTGTCTTCCATTTCCTTTACTTTGTCTATTGACTTCATCCTCCTTGTGGTCCAGGGCAGACGGGCCGTCTCCTCATGTAGGAAGTATGGTCATCAAGAGTAAGCAAGTTTAACTTTTTACACCACCTATAATTTCAAAATGCACTTGTAATGACTTGGTTTCAGACAGCAAAATCACAAAGGAAGCATTATGATTGGCCCAGCATGGGTCAGGTGCCCCTCGTGTTGGCAACGATGGCCACAGGGCAAGGTAATATAAGAACCAGGCAGTGCTGATGATTACCCCATGTTTGGAGTGGTTCCTTAAAGAAAATGAGTGAAGAGAAGAGTCATTCCCTGTAAGCAGGGGAGGGTAAGGAGCATCGTGTGGAAAAGACTAATCAATAGATACTCATTATAAAGTACAAATCAAGAATACATGGATAATAATAATATTTGTTGAAAAGTAAACAAATCTTCCTTAGAAACTTAGAAAATCATACCTCTTATTTCTGCCCACTTCTCATTATATTCTGGTAGTACTATTGGTGAATTTTCACAACATGCAACCTCCAATTATAAAAAAGGATCGCATTCTAAAAATTGGTAAGGGATTTGGCTCTGAAAATACATAGAATCAATGCTACCAATGAGTGGTATTTTTTAAATCAGTTTATAGAGCAGAATCCATAATATGCCTAAATTATTATAGTAACAGTCCATTTCAATGTCACCAAACATTCATCAGAGTATCTTTCTAAAGAGCCCAGCTTCCACACACCATGGAATACATTTTACCTCTTAGTGATTTACCTCTTAGTGGACATCATGCAACTAGATCATGGTTGGGTGAGAGAGGGCATGAAAAGTAACTCTGCTGGGATCCCTAGGCACTCTCTATGTCTAGTGTGGTATGATGCAGACAGTAGGGAATAAAAGTCTGATGACCTGTATTCTGCATTGAGTGACTGCTACTTGCTATGAGACTTCAGAAAATGGGCCTTGGTTTCTACATCTTAATATGATGGTGGTGCTGGTGGTGGTTCTGGTGGTATGTACGTGTTAGGAGGAAGCTGGACTGCTATTTATATTCAAGACTACCTTTTAAAGTTCTTTCAACCCTTAAAGGTTGTACTTCTGTGATTGAGAAAATGTGCTTTCTTACAGCACTATCGCTACTTAAGGGAAAGCAACTCTCTGGGCTAATAGTTATATGGGGAGGAGACTATAAGGGGATGGAGCAGGAACACAGGCTGTTCTCGTTCTGTGCCCATTGGTTTCTATGTCTTCCTTATTAAACTATCTGGATGACAGGAGACTCTGGCCACTTTCCTTTTTTTGAGGTTCCCTGTATTAATAAATGATGTAATACCAAAACAGGATTACAAGCATGATAGATTTGTCAATATTTTCATTTGACATAAAAATACTTAGGATATAATATAATTAAACTGTTCATAATTATGATATTTACAAAAAAAGAATAATTCATGGCATAATCCAGGTACTATGATCTAATAATCAGATGTGTGTAAAGTTTTATGAGATTTTTTAAAAAAAATTATCACTAAATTTGTCAATAAATATATCTGTGATTATATAATCACATATATACATATGAACCCATTTGGAGATTATATCAATAGCCCAATTCATGCCAAGTGTTGCATAAGAGGTCCTAGGCAAATGACCCGTCTCACATTTAGTGTGTGAGGTGCTGCTCCCTTGTGTTAGTAAACTGGAAACTATTTCTAGTTAGTATATCAAACCAAAAATAAAAGTGCTGTCTATTCTCAATAATTTCATTTTATTTCTAAAAATCTTGTGATTATCTTATATTTTTCCTCAGAGTAGTTTCCATTATTTGAAGGAGAAATAAAAATAAATAACTAAGAAAAGTTAAACAGATGAATGGACAGCAAATTTGGGGAACAAACTGAAATGCTTTGACATCATTTGGGGGTGTGATAAGCCATAAACATACTTCAAGAGAATTTTTCCTCTCCAACTGAGGGTTTAAATGAAATTCAACATGGGGTTTTGAAAAAACATACATTAATTTTTATTAATAATCTTAGAAGATAATTATACATTTTTATAAATTGAATGAAATGTTTGTACACTGAAAATAGATTGTTTACCTTTTTAAGAGAGAAATTTGCAAATTCAAAAGCCAAGATTTTAGAGTAATTGATTTATAATGTTCGAGAGAGTTGGGGGTTCCAATTTTGGTAATGAAAAAAAAAATTTCAGGTAAGTGTTGAGAAACTAAGGAAATTAGGTAAGTAAATGCTTTTTCCCCCTAGCTACTACATTTGAATATCATAAGGTAGAAATAACAGAATATTATCATTTTAAGCAAAAAAATGTATTAATTATTTTTCTTCGTCATGTAAACTATGTAAAATTGCTACTGCCTGTAGAACTTGAGTGTACAATTGCTCCTTTGCATCAAGTATGTTTAATAAAATCAATATTTAAGAAGACATAAGAAAAAAAATGGTATCAGTTCATCCGAGGAGAGTTTGCTAAAAATCTATGTAAAAGAAGAGATACTGTGATTTTACATCTGGGAGACAAGTGAAACAGACCAACTGTAGGGCAGCAAATCAAAGAAGAAAGTAGGTCAGTGAGCCCCATGGCAATACAAAGAATTGCTGTTATTTAAAGGGATGGTCAGAGAGTTACACTGGCTATGAACCAGAATCGCTAACAGAACAATGGTAAATGAACAGAAAAGCAGGGTCAGAGCAAAACAGTTGCAAGGCTCTGAGTGTGAACTGCATGTCCTTGGGTCGGGCAGAGGATGAAACAGCAGAACAATCTCGTCATTCAGAAGCTTCCTGGCGGCCAGCAAGCTGCATAATGAGAAGCAAACTGAGCTGAGGCCCTCCACAGACAAAGTGGAGGAAAACAGCCTCAGGATATAGAGAGAACTGAGCAGAGTTTTGAGACTGGATGTGAACTATCAACTCATCAAGATTAGCACTTTCCAATAAAAGAAAATGTTAAGTAACAAGAGAAACACTGAGGAGACCAAAATAATTAAATCCATTTGTTGTAAAAGCCATATGCCCAATGGGATTAATTACCTGTGTTTGGTGATCAGAGCAACATTGTATACTGGGGAAAGTACCATTTCTTGTTTCCATCTTTAAGATTTACTACACATTTTCTTGAACTAGGTGGAATTTTAGAATAATAATTGCTAAGTGAGTCTAGACTGATAACCTAAAAAAGCATAGGAAACTGAGAAGAACAAAATAACTCCAGACCAAGAACACTCTACTTTTTCTATCATAGAAGATGTGACTTCAGTCGGTGGAAAAGAAGTTCATTCATCTGGGGAAAAAAAAAATTGGCTAGATTGAAAATTATTTAATCTTTGAATAGGAAGTGTTTTTAATGAAAGTGCGATTGAAGTCAGTTCTTCACTTAAAATGAACTAAGCATCTATGATGTTAAGGCATTGTTCTAGGAGTGAAAAAATTAAGAATGATTGAAACAGGAAAATGAAGTATATCTTTCAGGAAATGTTGAAGCTTACTTAAGAAATGTGGTTAAAAGTTTTATGTGAAAGCCATCTTCATGGTTGTAAGTTTTGTGTCAGTTGTGTTTACTTGTCTAGGTTTAGGCATTAGGACTATAGAGAGTTGGGCTTTATATCAATTGTAGTTCCGTCAGGTATAATGCTCTACTTTATCTCTGATAATCTCCCTTGCTTTGAAGTCTGTTTAGTCTGAAAGTGAAACCAAACCAAAGTGAGTTCGCTCCTTGGTGAGTTACAGATACACCAGGTGGAAATGTCGCACAAAGTAAACTTTATTTTTGCAGCAAATAAGGAGATCACAGGGAATAACTTTCAAAGCCGTGACTCCCTGAACAAGGGTGGATGGGTTCCTTTTATTTAGACTTAGGATAAATATTTAAAAGGGGGAGCCTTGTCACCATATATAGAGGCAGGCATAAGGTTGTGAAACATGCCTATATATACATTGTATGTTATGTAAATGAGGCTTATACTCCTCCTTGAGTGGAGATTTTAGTATTATTATGAGGTAAATGTAATTGTCGGATATTCTAGAGCTCACTCCATGGTCCATCTGTGCAGGGTTGAGGTGGGTTTACTGGTCTGAGTGGTCTGGGCCAACTGGAGGTCTTGTTAAGAGCAGTTGGTATCCCTCAAGGGGTGATTTCACTTTCCATTTGCTTGAGTTTAGAGACAAGCTGGGGAAAAAAGCTTAAGAAAAAGTGTGGGACAAAGGTGGATGAGTATAAGCAGGTGGGCAGTAAAGGTCAGATCTTTGGGTCTAGCTGGTAAAAAAGTAATATAGCTACTCCTGCTTTCTTCGATTAATGTTAGCAAAATATATTTTCTCCACACATTTATACTTTTAATCTGTATATGTCTTTTTATTTATTTATTTATTTATTTATTTATTTATTTATAAATGTTTGTTTATTTTTGTGAGAGAGAGCATGCACACACACAAGCAGGGGAGGGGCAGAGAGAGAGATAGAGGATCCAAAGTGGACTCTGTGCTGCCCTGTGCTGAGAACAGTGAGCTTGATGTGGGGCTTGAACTCATGAACTGTGAGATCATGACCTGAGCTGAAGTCTGATGCTTAACTGACTGAGCCACCCAGGCACCTCACCTATTTAAAGTAAATTTCTTACAGACAATCTATAGTTGGGTCTTATATTAATAAATACCATGCTTTCTGTTTGTTGCCCTTGTTCTTTGTCTCTATTTTTGTCTCCCACTCTTTTTTGCCTTTTGTAGTTTTTAAAAAAAATTTTTTTAATGTTTTCATTTATTTTTGAGAGACAGAGCACGAGTTGGGGAGGGGCAGAGAGAGAGGGAAACACAGAATCTGAAGCAGGCTCCGGGCTCTGAGCTGTCAGCACACAGCCCCACACAGGGCTCGAACTCATGGACCACAAGATCATGACCTGAGCCAAAGTTGGACACTTAACCAACTGAGCCACACAGGTGCCCCAGCCTTTTGTAGTTTTAATGGAGCGTTTTGTATCATTCCATTTTTTCTCCTTTCTTAGCCTATTGGGTATACTTTTTATTTTTATTTTTTATTTTTATTTTTTTAAGTTTACTTATTTTGAGAGAGAGAGAGAGAGAGAGAACATAAACGAGAGAGAGAGAGAGAGGCACACAGAGAGAACCCCAAGCAGGTTCCACACTGTCAGTGGAGAGCCCGATGCGGGGTTCGAACTCACAAACCACGAGATCATGACCTGAGCTGAAATCAAGAGTTAGACGCTTAACCGACTGAGCCACCCAGGCACCCCACTTATACTTTTTAAAAAAATTTTTAGTGGTTGCCCTACAATTTGCAGCATACATTTACAACTAATCCAAGACTACTTTCAAATAACACTATACTACTTCACAGATAGTATACCTTATAAAAATAATGCAGTAATCTTATTCCTCTCTCTTATACCTTAAATCATCATTGTCATTCATTTCACTTATATATAAGCAACATAAACATATATACATATATATAACATATATACATAAGCATATATAATTGAATACCTTGTTGCTATTATTAATTTTGAACATCTGCTATTAAATCAATTAAGAATAAGAGAAGTTAAGGTTTTTTTACCTTCATTTATTCCTTCATTGATGCTCTACCTTTCTTTATGTAGATCATGTTGCTGATCTATATTATTTTCCTTCTATCCAAAGAATTTCTTTCAACATTTCTTGCAAGTCAGGTCTACTGGCAACAAATTTCACTCAATTTTTGTTTGTCTGAGAAAGTCATTATTGCTCCTTCATTTTTGAAGAATAATTTCAGAGTACAGAATTGTAGGTTGCTGGGGTTTTTTTCTGTCAACATTTTAAATATTACTCTTCACTCTCTTCTCTCTTGCATAGTTTCTGAGGAGTAGTCGGATGTGATTATTATCTCTGTTCCACTATGAGTAACATGTTTTTTTTCCTCTGGCTTCTTTCAGGGTTTCCTTCTTTCTTTTTGTCTTTCTTTCTTTCTTTCTTTCTTTCTTTCTTTCTTCTTTCTTTTTTCTTTCTTCTTCTTCTTCTTCTTCTTCTTCTTCTTCTTCTTCTTTCTTCTTTCTTCTTCCTCTTCCTCCTCTTCCTCTTCTTCTTTCTTCTTCTTCTTTCTTCTTCTTCTTCTTCTTCTTCTTCTTCTTCTTCTTTCTTCTTCTTCCTCTTCCTCCTCCTCCTCCTCCTCTTCTTCTTCTTCTTCTTCTTCTTCCTTCTTCCTCTTCTTCTTCTTTTGTTTTGTTTGTTCTCCTGTGTTTTTCCTTTTTTTTCTTTATCTTTGATTTTATGTAGTTTGACTACTGTATTTGTAGGTGTAGTAATTTGGGCATTTATCCTGTGTTGGAATTCTCTGAGCTTCCTGGGTGTATGATTTGGTGTCTGACATTAATTAGAGAGAAATTCTCAAGTCATGTCTTTAAATATTGCCTCTATTTCTTTCTTTCTTTTTTTTCTCATTCTGGTATTCCCATTACAAGTATGTTACACCTTTTGTAGTTGTTTCACAGTTCTTGAGTTTTCTGTTTTGTATTTTTCTTTTTCTCTTTGCCTTTCAGTTTTGGAGTTTTCTATTGTCATATCTTCAAGCTCAGACATTCTTTCCGCATCCATGTCCAGTCTGCTAATGAGCCTGCCAAAGACATTCTTTGTTTCTGTTACAGTGTTTTTGATCTCTAGTGTTTCTTTTTTTATTTTTCCTTAGAATTTCCATTTCTCTGCTTACATTATCCATCTGTTCTTTCAGGTTATCTACTTTTTCCATTAACATCCTTAGCGTATTAATTATAGCTTAAAACACAGTTTCTGGTGTGATAGTTCCAACATTACTATCATATCTGACTCTGGTTCTCATTTTATTCAGTCTCTTCAAACTGTGTTTTTTGCCTATAGAATGCCTTGTAATTTTTGTGGAAAGGTGAACATGATGTATTGGGTAAAAGGAACTGTGGTAAACAGACCTTCAGTAATGTGGTAGTGAGGGGCAGGGAGGAAGTGTTCTATAGTCTATTAATAGATTTCAACCTTTTAGTGAGCCTGTGCCTCTGGACTTTAAACCTCGGTCTCCTTCCTCCCCACTTAGGTAGGACACAATGGCTGAAGGGAATGGAATTAGGTATTTCTCTCTGCTGCCCCCACCCCCAAGTATGTTAGTCTTTGATAACCCCAGAAGGTTAAGCTCTGGTAAAAACCTCTTAAGAGCAGACCTTGTTAAGAAGAACAGAATGCTCTGTTTTTGAAAATGGCCACTATTTGTCTTCCTTGTCAAAAGCAAGAGGATGGGGCACCTGGGTGGCTCATTCGGTTAAATGTCCAAATCTTGGTTTCAGCTCTGGTCATGATCTCATGGTTTGAGCCCTTGCCTTGGGCTCTATGTTGACAGGAGCAGAGCCTTCTTGGGATTCTCTGCCCCCCACGGGCCCCCCCCACCCTGTCTTTCTCCCTCTCTCTCGCTCTCTCTCCCCGACTCATGCTGTCTCTGTCTCCCTCAAAAATAAATAAATAAACATAAAACATTTTTAAAAAGCATGAGGAGATTTTTCTCTGCTTTTTATTGCAAGAATCTAGTAGAGCTCCAGGAGGTAAAATTCACAAAAAGGTGAGGGCCCTAAATGGCTGCGCTCCTCCCCCTGGAGTTTTTAATCTGTCCATCTTGTCCACAATGAGCCCTCAGCCATTCATCCAGTACAGCTCAGGTTTTCCTCCCTGGCAGTGCTTCCTGTATGGGTGTCTGCTCCTGTAAGTTGTGTTTTTCTGTATCCACCTTTCTGTGTTTCCATATTTTGGCAGTGGTTTGCTTTGTGTCCTTACTTCTCTAATGGTAGATCTAAGAGTTGTTGATTTTTTTTAGCTTTTTCAGCTTTTTACTTGTTACAATAGAGTGGTGACATCTAAGTCTAAACTCTTTATATCGTGGACCATAGAGTTATTCTTTGAAAATGCAGATCAGATCATGTTACTCTTCTACTCAAACAAACACAACAAAAATATCTGTCAGTAGCTTCACAGAATAACAGCCAAAATGCTCATAATATCCCCTACAAGGTCCTGCATTTTCCTACATCGTCAGTCTCCTCCTCCTCCCTGCCTGGATTCATCTGTCTGAGCTTACCTCCTACTGCTACCTCATTCCTGACACTCCAGGCTCATTGCTGTCCTTTGACCCCAGCAGGCATGCTTGAGACAAAGCCTTTACAATTTTTGTTCCATTTGCCTGGGACTGTCTTCTCCCACTTAGCTTCACAACTCACTCCTACCTTCTTTCAGTCCAGTCAGGGTCTTTTCTCCTTGTGAGGAAGCTCTGTTGTTGTCACAAGGTTTCTCAGTGAGATTAGAATCAGAGCCGGATGATTTGATTATGTTTGGGCATATATTGGCATCAGGCTATGGTAGCCTATAGTGATCATTGCTTCAACAGAAAAGTACCCCGCTTAGAAGACAGAGCCTTCTAAAATGCCAGCACAGGACATCCTCCTGTGGGCATTCTTAAAAAACACAGACAGCATTAGCTTCTGTGGCTGTAAATGCAACTCCCCTTTCATTATTTTATTTTTAGTGCTTTCAGGGCTAACCACTGACTCTTGCTGATTGATGCATTCTTTATTTTAGACATGCTATTGTGTTCAATCAATGGCAGTCAAGTCTTGCAAGCTAGGGAGCCATTCTGTCCCTTTCTAAAGTGAAATTGCTCAACACATTTAGCTCCATTATATGTAGGCTTAAAAATTTAACTCTATTTCTGAGTTCATAGGAAATGCATTAGCTTAGAATCAAAAAGGGATATTAGAAGGGCACTTGACTGTAGAGGGCAAAAGAGACACTCAGGCTATCAAAGTGATTCTCATTCTAGGCTGAGTAGCAGGACTCTTGCAAATTTCTGGCCCCCACCTCACACTTACTGCAAAGATGTGGGCACTTTACATTTTAAGTAAGGCTAAACTGCTCCCCAAAGATATTATTTGAATTCACACTTCTAACAAACAGTCTGTAAGTATACCTCCTCCCCTATCTTCTTCTCCGTATTTACTGCTAAATCATTTACCTAGGGTTTACTCTTGAGCAACAGCTTTGGTAAAATACATCATAGTAAAATTACACATAAGACATATAATACTTACAAATAGTTATGAGTATCACATAAACATGCCACCCCGATTCCCATGTATGATGGAAAGAGAAGCATATCACATATTTATTCCTCTCCAGAAAAATGCTTCCCTATGTAATAGGGTGTCAAATGAAATGATCATGTGTTGATTTGCAGTTTATATTAACTGACCAGTTACCATTTCAGAACAGAGATTAACTATGCTGCATGTGTGTAATTTATTTCAAATAAAGTAGAAAGAGATAGATTTAAGGTAAATTCAGGAGATGATATGCATTTAGCTGTGGAATGAAATCAATATGTCTCTTGATCTTTGTGACCCTAAGTGTATTACTGTATTAGTAGTGCATTATAAGTGAATGACAAGAAGATTAACAAAATACATGCAAAAGCATTTGGGGAAACAGCACATTTTCATCCTGAGGTATGTTGGGCCCTGCTATGCATATTATAGGTTACCTTACATTCCTTGAATATATCTAGTATGATTATTTTGATAAAATTTGAAGGCTCAATACACAAGGAACCATTAGAAAATCATCTTTGTAGGGCCACTAAAGACAGTCTTTTGAGATTTTCTGAAGTAGGCCTTCAGAAAATGAATGGCTGTTAATTGTATTTTGCAAATAGTTTTCATATATAGAACTCAGACTTGCTGTTTCTCTTACTCTATCCAGTGTATTCCTCAATAAATAGCTCTCCAGATTAATATATCCCAAGTTGGAACCCTTTTTTCTCATAGCAGAACTCTCTAAATGTTTCATTTGTAGTACTGGTCCATAACACATATTCACAGGATTAACTTCATGTGTGTATACGTCATCACCGTTTGACCTACATCCCCATCTAATCTGTAGTTGTGTCTCTCCCATGCTCAACACACAGTAGGGGCTTTATTACTTTATTATATTTAACTCATTTTGCTTGATGATTACTGTCTCATCTGCCAGACTAGACCATGATATATTTTTTGTGTCTCCCAGAGTCCTGTATCAGGTTTGAGCATAGCAGAGAGAAAGGCTGTCTTTTTTGTAATATTCTGAACATTATTTGTAACTTGGTTCTGTTCTGGGAATGTTCCTGGGTGAGATTAAATTCTACATCTTTTTTATTCTAAATTCCATTAAAAACAGCCACAATAACAACAACAGCGACAGACTGAAAAGTTACATCTAACTCTATCAGCTATGTAAGGTCCTTTCAAGGAATGTGATAATGAAAAGGGCCTTGTGATCTTGTCCCCTTATTTTTCTTCAGTTTTTAACTTGGGAAAAGCCAATGACAGGGCAAGATTGAGTCTTGGTGACCCAGATGAAAAGACCCCAGTAGGATTTAGGGGCCAAGGTTTGTGTCTCAGATCAGCCAATGACTTCCGTGTGAATTTAAGCAAGTCACTTTGCCATCTGAAATTGTTCCTTCATATTTAAACTAAAGGGATTAAACCTGGATTCATGCTCACAATTATTTGTGGGTCAGAGACTCCTCTGAGATTCTACTGAAAAACATGGGCCTTTTCCCCCCTAAAGCACAAATACAACTATAAATAGAATTCCAAGAGAGTCAGAGGCTCTGTAAAATCCGCCCACATATTCCCTAGATGACTTTAGAATGATTTTTAAGGTCTAAAGTATGTGGCTAAAATAAATAAATAAATAAATAAATAAATAAATAAATAAATTTTAAAAAATCCATTTGCTACTCTCAATGTGAATTAGTTTTAAAATGTTGATTTGGGCCATTTATGTCATTAGAAGTCATAATTATTTTTTTGTAACTTAAAGTACAGCAGAACAAATTTTTCAGTAGAAGAGATCTCTTTTATGGACTACTAGTGTCTCAAGGCCAGCGAGGATGTCTGTCCCTCCTGCTCCACAATTCTGGCCTCCTTCTATGACTCTTCTCAGAGATAGACATTTAGGTTAGACTTGAACCCACAGAGTGATGAGAGCTCACTCACATGTTTACTGCTGGACATACATAAAGAGTTTAGGATTTTCTTCTTTGTACTAAACTATAATCTGCCCCTACCCCATAAGTGTCAGCTACTGATCCTATTTCTGCTCTCAGAAGCTACATAGATACATTTTAGTTCTTTTTCCAGTCTTTTAGGAATTCAAAGGCAGCCTCTTTTGTCCTCTCTTAATTTTCTGTGTGCCAGGCACTCCAGTTTCAGATACAATTGTTCTAGAAAAGTGATTTCATAAGACTACTTTTAATCTCAGTTAATGGAACTCTTGAAACAGAGAGCTCACAATTAGGCAGCATATTCCAGAAAAGGTCTGACAACCCACGGGTGGAAAGTAGTTCATTAAACTACTGACTGCTGTTAGGAATGCTGTGCTGACACCACCAAGAGCCTGGTCCCTAAACAGGTGATTCTACTGGGTCATGTTGGAATTGTGGTCACCTTAAACCTCTAACTATAATCAATTGAAGCTGCCCTCATTCTATATTTTTTAGAAGCAACGTAATTTTATTTATTGCTTATTTTTGTTTTTGTTTTTTTTTTGTTTTTTATTTTTTCTTCAATATGTTTTTTAATTTAAGTTTATTTGTTTATTTTGAGAGAGACAAAGATAGCACAAATGGGGGAGGGACAAAGAAAGAGAGAAAGGGAGAGAGAGAATTCCAAGCAAGCTCCACCCTGCCCGTGTAGAGCCCAATGTGGGTTTCGAACCCATGAAGTTATGAGTCACGACCTGAGATGAAACCAAGAGTTGGACACTTAACCGACTGAGCCACCCAGGTGCCCCTCTTTGTTTCTTTTATTTTATCTTATTTTTATTTTGATAGAGAGAGAGAGAACGGGCAAGTGGGGGAGGGGGATAGAGAGAGAGAATCCCAAGCAGGCTCCGTGGTGTCAGCACAGAGCCCAGTGTGGGGCTCGAACTCATGAACTGTGAGATCATGACCTGAGCCAAAGTCAGAGGCTTAACTGACTGAGCCACCCAGGTGCCCCAGAAGAAACCCCCAGAAGCAATGTAATCTTTCTAAAAATGAAACTCCCTGTTGACCTGAATCTTCCTCCCATCAGCCTCTTCCCAGCTCTTAGAAAGCTTCTGGAGTATTAGTTTTGTCTTTCATTATGCAGAAAGCTTCTGGAGTATTAGTTTTGTCTTTCATTATGCCATCTTTTCCTCTAAGTGTTATGTCGTCTACAGATATAAATAATTAGCCTGCCTTCCATCACTCCAAATTAACTGGTAAACATATTGACCTGTGGCTTGCCAAATAGAAGCTTCCCTCTGTGGATTCATTATTCATAGTCCCTCAGTCGCTTTACAATTTCATCCGACTCACATTTACTCACGTGATCTATAGACTGGAGAAGACCAGAGGGATTATGTCCTCTTTGGGGCAACATTTATTTCCTTTCCTTTCCTTCTGTTACTCACCCTCTGTTTTCTTCATTCCTTCATGCGTTCATACTGCATATTTTGGTCTTACATGGAGAAAAGAACCTCAGTTGTGTTTTGGGGGGTCCCTTTGCCTTCTGCCTGTGCGCAGGGCTGGCTGAGTCTGTGAGTGCTCCGGGAGACTCTTTGTGGCGCCATGCCGAGTCTGCTGGTGCCGCCAAGGTGTTTAAATACGTGCTTATTAGCATTTGGCAGAAGAGGAGGCTCTGAGGACTTTTTAGCAAGTCCTCAGCCCAAGTTATTTTCTTCCACCTCTACAATGACCTTAATATTAAACGAAGGTTTAAAGAAAATGTAAGCACAAAGTATATGTGTGTTTGGGAATAGGAGGAGAGAGTTGGGAGAAAGAAATTATTAGATAGTCCTCATGGACCTCACACTTTAATCTTAGTGTTACTGCATGGATAAGCAAACAATTGTTGCTGATAGGAGAAAAGATTCAAAGCACAAGTTAACCAACTATCTGTTATCCAAGGGAAAGATGACATGAATGTAAATTGCTTAGAGATCCAAAGAATGTGTCAGTTCTGTGGAGATGTTCGTATGTTATCAACTCCTGCCTCACCAAATCTTTCACCCAGAAATAGTTAATGTCACACCTGAAAAAAGGCTAAGAAAGGCATCTTCCAAGGTTTGCCCAAGTGAGTGATTTTACTTTTAAAAAAGCTTCCCATTATAACTTTGTGACCATTATTATAAAATAAATCAAATGTGAATCAGGATAAGCAAGTAGGTCTATACTCAAGTAAGGGAAGTGATTGACTAATGGTTTAGTAAGTTGGACTTTTTTGGTTACCATATTTTTTTAATGTTTGAGCCCCTCGTATAAACAAAGCAATGTTTCCATTAAGCTATTAACCCTAATTTAAAGAAAGTAGTCTTGAACACAACTTTATTGCTCTGTAGTTACCTTGTGGATGAAAGGGATGAGCTCTGGAGGTAATAGAACCTTTCAAACTCAGAGAGGTACAGACATTTCAGCTCAGGGGACTGACAGGTGGCTGAAAGATTACAGTTCTTTAATATTTCAGAGGCAATCCCAATATTGTCTGAGCCAAGTTAATAGGTACTGTAAATCTACAATAAATCTTAGAGAATGATAGGAAAATCTAGGTCAGCAACCAAAAAGCTAAAGGTGAAAATGAATTAGGGTCTCCTGACAATGAAACCTTATGCCTCATTCACTTATTCATCTATTCAGTAAATCAGTATATACTGCAGGAATATGATGTGTCATAACTTATCTTAAAACTACACTATCCTTGGGGCACTGGGTGGCTCAGTCGGTTGAGCATCTGACTCTTGATTTGGCTCAGGTCGTGACCTCATGGTTCATTAGTTCAAGCCCTGCACTGGGCTCTGCACTGACACTAGGGACCAGCCTGCTTGGGATTCTCTCTCTACCCGCCCTCTCTCTCTGCCCCTCCCCCGCTCATGCTTGCTCGCTCGCTCTTTTAATCAAAATAAATGAATAAACAGTAAAAAAAAAAAAATATACTACGCTATCCTTACAACCTTGAACAAATCACATACTTTCTTCAAGTCTAAATTTTACCATCCAGGTATCGTCATGGAGTTGTGAGGTTTAGTGACTCAGGTATATAAGACTCTAGCAGAGTAACTGATTGGATGCTGATTGAATGAATGAACTCTCTTCCCTTCTCCTTAACATTTAGACCTCTTCCTCCCACCCTATAATTTGTAATAATATGAAATAAATTCCATTTGTTAATAATAAGTGTCTCTCTTTCTTCAGTTTTGGGTCAACAGGAATTGTGCGTGATCTGTGTTTACAGATGAAATTAAAGTATTTAAATATTATTACAACTGATCAAATATTTTTGCAAGAAAATCCACCAAGCCCAAGGATGTCATTCTTTGCCAAACAGCACACTGGGGCTTGCTGACTACAGTGCATGCAAATCTACACTTTTTTTTTTGAGTTTCTTTGTTTCATAGGAAACAAGAGCAAGGACTTCCTTTCACTTACCAATTCTAACTGGAATATTTTTCAGTAATACTTAGAAAAATCTCATAAACCAATTTTCTAAAATATGCAAAATACATAAAATTTTTCATTTTAAGTATCAATGCATGAAGTGTCAGCTGTTATGTGTTAACAGAACAGATCCAAGTGAAATGAAAGGTAATTTTGTAGATTGACTATGGTTGTGGTAATTGCCTTCTGGTTAATACTCAAAATTTGGATTAATTTGAAATTATGAAAGAAAAACATGCCAAGACATATGCCAAGTTGTTTATTAATTAACTATATCAGTCATTTATTCCATCAGTATTAACGAGCACCAACTATTTGCCAGGCATCGTGCCTGGGACCCCAAACTGAAACTACATAATTCTGACATCAAGAAGTTTGCTCTAATGAGAAAGATATGTAAACAAATCACTTCTATAAGGTAATTGATACAAGAGAAAATGATCCAAGAGCAGTAGTGAAATATAAGGAAGATCTAGCCAAGTCCGCTTGGAAAATAAGAGGAGCCTTCACAGAAGAGGCAGGCTGAGGCGGAGGCATGAGTGGGAGATTATCAGGTGGGTGAGTGGGAAGAAGCTATTTGGCAGTGAGAACAGAGCGAGAAGAGCTGGGAGGCTTGAGGGAGCCTGGAGTGATCAGGGAATGTGGAAGAGGTTAGTGTTGCTAACTCCTAACTCCTAAATTACTGTGAAAGGGGAAGCAGGAAGGGCTGGGAAGGAATGAGTCCACATAGGTAGGGAGAGGCTGGATCATATAAGCCTGTGTACCTTGAGAGGGGTGCCAGTGTTTTTGCCTCTCTGTGGGCTGTGGGGGAAGTTACTGAAGAATTTTGTGTACAGATGTTTTGTAATAAAAGGAGTATGTTCTGATTCCTAAAGGAGACTAACAATATCGTGATTCTTTTGTTGTTTACAAGGTATAGAAACGGCACACACATCCCTTTTGTTCCTAGGGGTTTCTTCAATGGTTCTCATTGTACTAGATTTCAGGGATGCCAAAAGAAATATTTGAACTAAATGATATATGAAAATTACAATAAGAGTCTGTGAGTGGATTTTTAGTTAACAGGTTTTTAATAGGCTGTGATGCAATTCTTCATGGAGAAGATATAATTACAAAGGGAGCCTGTCTCGAATGGAAATTTGGCTGGGTGTGTTTTTATTTCTCAGTGAATTAAAAGGTTTACATAGGGTTAGATTATTGAAATTCTTGGAGAAAACACATATACACCAGAGAATACTTTCCACTCATTTTCCTCATCTCTTGCAGCAAAGCAGTGAACCTGTTAGAAATAAATTTCACTTAAATAGAGCATAATTTTTTATAATTTCAGGAGTTAAGCATCTGAAGGGCCAGAATGAATCAGCATTCCCTGAAGAAGAAGAAGGTGTAAACGAAAGAGAGGAGCAGTGGGACCATTAATTACGGGTCTGCAGCAAGAAGGCTTCTTGGGAATAACTGAACTATTAACTTTTCTGAATATCGTATGGAAGGCCACTCCTTGACTTCCAGAAGCATTCTCCACCTCTTCTCTCCACACTCATACAGTAGTAATACACCTCCTGGGAAGCTGTCCCTGGTTGAACTTTAGAACTAAGTACAGATTGTTCGATATTACGTCCAATTAAAGAATAAACATTTATTTTATGGTGATTTTTCCTTTTAATGACATTTGCATACATGTGAGTGTTCTAACTTTAATACTGCCCAGCTTAATCCCTGATGTCCTACTGAAGCGGTTTGCCTTCTAAGGTCAAATGTAAATAGCTTCACTTTAAAGAGTAAAAAATAAACGCTAAATACATTTAGACATGACTGTGTGTCTGGGTTTAACTTACAGAAGAATGTTTAACGAAACTTTTAAGATCTGCATTTATCATATTTCTGTACACAGGGGGGTCCACAGTGTTTATTTCAAAATGAAGAAATGCCAGATTTCTTGATTCAAAAGATCTCAATATATGAGTCTTTAGATGCTAAACATCCTTTTTCCTCCAGCATGTTAATGGACAAAGGACAGCAGAATTTTCCTCACTTTTTGAGCTGTGAGAGATATATTTCCCATCATTTCCACTAGCTATTAAGAAAAAAAAATGCTAAATCTAAAATAAAATATGCCCAAATCTCCCCTGCCACTTTTTGTTACTTGAAATATGAGCTATTTCCTGTTGCATTTTAGGAAATCATTAGTATTTTATAAATCTTCAAATGAAGAAATCATCAAATAAGAAATTCCATTATCATCAAATAAGAAATTCCATTAATTCATACATATAGTCATTCATTAATTCAGTAACTACTTTCTATGAGTTTATCTCTAGCAAACCACTTTGCTGGAGGTTATACAAATAAAGGAAAGATAATTTCTCATTCTCAGAACTGGCAGACACGATAAAGCATCAGTATAAGGTAAGGTTTTCCCAGACGGTATATGTTTATTGAACAGGGCTTTTGGTTATTCAAAGTTCTGGCCTCCAGAACAGTATTAATTATTTACGGCATTTCAAGGTAAAGTATCTATGCCACCAAATTTAGTGAGGACGGTGGCATGCCACTTTGGTTCCCACACTGATGATATTGGTGAGGTTCAAATGTTTCATGGATGAAAAAAATGACAAGATTTCTCAGACGTCAGTAAAGAGGAAATTAAGATGGGAAGAAAAAAATCAAATGTAAAATCCCTGGTGGGATCTTATATCAAGATTCAAAGAAGTAGAAGTATTGTTTTTAATTTTGAATGTGAGTTTAATAATATAGAGATTAAGAGAAATATGTAGGTCTATAAGACAATGCAGTAGATAATAACAATCATTTTTCTCAGTATCTTTCCTCAAGACCATAGATGTCAAAACTCACTGATAAGTAGTATGAATGAGTACTCTGGTTCCAAGTGTCTGTCCTTCTTCTTTCCTCCTTTTCTTCTTTCCTACCTTCCTCCCTTTCTCTCCTCCTCCCCACCCCCCACCCCTGGCCTTTTTTTTTTTTTTTTTTTTCAGTTTTTGTAGTTGATATTAAGCCAGTTTCAATCAAAACTTTGTCAGAGTTTCTAGACCACCTGCTGTGACTATTTGTTGGATTTCCTAAATTTTCTACTTAAAACATGATTAAGGCACAGATTTGTTTTAAATGACTTTGAATTATTTGTGTTTGGAAAACATTCCAATACCCCTTGAGATTATTTGAGACACCCCAAGGTGCTAAAAAATAAAATCTGCCCTCCCCTTTCCTTGAACACACTTTCGTATTTTTTTTTTCAAAAGGATTCAGGCAAACAAAAGAAACAAAAGCTTTTGCTGATTTTGTAACATCATTTGGGTAAATAAGTAGCATAGCTTCTGGATTCTTCTGTTCTCTATTAAAAACACAAAAACACAAAAATTAAAAACATAAGTTTTCCTTAGGAAATGTTGGTTTCTTCCATTCTGTTCTCTACTCTCAAAACAGAGATTATAATTAAATAAATTTTCCTTGGGAAATAATGTTGGCTTTCTCAGAAATTTGAAGGAAACCAGCTGAGATAATGGCAATGGCTTTTCAGCTTCCTTTTCGCACAATTACAGTCTACAACAATTTTTTTTCAAGAAGACGGCTTGGCTTCAGTTTGGCCGAGTGGGCAAAGAAACTTTCTGAGCAAAACAAAACAAAACAAAACAAAAACTTTATCTTTCCCAGACCACATTTATAATATAACATAATGGTTAGTAGATGGGCTTTTTGAGTCACTCTGGCTTGAGTTCAAATTCAACTTCTATCATATTTTAGACTCAGTTACTCCGTTTGTAAAACGGTTACCATCATACCTACCCCTATGGGTTATTGTGGAAATCAAATGAGATAAGGTGTATTAAAATGCGTAGTCCACCTTGGCGAGCATTTAATCATTGGTGCCTATTATTATTATCAGGGTGGGAAAGGACCTGATACTCTCTCTCCAAGCCTTACCCAGCACATGACCCTCTTCAACATCACAGACCAGCGATTGATCCCCTCACTTCTTGAACAGCTCCAGCTGAATCCCAAACCCACCCAAAGAGCTCTGTTCTCTGTGTGAAACTCTTTCTCTTGTACTTCACCTCCTTGATCACAGCCTTTCAACACTCTGATGTCATCTCCTAAGTGGCCTGGTCTCTGTGATGAAACACCACCAGTTCCTCCCTACCTTTCTCATCATCCCGGCCCCTTGCTGTTGGATCCTCTTTAATTGTGTATACTGAATAAGAAAGGTTATGTCAGATGGATATGTGGCTTTTAAAAAATCTCCCTAAACATGAGAAACTGAAGCATAGAGTGTGGCAGGGTGGAGCAGAATTCTAGACCAGAGTTCTTTCTAGTAGACAATAATAGTGTATGCCCTTTTTCTTCCCAGAGCTGTCCAGGGTAAAGGTCTTTTTAAAAAACAAAATGCTCAGACTGTTCTGTTCTTAGAAAGTTTTCAACATTCATTTTAAATTTTAATTCAATTATGACAATGTTTTCTACATTGTAGAAACATTTTAGGTTGGTAAGGGATGAGTTATTTTTATCTTTATATTTATAAATACTGTCATAATACATAGTAGAAAAGATACATAATTGGCACTCCAAGCCTATGATTTTGTAGCTATTGTTGCTTAAGATGAGGCAAGCTTAATGTGTAAGTATATTTTAGATCAATTTAAAGAAAAATATTAACTATAGTAGAGTTGGTACCTCAATATCACAGCAGTGATATATGATTGAATGATGTTTGGAAACACTGGTTTTGGGTATTGTTACAGCAAATAACTTAATTATTGCAGAGTTCATTTAGTTGCAATATGGATTAATGAATTTATAAATAAACTACTTCTATTGCATTCATTTAAAATGTCTCTTTCTTCACCCACATCTAAAAGCAGTGTACAAAATGAATAATAGAAAATTATGCCTAATTACATTAATGTGTTTATGCTCATATGTAATTTTCAATATTTGCTTTCTCTGAATATGGAGGATGGAAGAAGTGCCCTTACTTTTTTAAGTCCCTGATCCTAAATATCAGTCTTCAAAGCTCCAGCAGGTGTACTCATTTTTAAAAATGTCTATGTTGCTGCAATGAGAAATCTGTTTAAAGAGATAAAATTATTAGATTTCAAACATCATAACATTCTGGAAAACTAAATATCAGAGGAAGAAGAGTTTCAGGACAATGATAGAGGGCATCTTTGGTTTTAAATGACATTGTAAGTAGGTAAGGTACTAAAGTTTGCAAGCATCCCACATAATTCACACAGCAATGGGAGTAAAGGTTTCTAGCTTGCAGTGTTGTGTGAATTAAATGAAATAATCTACATGAATGCATAGGTGCTTGATTGCATTTTGTAAACAGGCTGCCATCTGACTGTAGCACTTCCCTCGACATTTATACTGCGAGCCCTCTTCATTCTGTGGGCACATGTTGGTGCAGCCAATTTCCTCATTGCATTTCATACTCAATTTATGCAGATAAAGAGATTTGGTGTGGAAGGGAGACGACCGTAAGTATAGAGAGAGAAGCAGGCAAAGGAAGGAACTCAAAGAAGCCTGGAAACTCAAGGGAGAAAAACTAGAGAAAGTCAGTTAAAATGGTATTGGATTCATCTTCATTTTTTGTTTCTTGCTCTAAAATATGGCTTAGCATTTTCCCCTTTTCTCTTACCTTTAGTAACAGCGAGGCTAATTTGAAGGAATGAGCACAGTGAACCCCAGAATAGAATCCTAGAAGTAGCAGAATATTAAAGTATGTTTGGCAAATGATTCTTTGTTATTACTCAGAACAAGCATTTGGCAGCAAATAACAGAAAACCCAGGAAACAATAGCATAGAGGCTTTTGTATGTCATGCAATAAAATGTCCAGGGCCGGAATTGTGGCTCAAGACCCCAGTGGGTATCCAGACACTTTTCATTTTCCTTAATATGCTCAATGTTGTAAATTCATGGTCCCAAGAGAGCTACTGCTACAGGCATCCAGTCTGTTCTGAGCAAAAAGAAGACTGGGAAGATAAAGGGAAAGAATCTAGCAGAGAAGCAGAGCTATCCCAGAGCCCCCCAGCTAATGTCCTATGGATCAGAGCTGTGTCACGAGACCACTCCTTGATGCAAAGGAGTTGGAGAAAGTAAATATTTTAAACCAGGAACCTTGCCACCTTCCAACTCAAAGTCCTCTTTGTAAGTTATAAAGTGACCATGGATATCAGTTGAGCAACCAGTGCTATTTCCCAAACAGAATTTGGGGAATTTATTCTTCCCCGGAGTATCTAAAGAAAGTACAAACTATTCAATATATGTCAAGCAGTTGAAAACATTAATACTCACTAGATATCTTTGTTACTTAAAATGCATAAATTAGGTTAATGTTTATGATAGACCTGTAGCTAGATATATCAGTTCAGATATCCTTAATTATTCTATAGTATTTTTCATAGGATAATTTGGTACCATTTATAAAAGTATACTCTAGAAACAAGAGACCAATGTCCTAGTCTATCAGTCAATAAATATGAATGCCTATGACAGGCTAGACATGGTTTAAGTGCTGAGGATACAGCTATTAATAAGATAGCTAAGGTCCTTAAATTCATGGATGTATACTCTAGTGTTTGAAGACTGTCAGTGAGTCTTCAAATAAATTAATAAATAAGTTATTAATAATAATAAATAAATAAATTAGATCATTTCAGATAGTGGTTAAGTTCCTGGAAGGAAATAGAATCAGCGATGTGATACAGGGTGGCATCTCCTCTTTTATCGTAGCTGCGTGACATTGGGGAAGCCCTTTTATCACTCTGGGAGCCAGTTTTCTGAACAGCAAAATGTAGAGAATGATCTGAGGAGGGGATCAGATGATCCTCTGAGGCTCCTTCCAACTCTAAGATCTGTTTCTCCTCTCTGATTCTCTTTCAGGAACTACCGACAAGCAGCAAAGGAGAAAAGAAGAGACAGGAATAGACAGAAAGCAGCAGCATTAAAAGCGAACGGGATCAGAAGAGAAAAAGGGTATCTTTGTATGCTTAGCTTATATGACAGTCAATAGAACAGAAGTGTTTTAGTTAGAACTCTACACACATGTGTATGTATGAATGTAACAGCATTAGCATTGTAACCATTTATGTTTCTGTCTTTTAAAACTTCTCCTTAGAAAATAATCTAAAAAATGGTGATCGTTTTTTTGTTTGTTTGTTCTTGTGGTGGTTTTGTGTGTTTTTTGTTGTTGTTGTTAAGATTTCAAAGTCCTTCCAAGAAAAATTTCCAACCACAAATAACTAATTGGATAATTTATTCTCTCATAGCACACATGCTTTGTTGCTATTAAGTGATACATACCAGATTTTTCCCTTTACAAAGATTGATGTGATGTGGTATGAAAGCCTCTGGAACATCTCCACAGTGTTCTGGAGGACTTTGTTATTTTCTTTTTCTCCACCAGGTGCAAAATGGGTTGATAATAACCAGCAGCTGACTTGTGAGGCTGTGCTCCTGTGTGAGCTTGGAAACACACCAACACAAAACAAACACCACCACTACCACCATCGCCCTCCTGGATTGCTTTCTGAAGCGCTTTAGATATTTTATACACAAATATTGACGTTTTCAGAAACTGTTCCTTCGTTTTGTATATATTTTTTAAAATGTATATATGCTATGCTCTTTGCCAAGTTCTTCCTTTTTGTTGTAATTTATTTCTCTACTACTAAAAGGGAGATCTTGAATTTGGGTAAATTCTAAGCAATTTATTTTTAGTTTTTCTAATTCTGGAATCTGAGCCTTCTTTTATAATAGGGAGAGGCTTTGACATATATTTCCTTTGTTTCTTTTCAAGTTCCATCATATGTATTTATTCTTTTCTTTCTTTTTCAAATCCATTGGTCTTGATGGAATTTAGTTCCACAAATATGTCTTGATAAGCTGCTACATACCAACCAGGTATTTACGCATCTGAGTTATAAAAATGCAAAGGCTTTTATTGTTGCTGCCGCCCTGCCACTTAATATTGGTTCAGTTCTTTACAACTAATAAAGTGGCCTCACCTTTGTTTCTCAGTTTACAATCACATTAAATATGTATGACAAGTAGGATTCATTTTATAGATCAGGAAACTGGAGTCTGAAGAAAATAAATGGCCCTAAATGAACTAATAATCCAACAAAACCCTTCTACTAGCTGATGATCTTTTTGAGAAGTTGTGACAGTTTTTCAGATGGAAAAGCCCATCTTCCTTAGAAACCAGAGGCTTTTACAGTTTAAAAAAAATTTTTTTTAATGTTTATTTATTATTAAGAGACAGAGAGAGACAGAGCATGAGCATGGGAGGGGCAGCGAGAGAGGGAGTCACAGAATCTGAAACAGGCTCCAGGCTCTGAGCTGTCAGCACAGAGCCTGATGCAGCCCGATGCACATAAACCACGAGATCATGACCTGAGCTGAAGTAGGACGCTTAACCAACTGAGCCACCCAGGCACCCTGGCTTTTACGGTTTTTTATAGTGTCTTGTAGATTGCTTTGGAACTAAACTTTCTACATGTCAGACCTAAAGCATAAGGGGAAAAGTTTGTCAATGATGCTGGAATGGAAAGAAACACCTCAGTTCTACCTTAATTCTTTGATATTGTCCTCAAACTAAAATGACCTTTACCCAATAAAAGACGTACATTTGAAATTCTTTTTAAACTATATGACTCACTTAAAAATATTTTTTATGTTTAAATCTGTACTTGAAAAAAGCAATCTTTAATATCTGAAAAGTAGGAGAGAACTGCTGAGTTTATGACAGTGTTGGGCATAAACTTTTTTTAAAGAACAAGGCATCAGTCTTTTTCAGTTGTTTCTTTTCTTTGATTTCTAATAAATTGAAAAGTCATTTCACAAATTACTATCTTTGTTATGACCTTTCCCTTTCTCTGTACCCCACTGTCCCCAGGATTTAAAGAATTCTAATTTTTACTTACCGTTCCCAAATTTGTTCTGCCCCCAAAGTAAAAATAATATAAACAAGCATAATTACCATAGAACTTAAATGCATAATTGTGGAATAAACTATAGATATTACGGCATTAAAAAAACCATATCCTACTTAATGAGGAACCAAAGAGAACCTTCTAACTGCTGCTCTCCTCAGGCTAACTGAGGAATCAATTTTATTGGTATTTCAAAATACCTTTTATTGCTCAAGAGTAGTGATGGGGTTCAGGTCCCACTGCTGTAAAGTATGGCACCTTGGCATATTGAGTATTGTAAGCTGAAGGAGCTTGAGAAAAATGGCAGATGCA
The DNA here is from genome assembly GCF_023721935.1 of Panthera uncia. Classification (NCBI taxonomy): domain Eukaryota; kingdom Metazoa; phylum Chordata; class Mammalia; order Carnivora; family Felidae; genus Panthera; species Panthera uncia. Next base: position 51,135,202 of record NW_026057584.1, on the reverse strand, counting down.
GGAAGGTCACCTTCCCTCTGTCCTTCTCCCTGAAACAGGCTATAAAACCCTCCTGTAAGAGGTGCCTTATACCCAGAAGAAAGGAGCGCCCTTGTCTCTGAAGTCAAAGGGATTCAAAGAAGAATCTGAACAAGTCTTGCTAAGTTTCCCCCAGTTTACTACCCTTACTACACTCTCCTTAACTTACCATATTCTTCCGGCACACCATTCTTCCTCAGTCCTAGCACAATATTCAGGTCTGTTTCATTGGCTCTTCATTTCCTTATGAAGGCTCCCATGTCATGTAAAACTTGTATTAAATAATCTGTATGCGTTTTTCCTATTAGTCTGTCTTTGTTAGTTTAACTTTCAGACCTAGCCAGAAACCATGTTCTACCCACAGGAGCAAAGATATAACATGGCTTTATATGAATCAAGGCCACAGAACAATAAGAACCTAAAAAAAAAAAAAAAAAAAGCTCATAGATGGTTGGCCATCTCTTTAATAATTACAGGAGAATCTCTTTCTTCTTTATTTTTTAAAGAGACTGGCATTTGTCAAGGCATTGCAATAGATGGGCAAGTTTTCCCATTACATTTCCCCCGAAACATAAATTCCGTGGATGTGTTTCTCTAATCATACTAATTACATTACCAGATGTTCTCATCTTTCCCTGTTGCCTTAATGGGACATAGATTTCCTATTTTGAAATTGTCACTTATTTGTTATATTTGCGAGTGTTTAAAGTCTTTATTCGCTTTTGAGAACACTTAGTAGTCTAAAAATTAAAACTTGATCTGAAGACCAGTGATGCCTAAGATGGGAATTATACTATTAATTATACTTACTAACTATACTGTACTAGTACAATTATCCTGGACTCTCATAGGATAGCCAAGCTTGAGCTACCTATTTTCATGGTCAGTATAAACAGACTTTTCATGGGAAGCAGTTCAGTGGGACAAGTATTAATTGGAACCAATTGATATCTAAAGGAGATTTTTAAGAACAATAATTCTTACAGTATGGGCAGAGAAGTATTAAAAATTAGACATTGTCACCATAAGCTCCCAAAAGCTATTTTGGGGAAAATGTAATTGCCAAAATCAATAAATTTTTACTTAAGTCATAAATAAATCTGCATGCTTGTTTTCCTATTAATTTATTAATTTTTACAAACCTGTTCCTTTCATTGTGTAATGTGGAGTTAAAATATTTTCCATTGAGAAATATATATATGAATGTGTGTGAAGAATTTACACATATGTGTGTATACATGTACATATGCACATGTATATATAAAAAATATGTATGCAAATGCATATATATATAATTGCACTGATATAAAAAAGGAAACTTTTATTATAAATTTTTATTTTTAATTTTGAGACAGAGAAAGAGAGAGAGAAGGACAGAGAGAGAGAGAGAGGGAGAGAGAGAATCCCAAGAATGCTCTGTGTTGTTAGTGCAGAGCCCAATGTGGGGCTCAAACCCACAGACCATGAGATCATGACCTGAACCAAAATCAAGAGTCAAAGGTTCAGTGACTGAGCCACCCAGGCATCCTGAAAGGAAACTGTTTGAAAGAGAAGATAAGTGTAACCCATTTGCTATTAAAGAACAGAGAATTAAAACCCTATTAAAGAAATACTTCCCTAAATTCTCACTTCCATATTATCTTTTGTTAAGGAAAGGCTAAGTGAGAATGGAGGGAGATGTCCAGAATAAACTAGATGAGAGGAAGAAAGCGAGGACATCCTGACAGAAGGCGAAGAGCTGGCGGTAGCCAGGCGGGAGGTGGGAAGAGAAAGGCAGCCAGGGGCTGAGCTAGAGGCAGGGCCAGCTCCTTCTTCCTCAGGGTCCCTGGCCACACAACTTGCTTTTAGTAGGTTCCTGCCCAGGCTGCCAAGTCATCTCCATCTGAATGTGTCTTTGGCACCAGGGCTATTTCTAGCAGCCCTTTTCTCTGTGGTGGGTTTAAAGATTATGGTTTCAATGTTGACCCACTTGGCTTCTAGATTGCATCTGATTTACCACATTTAGTGGACGTGTCTGTTTATGGGCAATTTCCTCATTATGAAAGGTCCTCTCCTTTTTTTGTTTCCTCCAAAGAAAGACCTTTTTGTTTTGCTAATGAAGGTTCTCTGAGATCTGTGGAGAGTGCAGGGGTGTGTGTACCAGTAGTTCTTTTTTAAGAAACTGCTATTGTTGCTCCTAAGTGCACCTGGATGTCTAATAATGTGTTTTATTTAACAAGCCATTTAGGAAGTCTAAAGGTTATTGTTATTTTAATCTTTATGCTGATATTTTTCTTAATATTTGCATTAAAAAATTTCCCCTAGAATTAAACGTCTACATGACCTATATCAACATACACATCAATATAAGCATCTGTCCATAGATGTATACACTAATATTTCAATCTATATCTCCATCTATCTCTGTCTATCTATAGCACAGATATTTTGCCTTGCCTGTCCTCCATAAAGGACATTAAACACTGTGGTTAATGATAATGCACCCTCTACTATAGAATGGCCAGCCTAATCTTTACATGGAGAAATGTCCCCATCATGTGGACTCTTAGGATATTGCTACTGAAGTTAAAACCATGCTGTTTTCTTGCAACTATAATCATGAATTAATTTTTTTTAAAAAGGAGGATGATTCCTTTAAAGGAGAATCTTGGTAGATTCTTATTTTTATAGCTCATACTATTTCAGTATAGGAAAAATCTGTGTCAATATTCCCAGCATCTTACATGGGCCATTTCATTTCATCATTCCCATGATGGTATAAGATAGGTACTCTTACATCTCCATTTCATAGATAAGAAAATTGAGGCTTGTCTAAGATCACAGAGACCATGGCAAAGTCTGAAATGAGGGTCAAATTCAGTCCTTGGATGAGATATTTCTTGCCTCAGATCCTTCACATAAAATCCAACAAGAAGTAATGGTAAATGGATTAATATAAAAATAATGACATTAATTTATGTTAATTGAGGGCCAACAGGATGTCAGGTACTGTCCAGATCCTTTAAATATTATTCTTTATTATCTTGCCATTTGACTTTGCCAAAGTCTTCATGGTGAGAGGTTAGGAAATGTTAAGGTCAACAGCTACCAGCCGCCAAAGACATACTGTGAATTGAGGTCATTCCTGCTTCAAACTTGCATGGTTGCCACTGTTAATCATCAAGGCTATTTGAAATCACCTAGGAAATGTGAGCTTTGGTAAGATTTTGTAAGATTAGCAAATCTGGTAAGATTAGCTACAATTAATATACCTCTGCACCAGCAGACCCATCTCCCCAAGGGTAATAGGAGACAGATGGGGAGATCCTAATGTTTCTGTCATATAATTCAGGTTTGCTTTTAGTAGCTATTAAGTATTAATTAAGAATTAATGCACTCCCCTTGTGCCTGCTCTGAGAAAAAACACAAATGGCTTTTTAGAATTATGTCGATCTAAAGTGCTTGACGAGTGAGTCTCATTTTGATTGAATTAACTAGAGATGTTATCTGAAAAGGATTAATTCGATCCCATATCAAACACATAAGACGAACAAATACAAACTTTTCCTTCCTGCCTTCATTCATTATATTTACTTATTCCACAAATAGTTACCGGACACCTACTGCGTGTTAGGTTCAGGGCATCCTGACCTTAAAATCTGACAGCAGCTGTATGACTAGAGGAGCTCCGGGATTCAGGCAGGGAGGGGTGGAAGTTCCGAGTTCACCTGGAAGAGGGTCTAAGGCTCCTGACCAGGGAAATGAGAAAAGGCTCTCTGGGAGAGCTGGCAAATGTGCAGACCCGTGGAGGAAGCGAGCACGGCGACTGGGAAAGATGGCGAAGATCCTTGCAGAGGCGGCACCCCATGCAAAGGCAGACCAGAAATCCAGGAACAGAGCGAATGGTGAAGTGAACCAGACAGCCCGGGGTTCGACTGCGTGGGGCTCTGAGTGTTAGGGTAAGGAGTTTAAAGTTTACCTGTAAACCAGTGTTTCTCAGAGTGAGCTCTCCGTCCTGCAGCACTGGCATCACCTGGGGCCCCCACGTCACACCTACCGACTCCGCATCCCTGGGGCGTGGCCTTGGCAACCAGTAGTTCAGTAGCCCCACCGGGTGACGCTGCCACAGCGGGTGGAGAACCCGTGCGGTGCAAGCCCTCCCAGACTCCCGTGTGTGCCGTGAAGGGGCAACGCTGATCTCCCCAGACCTCCTCGGGGTCAGGCAAACCCCACCCCCACCCCCCGGGGAAGCTGCAGTCCCTGGGAGTGACTGCTGCCGGCACAAGCATCCTCATTCTTCTACTCTAGGGTCCTGAGCAACTTGGATCTGGGGGGGTGGGGGGGAAGCCCTGTGGAAAGCCGGGACAGGCCTGTGGGCCAAAAAGGCTTCGTGGCCTGTTTTTGTCTGACGCCCCACCCCGCAAGCTGAGAATCACTTTTACATTTTTAAAGGGTTACAAAAGAAGGGAAGGAAGAGGAGGAAGAAGAAAAAATGTTGAGGAAAGAAGAGGAGGAGAAACACTGTAATGGAATATGGCCTCCAAAGCTGAAGTATTCCGTCTCATCCTCTGCAGAAAAATTTTGCTGACGACTGGTGTAGACGAGGAGAAACTGTTTTTGCAGAGAAGAAGCAATAGGTCCAAACAATGAACTAAGGAACAGAAAAGAAAGAGAGAAAAGAACTGAAGGCAGAGAAGCCAAATATGGAGCACAAGGAAGACAGTCAAGGTGTAAACAATGCAATGCTCTTTGAAGAGAAAGACTGGGGCTACAGTGCTTACACAAGTAGATTGTTTTAAGGCAGTTGGCCCAAGCACCATGCTATAGTGAGTTCTCAACAACGGAGGAACTCCCAGTCTGTCCGGTTCAGCCGTCTCTCAGGGGTTGGTTTGGTGTCATTTTTGAGAGTAGTGATACGATGAAAGCATGAACTCTGGAGCCTCTTGTCAAACATGAGAAAAAACCACCTCATGTTTGAACGCTCTGTGGGCATTTAGATTCATCTTCCTAAAATTTAGTTATTGTCTCAAACAATGACATGTACAGGAATCACCCAGGCATCTTCTTAAATGCCAATTCCAGTTTAGGTCTGGATGGGGCCAGAGAGCGTTTACTTCTAAGAAGTTCCCAGGTGGGCGGTGGGGGCCACACTTTAAGTAGCAAAGGTCTGCACTGAACACCAGTAGGTTATTTGAAGAACATGCTTTTCAGGCCACATATTAAGCATGCAAAGTAATTCTGTCCACAGAAATCAAAGGCACCTTCTCTGCTATAATATATGATTCAACTGTTCTCCAAAGCACACCACTCTCGCTGTTGGTCACTTGGAATTCTGCTCACTCCAAGTGGTAGGTTTTAAAGACAAGTATCTGGATATAGAATGAAAGGGAGAATGGAATAAAGGGGAGAAAAGACAGGCAATGGATATGGTGGGTGAAGTGAACAGAGGCAGTCTAGCTTCATGGTTTGGGGACTCACACTCCCTTCGACTTCAAATCTGGACTCTTTCCCTGATCAGCTGTGTGATCTCAAATTATTTCACCCTCTGCCATGACTCCTCACCCACAGCTGGGGATAACAATTTCTTAAAGAGTACTTATGGGAGTAAAAGAGACAATGTCAGAAAATAATGTAATGCCACAGTGAGACTATAATAAACACTAAATAATTGTAATGTTTAATTGTCAGAGATAAAAAATATATATCAGCTTCAGATTCAAAGGAAGCTCTCCAAACATTACAAGAATTAAGCAAATAGCCTAGAAATTTATTAATGTTACTAAAGGATAAATGGCTCCTAAAGGAGCTTTAAATATGCAATGTTGGTCTATATATATAGGACTTGTATCTTAAATATTTGGGATTCCCTCCGAAGTAATAACATGTATATAACGTGGGACATTATTAGGTGTTTCTTTTTGACTCTAAACTATATATTGTCTTTATTGCTCAAGGCTTGTACTAAATGGTAGATAAGCTTTGTAATATTTAGAAAAGCAATTAGACGACCAGAGGCTTCATACAGCTTCCAAAGAAGATATGTATTTTATATCCACATTGTATTTCAGAATTAAAATATGCCCTTTAAGAGCTTTTTGCTATGACATGGAAATTTATCAGGGAATCACATTTAAAATAAAAGTTCAGTCAAATGTCATATATCTGATGACTAGATACGTTTTTATGTTTTAATTGAGTGATTTGGCACCGTGGAGCCAGAGTCTCAGAGGTGACACGGATTGTACCAATTACTCTTAATTCATTTAGTTGACACTCTCTAGGTCTGCACCTTAATTCGATGTTCTTTGCTTTTTTATTACTCTCAACTGTTACCTTATCCACATGGTTCTTCTTCACACAGCTTTCCTTTCCACTGTGCTTCTGCTCCGCCCCACAGAGATGTAGTAGAAAGAAAAAGGGGTTGTTGGTGACAGAGAGACCTAGAAGCAAATCCAGTCTGGAGTCCACCACTTGGGACCTGCATGGCCTAAATGAGGCTGTTTCTCTGAAACTTGATTTCCCTACTCAGGTCAATACACACTTTGCTGGATTATTGAGAATTAGAGATAATATGTGTTAAGTGTTTACACAGGGGCTGCTCATAGAAAATAGGCAATGAACATGAGCTTTGCTATTATTTGTTAAGTAAGTATCAACTCATGTGCAAGCTGTTCTAAGTCTTCTTAGAAGCCCTGAAGATGGATGCAATTTTTACCCTCCTTAATATCCACAGGTGCATTTTACTTGCACCTGGTTACTTTTCTGTGTGGCATTTTGGTTATTTATGTGTATGAATTATCTCTGCTATAAGATATAAAGTTTATAGAGAAAAGATTCAGGTTTCCAGATTCCTATATGCAACATGCATCTAGCCAGGAGCTTGTAAATAATAAATGTTCAATGAATTCTTCTATTAAAGAAAGAGCAAAAATCATTTTCTGACAGAACATATCAAAACTCACATCTATCCGGTATTCCTGATTTCTCCAACTTTTCAATGCCCCACCAAATTGAATTATATCAGACACCAAATGTTTCACAATATTTTCCCTCAAGTATGATTTATTTAACAATCATATGTAATAGGAAATACAGAGAACTACAGTAGAATAAAAACACAAGAATTGTAGCTTGTCAAGTTAAAAATTAAAACAGCTACTGGTTAAATAAAAAGGCGCATGAAATTGTTGAATATATGTTGTGGAGCTGAGGATAAAAATGCAAAGCAGGACATCCAAGATGCAGCGGCCTGACTCATTGACCCTCTCACCCATCCCTGGTGTTTGCAGGGGGATGGGCACTAGTAACCTCCACGCCCACTCCCTCTAGTCAGCACTAGTTAGTAGCCCTCTTGGAAGAAAAGAAAGAACAAGGGAAGTGAACAGGGGAGGAAAAGGAGGGAATGGAGAAAGGAGGGGAGATTAGAAAAGGAAAAAGCGTATCAACAGCGTGACAATTCTTCTGAAGTGGAGCGTGTTTTCTCCACTCCCTCTGGAAATTCAGTCACAGTGCTTTATAAGTTAAATAACCTGGGAAATTAGGTGAAAGCCCATATACAGACACTGATGAATTCATTATATTTCTCAATTTTTGTTTTCGTAACAAAGCCTATAGATCTTATCAATAGAAACAAAATAGACAAGTTTCCTATGACAATTGAGAAGCGATGTTTCAATTTACTTCTCCCTGGAGAGATTCTCTAGCTTTCCCGAAAGACAACTGGCTCAAATAAGAACAAAAGTAATTACACTTCCCAGATAGTCAGATTCTATTTTAAATGCAGAATATTTTCTAGCTGGTAAATAGCTACTTTTAAAAAGACTTTGAAAGCAGTAGTTATAATGTCTTCATAAATAGAAATAAAAAGTCCATTTTTTTAAAAGACAAAAAGTCACCATGATGTACATATCTATAAATTTCCCCCAACATATCATCGTAGATCAATTTGTACTGCTTACATTTAAAATATCAATTGCATTATAATGTCTATGATACAATTCAGTTATTTAGCTCAGTTCTACACAAGATTCAGGTGAAACAAAAATTAAGGACCTTATTCACAGAACATTTAAAAGCATTTTATGCACAGTCTATGCATAAATATATCTTAAATTAGAATGATGCATACCTAATATGCATATAGAATATGGCTTACACATTAAAGGAGATCTAAGTTGTGGGTTATAAAATCCCACCACTCAGACTTAAAAGCTTCTGATTCTATCAATTTCTAAAATATTGCTTAGCATCATGGAACCCAGGAAAAAAAGCAGGTGCAACAGAAAACTCATTGGATGGATGGACCCTCCTTCACTTTATTCTTTAATTGATGGCTACTCTTGTTTTTTTCCATTCAGTTTCTACCTTTCACAAAAACAGATTCATCGCAGGATCATCGACGTGTTCGCACAGTGAAAAGTTACAACACCTAATTGTGCTTGACTTTTCTTGTCAGCTAATAACAAATAAAAGTAGTTCTTCAGTTTGGAGCAAAGGAAGGGCTCTGCACATGCTCAGGCAAAACATGACAAGGAAGCAGAGTCTCTAAGAATTGCAGTTCGTTTCTTGTAGGAAAATTATAAAGTCACACCCAATACTATTATCTTATTATCTGTACAGAAAAGTGTGGGCTTCCATCTTCATAGATATTTTTGAGTACAGACACACACACACACACACACACACACACACTTCTTGTCACTTATCCCTTGGCCTGTAATATATTTTGTTGTGTCCTAATGGCATCAACACCCCAGAAGGCAAATTCCATTCTGAGCACTAACATCTGTTTCCAAAAATGGCTGGAGGTTCTTGTTATCCCAGAGCGTAGGTAATGTGTGACTTGCATTGTGATGACGCCCGTGTGGGTGACGTATCAGTGCTCTGAAACCACAGAGATGGAGGCAAGTTGGTCCAGTGCTTCCAGGGACAGGTTTCACTGCAGTTTCCCAGCTTGACAGTTACAACGAAGTGGTCATTAGGTTGTGGGACCAGGGTAAAGCTCCAGTGTCATCATGGGGCTTCAACCACAGCTTCTGAACAGCTCCACCCCTCATGCTGTTCCCATGTATTTAAAAGAGGGACAATCTAGCCTGTTCTTCAGAGCTACAAAAAAATTTTTGCCCCTAATTTTGTTTTGCTTTCCTTTTACTTAAAACCTTGAAATATTTGTAATTACACAACTCTGCATAAAACAATACATATGAAAGTTAATTTTAAAAATGCCTCATCTTTTGCACATGTATCACATAGTCACCTATACTATTACCGGTTCAAAGTGATGACAATTTTAAACTATCCAACTTTTGTCTTAAAAATTTCCTTAACTTGATTGAAAAAGCTGGATGAAAACAACCAACACATTTCCTCCAAGACTGTCTTTTGGAGGAAAGACAATGGCAGAAGCACTGACCAAGAAAAATGGCAACTTTGAATGTGTTTGTTTGGCCAGAGTTACTAGCTCAGAATTTATGTTCTTCTTATTAGTTCCTTATATAGGAGTCCATTAAAATGGCTGGATCCACGTGTGTGTTGAAAAGGAGAACATCGCTTTGTGGAAAGTTGAGGATTTAGGATGTTTTTGTCCCGTTCTCATTATCCTGAAATAAAATCTAAATGAAAATGAAGATCATGTTTTAGTCATATACATGCATCAATTACTGTGTGGTAATATCACATTGGGCTTCATATACCTTGTCAGAAATAAAGGATTTATCAGTATATAATATATATTTGTTTTATACCCATTGGAATTCCTGTTATTTCGTGTGTGTGTGTGTGTGTGTGTGTGTGTATGTTTTATTTCTTTAATTCCAGCAAAAATTTGGATTCCTTGGGTCAGAAGTCACAAACTCAAGTAGCTAAAAACAAGCCTGGAAGGCAGTATAAATGAGGTAAGTGGGCCTGTGTGAATGTGAAACCAGTAGAGTCACAAGGACTGTGGTGAACTAATGAGCGTAAGTCCTGCTTAAAGATATTCAAAAAGATATTTCAAATCAGTGTGGAAGTCAAACAAAGCAAATGCAAAACTAAATCTAGACCACAACACATTAGGTTCTGACCTCTTCTTGGATAGTACTCTCAACATTAAAGGGAACACTTCCCTCCCAATGAATACCAAATCTGATATTGGTTTGCTTTTGAAGTGCCAGAAACCTCTCATATATCCTTCAAAGAAGACAGTATAATAAATTATATGTCCACACCTTTTAAAATCTTTTGAAATAATAAAGCAGCAATGCATTGTACATCCAATTCCAATCTCATTCACTTGAATTAACAAAATCATTTTCAAAAAGTAAGCAAAACAAAATAGTTTTGTGGATAGAAATTTCTTAGAAATAGTAGCGAAGTTATGCAACAGTGTTACAAGTAGATTTCAAAGGTTGATTTCTTGCTCTAAGTGTAGTGTTGCACATTGATTTATGGGGCTTCATCATGGTGCACGTTGAATTAGACGTGTTTCCTGGGAAAGTATCTCATACTGGGGCCCACACACTGAGAATGCAGCAGGCAATGGCTCTCAGAGATATAGCCAGGCTTCCATAAGATCTAAATTTTCCATGATGGCTGCCAGTGAAAGAGTAGCTATAGGTCACAAAGAAGGTGTGGTTAATATGCAAACTAGGAGCCTGTAGGCAAAATCTGACCTCCACACATATTTATTTTGGTCTACATAGTGTTTCAAAAAGTTTTTGAGTCAACATTAAAAATGGAAAGATTTTTTCCTAATTAGTGCATGGTGAAAATATGTTGGATGCAAAGACTGGCTAGCTGCAGCCTTTAGTCAGGTGTGCTGTGCCCTTTCTAGAAGTTTCCAAGGCTAACCACTGCTCTCACCTTCCAGACAGTGGGCCTGAGTCATAGTTATCAGTTGTCACCACTCCTGTTGGTTTTTTACTTCCCTTATATTAGAGACCTGCCTATTTCTTGAAGGCATATAAATTTCACCTATTGAAGGCCATGATTTCTGGAAGACTGTGCTCCAAAGGCAGAGTTTTCTCCAATTGAGAGGAAAACTACAGGATTTAGTTAGTGCTGATGGAAAAAAAAAATGTCTAACAGCTTGCCTGAGTTTAAATACCACTGTTTAGTTTGAGTGGGTCTCAAATCTTTCCAGCTTTGGAGCCTTTTTAGTTGAAAAACAAAAAAAGAGGCTTCAGTAACTTCCAGTTGAATCCCATTGAAGTCTTTTACTGATGAGATGCCAGAATTTTATAGATAATTTTTTTTTTGCCTGAGACATCTTCACAGCTTAAATAGTCAGCTTTACAAATGTACTGGTGACCTGTGTTTCCTACACACAATTTTTGGAAAATGTTCATAAATATTCCAGTTCCATATCATAAATACATAAGAAATGCTGATTTTTAACTTTTTTCTTTTGAAGCTACTTAGTGTGCACTGGTCATCGAGTAGGAATGAAGACTCTTGCTTAATTTTGTTTCACTCAGTTTTCTAATGGAATTTATTTGACAGAAACCTTTTTGTACTTACAACATCTATAAATACTCCACTGAATTTAGTTTTTCCTAAAACATACTTTGAGGGTATGTTGTATGTCATCAGAACTTAAGGACTCTTCTGAAACAGCTGTGAGCTCTAAAGTAAAAAATTTATAGTTTGGGTGGAGGGATGAAAAGAAATTGCTGTAGCTAATATGAGACAATATGTTAAAATTGTTAAATGTAGACATACATCGGTTTTAGTTGCTGAACACCCACTTTGTGGGCTTGATATCTACCCAAGCTTCATATGTAAAATAGGAATCACAACCACCGACTCTGAAATTGTTAAGAGAACTAAGTGAGATACTATATATGTAAGATGTTGATCACAGTGACGGACACTTGATAGTTGGTATTAAGGAAACTGTTATCAAGAAAAGACAGTCTTACAACCAACTCAAGAATACTGAGAGATAAATCATCTTAAAATCTAACCACAGTTTAACTCTTTCATATCTAAAGCAACATGTGAGGAGCTACTGATAACATTTCAACGACTTGGTATATGGCACTCAGCATTTTCTCTCTTGCGGCCATCACCCCCAAGAACAGGACTCATTATAGCACGTGGGGTTTGTTTCTTACTTAAAAAGTAAAAGGAAACACTAAGACATCTCCACTATAATTACACAACCTTCCCTTCTAACAGCTTGCACTTCCTCTGTAGGCCCAAGACAATGGTTCTCAACTATAGTGTACAGAATTACCAACAGACGGGATTATTAAAAATTCAGATTTCCAAGGCATCATTCCCAGAGTTATAATTCAATCTATGATTTAGTAGATCAAAATCAGACCCCAGAAGCTGAATTAAAAAAACACTGATGCAAACAAATGTCTATAGATTTTAGCAAATATTGATGTCTGTTTCATAATATGTACTTGCCTTGTTATCACCCAATGTGAACATTCATATTTCCTACGTGAAGTAGGAAGAGAAATCAGGATTAAACCTCTCCACAGCCTCCAGATTATTAATTTAAAGGATTAAAAGGTCTCACTAAGTATAATTTTTATTGATGAACAAATTAAATTCTTTGAAAAAATAAATATTTAAGATTTTGCTTCAGAAAACAGGAGAAACTTTTTCTTTTTAAAGATTCCAGGAGGGCATTGAAATAAGGTAACTTTGCCTCTAATGATATCTACAAGCCATTCATTTCAAAAATTATGTTTCTTGCCTAAAAAATAAAATTACCTCTCATGTTTAACATGACAGAAGCCTTTAAGGTATTTCAAACCTATGAGTGTGTATCAGCATGTTTTTCCTCAGCATTTACTAGGTCTTCTGAGTTCTTATGAAGATCAGGTTCACCTAAAACACAAGCAAACAGATGAACGGAAACAAAATAAGCCTGTGGAAAAAAAACCTCATGAAGTCAGGAATCTGAAGCAAATAGTGAGTGTTGAAGACTCCATTTTGCAATGGGTTTTGTGGCACATTTCTCCACGGTTACCAAACACGTTCTTTTCAGACTGTGCATTTAAAGAGCACAGCAGGTCACACTGTGGTAGTTACACAACGTCATGAAGTTGTAGTTTAATCTGGTAATACAGAACTGAAACTCATGAGACATGCTTAAACATCTACTAAGTCAAACATAAAAATTGTGCATGTTTTTTTCTTGATATTTTTAAATCAAAACATGTTGTTTCAAACAACCCTTCTACTGATCAGTGTCCTTTACCATACATGGCTTAGTTGCTAAGAATTTGAACACATGACTATTACAGAATAGTAATTTTTAAGATAAGACATGATCTGCCAAAACAAACTAATGGAATTTACAGTCTCTGAATCACTCACCATTTATATATACCTTGAAGAAAAAAATTAACATGGAAAATATGCCAACATTTCTAAAGAGGTTGCCTAGAATCTAATCTATCAAAAATAAAAACATAAAGCAGAAATGTACAGATAAAAGAGTCTTATTATATGGAAAAGAAAGTAAATAAAATAACCAATTTCAATTTTGAGCCAATTACTCAAAATACCTTAATATTCAGGAAATAGTCATATATGATGGCATGTTCTTTCTATTTGAACTTAGATAAAAAATACACTAACAAGTTAAGCATCACACCAGTTATCTTTGAGATAATTCCTTTTATATATACTGTAAGACTGTGTCATCTCAGTTGCAACAGATTTTTTATTGAGGTTATAAAATTAATGAACATATAAGACTTATGGGGTGTTTTCATGAAGCAAAATTATTTTGTCTCCTGCTTTCTTTTTAAAACACTCAAAAAGGGAAAGTTATCTTCTGTCCCAGGATGAAATTTTCAGGTAGTGTCATGACTTTTGCAATCATTCTTGCATAATATAAACATTGCCTGATCACGTGAAGTCGCCCAAGTCTTAACCAACATTAGAAAGTCTTGTCACCTATATTGCACATCAATCTTAAAACAAAGATCAAACAAAGATCATAGAAGATCCCTTTCCAACCTTGAGTTTGTGGCAGAGTCCAGAAATGGTGTGCGTTTGGGGACACATGGTTGGTATTTCTTTCTGGGTCATTCTTCCCCAATTGGCCACCTTAACTCCTGAGCTGGAGCAAGCGAGAGAAAGGGCTGAGAGGAAAAGCCAAGCTCCTACTCGACCAGCACACTGTAGGATGGCTCCACACTCACTAGACCTGGCAGGTGTTGAAAACTAATTCTTCTATGAGCACATTCATGGGCTCTTCAGGGACTCTTTGCCAGGGACCATGGCTGGAGACATCTCACCACCTTGCAATGGGCACATGAAACTCTGGTTATTTACAATGTTGACAGCCCCCTGGAAATTTATAGTTGCATTTTTAGCTTCTGTGTGCTAAGGTCCTTTCATCCTTCCAAATAGGGATGGGCCACATCTGAATCACATGAAACACTCACGAAGCAACTGTTGCCATAAATTACTTGAGGAAAGACTGAAACCTACATAGATTCCCCTCATTTGGCTCATCTGTCACCAGCTAACCCTTTAGATCTCATGTTTAAACAAAACTCCATTCCCAATATCTCCTGAGGGTCCTGGTGCAGCTCTCTTCTCTTGATTTGACGTAGAGGGAAGCATTTCTACACCTCTCCCAATAGCTGATAGCTTGTTAAAGAAATTCTACTCGCAAATCTTTTTTCAACCATTAACAACCTGACCCTTTCATTTGTTTGAGTTGGGTAAGGATTATAAGCATCCTATAATTGGCTTTGAATCTTCTTTGAAATTCCTATCTCACAGGTTTTATTTCTGACATTTTAGACTCATGGCTTAAACTTCTGATTTAGTATTCTGTTACTTAGGACTAAATTAGAACAGAACAGAATGAAAAGAACAGGCTGAATTAAAAGAGGAATATAAGTAATTCTCTGGTTCTCAAAATTTTGAGAAAAACTTTTACAATGGGCAAAAAACACTAAGGAAAAGGAACTTACCAGTAATGAAAGTGGATATGGAACAAAATCACCAAATGGTAACAATACAGCAATTACAAGCTAAAATTCTTGTTAAAACCAGTCTATATGTATTCTAACATGAATGTGTTGTTATATTATTTGTTTATTAAATCATATGTGATCTAGGTAACAAAGAGTATAAATTAATGAGTAAGAATGACAAATTTTATTATTATTAATAATAATATTAACAGCAGCAGCAAAAAGAGTAGTTAACATTTAGGGAATATTTACTCTGTGCTAAGCACTATGCTAAATGCTTCATACATTTTATCATTTAATCTCCCCAACAATTTTTATTACCCAGGTTTATATATCAGCTAAGGAGCAGAGCTAGGCATTCAACCCCAGAGTCATGTACTTCACTACTAAACCAAAGGGTTTGGTTGCACAGTGCTAACTCCCAGACCCAAAGGGGCAAATTTCTATTGGATTTGAAAGAGTGAAAGCATTCCTTGTTGCCTAAACAACAATGGCAAAGGTTCAAGTTGAGAAGTGTAAACATGCTATTTTTCATCTTCCTGCTCTGACAAGCTATTAGGATTCAAAATTCAGTTCTTCAGAGATGAATAATTTGATAGCAAGAATTGTGAGAAGCATTTTCTAAAGAATAAAACTCTTTTTACTGCCACTCTGTGTAGTAAAACCTACAGTAGGAGACAGACTAAGAAGGACTCAGATGCCAAATCCTATATTCAGGGGAATTTCAAAGCAAAGTGCTGCAAGAAAGAATCAAATGTTTTCTTGCTATACCATGGAGGAGAGATAATAGAGATTTGTGACTCCAGGAGCAATGAGAAAGTATTCAATTTAAAATTCAACACAAATATGTGACTGAGGTGCCTATTCTTAAAAAACCAAAAGTTGTAAATTAGTGAAAACCCTATTATAATTTTTGTCTTGATGATTTCCAACTCTCCACCCTGCAACACTATAGTCAACCATCCACTGTAGATGTTAAGGATCTCAAATTGCACTGTTTTCCCTGCATATTCATCCACACCAAGAGCAATGAATTGTTTCTAACCTAAAGACTGCAAACATCACAAGTTTCCTAATTTTTAGTGTTTATGATCCAATTCTTTAGTGAAGAGAAGACTGTTTTTGTATGAGTTTCCATCTAGAGAAGAGTCAGGAAAGCGTATGTCCTTTGATTCTGTTCATTTTTCCCATGGAGACAAAAACCACTTGAATCTACGTCAAGCTGAATACATAATTATCAGCAATTAGATACCTGCTAAGAAAGCATATTCGGCAAATATTGGTGGTATGCATATTCCAAAATTCTAGGAGTCTTTAGATGTCCCTGATAATAGACTATAAACATTATTTGACAAATTTGTAGACTGGTTGAATTGGGGATACCAAAACCCCAAACAAGTAATTTTTTCCTCCATCTTACTTAGCTTTAAGTCATAAGTCTTAGAGGGCTTAGTTGGTAGCTATCTTGATTAAGGTTCAAAAATCAGCCAAAATAGAAATCAGTCTCACATATCTAGCTATCCTTTAACCTGGGATGAAAAAGGCTAGTGTTCTTTAAAAATGCCTTCCATGCTACTTTCTTTCCTCTCCTATGTACATGCTCCTATCTAACTTAGGCTGGCTATGATGAGAGGCTATTTGAAAGGATGTGTGAAGAGTGTCTCATCTACTTGTAGTTTTTTTTTCTTTAAGTAGTAGTGAAATAAATTGCTTCTCTTGGTCATAATGCAAATTGCTCCTATTAAAGTACACTTATAAATTGTAAATACATGCTTTAAAATAAAAGCACTTTAAGCAATTAGTTACACAGCACTTTATTGATCCACAACATTTAGCTAGAATTGTGGGGAGTAGTACGATCTCTAATCTATAAAGACTCATATAACAGGATTAGCCTCATGATGGAGATGAATTTATTTAAAATAAATCATAGGTGCTTTATCATTTCTACATTACTAATGCCAAAACTATTATCTTATTCTTGTTGAATTCCTTTGATGAGATTTCTATTTCTTACCAATGTCTCTGGGTTTTTTTTAATCAGCAGACTTGCTCCGCATATGTTATAGAAGCCTAGCCCAAGATGGAAGGATGGGAACGTAGGACTCTTCTGAACGAATCCCACGTCCAGAGTAATGAGTTTATTGTACTGAATTCTTTACTTCCACAAAAATTTCCTGATACAAATAAAAATTAGTCAAAGCTTCCAAGCTTACTCACTACCAATTGTCTTGCTAAAGAATGGGCCTAGGTTGGGTTTTGAAGAGGTTATGGAAATGAAGTTTGAACATCAGATTTTTTGTTTTCACCATTTCTTCTTGAAGGCTTATATTTTAAACTTTAACTGAAGAGATCTCTTGGATTATTTTTTATTTTCCTTATTTTTTCATAATTTCTTCATAGAAATTAAATATATGTAAAAAAAGATACAAAATTTCAGCTATAAATCTTTTTTTGCATGATTTCTAGGAAATCCCTAGATTCCTATAGTTAACAAGGGAACATTATATTAGCCAAACCATGAGCAAGAGTCCCAGAAGGAGTAAACTCAGAATTGAAGAATAATTCATCTAAACTCAGGCATACTTTGAGGAGTAAAAATATTAATGTTAATAGATTCTTTTAGGAAAGAAGTGAATTGCTGTAAACTAAGTTTGTTGGGTTAGCTAAAATCTTCTTCTTCTTCTTCTTCTTCTTCTTCTTCTTCTTCTTCATTTTTGGGGCCTTTAGGTCTGCAGGATACTTAAAAAATTTTTTTTTTCTTAAAAGGTTATATGCCAAGAAAAAATAAAGGCAAGTAACTTAAGTGGCAGAATCCTCAACAGAAAGTATTTAGATAAAGTTTGTTCATGTTCAGCTTTTCCAATTGGGCCACTATACCCACCATTCAGAATAAGCCACTTCATTCCTTCACTCACTCCTGCAGAAAACTGGTTGAATTTGAGACATACTTTGGAGAGATACTCTATAGATAATTTTGATGGATTAATTAATAATGGAAAGGTGAGGGGCATCTGGGTGGCTCAGTCAATTACATGTCTTTGGTTCAGGTGTTGATCTCATGGTTTGTGAGTTTGAGCCCTGCTTCGAGCTTTGTGCTGACAGCTTGGAGCCTGGAGCCTGCTTCAGATTCTGTGTTTCCCTCTCTCTCTGCCTCTCCCCCACTCATGCTCTGTCTCTCTCTCAAAAATAAATAAACAAAAGTTACAGAGAGGGAAGGAGGCAAACCATAAGAGACTCTTAAATACTGAGAACAAACTGAGGGTTGATGGGGGGGGGGGGGGGGAAAGTGGGTGATGGGCATTGAGGAGGGCACCTGTTGGGATGAGCACTGGGTGTTGTATGGAAACCAATTAGACAATAAATTTCATATAAAAATAAATAAATAAACATTAAAATAAAAAAAAATGGAAAGGTAATAGAAGAGTCAAGATCAAATCACCATACATCAATTCACTTGATATTTTAAAAAAGATTTTACTTTTAAGCAATCTATACACCCAGTGTGGGACTTGAACTCACAACCCTGAGATCAAGAGTTGTATGCGCTACCTACTGAGTCATCCACTTGATTGATGGAATTGATCCACTGCATATTTTCTCATGAGTTAAGCTTTATCTCATATCAAATTGTTATGATCAAGCAGTGTTTTCCCATAATATACTTCTTTAAGGAAGCCTTCTATAAGATCTCCATGTAGTTTGGAGGCACATATATGAGCCCAGGAGAGTAATAACAATTACTGTAGAAAACACTAAGTTCTAAATACTTTATATGTATAAACTCATCTAATCTTCACAATAGCTCTTGAGATAGACATAAGTTTTCTGATCCTCACTTTAAAAACTGCAAATTGAAACAGAGAGATTAAGTAACTTGCTCAAGGTTACATAGCAAGTAAGTGATGGGACCAGAATTGAATAGATAGTCGAGGCCCAGAGTTCTAGATCCTAACTGTACACTATGCAGCTTTCCTGGGTATAGTTTATTTAATAGCCGCTATGTTTTTGTGTTTCCTTAGTATGAGTTTATGCCTTATCTTTGAAATTAAATATCATGGTAAATTATAGCCTTTTTTTCCAAAGGCAGAGACAGAGAATAAGAATAAAAAAATGTCTTCGTGAAAATATGTTCTTCAATATTAAACACAAGGACAGTCTCAGCTAACTAATTAATTGGGGTGTTCCCACTAGTCAACTACAATTAACCATTAGGTCAACTGTTAAGGAATCACAGTAAAGAAAGTATATAAGAGCAGTTTTAAAAAACAACAGGTTTTTCAGGGTGGAAATAACTGGGCTAATCTGACAAATGGAATTATATATTGTACAAGTCATTCTCAAATCCCCCCCCGAAAAAACAGTATATGAAGCCATTTTACTCTTGCTGTTCACTCCTACTATAATGCTGTTAAACACTTTTCAAAAATATCTGTCCCTTAAAATTTTTATCAGTCATGTTTATTTAATGGCAGAGAACTATTAAGACATTTGTTCAGAAAAATGGTAGAATTAATTAAAAAACACAATGAGTTTATGGAAGTCACATTACCTTTATATTACCTAAATACTTGATGTTTTAGAAAAGGGACATCAAAGTGAAAATACAAGCTTTATTGCAGATGACACAGTGATTAGATGCTCAAAGAAAATTTATTGACACTCAACATATTATCTCAGTAAGGAGAAATGCTACAAAATGTCATTTAAACCAATATTTGAAAGCATGAAGATGCTGGGGTAGCCATAGCAGTTGAACTATGTCAACCAAAGAATTTGTAGCTTTTATTTATGTGGTTAGTGATGCCACTTGTGCAATCTGCAAAAAAACAGGTTCTTTTTCTCTCACAGGGCCAGGTAAATTTCCAGCAGTGGAATGAAATCTCCAAGTCTTTTGGTCACATTAGAGCTGCCACCATATGTGAGGTATTGTTTAAGGATGTTTACTGATCAGGAAAAGTTAATGCTTTGAATTGATTTTTGCTTCTGAAAAAAAAGGATACTCATTTAAAAAACCTTGAGACAATATTATCTAAGAGTTGGAATAATTAAACTGTACCTTAGCATTTATAATTATCCATGTTTGTAGGAATTGTGGAAAAATTAAGAAGATAAATATAATTGATATTTTTTCTTAATTTTCAATATATTTTACTTTTGCTCCTAAAACCTTTTGTGACTTTTGCATTCATCAGTTGTGATACTCAAATGATTCTTTTTTCGTTTACTTTTTTTTAGTTTTTTAATTTTTTTTAGTTATATATATATATAGAGAGAGAGTCAGAGCATGAGTAGGGGAGGGGCAGAGAGAGAGGGAGACACAGAATCCTGAAACAGGCTCCAGGCTCTGAGCTGTCAGCACAGAGCCCAACATGGGGCTCGAACCCATGAACTGCAAGATCATGACCTGAGTTGAAGTCAGACATTGAACTGACTGAGCCACCCAGCCCCCCCCCCACCTTTTTTTCTATTTCAACTTATTTTTTTTCACCATTTGATTTATCGCCTAAAAAGCCGGGGTTCTAAAGGAGCTCAATTCTAGTTGATTTCAAGTAGAGCAGATACCCTCCGAATCTAATAAGAAGCTATCTTGAAGGACATTAATATTGTCTACTAACAAATAGTATACAAGTATTAGGATATAGGACTATATTATATAAAGAAATAATATGGAATCTGTGACTTATTTTAAAAATAAAAAATATAATTATACTTCCTTTTCTTTTATCTTCTTCCTAGTAATGTATTTTAATAATCCTAACAAAAAATCAAATTCTTTGAAGAAATAGAGTTAGAGGGACCAATGCCCTTATGTAGGTAATAACTTAACTTTCAGGTACAACTGCATTCTATCAATCCTTAATCTACTGAGAAAGCATTGAGAAAATCATTAAGCTTTTCTTATGTGTGTATCTCATAAGTTATGGTCATGTACAATATAATCCTATTTTTTATAATTTAATATAAATATCATAAGTAATTTCCTTAACTCAGAAACATTTGGTAAGCTCATAAACACTATGACAAAGTATAGGAAGACATTTTTGGCTGAATATGGGTTTCAGAACAATTCTTAACTCATTGGAGGTTAAGTTTCTTCCCTTTACTATTTATAAGACTTTATATTGACTATGTCTCTAGTTTAGGAGAGTTATAGAAATATATTTTTAAGGAAAAGAATATCGTACACTGAAAACATATACTGAAACATAGACACTGACATAGGACTTATATTTATTCATTTGTATATAAATGCAGCATAAACTGTGTATGAACCAATATATGTCCTAAATTCTGAGTGATCCAACTAAAATGATGGTAAAGACAGAATTAGCTGAAATTGTTAAGCATAACAATGAAATAGTGCTCAAGAAAGAAAAACAAATGCTTTGTAATACTCACTAAGGACCATCAGAGTGCCCTTAACAAAACAAAAAGAACAAGAGGCGTGCCTTGGATGGAGAGGATCAGTGGAACCGTCTGGAAATAACTTCTTATATCCTGACTACATCCAACTATGGATAAAATCTCAAAGTTGCCCCAAGATAAATCGGCTTCATTTCCAAATTAAGTAAAGAGCACATCATACCACTTGTGCTCCTACCAATACAGATCTCACCTCTGCTTGTACTCATCCCAGTACCCAGGTGAAACCATTTCTTCATCATCCCTGAGCCAGCTCATAATCACTAGAGATGCAAGCCTGCTCCTTCCACCTTCCTTCTAACTTCTATTGTCCATGTAAATACAAGCGGAGAGTTCACACACTCTTCAACAATATCACTTTAAAGTGCCCCTAAGTTCTGCCGCTGTTACAGTTTCTCTATCAACTAACAGGTTGGGCAAGACTTCTGCTCTGGAAGAAAATTTAGAAAATGTAAATAAACCAACCTGTCACAACCAGCTTCTAGAGGATGATCTAGAAACTATCCAGAAGGTTACTGGCTTTGATTTGAGATGAACGAAGCACAAATCCCAGTCTTTTCCAAAACTAAGTGTATGGATTTAGACAATTTAAGTTCTCTGAGCCACAGTTTTATCAGAGTACAACTCCTACCTTGTGAGGTTGCTGTAATAAATGTATAAATGACCCATGGGAAGGTAAATAATGTAAAATTTCACTCCCAAATTCATAATTTCCAACATTTTAAAACAAAAATGTCTATGGGATATAAGTACACATTTGAAAGCTCATGGGATCAGTTGTGTTGAGATAAAAATTATGCTACTCTGGGGTAAGTTTTCACAAAAAGTTGTTACTTCTTTCTGGATTTACTACTGTCATGATACTATTTTCTGTGTATTATATGAAACTGAAAAGGAATGAGGAAGATCCATATGTAATATGTGTACAAACCTGTAATTTGGACAATTTACATGCCCCTCACAGACCTCAGTTTTCACATTGGTAAAATGGTGATAGTACCTAAATCACAGGGCTGTTTGGGGCGCCTGGGTGGCTCAGTCTGTTAAGCATCTGACTTCAGTTCAGGTCATGATCTCACGGTTTATGGGTTTGAGCCCCACATCAAACTCTATGCTGACAGCTCAGAGCCTGGAGCCTGCTTCAGATTCTGTCTTCCTCTCTCTCTGTCCCTCTCCCACTTGCCTTCTGTCTGTCTCTCTCTCTCTCAAAAAAAAAATAACATTAAAAAAATTAAAAAAAAAAGAACTCAGTATATTGTCTGGCAAATAAATGTGTACTTAGTAGGAAAGGAATCTGCATTCTCTTTAGCATTAATACCAACATGATTACAAAAATCACTTACCATATATACTGTAATATACAATATTGCATTTTAAGATATTTCAAATATAAAGAACAAATATAAAGTTTAATAATGAACCTATCAATATATTAAAATGTCATGTTAATCATAATGTAAATTTTATCTTTCAAAAATTTTAATACTTTCCCATCATTTTTAAATATTTCCTTATTTCTGGTGGGAAAATCTTTCAATTTTGTGTTTTAATTTTTCAAGCAATATTACAAGACCTATTTTGGAAAACTTTTTGTTTCCTGTTGAGAAATCTATGACATTTTCTAGCAAAATTGATTTTAAATGAACCTGTTTGACTAAAATATTATATATTCAATACATTTCAAATAAATTATAAAATGTGCAAAGATAAGAAAATATTTAACTTATTAGTAACTCATATGATGATCTGCTGGTTACAAAGGAAGGCATAGATACAGTGATTAAGGTTTTAAAAAAATGTCCTGATGCTGATAGGAAATAAAGCTTTTTATAGGAATGCTAATGAAGTTGAAGCCTCTAACTGAACCATGGTCATCTGAGACATGCCTAGGCATGTGTGAAGAACTATAGATATCATTTTAGACCGATAGTCAGGCTTTTGTTTTGTTGAATGGGTTCTTTTGAGGCCAGAACTAAACTGTTCTGTGCAACTGAGGGAGTTTTAGTGGCAGAGAGGGGAAAGAGAGGAGCTGAGGTCGTGAATCAAGAGCAATATAAGACTAAAGGTTTTGGAGACAGAACAGAGGTGAGTGGTGACAAAGTGATTTATCTTTTGCTCAGAGGTATAATGTTAAGACAACAAAGCTTTCAATGTGCTTGGAATTTGGAATTATTGGGAGAATATGACAAAGTCTATATTGCACAAAGTAAAATTAGAGCAAGTGAATAGTTTTTGGGTGTCTGAAAACATTGCAAGTATAGACATTGTGCAGTGGACTTTTGGGGAATACTCCCACATTTAGTTTCCCTTTTTCCATTTATCAGTTGTTTTTTTCTCTTTCGAGATCTTTTAGCTAACAAAAAATATATGGTACAACATAGTGGGTAATGTCATTTCAGTTATAGGGACTCACCACTAAAATCAGAGTTTTATGAAATGGAGTCAATTCTCCTCTACCCAACAGTGACCAAGTTTTTACCTGGCCTTGAGCAGGAACTAGAGATCTAAAGCTGAATATCCCATGAATTCTGTTCTCCAAAAAAACTACCAGCTTGTGTTTGGCACATAGTAGACCTAGGTAAATATTTTTGTAGTGACTTCATTAGTAGTTCTCAACTTCTTGTCAGGTTCCATTAAAGCAACTTCTTGCTTTAATATGTGCGACACATTCTAATCACAATATCTTATAATATGCAGTGGTTCTCATGTGGAGAGATGGTGCACACCCCCCAAAAGGGAATCTTGGAATCTCCTTGAGGCATGTACAATTGGAAACACATCCTGAAGCTCCTCTTATTCCCTCTCTTACTCCCAACACTGATTTTGGGAGGTCTCTTTTGAATGCATTTTTCTCTTCACATTTAGAGAATGCAAGTCTGCATATGATAAATTCCCAACTGGAGTATAAATAACACAGCTATGCTTACATAACTAAGTAACAGGCTTCTTGGAGAAGGTGATTTAATGCAGTTTTGGAAGATAAGTAGGATTTTTTAAATGTTTTATTTATTTTTGAAAGAGAAAAAGAGCATGAACAGGAGAGGGGCAGAGAGAGAGGGAGAGATAGAATTCCAAGTGGGCTCCACACTGTCAGCGCAGAGCCTGTCATGGGGCTGGAACTCACGAACTGAGAGATCATGACTTGAGCTGAGATCAAGAGTTAGACACTTAACCAACTGAGTCATCCAGGTGCCCCAAGATAGGTAGGATTTTAATGAGCAAAGTGCAAGAGGGGACCAAAGGAGTACATTCCATGAGGAAGAAAGAACAAGGGTTAAAGTAGAAAGAAAGTCCACTGACTTTCCTAGTAGTAGAAGGCAAATGTTCCAGAGGAGATGTGTGACCCAAGACACAGATATTTTTTTTTTCAACGTTTTTTATTTATTTTTGGGACAGAGAGAGACAGAGCATGAACGGGGGAGGGGCAGAGAGAGAGGGAGACACAGAATCGGAAACAGGCTCCAGGCTCCGAGCCATCAGCCCAGAGACTGACGCGGGGCTCGAACTCACGGACCGCGAGATCGTGACCTGGCTGAAGTCGGACGCTTAACCGACTGCGCCACCCAGGCGCCCCAAGACACAGATATTTTAAGGGATATCATTATCAAGGTACACACTGCTGTTTCCTGTGTACAGCCTGCCAGGGTGAAGCTGGCTCAGATTCTAATCTGTACTTGGCTTGTCTTGATCATGAAGTGATTAAGTTCCCTGCTCTCCCCCTCCATGTCCTCTGCATTCATTTCAATGCACAAAAGTGTTCTGTTTTGACTTACCTCTGTAAACTGGAGATAAGCCATATTGAACTTCAACTTTTTTTTTTTTTTTAGAGAGAGCAAGAGGGAGTGAAAGAGAGCACAAGCAGGGGGAAAGGGGCAGAAGGAGAGAAGGAATATTAATCTTAAGCCCAACGCAGGGCTCCATCCCACGACCCTGGGATCATGACCTGAACCAAAATGAATAGTTGGGTAATCAACCAACTGAGCCACCTAGGGACCCCACATATCAGACTTTTAAAAAATAAAATAGCCCAGAAGATGCTAATGTGCTGCCAGGGTTGAAGACTATTGGGTTCTGCCATTACAATAATTGAATGAGTGAATGAATAAGCACATACTCACTGTTCAAACTGTTATGTAAGCTCTTCTAGGCTTCAGTAACTTTGGTGAGTACCACCTCTTAAAACTTTATAATTCTGATCTTCCAAATGTTCCATTCTAGCAAATGCAAACTCCTGCTCTATTGTACTGATAATATAATATAGAATGTCAGCTAAAGAGATTAAGTTGAAAACAGGAATAAAATAAATGTATAATACAGAATTTAATTTACTAATAATTTTAAATATACAATTTAAAAATTACTGGTAGGATCTCATTTAAACTGCTGTTAATTGCATTTTTAAACCATGATTAGAAAAAAAAAATGAGAGCGAGCTCTAGTTTTTATTTGAAAGGTTTTGCTTCCCTTTGTTTGATTAATTGTCCCTTCTGAGCTCTAAACAATATGCATGTATTTTCTCAAAAAGATGCTTGGGTTTAGTCCTGGGAGTTTGAAAGTTGTAATTTTGTTTACATGATGAGTTTTGATTGATTAAAAAGATAATGGGAAGGAATAACTAAAACATTTTAAGAACAAATATTTAGAAACATAAACCTTTAAAGTAACTCAATACAAAATAATATGAACATGTTTTTGTTGTTTAAAAACAATCTATTTTTATTTTCTCTAAGCAGCAGATGCAGAAGAGTTAGGAACACTATTAAGTACTGATAGAGATTGCTGGCAAATAAGAAAAAAAAAGGGGGGGGGGCAGAACTTTAGTAGAGATCTATGGGACAAAGTGCAGCGAAATATCACAGAGTGATATAGACATCTGGGAGGGAAAGTGCCGCTATGTGGCTGGTTTGGGTGTGATGCTTAACAATCAGGTCTCAGAAGCATTAGGAGAAAAGGAGGAGAGATCAAGCAAAAGGGGGATGGCAAAGCTTTGGTGGCCTACAGTGGCCAAACCCGGGGGTCACGTGTCAGAGGTAGAAGATGGAAGGAGCAGGAAGTAGACAGGAGGGGGTATGTCTAGAGAGATGAGAAAGAAGAAATTAAGCAAGGTAGCCATCCCATGGTCACATTAGGAACTTTGATGCCACCTAAGAAGAAAAAGGAAATCAAGAACCCTCAATTGAATAGGCTTACTCTAATTCAACTAAAACATTTGAATGACAAGCTTATGTTTTCTTTAAACATGTAGCATGGGGATTTCAGCTAGAAACTGTATTTGGTCACAGAAAAGTAAAAGAAGTTACATTATTTGTGAACCTGATATGGACTAAGAAATTGATATGTACTATAAATATATTACTTAAAAGACTTAACTACTGGGGCGCCTGGGTGGCTCAGTCGGTTAAGCGTCCGACTTCAGCTCAGGTCATGATCTCGCGGTTTGTGAGTTCAAGCCCCACGTCGGGCTCTGTGCTGATAGCTCAGAACCTGGAGCCTATTTCAGATTCTGTATCTCCCTCTCTCTCTGACCCTCCCCCATTCATGCTCTGTCTCTCTCTGTCTCAAAAATAAATAAACGTTAAAAAAAAATTTAAAAGACTTAACTACTTAATATTTTAAAAAATCTGCATAGTATTTAGATACATTTTTTTTCTGCCTCATGTTTCTATCAAGATCCCCAAATTCCCTGGTGAGACAGATAACAGCTATTTACCTCATCATGGATAAAGCTCAAAAAATATGGCATTGGGTAGAAAGATATTCATTAAAGAATGTGTACCACGTGATTTCATTTACACTAAGTTTTAAAACATGAAAAACTAAATTATGTATTGTTTAAGGTTACAGAAAGAGGAATAACAGCTAAAAAACTAAAAAAAACTAAAACAAACAAAAAAAAATAATTATCATGAAATTCATAGTATTGATTAGATCATGGTAGGGAAAGAGGGAAAACATGATTAAAAAAGGACTTGGAACTTCTAGGGATGGTAATATATTTCTTGGCCTAGATGGTAGGTTTTCTCCCTCTGTCCCTTCTTTTCTCTTTCCTTCCTCTCTTCATTGCCATTTTCTCTCTCTCCTTCTCTCTCTCTCTCTCTCTTCCTCTCTCCCCATGTCTCTCTATTTCTCTCCTTTCTTTCAATGCTTAATTGTTTGAGGTCCTACTTTGTGATAGTCATTGTACTAAGAGCTTAAGAAACATCAGTGATCGACATAAACATCTTTATTCTCATGAACCTTATTCTGAGTGAAGGAAGACAGAAAACAAAAATTAAGCATAGTAAGTCAATTATTTATAGGTTAGACAGTGATCTGTGAAGTGTCATGGGAAAGTAGTTGAGAAGGGATCAGAGGTCAAGGGAGGAACCTGGGGGGAATTTGAAATGTTTGCCAGAGGAGGCCTTACTGACAAGTGACAACTGGAGCTAGATTGGAAAGTAGAGAGGAGGCAGTCACGTGGTGTTTGGAGGAAGCATGTTTCTAACAAAGACATGCTGGTACAAAGCACTTAAAGCAGGAACGTATCTGATGTGTTGAAAGAAAGAAGACAAAAGGACAGTGTAGTTGCACTGGAGCTAGTGAGAGAGAGAAAGAGAAATGGGAATTGAATCAGCAAGATAAAGGAGGCAGGGCAGATGTGGATCATATAAAGCCTTATGGGCAGCAAAATGCTACTCCAACCTGTACAGGCTCCTATAACCTGATTGTTGCATTTTAGGAACTTTGTAAGTTGGTTGTTAAACCTAGTCATTCTTAAAAATAAAATTATAGGGACTTACAATTAAATAAATTGTATTAAAAGTAAAGGTGATAAGTGTTTAAAAATCATTTCCAAATTATTTTGACCCATTTTTTCATTATCTATGTCTTCAGGTTAATTATAGCTACCAAATCTGTATGATGCAAACATCTCATGTGCACCTCTTTTCCCAGTTCCCATGTTCAGAGACTTTATACTGACAGCTTGAAACTGGCCATGGTAGGAATATTTACACCATGGATGTCATCAAACTTTATGAATCAGGGCTTGATTTATTGTTTCATTGTTGTCTAAAGTGCTGGAGATAAAAAAAATAGAGATTAAGTTTAAAAGTGTGTCATGTCTAAAACTGCTACATTATAAATAGCACAGAAGAAATTTGAGGAAATTTTTTCCAGTATTCAAAAATCATTATCCACTCAAGTGACCAAGAAGTCATTTGTATTTTTGATGAACAAGTGAAGTTGACATATGCCTTCTATGTTTTTTAAGTTTTGACATATGTTTTTTATACTTTCATCTTACTCCTTGATATAAATGCAAATATCAATGTTCTTACCTGAACAACTTATGTTTGTCAGTTGCAACCATAAGTTGACCATAGACACAGAGTTTGGTAAAAATCAACTAAGGCATTCTGTGAAAACCAATCACCTATATAGAGTTTACAACAAAGGCTACTGCATATTTTATTACTACTCTTAAACATGTGTTACACTTCCTTTATGTGTAAAATATATGAGAAACCACATGTGTATGTGTGTGTGTATACTTTTTTGAGCCAGTTGTTAAACTTGCCAGCATACTATTACCTGTAGGCCACTGTAAGGATTGCCCATACTGTATTATTGACTTATAAATAGTACATATATGTTTTTATATATTTTTGTGGCATATTTCACAATATTTTTTTAAAAAACTAAACATTAAACAACTTAAATAGTGCTCTATGACTATTAAGAAAATTGAATCAGCAGAAAAAAATTATCCCACAGAGAAAGCAGCAGGCTCACATGGTTTTTAAGAGTAAATTCTGGCGAACATTCAATGCTAATTTAAGGCTCACAAACTCTCAAGAATTTAAAAACTCCAACTTATTTTCTGAGGTTAACCTCAATACCAGAAGTATAAGTATTAGAAAGGAAAATTGCAGGCTCACCTCACTCATATAGATTTTTTAAGTCAGCCAAAGTAACACATAAATTTTAAAAAGTTATTACATTACAATTAAGTTGGGTCTAATCAAGGAATACAAGGTGATTCACCATTAGAAAATCTCTTAATTCATTATATGAACTAATTAAAAAGAAAAATCATATGAATTATTTAAAAAGCCACAGAAAAGACATTTGATAAAACTAAATGTTTCATTTAAAATACATTTTCTTAACAAATTATTTATGGAAATGTAATTAACCTCATAAAGAGAAGATCAAAATAAAATTAAGAAATATCATACTTTATTGCTGAAACGTTGAATATTTTTCCTTTTGAATTCAGAGACAACCTAAATGCTCTCACCATTTCCATTTCAGATGTTTCTGGATAAACTTGCTAATGCAACTGATTCAAGAAAAACAATCATTAGAGATATACATTTGGGAGAGAAAAAAACTGTCATTATTTGCAGAAGATCAGTTTTCAAAAGAAAATTGTATTTTTATACAGCAGCAAGAAACAGCCACTTGGAACAGCAACAAAAATATAAAATACTGATGGAAAATCCAACAAAATACATTCAAACTTTTGAAATAAATTATTATTAATTATAAATATTGATTACTTGATATATAATATGCTTAATGTAATGCCGGGCATCTAATAACGCTAACAAGTATTTTCCATGACCATTATTATTATTATGAAGGAAACGTATACTTTCTGAGAAACATGAAAGAAGATATATAAGATACATATGAATAGGAAGACTTAATATCAACGATGACAATTCTTTCCAAAATATCAAAGTAATTCTGACCAAAATCCTACTTGTTTTCTTTTTTTTTGGTGGAACTTATGAGCCACTAAAAGCAGCTACAAAAGCAGGTGTGAAAAGTTTAAATGAATAATATCATACCGAACATATTCTATGACTGTAGAGCAATTACATAGGAAGTCCCCAAAAGAAACTAGAAAACACTTGTGTATTTGCAAGTTTTAATACATATTCTAAAATGTCTTATTTGCCTTAAGCTAGCTCTAGGTTTCCTTCTGGTTCTAAATAGCTATTAATCATAGGGCACCTGGGTGGCTCAGTAGGTTAAGCATCCAACTTTGGCTCAGGTCATGATATCACGGTTCATGAGTTCGAGTCCCGTGTCGGGCTCTGTGCTGACAGCTCAGAGCCCGGAGCCTTCTTCAGATTCTGTGTCTCCCTCTCTCTGCTCCTCCCCCATTCACACACACACACACTCTCTCTCTCTCAAAAATAAATAAAAGCATTAAAAAAAATTAAAATAAAATAAATAGCTGTTAATCATTCACAATGCAAATCTCATGGCGTCTCAGTTCCCACATTGCCTCCTTTTCTCACTTGTTAATCGTCTTTAAGCCTAGTGTTTTGGGATTTGAATCTATATCAAATAAATCAGAAAATTACCCAGTACAGTAAGAAACATATTGTATTCCATTCCAGTATGACCCCACTCCCCACCCCACACTCCCAGTTCCATTCTGGGATGTAATTTGTTTTTGTCAAAGACACATTTTCTTTGAGAAGATCAGAAGCAGATCTGGGATTAGTTTGCAGTTTTTGTTCCAATTAAGGTGGACTTGGTGGATCTGGTTCAGTTTGTAATTTTTGGTTCTAAACACAAACCAAACCATCAAGTGGCTTACCAAAGTAACTCTTTTGCCTTGAAGGAGAACCAATATTAATGTTTGCCATTTGGGGGCTACTCTAAAGAGACATGCTTCTCTAACAATTCCAGGCATGAAGCTAAGCCACTCTTCCATTTCAGCTTGTGACACAGGATGGCAGGTCACCAACAAAAACAAGGTACATTTATCTGTTCCTTTAGAATTGTTACATTTCTTTGCTGCCTATGGTTTCCTTGCTTGCTAATTGCGGGCATCTGTCACCAACAGCCACCAGTAGAGGCAAATGTGCTCTTTTTTGTTGTCCCCCCCCCCCCCCACCCTCCTCACTTTCTTAGTTGCCTTGCTCTCAGAACTGCATCATAGACCTTCAAGTCTCTGGAACATAAATGGGAATTGGGAATGTCGGCTTCTTCATGGGGGTGGATATTACGTGCCCAATAATCACATTTATTGAGGATACGGAAAGTTACGTGGTTTGCCTGAAACTTTATAGGTAGAAATAAAAGCAGAGAGCAACTTTTCTCACTATTTCCCTCCACTTGTGTCACTAGGAGGTTAGCCACAGGCCCTCTTAAATCTCTTGTCTTCTCTGTAAGTCGTGCAGAAAAAGGAAAGACTTTAGATGCTGAGGAATGCTGAGAAATAGATAATGAAGATATTTTCCTCATTCCAAATGGGTAAGTTTTAACCAAAACCAAAATAGTTTGGAATGGAGGAAAGCATTTTTTACTTTTTTTTTTTATTTATTTTTTTATTTTTTTTATTTATTTTTGGGACAGAGAGAGACAGAGCATGAACGGGGGAGGGGCAGAGAGAGAGGGAGACACAGAATCGGAAACAGGCTCCAGGCTCCGAGCCATCAGCCCAGAGCCTGACGCGGGGCTCGAACTCACGGACCGCGAGATCGTGACCTGGCTGAAGTCGGACGCTTAACCGACTGCGCCACCCAGGCGCCCCGCATTTTTTACTTTTTAACTTCTATCTCTTACTTTTTGAAAAGGAATGTATTTACATATAACATTCTTAGATGCCCCCAGATCCTTAATAGGAGGCTTTCTGAGTGAAATTACTGTTTTAAAACGTGTCTTCTTTTACTGATGGTCTAGGAGCTTCATACCATGGGGCCTAAGTGTCCATACCTGCTTCGGGATTAGTGAAATGTTTTTAAGATAACTGTGAAATATACTGTCAGAGCTGATATGAACACCAAGAATCTGGGGTTCTGTTCAGAGCCTTATTGTTTAATTAATATTCTAAAACTTTAAGCATCATATAACCTTCTTATTTTCATCTCAATGCAATTATAATAAAGTAATTATCATCTTCAGTGTACTTAAGACTAGAGGTGATGGCAGCAGGAAATTACAATGGCAACATCTGATACATACTGGCTTTAAAACTGATGACTATTTTAGTAGATGTATTTTTGTACCAGATTGCATTTTTACTTTTTTATTATGAAACATTCTACTCATATAAATGGGTTATAGTTACACATATAAAGTATATATGTCAGGTATAACCATAATCACAAAATGAACATTTGTGAGATAAACTATTACTAAGGGTCCCATCACTCCCCTAGAACCATTCTGAATATTTTCCCCTTTCTTTTGTTTTATCATAAGTGTATTCTAAAACCTATTATTTAGTTTGTGGGTTTTTAAAATTTTTCTATAAATGGCTTCTTGCTCTATTGTGGCAGCTTGTATATTTTGCTTCATATTATTTGTGACTTCCATCTTTGTTGGTACTCACAACTAAAGTTCATTTATCTTAACAGTGTATGCTTTTCCATAATATGAATACACCACAGCCTGTGAATTCATTTTACTGTTGTTTTCAGTTTTTTCTTTTTTTGCTCTCAATACCAATGCTATAGTGAATATTTTGTTCGTGTCTTCTGATGCACATGAGCAAAATCTCTCTAGGGTAAAAAATACAGAAGTCAAATTATTGGGAAATATGGCATGCGTGTCTTCAGCTTTGCTAGAGAAAGCCACGTTTTTCTGGAGAATGATTCTATAAATTTACATATATACAATTAATGCGTAAGAAAACCAAAAACTCTGGCATTAGTCTTGACTGTTTTCTTGATTTCATACTCCAGATATAATCACTTAACAAATCTTATCAGTTCTACTTTCAAAATATATCCAGAATCTGATCTCTTGTTGCTATCCTTTCTTTCTCATGCCTACTCATTCAAGTCACCATCTTTAGGCACCCAGAATTTAGACACTTCTCCCTCCATCAGTACTACGTGGTCTAAGTCCCCATCTTTCTCCTGTGTTATAAACCACAGCCTCTTTTCTCACTTCCTTGTTTCCTTTTCTGTCTCCCAAACAGAATATTTTCCATTCTGTAGCCAGAGTGATCCTTTTAAAACTTCAGACCATTTTATTTTTCTTCTTCAAAATGCTACATTTGGCTTCCTATCCCTCTTGGGCCAAAACCAATGATGTGGTGTCATGTTATCCATTTATCACAGGGCCTACATTAGTCCCACTTGCCCGATCTTCTGTTTCACTTACCTCCTGTTATTTTTTTCATGTCAGGCAAACTCCACCTCTCAAATATTGTGCTGATCATTTCCTCTGTTTGAAAATTTATTCCCCCACACCTCCTCATTGCTCTTTCTAATCTCTTTCTTGTATTTATTTAAATGATCACTTCCTTAAGAAAGCCTTTCTTGGCTACCTTAAAATGCAATCCTGCTCCCAGCTTCCACAGCTTCTTTCATAAATGTAGGGATTATTGTTTCTCTCTCTCTCTCTTTTTTTTTCTATATCCCTAATTCCTAGAACACAACAGAAGCACAGTAAATAATAATTATTTAAATGTTTATTTATTTTTTGAGAGAGAAAGAGAGACAGAGCGTGAGCAGGGGAGGGGCAGAGAGAGAGGGAGACATAGAATCTGAAGCAGGCTCTAGGCTCTGAGCTGTCAGCACAAAGCTGGACGCGGGGCTGGAACCCATGAGCTGCGAGATTATGACTGGAGCTAAACATGCGCTTAACTGACTGAGCCATCCAGGAGCCCCAATAATAATTATAATAACAGTCAACTCATATAGTGCTACTATTCTAGGTACTTCTTTTTTTTATTATTTTTTTAATGTTTATTTTTGAGAGAGAGAGAGAGGGGCAGAGACAGAGAGACAGAGAGTGTGGGGGAAGGGCAAAGACAGGAGACACAATCTGAAGCAGGCTCCAGGCTCTGAGCTGTTAGCATGCAGCCTGACATGGGGCTCAAACTCATGAACCCTGAGATCATGACCTGAGCAGAAGTCAGACACTCAACTGACTGAGATACCCAGGCGTCCCTATTTTAGGTACTTCTAAGCAGATTCTACAAATCACCTCATATAACTCCCAAAACCCAATGTGGAGAAAGAGGACTTCCTGTTCTAGTGACATAAAAGGGTTGAGTGTTTCCACAGAAAACAAGTACACAATTGGAAAATATTAACAAAAACAATTCCACCACAATGGAAATCAACCAAGGCAACACAACAATTTAAGAAGCATTTATTCTTGAAAAACTGCTAGCGATTCAGGTAAGGAAAACAGCAATTGGTGACCTTTTTGCCTGGAGCTACTCCCAACCTCCCTGCCAACCTCAGCTTGAGAATGGCACCAGAAACCAGTTTTACTGCCAGAGGCGGTAGACTCAATTTGGGATAGAAGCAGAGGGCAAAACCCCCTGGTTTCCACAATGTAAAACAGTGGGTTTGGTTTAGAATAAATGGGGAAAATGCACAGCTTTGCAAGCCTGAGGTTGCAGTCCAAGTTTGGGGTAACTGGTAGATGAGTAGGATTTCAAAGAGAATTCCTAGCAGTTGAAGAGCCATGGAAAGTCTAGATAGCTCTCTCCAATCTCTGGCTAACTGAGGAACTATGCAAGCATGCAAGAGATGTTGAGAAAGTCTTCCTGCACTACCTAGATTTTTGAAAACGTTGTTAAAAAGCTGTTGTCCTCATATTCTTGAATTTCAAGAATACGTTTTAAATTTTTGGGACGATTTTTAAATTTTAATTATTAAATATAAAATCTATTTTAAAAACATTTTTGAACATCAGAGACAAAGCTTTCTAAGGTTTTTGTGTTATTTTGTGGAAGGGTAAAGTAATTAACTTCATTGTCATCTACTATTGATTATGCATTTAAAATTTTCTAATTAATCATGACAATAATAGGAATAAAGTGTAAATATTTCACACCATTAAGGAAATGAATTGGAATGGAAAAAATAAACAACCCAAGCAGTAAAAATGAAGGCAAGAAAAGCAGGAAAACAGAAATACTAGATTAAAAAGGCTCCTCTAATTTTAATTTTTATAATGAATAAATACTGAATTTTCCTGAATGTTCTTTCTGCATCTCTTAAGATCTTAGGTTTTTATCCCTTGATCCTTAATATGGTGCATTGAAGGGGCGCCTAGGTGGCTCAGTCAGTTAAGTGTCTGACTTCTGCTTAGGTCATGATCTCATGGTTTGTGAGTTGGAGCCATGTGTTGGGTTCTGTACTGACAGCTCAGAGCTTGGATCCTGCTTCGGATTCTCTCTCTCTCTCTCTCTCTCTCTCTTTCTCTCTCTCTCTCTGCCCCTCCCCCGCTCACACCCTCTCTCTGTCTCAAAAATAAATAAATGTTAAAAAAATTAAAAAAATATATGGTGATTGCACTTCTGGCATAAAAACCCTGTGTGGTGGTCAACTCAGTCTGCAAACCCAGGACTCCAGCAAAGGTAAGCAGATACCTTCCAGAGAGATTCTGGCTCCAAGTTTCTGTATCTCTCTCAATTTCAGTTTTATCTTTATTTGGATGGGTTCTAAGGACATCAATTTCTCTTTTTTTCTTTCTTTCATTTTTTGTTGTCACAAACAAAGTACTCTTCATTACTTGTTACAAGCAAGGAGACAGGGAGATAGTTCTTGAAGCACTGTCTCTGTCATTTTCTTGTTAGCAATATTTCACCCAGCATTTTATTTATTTATTTATTTATTTATTTATTTATTTTTACCATGAGATATTTCTTTAAGTTTATCTAGTTCACCACTGCATTGGAAACAGCAACCAACCATGCAATGTTACAAGTAAAACAAATCTGGCAGTATTTGCTTTACTCAAAACGTGTGTACCCTACACAACTATCCTTTGGAAATTATATTATCAAAACGATCCATGATTCTAATTTGCTAAAGCCAGGCTGCCTGTGTTCAAATCTTGGTTCTATCTTATCTAACTATAGGAGTCAGATATTATCACTCAATTCCAGAAATGTAAATTGAGAACTTTATATAGATCTAAAGTTTACTGTGTGCAACAAAATATTCAGTAGAGCATAGTGGCAGAAAGTCTATTAAAAAGGGAAAAATTGCAGTCACTAATTCAATTCTGATAAAGGGTTTTCCTTCACAGGTTTATGACAGATTCCAGGTGACAGGTTGATGTTTGGGGCGTAGTGTTGCTTATTTTAATTAAAACTTTCTTAGAGGAGAGTGTGTTTTGGTCAATTGGATTTTTTGGGTTCATTGAAGATAAAGGCTTCAAGTGAACTTTTTCAAACTTTTTTGAAAAGGTAGTATACTAGGAGGTGCTCGCATGCAGTGGGGAAAATGGGTAAAGAATCAGAACAGTTTTAACTCTACCGCTTAGAAGCTGTGTGATCCTCAGTTTCCATATGTAGCAAATGAGAGTAGTCACCTCTAGTTAGGAAGACTGTTGCAGGAGGAAATAGGATAATCCATGTCAAATGCCTGGCATACAGGAGGGATTTCAGAATTCTTACTCCCCTCCTCTCTTCCTTGCATCGCTGAATATCTAATATATCTATTTGTTTTCTTTTCTGAATAAATACATTCAAAGTGGAATTTAAGTATTCATTTATTCATTCATTCAAAACTATCCTCACTAAATAATTTTAAAGCAACTACAGTATGCCGAGACATGCTAGCTCTGAGAAAATCATGACAATGAGATAGACATTGTTCCTGTTTTCAAATGACTTATAGTTTTGGGATTTATATCTTACTGTGCTTCAGTAATTGTCCATAGAGAGGGGCAATTCTCATCATTTGAAGTCTCCAATTTGATGGATTTGACAATATTTTAGTTTGGCCATCTGGGTCTTATATTGCATTATATTTTTTATTGAGTGACAATAATGTATTACAAAGACCCTCTGTAATGGCTAAGGCTAGCTACATAATTACAGGTCCCCATATAAAATAAAACTGAGACTGAAAAATTTTTAAGAATTTCAAGATGATGATAGTAGAGGATTTAAGTACAGGGCCATTCTGAGTGTGTGTGTGTGTGTGGCGGGGGGGGGGGGGGCGGTGGTGCTGTGTGAATACAGGAAGTGGCCCTCATGATAGCTGTATAGAGCCACCAAAGCCTGGGAAACTATTTCTTCTCAACAAAGATCAGACTTTTAGGAAAATGTAAGTTACACAGTCAGATGAAGACATTAGAATGGTATTTCTTTTATTTCCTAATAGCAGAGGTGGAGAAATAATGTGACACCATTAAGTAGTTATTTAATTAAATGAATATATACTGAGTGCCTATGATATGCCCAACACTGTGCTACAAGCTAAGGAATATACTGGAAAACATAACAGACCATGTCCCAACTTGTGTGAATCATATGTTCCCCTGGGGAAAACAGATGATAAACTTTAAAAGGAATAAATAAATATCATCAATTACGGACTAGTGATACCACTTTGAAGCGACTGAACTGGGCCCTAATCAGAGAAAAATAGGACAGATGACATACTTGTCATGGTCAAGGAGGGCCTCCTGGTGGAGCTGCCTACCATGAAGGTTTAGAGCACTGCATTGGGGAGAAAGAGTGAATTCTAGCTCCTTCACTTACTAGCTGTGGGATTTGGGGCAAGTCACATCACTGTCTTCTGCCTCAGTTTCCTTATTTGTAAAAGGGGAATAATAATAATATATACCTTATAAGGTCCATGTGAAAATTGAGTTAATTAAGTGCTATTTTTCAAAATAAAAGTAAATACATACTACAAACTGCTAGCCAAGGAAGACTCAGCCTTGCAGAAAACTCTAAGGGGAGAATCATCTCTGGCTGAAGTAACAATCATCGCAAAGGCTCTGGGAGTATTTCAAGAACCTGCCAGAGGCCACCGTGCAGGGAGTACAGCACCTGAGAGACACAGGGCTATGGACAGGAGCGAGCATGAGGGGAGATGGGGGCCAGATTTGAAATCAGAAAGCTAATTTCCTGAACAAAGATAATGACTGCTACAAATTCACGTCTTGTAAACAAAAACAACAAATGTACTTGAATCAGAAAACATGTCAGAAATGGCTAACACTAGCTTCCCATTTGTTTCCTTTAAGGGAAGACTTACAAATGATTCTTTCCAACACATGAATGGAACTGTCACCCAAAGAAGTAACTTAGTAAAATTGAACAAAAAAACACACCCAAGTCTCTGACACTGAGTGTTACATTCCTAATGCAACACAAAAGCCATGTGCAAAGCCTAAAACACAGGCTTAAAAGCACTTCCAGAAATTAACAGGAGGTTAATTTGCCACATAAAGTTTTTTCACCATTTTCTTGCCCCATCCTTTGCATTCATGTCACTGCCACCCACTGGCACAGATTTCTGCAGTCCACATGACATAAACACAGCAGAATCTCTTTAACAGATAAGCCAACCTTGTGATGAATAATCAAAGGGTAGCCAATTCCAAGCACCACCAAAAGCTTGTGTATTCCATAAAAGAAGAAATCTAGGGGGAAAAAATCCGAAATCCCAGAGGAAGAGTTAAGACAGAAAGAGAGAGTAGTAAGGCTTCATAAACAACTATACCTTGTGCAGCTAACTCTTTCCACCTCTCTTTGTTCTGCTGGATGATGTCCACCAGGTTGTTTTTGAAGCTTTTCAGGTCCACGCTTGCAAGGGAGTAGTCTGGGGAATAGGTTCCATCGTTCATGGTGCCCTTCATATTTGATCGTCTAAACAAATCAACACTGGGTGAACCCAATAAAGGTGCATATGCTAATAGTAACAACCAAAAAAAAAAAAAAAAAAAGCCCAGAAAACACCAATGTCAAGATATGGTATGAGGGAACAAAGCCTGAAACACTTCACAAAGCCAGCTGCAGAAACAGGATGGCAGGTGCTCAGGCCCAGTTTTGAGCATGCGTCAGGGCTGCTCACCTCCCTCCTTTTCTCCCATCATGGAGAGGGCCAGGACTCTGGCTGGAACTCCCTGGGTTGGTCAAGGACACCCAGAGCAGCAGGTTGGAGCGCTCTTGCATTATAAGGTGGCTAGGCCTCATTAGAAAAGCAGATACTTGAGGTGAGCTGACTTGGTGGTGAGTTCACAGGTGAACATAACAAATGGGGCATCACGATTCTGGAGCCCTAAGTGGGGCCAACCTGAATCATTCTCAGGAGAACATTTCCTCAATTTCCTCATTGGGACAACATTTTGGGAACCTAGTGGTGTGCTATTAGGAAAAGTTGTGTGTTCAGATAGACAAGAATTTAGCATGATTAATCTACAACTGGAAGTTTTAAATAATATCCCTTAACAAATTTGTCAATGAAAAATGTTTAGCTTGAAATATTGTGATCGCATATACAGTGGATGCTACTGTTACCATTAGATGTTATATGGATCTGTTGTACTCACATCATCTGCAAGCTTTATGTTGATATAGGCATCTCTCTAGATCTACAAGTGGGTTGTAACTGGTTTCTTTGTAAGCAAACCAACACAACTATATATGCTAACATCCAAGACACAATACATACATTTGCACAAAATTCAGATATTTTAATTCTTCTGGTATTGAATACTCTTGTGTTATATTCATTAGTACTTTGATATATTAGTTAGTTAGTACTTTGTTAGTACTTTGATATATTTTGTAGTGGACATGAAGTGAATTTCAAAGGCAGATGCAATATAATAGAGAGCCACTAGGTGGCAATACTATCTAATAATTCTAAGAATTTCCAACCTAGCTATAAGAGATAATGAAGATAATCATTAAAAAAAAAAAAAAAAAAAAAAAAAAAAAAAACGCAAAAAAAGAGAAAATACCAAACCTGCTTGCCCCATAGGAAGGAGTTTCTGTTTTTGAGGCTTCCTCTATAAGAGGAGTAATAATTTTCTCTGTTGAATCTGTCAGAAGAGAAAATGTTGGCTCTACTATGAAGTCAATGAAACCTACAAAAGCAAAAAAAAAAAAAAAAAAGAGAGAGAGAGAGAGATGAATTGAAACACTACAATTTTCTGAACTCTAAAATCTGTAATAATGAAGAGTCTGATGCATCGGGTAGAAAGCATCAGCTACATACTGGTTTGGTTTACCCACTGAAATTATTTTTAACCCAATCTAGAGATAGTTTAATAGCTCTATAAAATGATCTCTCAAGCAGTGGAAGTGATGCAATTTAAGCTTGATGAGTATATTGGCTTTTCTATTTAATATTCAGTTTTTATACTCTTGTTCACAATAAATTCAAGTCTAACCAGAGTGATTATATTTTCCTCTCAGTGACAGGGATCATTACTTTTCTGAAAGGATTCCACTTGTTTGTTGAATTTATTATTGACCGACAAAAAATAATATCTAAGCTTCAAAGAAACAAGAGAATTGAAGTTGCTTCTCAGGCCACAGGAAGGCACCCACTTTTTTGCCCCCTCTGACTATATCAGTCAGAGCTTCCTGCCAGTGTGTTAATATTTCAAATTGCTGTTTATTATTCTCTGGATGTAAAGCGTTAGTTCACAGCACGTGGGTGTGTTCTGTCAAATCAGTAAAGAGAACAGTAACATCTCTGGGAGACAGCATTATTTCCACCACCTTGAGATGTCAGGATTGAATACAGACTTTAAATTTAAAGTGCTCGTCAAGATATGA
This sequence comes from Panthera uncia, assembly GCF_023721935.1. Classification (NCBI taxonomy): domain Eukaryota; kingdom Metazoa; phylum Chordata; class Mammalia; order Carnivora; family Felidae; genus Panthera; species Panthera uncia. The sequence goes on along the minus strand of NW_026057584.1, from coordinate 51,094,345 downwards.
AATGACACACAGAGAGAACGGGGCAATGCCCAGTGTTTATGGGGAGAAGGAGACAACCCACTCTAAACTGTGTACACATTTCAACACTACGTGTCCCTGGAGAGGTATGGCACTGGAAATCAAGTGCTTGTGGCCTTAAACACACCTGGGATATATGGACGATCATCTGAATATAAGAGAAAATTGGAGGGAAGCTTTTAAAGTGACACTGTACCCAGAAAGATCCACATTTGAAGAGTATTCCATCCATCAGATACACAGATAAAAGGAATTCGCATTTTAAGTAACTGGCTTAGTCATGTTATACATTAAGGTGCATTTTTAATTCAAGAAAACTGCAATAGTTTTGTGTTTTAATTGATGCCTTCCACTCAAAGCAATGTTCATTGGCCACCAGTAGGTTATTTCAAGTTCTGTCTGTAGTTTTCAATGCCTGGAATTCGGAGACCGTCAAATGAGGTGTCACCTTGCTAACCGGGTAGCAATTTATATTACAGCAACAAGCCTAAGACACTTCCATTCTTTCCAGTTTCCCTGAGGAGGTTCTTAGCCTGTTATGCTCACAGCTGCTAAACAATGGTAGGTACCAGTGTTATGGTGGCTAGAAAAACAGCTGTTGGAACTTGAATGGGAAGGGGCAAAGGTCAGAGCGAGACTCTTTCTGACAGTTGACTACTGCTCTGTTGGAGGTGGTACTGGAGCAGCTAGAGAGGTAAGGCGGCAATCCTAATGTTTATTAATCTTGCCGTTCAGTAATGAGGGTGCTGGCTCAGGGGATAACCATTACAAATATTTGGAGCATGCAGCATAGTAACCATATGTTATAATAATGGGTTGAACTTGTTGGTTTATCTTCTTATATCATAAGAATTTTTTTTCCAAAGGAATGTAAACTGGCATGTTGAATATATTATGCAAACTTAGTAATAACGGGACAGATATATTAACATTTTCATTGAATTGTTCTATATGCAAAGGATTAAATTATAGATTACAATAATCAGCAACACAATACAAAAAAAAGCTGTCTCTTAAACAAGAAGAAAGCCTGTCATTTGTAAGAAGGTTGAAAATAGAATAACAATTACGTTTACTAATACTGCTTGATTGAATTCATTTTGTGAGAATTTTTCAAAATCCTTATCATTTAGCACCATATAGACCAGTCTAAACATCAAATTGTTAGGAGTGTGAAGTTTCATGGATGTTTGCCCCTTTAAACAACATGGTTTCTCCATTTGAAAACTGGCACACATGTGCCCACCCTCCACAACAGTACCTATTTGTGACTGGGCCACCATCGTTGACTTCCGGTCACAAAGTGGGGAAAATGGAAGTCCTAACTCAGCTTCTTTATCTCCCTGTGGAAAGGAAAGCTCATTAGTACAGGCTTAGTCTGGAGAAGCTTAGACGACGAGCAGTCTAGATACAAAGCCTAAAAAAATTGCATCTTTCTTTTCTTAATTGGCACTGTGTATTTATTTATTTTTTTTTTTATAAAACAAAAAAACTATAGTCCAAGTTGGTGTAATTTTACTTGGTCTCCTTTTGAGGACATACTTATTGCTGAAGAAAAAGAAATGAACATTTCAGCACCTGGAGACTCTGCTTTGGTATTACAAACCCCTTGATTATAAAGAGACAAACCTTTGCTCTTTGGAATTTTCTGCAATTGCCATAAAATAGTCATCTTAGTGTGTTATTTGGCATTTAATTAACAATCAAGCTCGTGGATTCTCATGCTTTTTGTCCCCCCCATGCTAAATACATCACAGATCTTCACTATGAAGACTTAATGATTATATTATTTTTTGAAGTCAAAAGTATATGAATATTTTGAAACATCTTTCCACTTATAAAACAACATTAATTGAATCTCCCACAGCAAATGAAGAGTATCTTCAACATCCTTACATTCTGTGTGCATCATTTTAACGTATTCTCAGAAAATGGAAATGTTAATGATTTTTATTACTTGATCCTATCCATAGTAAGTTAATTGAGTACATATGTTAAAGAATTCCATGTACGTTTGGGTTTAACATCACAAGAACTGATTCGATTTTCATCTCCTAAAATAAAAGTGGCTGCTGTGGGCAAAACTTTATTATCACAAGATTCATCCAACATCGAACATAGGTTCTTTCCTTGGCATTCAAGGGGATGTGCTTACAAAAGAAAGAGAAGCTACTTCACTTGTGTCTCTTCACCTTGATCTTCTGGCTATTTGAAGGATGCCTTGGGCTCTATCTTCTCCTAAGCTGTTGGCTGTATACCTTCACAGAACACACGGTGACTTATGTAAGACCACAGTTTAGGACACGTGGCCAGGTTCTCGAATCAGAAGACAAAAGGGAGGGACCATCACTTTTGCTGTGTTGTGGAGCCCATGTAACAATGCAGTGTCTGTCTTGAGGACCTCAGATTTTCAATCCCTCTGCTTCTTTAACACCTTTTCATTGTGATCTTTACAATAACATATCAGTATGTTTTATTGGCTTTAAAGTTATTCATTGACAATGTTTTCTGGTGCATTTCCTTGAAACCATACCTCTGATCATAAGAAGCAGGAAGTCTGAAATCAGAATCGTTTGGGGAAAAATCTGGATATGGTCACCAGAGAAGTACACAAAGTAGCTGTAAACAGGAACATTTGACTACGTCATAGCTTAGAGAAAATGGGGAGTAGAATTTCTGTGATCCCTCCCAGCAGCTGTGCTCCTTCCTTAGAGAATAACAACACCCATTCCATTTGGAGTTAATATTTACACCCAGCTTAAGGGACAGAGGGAAAGGAATTATTAGTGCCATTAGCCTCAGAGTTACAAGATACACACTTCAATCACTGCTTTTCATCTGGCTCTCTTTTATTTCAGACATATCACAACTTGATGGAATGAATTTTCCTCATATGTTACCTCACTTGGTAATTTTGGTTAACTCAAGTTAGGAATAAAGATATAATAGTATCTACCTAGTAGGACTATCCTGAGATTATCAAAGATAATTTATGTGAAGGCTACACTGCCTAATATTTAGTAAATGGTCATTCAATATTAGCTAGTAAGAACCACACTTCATACAGGTGAAGAGGATTAAAAGTACACTTACAATGATGAGCACTGAGCTCCGTATAGACGTGCTGATTCACTATATTGTACACCTGAAGCTCATATAACACTGTATGTTAGCTATACTGGAATTAAAATTTTTTAGAAAGAACCATACTTCATAATAGCAAAGATACAGAGCTGTGAGGTATTTATAATGTCTAATGCATATCTTAGATGGTTTTAAACCACGGGATAAATGACTGGTACTTAATTGAGCATGTAATGGAGAGGCATTGGCTCCCCACCCCTGTCCTCAGGACCTCCCCAGTTTTCTAGCAGGAAACTGACATGACAGGACTTTTACTTTTGAAATATCAATTTGTCAGCAGTGTGGGGAATTGCTTGAAGTGAATTAAAGATGAATCTTGGGCTTCAAACCTGAATGAAAAGGAGTCTTTGGTGCCACTAATAGAAATAAGGCAATCTGAATGAGGGCTGTATTTGAAGACTATTATGCATTTGATCTTTAACATAATGAGAATAGCGTGCAAGAATAATATCATTGTTTATATTAAAATATAAATAATAATATTGCTATTGTTAAAATAGAAATAAAGCTCCTCATAGACTTCATGGGAAATGTGATATTGTAGACACTTATCTGATCTATGCCTATATAACTGGTTTTATTGATTAGGGGGCTGCTATCTGATATTTTAATATGTATATTTTTATACTATATAATAGGAGTTCTTTGTTTGATCTAAAAATGATAATTTGGGCCTGAAAAAGGCATTGTGGTGATTTCCCTTCTATGAGCTAAATTTTATAGAATGCTAGATGGCAACATTTTCATATAGGACCTAGGCACTTGGCAGATATATATAGGGTCCACTGCCCTATATTTGGAGGGAGAAATTTTATATTCTATTTGCTTCTTATATTCCACAATTGAATTAGGGTATTAAATTTCCACTGCTAAAGCACATTGAATACTAAAGCACATTAATTATTTAATTTATTTATAAATATTTCAGGGTGTTATTCTTTAGGGTGAATTAAGACCATGAGGGCAAGATTAGTAGGAGGCCCTATAGCCAGACTATGGGGGCACCACAAACCCAGTACGACAGGGGGGTACTACTAGGGGAGAGGGAAAGATATGTAAAGAGAAAGTTGGGATCCCTGAGTATAAATTTGATAAACGTTAAAATTTTCCTTATTGGGTCCCTGAATTGGGAGCATTTACTCTCCCTAACGATGAAATCTGGGGTCAAGGCAACAGACATTGTGTAAGTCATCTAGTTTTCTCTTGGAGGATGTGCTTTCATTTGAGGTTGCTGCCTTCAGGAGGCCAAAATATACTTTCAAAAATCAGTAAAATACCAAATATACATATGTTCTGGTGTATTGACTTGTACAGTGGTTGGAATAAAATTACAGGGCCCTAAGGCCACTGACCTCAATTAACCAATGTCACCCAATTGTGCTCCTGGATCCCTGCATCTTTTCTTGGGGATGACCCTGCAGGTGGGAAAGGGGAGAAAGTGACCCCAGAAATGTGGAAACACAAGGCAGCCTGATGTGCTCAGACTTGTCCTTGTATCAGCAATTCCCTTGGAGGCCGTTGAGGTTGCTTCTTTGAAAGGCCATGACAAAGACCAGTAATATTTTTATGCTTTCCTAACAGTATGAAATGCTTTGGTAGTGGTCAACAAGTTGTCAAATCCAGTGACTTAATGGCACTTTTTTTTTTTTTTTGCATTTTATCTGAAGCCAAAGAATTTCTATAGCTTTCAAAAACTGAAGACAAAATGGTGAAGTATAGAAATCTTGAGAACCTTCTTGCATTGAAAACAAGTTTTAATCACAGAAGCAACACCAACAACAAACATACAGGAAGCTCCTGACCACAGACTTGAGGGCCACTACAAGGCCAAGGGTGAATTTGAGGGGTCACAAGTTCTACAGGGACATTTAACTGAGGGAGAAGGGGAAGAAGTGATAGTTTACATTCTTTGGACAACTTATTTAAGGGATTTAGGCCATCTAATTACCTTCTTTCATTCTTGCTAAAAATTGTCCTTCTAAATTCTAGGAAGCCATCAAAACTGTTTAAATGTTTAATGATTACTATAGCTAACATATTCACTTGCAGCAAGATTTATATTGTATGATTGTATTTTGTGAGTTATAAATATTGTATAAGACATTAGTATCCTTGCATGCCTCTTAAAACTATGAGCTTTGATTTTTAAATTTTAAGTTATTATACGGGCTCATAGCTATGGTTCTTTATATTTATCAATTTTTGGTGGTGGTCGTGTCTGAATTTTTGATGCCAGATCCTTGGCTGAGGTTGCCCTAACTAAATACATTACTAAATAATACATTCCCCATATTAGTATGGGGAATACAATCTATTTTGAAATAACACACTTCACACTACTTCTTGTAATTTTGAAGAACATAAAGGGGCCTGGCAGTATACAATTTAGGATAAAATAATCGTTTTGTCCTGCTCCCCAAAACTTGTAATTCCAATTATTTGTTTCTCCTTTTTTGAAAAGGTAGTACCTATTGGTAAATATAGATTTTACATAACTGACAATTTTTTTTCATGTAACACAAAACAACCAGCTGAAAAAGGAAAAATTCACTTAGTTATTAGGTTTGTATAATATGAAGCAGAAACAAATTTTAGTAGCAGGAAGTATTTCTTTTAACTTTATTTGTATTAACTTCTTGTTATCTTGCCAACACCAAGAGTTGGGGTAACACTGATGTAATTTTAAAGAATAATGCAAATAACTTGGTTTGCATTGATTTCTCCTTCAGAAATACGGTGTGTTTTAAAAATTCTTAATGCCTATTTAATCCCTTTTGTTGGAGAAAATGAACTTAGTAGAAAAATTAATAAGAAATTGACTTAGAAGTCAACACATCTCAAAATTCCTCTGGATTTTTCTGAAACATTAAGTGATATGTATGTAAATATATGTATGTACACACATACATATACACATATATGTTTCTGTGTGTGTAAATTTATATGTGTGTACATGCACACATACAGGCACACCTCCAAAAGGCTAATATATGGGATATGGCAGAGTAAGAGTACTGGGAGATTCATTTAGTTAACTGAATGCACAGAAACATTTTAGCTGTTGGCATCAATGTCATACATTAGCATAAGTCTCATAAAGATAAACTTGTTTTGCTTGTAACCATGTCTGTTGGTAGTACAGACTCACTTGTTCTGACCTTTCACATCACATTCTCCTGTTTTGCTCTGTATATTCCTGCAGGGGATTTGAAAGTCACTTACTTTTAAAAGTCCAGAGACTGCGAAATAGAAGATTCCATTATTAAAAGCTCAAATCCTAAATCAACTTATTACAGTCTGAAAGGGATTTCATAGTTGAAGAGGGAATGCCAACAGGGATAATTTGATTTTATAATGGTCCACCTTAACCTGTATGCTTACTCGTCTCAGAGCTGTAAGTTTCTTGCCTTATATATTAAGGTCATTCAAGAAAAGACAGTCATTTGTGAACATTTTGGGATGACACAAATGCCTATTGTTGCCATCAAGAATCCCGTCAAAAAAACAAATGAAAAACTTGACATTTTCATACTCTAAGTAACACAGTCTGAAAAATTCAGATCACAAAAACATGCAAATATCATGATGTTATACCTATTCCAAGACTTGACCTTTTGTGTTGCATGCATTTTTATCTCTATTTAGATATCTGAGTCACTGCTTATCAGGCGCTGAGAATGACAGAGGAACTAAGTAGCCTTATGGAACGGTTTACCTCTACCCTGAATTTCAGATGTGAAAAATCACTGCGTGTTAGAAGCTTCATTATTAATAGCAGTCGCCTTTCTAGAAAATTCAAGAATAAGGTAGTGAATCTTGAAAACATCTTGACTCAATCTCATTAAGTTCATTACTCTCAAGATTCTGTCAGGTAATCTTTGTCTGGTTTGAAATTAATAAAAAATAGGGAGAATATAAGTCAAGATACTATTTGGATATCTAAGAGTAATTTTCAAGAGTTGCTGGAATTTATTGCAGACTTATATTAATGGGTTTTTTTTTTAGAATTCTTTAAAAAAATTTTTTTAATGTTTATCTGTTTTTGAGAGAGAAACAGAGACAGAGTGCTAGTGGGAGAGGGACACAGAGAGAGGGAGACACAGAATCCAAAGCAGGCTCCAGGCTCTGAACTGTCAGCAGAGAGCCGATGAGGAGCTCAAAGTCACAAACCACGAGATCATGACCTGAGCTGAAGTTGGACTGAACCATCCAGGAGCCTCTTTTAGAGTTCTTTAAGTCATTCTGCTATATTCTTCTTTAAATCAAGGAAAATTTTATGTACAAAATTTAAGTGCATAAATTAGGAACATATTTATGTAATTAACACGCAAGATGTAAAACATTTCCATCACTTCCAGAAATTCCCTTAACTTTTTCCAGTGAATCTCACCTCCTACAGGCACCCATTGTTCAGATTTTAATCATCATAGGTTAATTTTGCCAATTTTGAACTTCATATAAATGGAATCATATAGTATGGTTTTTTTTGAGATTTATTGTTGTTTGTATTAGTCCATTTTTTATTGTTGTATAATATTCCATTGTATGACTATGCCATTATTTACTTATTCATTTCTATTTTGGATGCAAATTTGGACTGTTTCTAGTATAGGGCTATAATAAGTAATACTGTTATGACTATTCCACATTTGGTGGGCATAAGCACTAATTTATCCAAGTTATACACCTGTGGGTTGGCATGCTGGGTCATAGGGATATTAAGTCTTATGTTAGTTTCATTAAGTTTCATGGATGCTAGCCAGTAGTTTTCAGAGGAGTTGTAATTATTTATATTCCTACCAGCAATGTCTGATACTTCCAGTTTCTCCACATAACAAAAAACACTTAATATTTTCAATCCTTTTAACTTTGGTTATTATGGTGAGGATGTAGATGTATCTTACTGTGCTTTTAATGTGCAATCCTTTGATAAGCAATGATATTGAGTACACTTGTATGTATTTATTACCAATTTGTGTACTTTTTAACGAGGTGGCTGATCAAATTAGGCTGATTTTTTTTATTACTGATTTGTAGGAGTTTATGCAATTTGTGAACAAGCGCTTGGACAGATATTTGTAGTACAAATATTTTCTCTCACTCTATGGCTTGCCTTAATGGTATTTTTGGAAGAGAAGTGTTAAAATTCATTCTTGTCCACTTTGCTACTTTTTTTTTTTCGTTTTTAGGCAGTGCTTTACGTGTCTTTTCTAAGAAATATTTGGCTACCCCTAAGATTAGAGAGATATTCTCCTGAGCTTTCCTCTAGAAACTTCATAGGTTTAGGTTTTGTGTTAAGGCTGGAGTCAATCTTGAATTAATATTTATATATGGTATACGTAAGGGATAAAATTCCTTTTCTCCCATATATTTAATAGTATCAGTCTATTGCCATTTATAAACTTTCTTTTCACTGTTTAACTATCTTACTGCTTTTGTAGAAAATCAAATGATCGTATAAGTATGGGACTGTTTCTGGAATCACTATTCTATTTTATTGATCTATTTGCCTGACTCCATGTCAATAACACACTGCCTTGATGACTTTAACTTTCTACTAAGTCATGTGATAAGAAGGTGTAAATTTTCCAACTTTCTTAATCTTTTTCAAAATTGTTTTGATTATATCTAGATTCTTACATTTCCATGTCAATTTTAGGATCATCTTTTCTTTCAACTACTACAAAGAAGTCTGTTAACAGTTTTTGATAAGGATTATGCTAGGTATATTAATCAATTTTTTGAATTGACATCTTTTAAAAAAAAATTTAATGTTTATTTATTTTGAGAGAGAGAGGGGACAGAGAGGCAGAGAGAGGGGGACAGAAGATCTGAAGCAGGTTCTATGCTGACAGCAGACAGACCAATATGGGGCTCAAACTCACAAACCATGAGATCATGACCTGAGCTGAAGTCAGACGCTTAGCCAACTGAGGCACCCAGGTGCCCCTCGTAGAATTGACATCTTAACAATATTAAATCTTTTAATCCATAACATGGTATATCTCTCAATCTACATAGACAGATCTTTAAAAATCTCTCAATATTCTGTGGTTTTCAGTGTTCAGGCATTATATGCATTTAATTAAATGTATTCCCAAATATTTTTTTTGTTTTTATGCTTTTATAAGTCATATTGTATTTAAATTTTTATTTTCAAGTTGTTTGTTGATAGTATACAGAACTACAATTGATCCTATAGCCCTGTTAAACTCATTTATCAGTTCCAGTAGCTTTTTATAGATTCCTTAAATTTCTATGTAGAAGCTCATATTTGTGCAAATAAAGACAGTTCTTTTTATTTTTATCCAATCTATTCTTTATTTTCTTTTATATATCGTAATGGCTAGAGCTTCAAATGCAATGTTGAAAGGAAGTGGTAAGAGCAGATACCTGGAACTTAGCATGAAAGTGTTCAGTATTTCCCCAGGAAATATTATGTAAGCTATAGACACCTTTTACCACAATGGGAGAGGTCCCCTACTTCTAGTTTGCAGAAAGTTTTGTAATTAGTGTCTTTTGGATTTTGTCAAATACTTTTTCTGCGTCTATTGAGATAATAGTAGGATTTTTTTCTTTTAGTATAGTAAATTATTTTAAATGATTTTTTACTTAAATCAACCCAAGTCATAATATGCACTCTTTTACTATATTGCTAGATTGGATTTGCTAATATTTAAAGAAATTTTCCACCTAGGTTCATGATAGATATGGGTGTATAAAATCCTTTACTTGCAAAATCTTTGCCAGCTTTTGTCAGGGTTATAATGACAATTTTCCCTCTCGCTCTGTATTATGAAATAATCTGTGTGAGACTGGCATTATTTCTTTTTGAAAAGTTTGAGAGAACTCACCATCTCTCACTTGAATTGAGAACTGAAATAAGAATTAAGAATTGAAACCACCTAAGCCTGAATTTTTCTTCATGGGAAGAGTTTAAAATACAAATTCAGTGTTTAAAAATAGGTATATGGATATACAAATTACAATTTTTCTTATGTTTGTTTTGGTATTTTATATCTTTCAAGAATTTGACAATTTCTCCTAAGTTGTCAAATGTGTTAAAACATAAATTATGCCTAAAATTCCTTACCCTTTTGTTATATGTAGAGTCCATAATGAAAACTCCTCTTTTACTTATGATTTGTGTTTTTTTCTCTTTTTCTTTTTTAAAAACACTTTTTAAGTTTATTTATTTTCAGAGAGAAAGCAAGTGAGGGGGGCAGAGAGAAAGAATCCCAAGCAGACTCCCGCTGTCAGCTCAGATCCCAATGCAGGGCTTGAACTCACAAACCACGAGATCATGACTTGAGCTGAAACCAAGAGTCAGACGTTTAACCAACTGAGCTACCAGGCACCCATGTTTTTTTCTCTTTTTAAACTTGCTAACAATCTTATTATTTTTTCTGAGAACAAACTGCTTTCCTTGTTAATTTTTGCTGTTGTTTTTCTTCTGTTTCATTAATTTCTGCTTTTATATTTTTACTTCCTTCCAGCAACTTATTTTGCTTTTATTTCCCTAACTTCTTCAAATCATTGCTACAAGTACTGTTATTCTTTTCTAATATGAGCATTTAGAGCTACACAATTTCCTCTAAGCATTGCTTTAGCTGCATTCCACAGAACTTCACATATTGTGGTTTAATGATCATTTAAAATACTTAAAAATTTTGTCTTAACTTGAGCAAAGTCATTTTATCTGTTCATGTTTCTGTTCCTTTATTTATAATATGAGAAAATTGTTCTTAAAGATCTCTAAGTTCTCTTTAGATTTACCATTTTCTGACTAGTGTTTGGTTGAATACATGAAATTGTAATTTTTAATTGGCCATAACACACAGTTCTAGAACTGGATAAGTTTTAACATGTGTGTGTGTGTGTGTGTGTGTGTGTGTGTTTATCACAAAATGTATTAAAAATATTTTTAAGACTATTTTTAGTATGAAAATACTTAAATTTGGAAGATGCTACTGAGTAACTTTCTCTAGGACCATGCTATGCTATTTCAAAGTGAAACCATATAGCATATTCATTGACAATGGGAAACAGAAAACAGAGTCATCCAAATATAGTAATGTATTTGGTCTTTATGTCTTCAGAATAGGTATAATGTCAATTGGCCCTTTCTTACTGTATTCTTTATAATTAAAACTGTAACTTTCTTGAGTTATTTGAATCATTGTAACAAATTGTCAGACCTGAGGAGGGTCATGGGAATCCTGAATTTATAACCAGTGGTCAGAAGGGCTGGTGTCCTGGGGCCCCACTTGATGTTGGCATCTGAACTAGAGCCACTCTTATGGAAGACTGAGCCTTCACCTTGTGGGGTCTGATGCTAACTCTGGGCGGTTAGCATCACGATTGTATTGTGGTACCTCAGGTCGGAGTGGACTATTTTAAAAAAAGTATACTTGTGGTAGAGACCACTGGCCATTCCCCATGGCTAGGCTTGTTTTTTCATATAATAATCCACTTTTTACAAAGCATACATCCATCTAACGCAAAACTGTATTTCTCAGTCTTCCTTGCAACTATGCATATATGACTAAGTTATAACCAACAAGATGGACGCAGCAGTGCTGTATTTTCTCCCCTTTCCCATTCTATGATGAAAGATATTTGATGTTTCTACTCTAACATTTTACCTCTTAACAGCAGACAACAATACTAATTTGTTTGTTTCTTTCTTTCCTAAGAGTGGCATCTGAGATCCAAGACTTGACTCTCTTTAAAATATATAGTATACTACGTAGGATTAGGAAATACATTTATCTGAAAGATAAATAGTAAGTCACAAGCCCTGAATTCGGAACAAAAAAAGGTGCATGTCAATATGCGTAGTTACTATTTCCAAAAACATGTGCACATAGTGTGAAAGAGGCACCTGTAGGAAAAACTCCTCCATCAGGGCCATGGTCCACCGGTGGTGCAGCTGCCAGGATTTGGCTGGGTGGCTGATGTCTGCTGCATGGAGAATCAGGGACATCGTTTTGGCTTTGTCAATCCTGTCATATCAAGGACATGTTCAAATTATTAGGGCAAAGTAACCAGTTATAGTCTTTTTTAAAAAAAAATATTTACTTTTTATTTTTTGAAAAAATTTTCAATGTTTATTTATTTGAAAGAGAGAGAGAGAGGGAGAGAGAGAGAGAGTATACACGCAAGAGAGGGGCAGAGAGAGAGGGAAACACAGAATCTGAAACAGGCTCCAGGCTCTGAGCTGTCAGAACAGACCCCAACGCAAGGCTCGAACTTGGGAACGGCGAGATCATTATGTGAGCTGAAGCTGGACACATAACAAGCTGAGCCACCCAGGCGCCCCTAATTTTTATTTTTATTTTACAGAGAGAGCATAAGCGGGGGGGGGGGGGGAGGGCAGCAGGACAGAGAGAGAGAGAGAGAGAGAGAGAGAGAGAGAGAGAATCTTAAGCAGGCTCCACACTCAACGTGTAGCCTGATGCAGGGCTAAATTCCACCACCCTGAGATCATGACCTGAGCCGAAACCAAGAGTCAGACACTTAACAGATTGAGCCACCCAGGTGCCCCAATATCAATTACAGTCTTTTCTGAATCTAAGCCCACCAAACTTTAACATTATGAAAGAAAATAACCTACCCTTCAGGTTGCTGCAAACTGTTTCTTATATTTTTAATTTGCTGGAAGTGACCTGACATGTCTGTAGACAAAACCATTTCAATCACTAGGTTCCGAAGATCCCTGTGGAGTCATCAAAAGAAGAAAGGTTTATTTGGCCCTTGATGATTCTCAAGTAAAACATTTCTTCAAATATTACTACTTAAGTTTTATTTTTCTTAATGTATATGAGCAAAAATATGCTACTTTTTAAATATAAAAGAGCTCGCAAACTTTGACTTTATTTCATCCTTTAACTCTAATGGCTTTAGGAAGTTCCCAGGAGAGCGATCTGTGAATGATGCTGTTTAACAACTCTCCTGCTTTCCCCACCCACACGTACAACCCTCCCCTACTCATAATTACTAAATATTGTTTTTATTTCTGAAAGTATCCTGACAAATCTAAAAAAAATACTTTTATTTTACTTATTTTTTAAAGTTTATTTATTTATTTTGAGGAGGGGGTGGGGCAGAGAAAGGGAAGAGAATCCCAAGCAGGCTCCAGGCCCAGCCCAGTGCAGAGCCCAATGCAGGGCCAGATTACAACTAACTGAGATTGTGACCTGAGCCAAAATCAAGAGTTGGCCACTTAACTGACTGAGCCACCCCCGTGTTTCCCAAAATTAATTTTAAATGCAGTATTTGCTATTATTAAAACAACCACTATTTATTCAGGTAAGTCCTGAATAAGTAGTGTCCTAAGTAGTGTCCCAAGTAGTGTCCTAGGTGCTTTTATATAGGGGGTATTATTATTTCACACCAGAGGAGATTGGGGTTTTCCCAGTCACACATGTAGCTGGTACATGGCAGAGATGAGATTCAACACCAAGAGTTCCCACTCCTAAAGCTTACACTTAGACCACTTCACTGTGCCAACCTATCATCATAAGAACCCCAGAGAAGTCAAGATGCTAACGTGAGTGCAACTCTCTGTTTAAGCTTTTGGGACCCTGACACTACAACATATTGCAGACAGAGCTATTGAAAGTTTGATCAAATTTAAATCTGAGCTATAAATACAGTGACCATATCACAAAATCTATGCATGAATAACTCATTCTCACAGTAAGTTGGAAATAAGTTACCACAGGAAAGGCTTCATTGCTCAGTATAGATAGGTAGAAAAGTCACTTATACTGGAAATCATATTTTATTTTCATTCTGTGGCATGGTCACTGGAGTAAGCTAAATAAAAGGTGTGTGGTAAACTTGCATTATAATCTTGTGTCGAAGATATTTTACTTAAAGGTGGTATGACTGGATGCTTTTTTTTTTTTTTAACAAAAGCATATTAGAGGTACTTGCTGAAAATTATGGGTCCTTAATTAAATTGCATTTTTCAGATGGGCACTGTGAGAAATCACTACGCTGATTACTGTTAATGATATTGAATAGCCTGCTTAGCATACTTGCTCCTAAATATTAAAGGAAACTAAAGATAATGAAATTATTTTTAATACATTTTTTTCTCTGGAATTATGAAGAGACCCATATTACAATAGCAGCTGAACCAAAATATTCATTTTAACTAAGAAAAAATGAGATGAATGTTTTATGAAATCTTAAAATTTAGTACATTTTACTTTGTAAGTGATTAGTAAGTGCTAGATATTATCAGTAATCAGCTAATAATGTATCAGTAAACTAGGCAAAATAGTGCACAAGGTAATGTTACTTTATGAATCTTCCTTACCAAATTTTTAAATTATTTCATTTATGGTTACTAAAGTTAAATTAAGATAAATAGGTATGCAAACCAAAAACCTACACAGTTTTTAAAAAGCTATCTATATTTTAATTTGTGGTAAAATATTATCAATTTTATACTAGCAAATATATCTTTTGTAGCTTTTAGAAACAGTGTTGTATCTATTAAATTCTACAATCTGTATGATATTATAGTATTAAAACAATTCTGTAAAACCATTCAATTAGGATGATTCTGAGAAGTTACTGTATAGAAATTTATAAAATATTATAGGAATAAATTATTAGAATACTAAAGATGCTGAAGAACAAAAATGTAATAGGAAAAAAATTACATTGAAATTGCAACAGAATCAACTTTGGGAAGGAAAAAGATTAATTTAAAGGAATAACAGTAAAAATTAATAATATAAATGTTACTTCTGGGAGTAATAATCGCTGATAAAAATTAAATTAATACTCTAAATGAGTACTCTGCAAAAGAGAGTACATTTCTTGGACCTTAGCAAATACCTCCAAACTTATCTCCCTACTCCTACGTATACCCTTCTATTCTCCACATAGCCCACCAGTGGTAGCTTTAAAATCCCTTCACGATTAGATGGTGGCCTTCTTAGCTGGAAACACAACTGAGCTATTGTTTCCTGCAGAATAAAATGAAAGGCCCAAACTGGGTTCCCAAATTTCTCCCCCCCCCCCACATCAGATCTGCTTCCAAGGTTGCAAAAGCGAGCCCATGTTTTATACAGCTTCAAAAGTGGCCTTGAAAAACCAGAAAGCTTGAGTATTTGGAAAAGTAACCATCAGAAATTAGGGCTTGTTTTAAAAACCATTCATTCTTTAATTCATTCATTCATTCATTCACTCATTCATTCATTTTGAGGCAGCTCTTCATCCCAAAGCATTTCTTTGAACATTTCTTTTTACCTTGATTTAAAGAAAAAAATTAAAAACCTGTGATATTTAAATGGGAACCTTTTCAGCTCACTAACTTTTAACAAAATCTTTGTTAAAGATAAGGCTTTTAAAAAAATAAGTAGGTCTCACTGAATAGTAGGGACATACAGACATATTTGCACTAAATATCTCGATGTTTATCAGAAATTCATACTTAACCGGACACCCTTTATCTTTATTTGCTAAATCCGGCAGCCTTATAGTCAAATGAAGGTGTTGATGATGACCAAAGGTAGAAGGAGGAGGAAAAGTTACTCTGAGCAGTAGGGGTACATCTTGTTATCTCCCCCTACATGGCAACAAGTATCACCAATCCATGAATGTTTTTTGTTGTTGTTGTTGTTTGTTTATCTTAAGCAGATGGATGCCCTGAAGAAAAGGTAAGATTTCCCTCTGCATCTGGGTGATTTTACCATATTATGTTTGTAATTTTTTCCTTCAAACAATGAATTTTTTTAAAAAAAAGCTAAACTCCACATATAGAAAAATAATATAGGAAGGAATCCATATTACATTACAATTTTGAATTTATTTAGGACCACATATTGGTATAATTAAGCAGAGCTCCATTCAAGAGAGTACATAATTACTCTCTGGAAGTATTTGTTGTGTGGTATGTGGTCTTATGGGTTGGCTATGATGGAAACAGATGCTGAATTAGCCTGGAAAATAGTTTAACTCCCACCAGCAGAGACTGGCTCCTGGAAGTCTTCTAGGTACTAATCCTTCTTAGAGTCATCTAGTCAAAGGGAATTTTTATAACATGAATAAAAGATTGATTTTCATCCATTTTCTTCACTTTAAATCACATCACTTAACTGTTTCCTGAAATTAAATTTTCTCTAGGCTTCCTCTGAAACTCACCTCCAGTCATCTTTGGATAAATTTATCAAAACATTCATTTCTTCTTCTTGCATAAGCCGATAAGCTGCACTCACATGGTGATTCTCAAGGACTGAGCGATCATTATATAAAAGGGCAACATCTGACCTGAGAATTAAAAACAAAATGTAAAGTACAGGATTCTTTAAATTTCATGAGTGTTGAATAAGAATACTCAAGTCACAAGATATCTATCTCATCAGTAAAAATTGATCTATTTGTCTATTCTTTTACCATTACCACACTATCTTGACTACTGTAGCTTTGTAGTGAGTCTTGAAGTTAGATAGTGTCAATTCTCCAACATTGTTCTTCTCCCTCAGTAACGTATTGGCTATTCTGGTTCTTTTGCCTTTCCATATAAACTTTAACTCTGTTTGTCAATATTCACAAAATAACTTTCTGGGAGTTTGGTATTGCATTGAATCTGTAGATCAAATTGAGAAGAACTGACATCTTGACAATACTGAATTTTCCTACCATGAACATGGAATATCTCTCCATTGATTTAGTTCTTCTTTGAATTCTGTCATCAGGTTTTATAGTTTTCCTGGTATATATCTTATCCATATTTTGTTAGATTTACACCTAAGTATTTCATTTGTTTGGAATTTCAATTTTTTGATGTTAATATAAATGATATTGTGATTTTAATTTCAAATTCCACTTGTTCATTGCTGGTATACAGGAAAATAGCTGAATTTTGTGTGTTAACCCTATATCCTGCAAAGTTTCTGTAATTGCTTGTTAGTTCTATCAGTTTTTTCATCAATTCTTTTGGATTTTCTATATAAACTATCATGTCACTTGTGAACAAAGACAGTTTTATGCCATCTTTCCCAATCTCTATACCTTTTGTTTCCTTTTCTTATCTTATTGCATTAAGTAGGACTTCCACTGTGATATTAAAAAAAAAAAAAATAGTGAGAAGGAACATCCTTGCCTTGTTCCTGATCTTAGTGGAAAAACTTCAAGTTTCTCACTGTGAAGTGTGCTATTAGTTGTCAAGTTTTTGTAGACATTCTTCATCAAGTTGAGGAAAGTCTCCTATATTCCTAGTTTACTGAGCATTTTTATCATGAATGGTGTTGGATTTTGTCAAATGCCTTTTCTGCATCTTGATATCATCATGTGTTTTTGTTCTTTAGCATGTTGATATGATGATTACCTTAACTGATTTTTGAATGTTCAGCTTGGGACTAAATCCCACTTGGTTATAGTGTTTCATTTCCTTTTAATTATCATAGTTTGAATATATTATGCCTTTTCCTTTAAATTTGTAATCCAGATACCTGTGATTTAATTTAGATATGCCAAACAAAGGGAAAAAAATTACTTGACATTTTCATTCAATCTGAATGAATCAACCCTCTGTTGATGAATCAACCCATTCCAGATAGTTGATTACCCACTATTTCCTATTAGCTTGGACTAAAATTACTTTGGGTGGGGGATGGAGGATGGAGGGGATAATATAAATCATTTGGTCTATTTATGATTCTAGGTTTTTTTTCTCCCATATAATGTTGCAATTCAATTTGAATATTTTGATCCCATAGCATTAAATTAACTGAGAAAATCATTTTTTAAACAAAATGTATGTTTCACCACCAATTTATAATGAACATTTTAAAATAATGAATTCATCAAGGGAAGTTTTCTTTTGTTTTTCACCTGTCCATATTTTCACATCATTTTATCATATCACTTGATCAAATAAACTATTTCAAGTTGCATTGTTGAAGTTAGTATTCTAGCATAAAGTTTGAAATATTCCAAGCATTCTCACATCTGTATAATGGAGCTCTGGTTGCTTATTCTTCTATCTTCTTAGGTTGCCAGATCATTTTGCAAGTGTGGAATGGAAGCAGAACCACTATGTTCAATGAATTAAAATGGTAAATCCATGTATATAAGTTGGCAAGTTGGAAGTAGGCAGCAAAAATAGCAAAAGGAAAGTCAATCTAAAACCTGTACAACTTTGCCTCCACTTTCCCCAATGCCCAGAGTCTTCATTTTTCGTTCCTTCTGGTAGGGATATACTTTTGTCTTACTAAGCCTAAGACTTACTGTTTGTTTTAGGCTTTTCAGTCAGTAGTACTGATTATAGCACTCACCACTGAATGTTTACCAAAAAAAAAAAAAAAAAAAAAAATAGGTGAGAATAAATAAAAGAAAGAACTAAAGAAGCCTGGTTTTTGTTGTAAGTTACCTATTTGAGATTTGTATCTAATAATCTACCAGATAAACCAAGCTTAATTATTAATCCAGCATAGGGAAAATGACCTATTAAGAAGAACAATTACGTATCTTCTGTTTCTAGACTATCATAGAAGTAGAAAAACATATGTAATTAGCTAATAGTACATAACTTCAAAATAGTTTTAATTTCAACCATGGCCTAAAAATTCCTTAACCGATAATCATAACTCAATATACAGAAAAGTACACCTGCAAGCCTTATTTAAAAGATAATTAAATATATGTTTCCAATCTCTAGAATTTCACTCAGATTATGGGAAAAACTGACTTGTAAATCACATATCATTTGTGTCATATGGCCTCAAATCTAGCCATGGCAGTGTTATTACATGATATAGCTCCAAGTAATACTGTCTTCTACTTTCAGCATCAAGCAAAAATGTATTTTTGAACCAGATTTAATTGTAAGAAACTATTATGATTTTGTCTCATAAATCAACAGGATTCTGAGAATACAGCACTGTCTTAATGTTTGAGATGGTCTTTGCTAAGAAAAGAACAACTCTAAGCAACAATTAGTATCCATAGTAACATGTAGCTCAGTATTTTCACAAAAAAAATTATTTTTATTTATTTACACTTTCAAGGATTTCATGTATTTTAATGTGTGTATTGAACTCAAATTTAGCACTGCACTATGTTCTAAATTATTTTTCACTTTTCATTACCCAGTATAGAGTTTTCCAAATTAGAAAAGCATTTTAAATTCAAGTAAAAATGAATAATATAAAATACAATAGAATTATTGATATTAGTAACATAAGACCTTATTTTTTCTTGGACAAAATATAAAGGCAACAGAGTTTTAAAAGCACACTATATTGTTAGATTTGTGGTCATTACAACTTTTTATTCATAGAATTTTCAAGTTCTTGTATAATTAATCCTTTAAATTGATCCTGATAAGCAATTTATAACAAAATAAACAAAATACTAGACCTTTTCTCTCCTTTATATACAATTTCTTAATGTAAAATTGGGGGGAAAAAAAGAACTCTTCTTCCTCCTCCCTCTCCTCTTCCTTTACTCTTTTTCTTCTCCTCCTTCCCTTCTTCCTTCTCTTCCACCACCTCCTTCTTTTTCTCCATTTCCTTATCCTTCTCTGCAGTCCAAAGTATAAGTAAGTTAGGACTCTTCCTCCAGTTGTAAATGGATGGTAAAGGAGAAAGCTAGAAGAGACAGCCTGACACTGCCGCTGGAGAAGGCCAGTCCATTGCCTTCACTTTTCAAAGTAGAAACAAGAAGTGTTCATTGGTAACAAATCTCTCACTCCTTTTCTCCTAAAACTATTGCCCTATACAGGGCTCAGTTCAGTAATGAGCTATCTTTAATTAAAATCTCACTCATTATGGATTCAGGGGACGTGGAAGAGTCGTTGACAAGAAAAAATGATCTGCACAGTCTACCTTTGCTCTGATGTTCAGCACAAAAATGGAACAACTCTCTCCACTCTGCAATGTGTAGGTTATTAACACCCCCTTCCACATGACCTGACCTCAATGTCTCTTTTTTCCCTTCTTGTTCTGCCAATCTTAGGGACTCTGGGTTTACACAGAATGCCTTCTTCAATATTTCACTGTATTTCAACTCTCCCTCTGTCTCCATCAAGGGACCACGTTTTCTAAGCCCATCCCATTTCAGGCTATAGAAGACTGGAACTATCATGCATCTGCCTCTGGCCATGGGATCAGAGTTGTAGGAAGAGGCTAGATTGAGAGTATCCCTCTTCTCAGCTTCTGAATTCTGCTACTGCCATCAGCTGACTATGTGTACATAGATAGATCATTTCACCTCTTGAGGTTTTTTTTCTCTGCTTAGGTTGTGAGACTTTGACCAGATGATCCATAATGTGGCTTTCTGTCACTTAGTCACTTGAGGCACTAAAAATGTCTAATATTTCAATAAAATGTTCCTATGCTCCCCACATTGAAAAATAATTTCCTATAGCTGCAAAATCAGGTGTTAACAATATTGCTATTAAAAAACAAATGAACAGACCACACAAAAACCTGCACATAAATGTTTATAGCCTCTTTATTTATAACCTTTATTCAAAAATTTGGAAGTAACCAAGATATCTGTCAATTGGTGAATAAGGAGAGAACCTTTGCCACATGCATACAATGTAATGTTTGTTGTTCACCAGTGAAAAGAAATGAGCGATATATAGCACAAAGACTACGCCAGAATATGTACTATGGACTTTTAGTGAATAATAATTACAAATAATATTTCATTAATTATAACAAATGTACCATACCGATGCAAGATGTTAACAATAGGGGAAGCTGTAGGGTGGGGAAAGAGTACATGGTAACTATGTACTTTTCAGTTTTTCTGAGAATCTAAAGCTGCTCTAAGAAATAAAGTCTATTAATTTAAAAAATGAAAAAGTAAAAAATAAATTTAATTTTCCCTCAACAAGAATAGACAGGTCTACAGTAGTTCCAGAGAAACATCAGTCTGTCAATGTACATCTCCATCTCAAGCATATTTGACTAGTAAAAGACAGAGAAATTTCAGGATCCAATGTATAGAAAGCGAATTGGATCATGATGGGTCCTAGACACGTTCTGCCTCCCAGGCACTGAGATCTCTGTGCAACCAAAAGAGCAGAGAGCACCTTTCTGTTACGAACTGAATTATTTCCCTCCCAAATCCTTATGTTGATGTACTCACCCTTTGTACCTTAGAATGGGACTGTATATGGATATAGGCTTTTAAAGAGGTAATTAAAGTTAAATGAGGTCATAAGGGTGAGGCCTAACCAATATGGCGGTATTTTTCTTATAGGAAGAGAAAGAGATACCAGGAATGTGTACCCACAGAAAAAAAGTCATGTGAACACAGTGAAAGAGCAGCCATCTGCAAGCCAACGAGAGGGGTTTCAGCAGAAACCAAACCTGCTGACATTTCTTGGACTTCTAGACTCCAAAACTGTGAGAAAATTTCTGTTATTTAAACCACCCAATCTGTGATTTTGTGATGATAAATATATCTCCACTCTGGTATTTTGATTCTAATAACTGCCATTATTACCATCACTAAAAAATACCATTTTCTGATTATTTTAACCTTAGAACTTCATGCTAACCTGGAAATACAGTTTCTTTGATTTTTTTTTCAGAAGTACAATTTTATTACTTTCAAATACATAATGATACTAAACTGATGCCTTAAACAATATGTTGTAAGATTTGTCTCAGTGAGCAGATGTCTGACTTGTGTGATAGTTCAGAATATTAATTCTGGGCAGAAAGAAGTTGTATGACACATTTTTACATTCTCTAAATTGCTAAATATGTCACCAAATATTTGTACAATTTTCTTGATAAATAAAAATCGTTTGTTAGCTTAAGAAATTTTGCTAAAATCTATTAAAACTATTCTTATTAGACATATTCGCTGTTATTTTTAAATTTTCTTAAAAATAAGTAATAGGTGGAAAATAAATTTCAAGTTTTAATTAAAAGTTAATACTTTATATAACTTACCTAGTCTGAATGTGAAAGTTGTTTGTGGTTCCTGTATGCTCATAATCATGAATGGCAGCAGCAAAGACCATTGCTAAAATTTCCAGTTCAGTGAGCCAGTGCTAGTAAATTAAAGAAAGATACCATGGTATTTAGAAAGCAGAGCCATCTTGTATTTCTACAAAAGAGATTTTTCAGTGCACCCAGTATAAGTAGTCATATATATATATTAAATTATTTTTATTGATCTTAAAATACTTTTTTCCCTTATTTCACATACATTAATTGCATAATGGATGCTTCATGAAGTCAATGATTGTTTCATGGCTTGTAAATTCAAAAAGAGACATTATAATGTTCCTTGCTAATCAGAAAAGGAGTAATTTTCTATGATTTAAAAGGTGAACCCTCACTGGGTTTTTGAATTCAAAGGGGTTTGTTGCTAATTAAAATTAGCAATTTGGGTTCTCATGAAATCAGTTATAGTGTAGTGATTTCTTTTAGTTTAGTAATTTTTAACATATAGCCCATATATCATTGAAATGTTTTTAGCTCAACTTTTGTAGAAGCCTCTTCTATCAGGAAATTTCCTAAGAGTTGAAAATATTCACTTTTCTCATTAGAGAAACTGAACTTTGTTTTTATATTTAAAAATTTGGAAGAGTTTCTAAGAATTTACTAAATTTACTCTTCATAGCACACATACTCTTGACTGTGCATATAAGTTAGTAATAAAAGAGAGAATAAATGTTTCATATAAAATCCAGACCACCTGCTTCAATATACATTGATCGTTCTGTTATCCATTGGACGGTTTAACAAATTTCTCTGCTATTATAAGCCTACTTTGGTAATTTGATAGTTTATTCATCGCTGACATTTAACATAACAGTTTTACTCCTCTATTATGGTAACCACATGTGACCACTTAAACTGAAAATAAATATAATTAAATAAAATTAAGCTCATTTTCCCAGTCACAGAAACCAAATTTTAGCTGCTTCATAGTCACATGTAGCAAGTAGTTACCAGATGGAACAGTGCAGTGTTCCTATCATCACAGACAGTTCTATTAGATAGAACCACCAGTAGGTGGTACTTGATGGTAGTAATGGAGGATCCAAATGATATGGAGCTTGCTCTTAGTAGTCTCATTCCATATACTTGAAACAATTAAATTGTACAAAGCAACAGAAAAATATAATGTAAACTACATGCATACTTGATAAAAGATCACAGTTTGAAGTACAATCAAAGAGCAGATTGAATGTCTATTTGATGGCAGTGATCTTGAAAGAAGGATGGACAAAGATTAGTATCTAAATGCAGTGTTAGGAACAGAGAGATTCTAAATAGAGCAAATGCAGAATGAGAGTGTAGAGGTTGATATGAAAGTCGAATTGCCAATTGTGTTGGAAAGTCAAGTGGAATGAGAATGGAAAGAGAGTGCAGCTTATGGGAAGAGTTGATAGACTACTTTGATTAGAGCTGATGAATTTGGATTTTGCATAAAATGCAAGAGGGAGCCATTGTAGGTCCATGACTCAGGAATGAGAGGTGACAACTGTTGAATTTCATAATTGACAAAGGCATGATCTTATTAATCTTTGCTCCCCTTCACATAACCTATCATAGTAATTGGCACATAGTAGGAACTTAATATTTGTCTGTTGACTTGAATTTCACCAGTTTTGTATTAGGAGGAGGTAGTAAGGAATAGTTGAAAGAGATTGTGGAATCAGACAATTTCTGGTTTTAAATCTTTGTCGATCATTAGGCAAACAAGTTATTTACCCTCTCAGCCAGAGCTCTCATGAAAATAGAATTAGTGATCATTCCCTGTGGAATTTTAAAAGAAGTTTTAAGTTAATGTATTCGCTGTACTTTTTCACAAATCTTGTCATATAGTAAAATACAGAACAGATGCCATTTTCCTGAACTTATTACCTTAAATGCACTGTAGAAGGCATTGAGTCTGGGAAATAATAGTGAGCTAACATATCTTTAGTGATTGCAATTCAAGAATAAATAGTCTCACAGCTGGATGACTGAAGCAGAAATGATTTTCAGAACCAAAGGGAGTTGATATAGCTGGCTATTCTGTGTTTATGGGTGCATTTAATTGTGAGTCATTAAAAGGAAGAATGGGCTGTATTATAAACTGAAGTAAGACTGGGCCTCCAATGTCCCCAGCGAGACCATGGAATTAAACACCATGAAATGAATAGCAAGCAACTAAAGTTAAACCAGTTCTTGAGCCCCCAGAAACCCATTGTTTTATAAAAAAAATTATTCCTAGAAAAAAGTCACCTGTTTTCTTAAGTATTTCCTGTTGATTATATTTAAGATTTATATATTTAACTGTGATTTTAAAAAAGTAACATTCAATATCTATAATAACATAGAATATGAAGTTGCAATTATACAAAAATACAATTAGGGCAGCAGAGATAAATTTTAATTATAGATTATCTCATAAGTATTTAAAATTATTATCTTCCTAGCTGTCAAAATTGGTTATACTTATTTCCTGTTTTTAGTCTCATTATTCTCTGCTTCCCATAAATAGTACTTCTTCCATGAATCTCTCTTATTTATTGCCACATTATAGCCCTAATAAATAATTTTAAATTATAAAATGGTTTGGAAAGAGAGAAATGCTGAACCCTCACACTCAATTTAAAAGCACATCTATTCTGCATTAGCAAAAGTAGAATTTGGGGCTGATTTTTTAGCTTCTTGGTTGTTAATTCATTTTACACTGGTGCCAAATGAGAATTCTAACTCAGAAAATGAATGTTTAAATGCATAGATTTTGTAAATGATGCACGAGGACACGCCAGAGAAAATGAGACTGAATCCTATCACTCTTCCCAACTAGCATAGTGATCCATACGTAACCTATACTCTTCTGATTCCTCACGGACAGGCATAAAGGGTAAAAATGATGAGTCATGAGCAGTGCAGACACTGTGCTTCATCTAAACTACAGTTTTCACTTTGCATAGAGGAATGCTTAGGGAGACTAACTCTAAAAATGAGAAGTCCTCAAATTACATCATAGGGAGATACTGACCACTATCAACAGTTCGCACAATGATGACAGAAAGAAAGAAGAAACTAACATTAACTGGACATTTTAGTTATATGGTCTCTAATTTGTATAATCATCCTATTTTCCATTTATGAGGTAAGTATTTTTACCTTCATCTGGCAGCAAACAAAGCTGAATCCTAAAGAATTGAATCAACCTGCCAAAGGCCACATAGCTATCAAGTGGAAGAGCAGGAATTCACCCCCAAATCTGATTTCAAAGTTTCTGTTCCTTCCAGAGATCAAAATATTCCTTCCATGGATGACAACAGCATTTGTTACTTGAGGGAGGTAATATGCAGAACACATTCTTCTAAGGTTTCAAAAGCAGAATTTCTAGATAATTTAACTGGGTATATTGATGGGTAGAAGCTAATAAAGCTCTAAGACTTATGATGTAAATTTTCATACCTCAATTTTTCAGTGTGTGTGTTTATATGTGTAAGGTTGGGAGAATTTCAGGTCAGAAAATCACATTGACCTATTAGTTCCTGGTGTGTCTAAAAGAGGATAATTAATAACTCTTTTAGTTAAATTATTGGGTTGGGTACTTTTTCTCTATCCCTTTGAATAGGATGACATAGTTTGCTATAACTTACCCAGTATAGAAAGTGAGTGTTATAATAATATTAATACATAATACACATAAAGTAATATATAATAAAAATAAGTTAATAATTGTTATCGACGTGAGGGTGTGTGTTAATACCCATTATGTGTCAGGAACTAGGTTAGGTGCTTTACATATATGATATCATTGACTCTTCACTGGTGGTCAGTATTATTAACCACATATTAATGACAAGAAAACCAAGGTAGAGAGCGAGTGAGCTAGGGTAGTGGTAAAGCAGGATTTCACACCTATGTCTGATTGCCTTGAAAGCCTGTACCCTTTCCACTCTTCCAAACATTGCTGTCTGGGAAGCCATTTGTAAAAACAGAATTCCCACACAGTTTGTAGAACACAGAGTGGTACATTTTCTGTAGACTGATTGGAGAACAATTGAGTCATTCCAGAGTGTGGGGGTCTATTTCTGGGTGTGGTCAGTAGACTGCAACTGCCAAAGGAAATAGATCTCACATCATCTTTCTTTCTTCTACTCTTAATGTTAGAACACAGTGCCAGGAGCCCTTAAATACAAGTGTTCCTTTCAAGACCTCGGATGATTTGAAATTCAATGAGATATTTGAAGGTGGCTTGGTAGCACTTGGTGAAGGAATTTGCTCTTTAGCAAATGGATTGAGCTACCACACACCACTGTCACCTTGGCACAGAACTACAAGTTAACTAAGTGATAAAGGATAGAAAGAGACAGAGGCTGTACCGACATCCAATCTCTCTGCAGTGTCTACTCCCAAGCCAAGAGTATCCCATCTGACATTAACAAATGGAAGGACACTGGCTTCATCACAATCCCCTTCAGGCACTGGTCCTTAGAACACTTTGCAGGTGACAGGCTGTGTGAGTCACCTGACAATTTGGGGCTGCCACTGGAGTGCTCCATAAATGTCACACAGATAAGACTGTCCTGAAACAGCAGGACATCAACTAAAATACTGAAGTCAGTGACTTCAGTAACTTTCCCAAAGCTATAAAGCTGGCAGTGAAATCTAGTTTTGGCAACACTGTCAATAAATTCGTAATTCATTTTGCCTTTCCTCTTAGCATCTATCATAAAATTTCTCATTACTCTCTGCAGTTTAAATGTATCTTCCTGATCTTGGACAACAGTGACAATCTTCCACTAGGCTGTTTTTGTAATGGCCAAACTAATGGATGATTAAAGAGCCCACTAACACATTTTTGCTGAAGGATGAATAAATCAGAAACAAGTTCCCCCAAGAAAACCTGCTAAAGTAGAGTGAAGTTATGTTTATGACTGGTAAGTTATGGTCCTCTCAAAGAGTGACTATGTGATCTTCACTAATGTCAACTTCTAGGAGTCCTGCCGGGCTGGACCAGCTTTGTCCAGTATTCTGGAGAAGTTGGAATGGCTTGGTATATCCAGGAAAAAGTCCTCCTCACAATTCCGAGGAAAAAGTTCCATTGTGGATTTGAATTTCTCTATTTACCAATAATACAGCATCCTTCATTTCTTCAAACAGAGATTTCATTTCAGAACAGAGATTCTGAGGCTAAAATAGGAGACTTTTATTTAGCTCCCTTTACACTGATAGCGAAAATAAAATATACTTAAGCAGAAACATTTTTAAATGATGAAATTTTGCTTACCTCCCAGCATAAAATGGCATATATCTTCTCACTGCATGTCATAATTAAAGTAGATATTTTATTAGACTGAAGGCTTTACTTTTCCATTCCATTAAGTTCTGAAAAAACTGAATCACTTCAGTTTACATTTCAGGATACCACTTACATGTTATGTTTTTGAGTTAACTTTTTCAAAGCCACAGAACTCAGGAAAGAGGAAATGCCACACTTGAAATCCATCTGGCTATCAGATTCAAGACCAAGGCCTTAGAAAGGAAACAGTAAGCAGCTCTAACCAGGAAGGTAGTGAAGCAACTTTTTCAAGTAGAACAGCATTTGCAGCTGTCAGGAGGCAAAGAGTTCAAAAAACAGCTGTGATGATGAAGTCTTATTAGAACCAAAGGAACTTTAAAAGAATTTGTGTGTGTGTGTGTGTGTGTGCGTGTGTGAGTGCACATACTAGAAACAGTTATAAAGAAGGTTACATATGCTACTTTTTAAAAGCTTATAATATTCTAAAACTCTATCTTTGAATGCTTTATTTTCTACTTATTATTGTTAACTTCTACTCCATCCCTTTCCATGCCAAATCAGACTCCTAGAAAGAAGAGTGAGTAAACTGCAACCCAGGACCAAGCAAGTCCAGACATGGCTGCATTTGATCTCAGCCAATGGGCATGTTTATACCTTAAGTCTGTGATGCCCATACTTATACCTTACAACAGGAAAACCCAAGGTATGAGGTTGACAATACATGTAAGTTCAGCCTTCAATAAGGTCATGAGAAGGTCATGCTACTGTATCAGTGAAGGTTTTTGAGATTTCTGCCTCACCCAAATAGGATTTAACTCCAAAGCAGCATATATTACTTTGCAATATTGTTGTAGAATGCATATTTCTCTTGAATTGGTAGTAATATTCCAAGAAAATCCTTTATGAAAAGCCCAGCTAAGGGGTGCCTGGGTGGCTCAGTTGATTAAGTATCCAACTCTTAATCTCAGCTCAGGTCATGATCTCACGGTTTGTAAGTTCGAGCCCTGCCTCAGGCTCTGCACTGACAGTGTGGAGCTTGCTTGGGATTCTGTCTCTTTCTCTCTCTCTCTGCTCCTCCCTCCCCCTTGCTACATAAATAACTAAATAAATAAATACCTAAAAATTAAAAAAAAAAAAGAGCTGAGCTCCAACCATTAGCCATTATCAACTGCCAGCCAGTGACTGAGCCACCATGGATGTCTTTCCCAGTGATGTCCTTAGATATCTTCAGCAATACTTGCTAGCTGATTGTAAGCCCATGAGAGACCACAGTGACAACCTGCTAGTTGGGACCCTTCTAACTAGACCCTTGAGAGATATTGATAAATTGTTGTTTGAAGCCACTAAATTTTAGAGTAGTTTGTTTTAGAGCAACAGATTAATTGAAACATGGCTTAGGAGTAGGATCTGAGCCCAAGGCATTGATAGATCTGTGATATTTTGGAGGAAAAGAAAGATGAAAAAGTGGAGTAGACAATTTCTTTAGTCATCATATGAGACACTATTGGATGAATCACAGCAAGTGGATGGTATATATAGTAAGCAACATACTATAGTTTCTTAGGAAAAAATAAAATTATTATGAGAATTTCCTGTATATAATAAAGTTTCCTGTATATAATAAAATATAATAATTATGTAACTGTTACAAGTTTTCAATATCTTCAGCACAACATACTGTGGCCCTAGGGACTTTGGTTGGGACCAGGTTAGGAATAGTCTCTGGTGTGGAAAGATGAGGTATTGAGGATCTTTGGGGCCCCAAAGAGCATTAGTTACATAGATCTGAGTGCCAATGACCCAAAAGAACAGGTGTGACTTCTGAAATCAAAATAGGTAGGAAATGCATATTATGGGGTTTGGTGGAACATTCTACGTACATGCACTTTATGGCACTGCTTCAGCATAGGCTGACACATAAGGAATCAAAAAGGTACTCACAGGGACTATATCCCTTTGAACCCATGTCAGTGTGGAATTTTTAGAAGAGTTATTCCTTCCTTTTCATTTCTGGGAGTCACCCTAAACTCTGATACATTTCAGAAATTCTAGGCAGTGCCAGAGTTCCTAACATGAACTCACTGTTGTCCCAGGATTGCACTGCTGGATTATTTATTTACTTATTCATTGATTCATTCAGATGTAAAGAAAAGGAAGGAGAATTTGGAAAAATTCACATAAATAATTTCCAAAATCCCTATTAAGATTTCATTATAATTAGCAATGCAAGTAAAAGAGAAAAATCCACTGAAGTCAGCTTGGGAGAACATGGCAATATGAGGGAAGAGAACTGTAACTAGCTTTTATCCCAAAGACTTTTTATCTAGGTCACTTTTCTTGGTTGATTCCTATGGGAAAACAATTTATAAACAAAATGTTCTAGAGTCCAAATTTTGGCAAATTTGCAGTATATTTACATTTGCCTCTGGGTATCTTTTTATCATTGAGTTAAAATATTTTTTTGGATAATGTATATTATGAATAACTCACTAACCCTAAAAAATACAAAAGATTACTTCTTATAATACTTTTATGGGTATTAGAGGGACAATGGCAATATGGAGAAAAGGAATTTGATGTTACAAACTAACAAACTTCAGTTAGGAAAGCTTTCTTACCATGATACCTGTATGAAGCATTATGTAATGCACAGTTTGAGTGACATCAGCTGCATGAATCAAATTGTGATAAGGATTTTTGTACTTGCTGTAACCAACTTCTAAAGCTTCTGCAAAGCAAATTAGGCAAGAAACAGGAATCTGCGAAAAGTAATAATTATGATTATATTTTGATAAAATAGTAGCACTAAGTCAACATAAGCACAACAATGTTCAGGATGGAACACAATTGTGAGTCAGATGTGGGCAGGAGTTTTTTTTGCAGTTAAATGTAGGCTGTTCCAAAAAATGATTTCATTAACCTGTTAGCTTTCAATCCTAAGATTATAAACCCATGTGTTTAACTAAGAGAGATGAATTAACAATATCACCCATATTGTGGTCTTTAAATGTTTATATCTTCCAGAGTCAAGACAGAAGGCTAGTTCTTAAAAGGGTAAAATACCCAGTTACAATTGAAGTCTGTTTTTTCTATCTGTAGTACAAAGGATTAAAATAAATGACCTCCCAGTACCCTCTAGCTCTAAAAATGCCATGATTCCATTGGAAATGCTGAAGGGTACAAGTTTCAGAGTGCTCAGAAATCTGGATCAATCTGTTGCTTAAATGGCTCTAAATGAAGTTAATTAGAAGCCCTTTCATCTCAGTTTAAGAAAACCTGCCAATAAAGATTCATTCTGTGTTTGTGAAACATAGAAGAGCATCTTTTTTTTTTTAAGAAAACATAGTTCACAGTCTCTACATGACTATTCTGGGAGTAATTCAGGGGGATGTTGGTATCTTGTTGGAATGATGCTACAATGGCCTCATGACATCCATGTGGATATATGTCAGTGAGTCATGGAAAATGGATATATCGTGTGGTAAACTCATCCCCTAGTTCTGTGACCTGCTAATTAGAAACATTAAAAATGCATTGATTAATGACTCAATGTTCTGCTTTTTCATTCTTATTCAGATAACCAATTCTAAGAGCATTTCACTTTTGTCCCATGTTTCTGACCTTGAAACGATTGATAAGATCATATCTGGTAAACAGTTCATAAATCATAAACTTCAGGCTGTGCTCTCCACTTGCTTCATTTAAGGCAAATACATCAAAAGACCATTTATCAACATCCTGTAAAAAAAAAAGAGGAAATACTTTAAATGGCAATATTATATAGTTCTATTTCTCTCTATGAAAAGATCAAGCATTGTAGATTCAGCAGGTTACATTTTGATTTAGAACATCTGACTATATTTTGCAGAGTTTGATATGACAGGGCCACTTAGCATCCATGGGTTCACAAAAGTGAGGCCATAATGTGTAATGTAGTGTTAAGATTTTCCTTAATCCTTTAATCCCAAAGTTATCAAACTTGATGTAATAAACCTGTTAACACTATAATACTAACCTTATCCTCAATCTCTCTTCAAATTCATACCATAAGTCACTTTCTCAGAGTGGGCTTCATTTTCAGGTAGAATTACGGGTTATGTGGTGATGTCAATGGGGAGATGGGGGAAAGTAGCCCCAACTTCTCTTTCCCATCCACCACCTTCTACACGGCTTGAAATTACACCCTAAGAGTTAGTACTTTGGTTTAAAGCTTTGATATTTTATGTCTTCCTTTAAGATGCAAACACCCTAGAAAGGTAGAGTATATACAACCTTGTTACTCACTGTACCCTTGATCGATTCATTTACACTTTCCTCCAAGGACAGATGAAAAGGAAAAAGAAGTGGGTCTTTTGACTGACGTGAAGGAAGAAGAGAGTAATTGCAGCATTTCAGGAGATTCTTTAGAGAAGTGGTCAGGCTTATAGGCAAACACATACATACCCTTGGAAAAAAACCACTGCCAGTGGGAGAGAAAGCCAAACTGTTACAGCTACCTCCTGATGTTTGCTTTGGGTAATTGCAGGATGAATACTTGCAGAGGTGTTCACAAAATGGACTTGTAACAAGTGATATTAAGTCCTATATACTAAGGAGGTTTTAATGTAAATTTGAAGCTCCAATACTAAACAAATCACTGAAATTTTAAAAATTTAAAGAAATACAACAGTCAGCTCTGATTATTAGAAACTATTAGCAAAGTGTGGGTTTACATACACACAACAGGTTTACTATTGAATAGTAAGTGGGAAACCTTAAAGCTAGGTATTAATTTTGAATTTGGGCTGGCATTGTTTAGAACTTGGTTCATTTAACACATTTTTACAGAGGCCAATTATCTGTACTATAACATGATGAAACCTGAGAATCTGATAAAAAGTATTCAGTCTCCTAAAAATACTGCTTTTGAAAATAGTAATAACAGCTTCCAATGGTAATTTTAATCACTTGAAAACACCAATGAAATATTTTTGTTTTATTTGCTTGCATGCTTTTGTTAAATTCCTCACATTTGGCCCTGATTTGATCCCCAAACACTTGCTTTATCTGTTTGTAAATTTAGAATCGCTAAAAGTTGTCTTAGAAGGCATTTTGCCATCGTAAAGCTCAAATGAGGCCAACAAATCTTTTATCAAATTCCAAAGCTAACACAGAAGAATTAGTTCAGATTGTTAGGAAACTGCTATTTATAGTTCTTGCAAGGGGTTTCCCACTGAATGAAAGGTTAGTTCTCTACTTTGGGGGATTTTTATCAACAATGATAATTTACATTTATAAACTACTGCAGATGCTTGATTAAGAACAAACAAGACAAGAAGGTATCTCAGGAAATAAGAACTATTTAACAAAAATATTCTTTACTGGTGGCTATTTCCTTCTGCAACCTGTTAGTTTATATATTTTTTCTATACTGAACTTTAGAAAAATGTTTACTTTCTCTCATACTAAAACATTGTGTTGGTTTCTAAGTAAAGGTTATTAAAATAAGAAAAATAAAAATAAGTAACATTCTTGCCCACATTTGAGTAAATAAAAATCTCACAAGATCCAAGGAGTAATTAATATCCTACAATGTGACATTTCAGTTATATACTCCTTTATTATAGCTTTAGAAACATAAACACAGGGACCCCTGGGTGGCTCAGTCAGTTAAGCAGCCGAGTTCAGCTCAGGTTGTGATCTCACGGTTTGTGAGTTCAAGCCCCATGTTGGGCTCTGTGCTGACAGCTCAGAGCCTGCAGCCTGCTTCAGATTCTGTGTCTCCCTCTCTCTCTGCCCCTCTCCCACTCATGCTGTCTCTCTCTCTCTCTCAAAAATTAATAAACATTAAAAAAAAGAAACACAAACATAAAAAAGTGCCCAAGAAAAACTATCCTTTTAAGTTAATAAGATGAAAGTCTAATATGGAACAGAGGAAAAAAAAACAAATGCAAAGGGTACCCTTAAAAATAAATTAACAAAAGAAAACAATATAAATTGAAACTAGAAAAAGAGTTTAATAAATCACAAATAAAGCAACTCAGGATATTCTGTTGCCAGTGTCCTTTAAATTCTTGGTTGATACAGGAAAACAACCATGAAACTATTAGAGGAGACAAAGTTGAATGTCTCTACCCAAATTCAACAATAGAAAGAAATAAGAGATATTGAATAATAAGCCTACAAACTGCCTCTAGAAATAGGAACAGTGCTCACATGGGCACACACAGTGGAGACAAGTGAATCCAAAGCTTTTACCACTTCAGAGTTTTGACTCTAGTTATTTCTAATATATTTAATACTGCAATGGGGCCTCCACCACAGGAAAAGCAGAGATGAGAGAGACAAATTTCTTTTGTTTTCTTTCTTAATTTTATCTTTTTATATTTTCTCAGAACTAAAATTCCAAACAAATTTTTCATGTAAGTTTTGTCCTGAAACATTTTTTTAATGCATGCAACTTTTCCATAGTATATACATAACAAGATATGTATATTCTGACAAGTCCTGGTGCCATCTCAAAACTGAATTCAAGATCCACCTAAATAAAGCACAAAGAAGAAAAGAAAGCACATATGTGTGTGCACACACGTGCATATGCATTGATAGCTTGTTGGTGTCAATCAATCCTCATTTAAGTCTACAATGAGTCATGATTCAGAACACACGACATGTTGAAAATGGTTAAAATACTACTTATATACAAACATATAAGCTGCAGCAAAGACCTATTTTCATGTTCTCCCAACCATTTTAAGATTTGAAAAATGACTGTTTGAAAAAGTTAAAATAATTAAAATCATTTCACCTTTAATGTTATTATGACAGCTTCTGGATATGCCAAACCAACCATGTGATAGGACTTTCTGTACATCCTGAAAGAGAAAAATAAGTGTATATATAAAACTCATTTACTCAAAGTTTTCAGCTATTTTTTAAGAGATAAGGGAAAAGATTACTTTTGACTTTTTCAACTTTCATTTTTAGGGACAAGCTCCCTTTGTGGTAACGATGACAACTATGGTCACCATTTATTGAGCATCTACAATGTGGAATATGCTCAAATGAATTTGTGCACAACCACCCTACAAAGTCAATATGATTGACATCTCGCCTGTAACTTCATCTTATTAAAAGAGACTGTCCTTTGTATATGCAACAAAGCATTCTGGCATGTCATCATATCAATGACAGAAGGGTATTCTTGTTTTGTGTTCATTTATGTGGCAAAATTTTCAATCTAGAAGCTGAAATGTATTCCTTTATGTATTGCCTTTATGTATTCCTTTCTTCTTTGTTTTTTATAAAATTATTGCCTTTATGTATTCCTTTCTTCTTTGTTTTTTATAAAATGTAAATTATAAATTATAAGAGACAATACATAGTATCATCAGAATTTATACAGCTTTTATATTTTTAAGTTAATAACATTGGGGCAGACCATATTGACAAAAATTGTTTAAGTCTGTTCAAATTGTCATTTAATAAAATTTAAGAAAAATTATACAGAAAGAACAAATTTATTTCTATTTTGATAGCATCAATAAAATGTTTTTATTAATCAGTAATTTGTTGGATTTTTTCCATCTTCTAATGGGCAACCAAAATGATATAAACCAAATATATGAAATGCCTCCACTGGTTCATGTGAGAATAGGATCAGTGTGATACCCCAATGTGTAGAAATAACAATAGGCTTCAATTTCAGAACTGGAAGATACATGGTTCATCCACAAAGTCCCGGGAAGAAAGAATTTATTAATCATATCCCTTTTTATATTATTAGTGCATAAGAAAGCTGCATTTATCGACTATATTGTTGTAACTTTTCCCAAAATGCCTGAATAAAATAATTATTTAATGATTATATCATTAGTTAAACAAGGGAGGTCAACATAAGAATAGTCACTTGGAAGTTTTGCAGCTTTCATAAAACCACTACAGAAGATGTTAACCTTTTTGATTCAATATACCTTCTATTAAAAATCTATAAGATGTATTACTTAATTTCTATGTAAAACCTATCTTTTCATAAAATAATAAATGCTAAAAATTCATGTTTCCCTTTTTAATCTTGACTTCTTGGAAGCTCAGAATTAAAATATTGCATTTGCATACATATCTGTCCTAGGTTTTCTTGATAAAGTATTTTGCCACTTTATTACAGAGACATTATTTATTTCTATATTTCCATTTTATGCTTATTTTAAATGACTCTAAATGATTTTTGAGTGTGAGTAATTGGTTATAATAAAAAAATTATCCTTATCCTCTATCTCTATTGGAAGATTTCAGAGCAGTTTATAAATAAAAATACTTATATTAATTACTCTATTGAGATAGGTGTAATTATTCTAGTCTTGCAGGGCAAGGAAACTAGCAATTACACTATAACAGACCCAGAAAATAATTATTGTCAATAATGATGTTTAGTTGTTTTGTGTTTTTTTTTTTTTTGAGGCACCAGTCTTTTCTATTTTTCTAGTCATTAGAAAGGCACAGAAAGGCAGTAGGCTGTAACGAAGAGAAGACATACTTTCAATTACAGACTCACTATTGAAAGACATACTTTCAATTACAGACTCACTCACTATCTATGTGACCTTTGGAAAGCTATTTAATGTCACTCATCTGTAAAACAAGGATAATTATAAGCTTTTTGTGAAGAGTAAATGATGTAAATGCCTGGCATAATATAATAAGTCTCAACACAAGAAAGCCATTATTAGTATTAATGTTACTGTTCTCACTATTCTGCAGCCAGTGCTGTTGGCTGCAGTTCTTAGGTTCTTCAGGGCTCCCTGGGCTCTGTGGGAGTTCTGGTGCTGTTTCCTTAGACCTGGAGTAGGTTGAGAAATGAGTATCAGTGTGCATTTTCCTTACGTGGAATGTAAAGAAAGACAAAGCAGATTATCTTTCTGAGGAGACAGAGAAACTTTCCCATTATTCTTTTCCAATCCTATAATTTGGAGTAAAATATTAGGACAAAAAATTAGGATGTTTGGAATCAGAATCGATGTAGGGGAAACCTTAATACAGTTGCCTCACACTTGAGTAAATAGCTGATATATTAGAAGTTGCTGAAAAAGAATAGTGAGTTTCCTAGGTTCCTTCAGGTGGTATAAGTTCAACTGGAAATACGGTGGATTATTTTTGGAAGTTTTTACTGCAATTGCAAAATATAATTCAAAACCTAAACAAAACAAAACAAAACAACACACACAAAAATAAAAATGACTTTATGTCAGACACTGCGTTAGGTAAGAGACCAGTGGCAAATAAGAAAACTACATCTGCTGCTTTCACAGGGCTTACTGAGCAGTGAAGAGGGACAATAAATAAAAATATATGATTACAGGGGTGCCTTGGTGGCTCACCTGGCGCGCACACACACACACACACACACATATATATATACACACACACACACACACACATATATATATATATACACACACACACACACACACACATATATATATATATATATATATATATAAAACAACACTAAGCACTATGAGGTAAACTGCTGGTTAGGGTAGAGAAAGTGATGAACAGTGTATACAGAGTACTCAGGGAAGGCCTCTGAAAAGACAGAAAGGACCAGGAAGGGGGAAGGGTGGGGAAAATCACTTTTGGTAGAGGGAATAACAGGACAAGTGGCCCCAAGGGAAGAAAGAGTTAGGGATCTCCATGGGGTTGAAATCAGAGCAGTACAGATACTCAGTTAAAAATAAAGGTAGCATTCAATAAGGTGAGAAGGTAAAAGGGGGCCTAACCTGCAAATCCATGATACAGAAGTCACTTTTAATACTAAGTGAAATGGAAAATCAACCGATGGTTTTAAGCTTAAGAGTGACAGGGACTAATTTATATATTTAAAATTGACTTGTTTGGAGAGGGCACTTGTGGAAGAGGGAGGCCCAACTGGAAAGCTACTGTCCCATTTCTGATGGCAAGTAACAGAAATGGAGACTGGGATTGCAGGAGTAAAGATGGAAAAGCAAGTAGATTGGAGGTACTTTTGGATGAGCAAATTGCCAGGACCTGCCAAGGCACTGAGTCTTGGGAGGGGAGACTTGACAGGATGCTCAGGAAGTCTTTCTAACTTTCAAAACTGAAGACAATTATCTTTGAAAACTGAAGAGAAGCATATGCCATTATTTCTATGCACCTACTAAAGGGGCTACAAGAGTAATAAAGAGATTTCATTTCCTTGTGTTTGTTGCATATTGATTTCTTCCAGACTGCATGCTGGTTTAGTTGTCTTAAATACATTTTATATCTCTATAACCTACTAAGTAAAATATTTTATGTAGCATATGGAAAAAATGAAAATGTAGGATATCAATGTATTTTGCAGAAATCTTAATCTTTTATTGGGTGGGAATAGAAATTTACCTCCACAGTTTGCCTCCTTTTTAGTTTGCCAAGTTCTACAATATTTTCTTTAAATGAGAATTTTATTTTTTAAATTTTTTTTTTCAACGTTTTTTTTTTTTATTTATTTTTGGGACAGAGAGAGACATAGCATGAACGGGGGAGGGGCAGAGAGAGAGGGAGACACAGAATCGGAAACAGGCTCCAGGCTCCGAGCCATCAGCCCAGAGCCTGACGCGGGGCTCGAACTCACGGACCGTGAGATCGTGACCTGGCTGAAGTCGGACGCTTAACCGACTGCGCCACCCAGGCGCCCCTACAATATTTTCTTTAAAAAGACCAAATACATATTCTTTCAGCAAATCACACATACTGTCTTTTATCTGTAATTCTTTCACTGACTTTCTGAACTCCTATTGAGATGTTAATATTGATTTGATGTTAATGAGAATCAATAACTGTCACACACTTTCCAAAATTGTTTTTTTTTTTAAATGGGAATAGATATTCCTTCTCTCCAGCTCTGCCTCCTTGTTGCAGACTTCTGGTCCCACCCAGCAGAGTTGAGACCAGTTTATGCATCTTGTAAGGGGGTGTGGGTATCTCCTTACCACACTGATGGAAGATTCTGTTATAAAAGCCAATTAGATATGGTTAATAAA
The DNA here is from genome assembly GCF_023721935.1 of Panthera uncia. NCBI lineage: Eukaryota > Metazoa > Chordata > Mammalia > Carnivora > Felidae > Panthera > Panthera uncia. The sequence continues at coordinate 51,055,907 of NW_026057584.1, read as the reverse complement.
TACTCAAAATAATTTAAATAATCACTGACTGGTTGTTATTGTATATAATATAGGCACAAGCCAAGATACTTCAAGCTTTATGTGCTGTATTTATATTTTCAAATGGCATCAAATACTTCTTGCAATGCATTCTCATTTACATTTTTAGAAACCCAAATGTGTTCCTATTGTTCCTTTAACAGAGGAAAATTAAAGTTTATAATGTTCATTCAAATTAATAAGTAGAGATGTCAAAAGATTAAAAATGATGTGGTCTCTCTTAAATTTAAGTACATTGACAAAAAATTCTGTTCCTCAATTTTATTAGTTTCAAAAATGTTTCATCTTTTTATATATCATTTAATATAATTTAATTGTTTTTTAATCCAAGAGATTTCTAAAGACTAATTTTTTAAATTGTCAGATGTAACATGTTTATTTCAAGTCTTTAACTTTAGTTCTAGAACATCTTGTTTGCTAGATAGAAAAAAAAAAAAAGCCTGTATTCTTAAGGGCTAAATGAATATAAAATTAGGCCACATCAACATGTATTTCACAGGGCTCCTGGATGGCACCTTGTGGTTAAGCCTCAAACTCTGGTTTCTGCTCAGGTCATGATCTCATGAGTTCGTGGGTTCAGCACCCCTGACCCACACACACCCCCTCCTGTGCACCCCCGCCATGGGGCACTGGGTAGCATGGAGCCTGCTTGGGATTCTCTCTCTCTCTCTCTCTCTCTCTCTCTCTCTCTCTCTCCCACACTCTCTCTTTGCTCCTCTCCTGCTCATGCTCTCTTTCTCTCCCTCAAATTAATAAACTAAAAAACAAAAAACAAAACAACAGCAACAAAACCATGTATTTCACATCAGAAACTACAGCGATTTGATTTGGTGCTTCTAGGAGGCCTCAAGTATTCCTTGCTTCAGTGACAGAAATGTTAAAAAACTCTTCAAAAGCTCATGGGATCTTTCCTTCCATGATGGAAAGAGGATGGTCTTTTCACTTTAATACAGAGAAAGGCCTGTTTGATTTTAGTATGTAGTACAGAACTCATTTTTCTGAAGTGTTACATTTTACAGGTAAAATTAGTTGTGTAACATATGAGTGTGTTATAACTTCTTAAACAGTTACTCACAAAGGTTCATTTGAGGGCACTGGTCAGTCAAGTCTTTGCTTTTAGTCTTTATGTCATTTTAAAAGAAATAAAAATAATAAACCCAGGATAAAACATTTTTGTTATAGGCAAGCTCATAATAAAGCCCTAAATTTGTTCATTCTATGTATACTTATAATTGAAGTTTTCTTCAAGAAGCAAAATATTTGACTCACATAACTTTGATATGGTAAGTTTATCTTCTGCTTTCCAAATTTTATCATCTTGAGATACTAACAGTGTCACTTACCTTTCCACAAAAATCCCAGCTTGAACAGCATGCACGATGCTTCGAAATTTTGGCTTTTCCTCAGATTTCTTTTTCATCATCCCCATTTTCCGTGTAAAAGTAGAAGCCAACCAGTCCCGTACTTCCAATGGGACTGAATCAGTCTGAATGTCACTGAGCTCATCATCGGTATCCAGCAGTCTTCTACAAAAATGTATACTGATTAAACTTGAGGAAAAAGTGAAGAAAAACTGATAATAAAACAAACACTGCAATAGGACTTAAAATACAGCAAATCACTCTCTGATCACCCCTCAATATGAGCTGTCTCAAAAAAGGAAAATGATTGGATTAACATTTGGAAAGCTCTGAATTCCTCAAACTGATTCTCTTCTGAAGGCAAGCACTAAGGGCTTTGAACATTTGCAGCTTCCCCAACACTAAAGTGTAGCAATACCAGTCTGAAGATATCAATTAATATACTATTCTTGTAATGAACAAAACTAAAATAGAGAAGAAGTTTCATAAACAGATGTCTGTTATTAAAGGAGGCAACTGGAGTGGAAAGAACAAAGGGGACTGGAAGTTGTAAAAGTCACCTTGTAGTTAATAACCTTGGGTATATATGGTACTGATAGCACAAACTATTTGAATAAGGCCTTGGTGTTTACAAAAGTCAGTGTTATTTCATTTGATCAGGATCTCTACATTTTAGGAAAATAATAAATTAAGTACTCTAAAAGATATTTATTCCGATAGCAGCACCACAGTTTAAAAAGTGAAGAAAAAAAAAGAAACAAATGGATTATTTTGAAAGCTCATTTTAGGTGACAGAGCCAGTGGAAGTGGAAGAGAAACACTTCTGGCTTCTTGAGGAAAACTTCAGTATTTTGCTCTCCTGAGGGTGGGGATCGGTGGGTTTAGAATTGCTGGCTGAGGAAATCAACAAAGTGAGTGAGGAAGCGATAGGGCACTGCAACAGGTGCTCTGTCACTCTCCTGTATAAGCTCCACACAGACAACACTGACTGGACTGATGGGTAGTAATACCTGCCCTTAAGGCTGGTCAGCTCCAATCACCCAGAACTCCCGAAAGGTCTGAACTGGCAAGATAGTGTGAAAGGCTCCCCACAAAATATAGAAACTCTACAGAGCGATTGAGCTTTGCCTCCAGAAAGAACAGAGGTCAGCTCTGTCTCATTTGACTTCATTATTTCCTTGTCAGTGCACCAATTTAATAAATCCTAGGTATTTTTAGCACATTGTAGTTTTGACTTTTGGATTCCATTCGCTTGGGTAAATCTCTTTGTACAGAGTGAAGCCTAAGAATCATAAGCTGATGGAAGGTAGCCAGAAATGACAGCGTGTGCTAAAGCCTCCAGAACAAGTCACACTAACTTGAGAGGGCAGGGACCCAGTAAAGGGCAAAAAAAATTAGAAAGGCCACCCAAAGCACCCAGTGTTACCAAAAAAGGCTCAAAAGATTATACGATGACCTCTATGTGCTGCTGTTCTCTATAAACAGAGCACAGTCATTTGCCAGTATTTATTTTTCATGGTATTAAATAAGCACAAATGCATTTATGAAATAACTTATGACAAAATATATACAACTTAATGGCTAGAGTTACAAAACCACATGTATATATATGAAGACCAAAAAAACTTACATAATTGGAACTTAATACTGATTAATACTTACATTACATCATTTTTAACTTTCTTTCGGAACTTACGTTTGGGTGATTCTGATTTACCCTTAACACACTGACACTGTAACTCAAAGCAAAATACTTTTTTTAGCATTTTGTCCATTTCAAATGGACAATTATAGCAAGATATCACACTACATGGTTTGGAAATTCAGGGCTTATGGCATTTCTATTATTTCTTATCCAGTGATCAAATAAAGCTACAGAAGAGGGCAGGTGGATTTGAGAATCGTTGTGGTGTAATATTGTGATGTCACCAAACTCCAAGAATTCTACTGCTGCCTTGTTTTATCAGCTACTTGAAGTAGAATGACACATTGTGATGGTGGCCAATTGATTCTTTACAAATTTGATATTGATGACTGGTATGTCCTAAACTCATAAGTTATCCAAGACAGATCATCAAACATGACAAAATCAGCCTATGGAAATGAGATTTCATATGTGGATGTGGGATCAGGAGTCTGGTAATTCTTAATTATGATGCATGATGTCATTCATTAAGAAGGAAAGAACATATGGGGGTATATGGGTGGCTTAGTCAGTTAAGCGTCTGACTCCTGATCTCAGCTCAGGCCTTGATCTCAGTGTTCTGAGTTCAAGCCCCACATTGGGCTGCATGCTGGGTGTGAAGCCTACTTCAAAAATATGTAAAAATAAAAAAAAAATAAGAAGAAAAGAGCATATAATCTTGGAGAAAGAGTGATATGAATTCATTTGTGGTTATAGGAATAAAGGAAGAGTGTGTAAAGAGGAAAGTATGAGCTATGGTACTCTCTAATTAAAAGCAAAGTTTGAAAAAGCAACAAATACCTCTTCAGTGGTTAATTTTATATGTTAAACATGGCTAGGGCATGGTGCCTGTTATTTGGTCAAACACCCAGTCTAGGTGTTGTTGTCAAGGCGTTTTTCAGATGTGAAAGCAGATTACCTTCTGTAATGTGAGGGTGCCTCATTCAATTAATTGAAGGCCTTAAGAGATAAGACAGAGATTCCCTAAAGAGGAAGGAATTCTGTCTTGGAATTGCCTTCAGACTACAGATTGCAACATTTACTCCTGCCAGAATTTCCAGCCAGGGTCAGCCTGTTCTGCAGATTTCCGTTTTGCCAGCCCCCACAATCACATGAGCCAATTCCTTAAAATCAGTCAATTTCATTCTCCTCTCTCTTGCTCTTTCTCTCTCATTCTCTTCCTCTAATAATATAAAGAGTAAGCAGATAAATATCTTTATATATATAAGCTATATATATAAAGGCTAAGAAAGAATATTTCCATCATTCACAAACACTCTGTGGTAGCTACCAGCATGGATTATAAATCAGATAGATGACAAAGGCACAAATCCATCTTATATTAATATTCAATTAACTAAGCAAGTCAATTGTACTTCCTGTTTTGAAATATAAAAAGTCATTGGCAAGGAACTAAAATGCCTTTTTAGCTATTATGGATCTAAACGCCATACTGTCTTTTCATGTCTTAATAGCTCTTTTTTCTAAGGTGCATTTCGCTTTGAAATTCTTTATTGCTGAATCACAATCTATTGTATGGATATGCTAGTTTGTTTATACATTCACCCAAGGTTACCTTGGTTGATTCCAAGTTCTGACAATTACAATAAAGCTGTAAAAATAGTTGTATGCAGAGTTTTCAAGTTAATTTGAATAAATACCAAGGACCACAATGGTTGGATTGTATGGTAAGAGTATGTTTTGTTTTTTAAGAAACTTCCAAACTGAAGAAGTGGCTGCATTCCTACCAGCAATGAATGAGAGAGAGACCAAGCCACCATCATCTCTCTCCTGGTCTGCTGCAGTAGCCCCCTACCGGTCTCCTGGTCTCCTTGTCCTGAAGCCCTTCTGCAGCCAGAACGCTTCTTTTCAAGTATGAGTCGGGCCATGTCAATGCCTAATTCATAATGTCCTACATTGCTCATCACAAGCTGTGTCTCTCTACCTTCATCTCTTAACCAGTTTTCCCTCACTAACTTTGTTCTAGCAACACTGACTTCCTTGCTGTGCTTAACCCTGCCAGGCTTCCTACTGCTTTTGGGTCTTTGCACGGGCTGTTCGCTTTGCTTAGTATCTCTTCCCAATTTGAGGGGATCATTTTCTCACTGTATTCGGGTAAAGAGGGCTTCCTTGACTCCCCTACTCAGTTAACACCTCTATTCTGTCTTTTTGTCCTACTGTAGACTTCTTAGCACTTGATATCATGTTGTATGTATACTAGTTTGTTTATTCATTTTATGTTTCATCCCCTAAACTGTAAAGATCTTGAGAGCAGGGAGTTGTTCTGATTTTGTGCATTATTGTATCACCAGCATCTACAACAGTGCATGGCACAGAGTAAGAGATGAACATGTATCTCTTGAATAATTAGAAAACATTCAGAAATATTATAAGTGATTACCTTTGAGGAGTAGAATGAGGATAGGGATGATAAAAGAAATTTTAGTCTTTAGAGTCCTGTATTATCTGATTGATAAGCAGCAGTAGCAGCAGCATGGGAATAAATTCACTGCTGTGAATCATCATCTTCATTGCCTTTAGGTTAATTTGCCCTTGAATAACCCCTTAATTTTTGAAGCAAATTATGGGGAATCATGCATATTTAGTGTGGAAAAGTCATTAAACATTTTCTATGGCATTTTGAATTACAGGCACAGGAAAAAGAAATTTTAAAAATTCTATACACTGGTTGCATGCCTTTAGCCAAGAAAGTCAATACAGCAAAACCTTGGATTGCGAGTAACTTGTCTGCAAGTATTCTCTGCAAGGTAGTAAACATTTCTAATAAATTTTAAATTGATAAAGGAGTGATGTCTCACAATACGAGTAGTACATGATGCTGAACATCACATGATCACAACTGAGCCAATGTTTCTTCTCTCTATCTCTTTTTCTCTCTCTCACTTGCTTGTTCACTTGCTGTGGAACTGTGGGTGATCATCAATGCAATGTCATATTTCTGTGAAATGCTCAAAAAGAGGCAAAAGCAAGTGTCATTGGATAGGTTCCTTGTTAAAGCTGCACGAACAGAAAAAGATGCCATTGAGCCAATAGATAGCAGTGATTCCATTAGTGATAGTGAATATCATCCTACACGATAACCCGCCTCTCGTCTCCCTCAGACCACCCACGAAGGTTTTCAAAGGTAAGTCACAGGTTAATTTATTTTTCTTTATATTTTCTATTTTCTTTATTATTTTGTATCATATTACAGTACTGTGATCATTTTTATATGAATATTTTTGGGTTGTGGAATGAATCATCTGAGTTTCCATTATTTTTTATGGGGAAATTCGCTTTGATATACAAATGCTTTGGATTACAAGCATGTTTCCAGAACATATTATGCTCACAAACCAAGGTTTTACTGTATTTCTGTTAAATACTAATTCATATATTCCTTTCTCAAGTATAGCAAGACATTGTTAATGAAGCTATAAATAAGTTGTAACAGATTCACGAAGGTGATTATTCCAGTTTAGAGAAAAGAAAGTTGAATAAAAGATATGTGAATAAAGACATGTGAATAAAACCTAAATATAAACACATTTTAAAAAGCTAACACACCTAATGGCACATATTTCTCCCCACTCATCTCCATCTCTCTCTTCTCCCTTATTCGTTTTCCCTTTCCCTGACACCTGCCTTGTCCACTCTGTCTTCCCAGCTCTGAGCACCACAAGGACTCTTCAGGTTTCATTTGATCTTGCTAGATATGGAAGAAGCAAAAACTATAGTATAATGTGGAATAACAGTCTTGGGCTTTTGTTAGAGAATGATCATAAACAGTTTTCTTGAGACATGTGAAAATACCTGAATATTTACATAAGATTATGTCACATGTAAAACACATAGGACTACGCTTGGCCCTCATTTCATTTTTGGAATAAATGTGTACAAGTTGATAAAACTGGATCTCAAATACTATAATTAATTTTGCTTTCAAAAACTCCAATGGTTTAATTGCTCCTCATCCTAATGTTAGGTGGCAGAGTGAGCATAATTGTTTGTATCCTGAGTGCTCTTAAAAAATACTTTGTGTTTAAGAATCTTACAACCTGGAATACTACATGGCAATGAGAAAGAATGAAATATGGCCTTTTGTAGCAACGTGGATGGAACTGGAGAGTGTGATGCTAAGTGAAATAAGCCATACAGAGAAAGACAGATACCATATGGTTTCACTCTTATGTGGATCCTGAGAAACTTAACAGAAACCCATGGGGGAGGGGAAGGAAAAAAAAAAAGAGGTTAGAGTGGGAGAGAGCCAAAGCATAAGAGACTGTTAAAAACTGAGAACAAACTGAGGGTTGATGGGGGGTGGGAGGGAGGGGAGGGTGGGTGATGGGTATTGAGGAGGGCACCTTTTGGGATGAGCACTGGGTGTTGTATGGAAACCAATTTGACAATAAATTTCATATATTAAAAAATAAATAAATAAATAAACATTTAAAAAATTAAAAAAAAAACCTACCTTGATGGTAAGCATTGACTAATGCATAGAATTGTCAAATCAATATGTTATATATATCTGAAACTAATACAACATTGTCAATATACTTTTAGAATAAAAAAATTAGGAGACAAAAATTAAAATAAAATAATAAAAAACCTAAAAAAAAAAAAAAAGAATCTTACAACCTGAAGACACAGTCATTGGTGCATTTCCCTTAGGAATTCTTAAAGTGCACAATATACAAAAACAATGATAAAGAGTATATGTGTAATATGTTATCACTGTTGACTTCTGAGAAATGCTTTCTCTGTTTCTTTTTTTAGTGCCAAGACGGTCAATAAAGCAGAAAGTGAGGGGTCCTTAAGCATGGGTATAGATGGGGGGCCATGGAGTCATGAAAACTGACCTCCTGCCCAATCATTGCTCAACTGATCCTTGGGAGCTATTTATACCCCAAATTTTCTCTTGAAATCAGATGACACAACTCCCAAAGGGCTTATATTTTGAACTAGAAAATTTGCAGGGGAAGGGACTAAAGAAGGAGGCGGCCACGGAAGGAGAGGTCATGAGATTTTGACTTTTACAATTATATCAATGAAAATATTTCTGTCCACAATGGACTCTTGGAATATGGTTACATCAGTGTACCCACACAGTTATTTCCAGGCAATTGGTGCCCACATTAACACCTACTGAGTATTAAAATGCAAGTGTTGAATGCAATTAGACACTGGCTTTGTAAGTTTGAAAGTGTATTTTCCCTGCTTTACTCTTCGTATAAAGGACACACTTCAACAAGCAACTAAATCATTCAATTCTGCCCCTAATGTTTGCTGGGTCCAAGGCAGGAGCACATTTCTTTCAAATACCATATAATTAAGTATTTTAAAGTTATACATCAAATGAATACATTATTAAATGTGTTTTATCCTCCTACCTTTTAATAAGTTTCATAAAAGCCTGGGCAAGTTGAGTTTGAATCGAGAATTCTCAACTCCTTGCATGACAAGCCTGGGCCAGCTGGCTGTGGCTGCCCCTCTGCACCTGTCTAACCTCCTGCTCAGTGCCTTACTATGTAAGCAGGTGGACTTTGCAGCCTCCCCGTATACTTTCATCAACCTGCCCAGCTTTTAAAGCAGCTGCTTCTTGGCCACTCTTTAGGGGTGATGGGATGCACATACCAAGAGTGTCTTGGTTCTCTCAGGAGGAAAGACCTAAAGAAGAAGTCTGTTAAGACTTGGGAGACAGGCTAGAGAATCTTTGGGCAGAGAATTCTGGGGTCTCAGTGCTCAAAATATGGGAGAGGAGCACAGTGGGCAGGACAGGGAATTCCACAGTCCAAGAACCTAGAAGAGGGAGAAGAGCATGAGTTTCAGGTTCTTCCTGGCTTGAAGACCTGTCACCCTAGGGAAGGGGCACACCAAAAATGAGCCATCATTGAGCACTCAAAAATGAGGGGCAGTGTCCAGAAAAGCAATTATAGTGACCTTGGGCTAAGGATGGTATTGAACACGTACATGGTAAATACCTTCTAAGTGAGCCCTCCAGGGATAGCTGGGGGAATTAAGAGAAATTGATCATTCTGCAATATGGGTATTTGGGTGTGTGTGGGGGGTGGTAAGTGGTTCTCACACAGGCAAATCCATTAGTGTTATTTCTTGGAATAATACATACTTGTGCTCTGAGCTGACTGCCGCCCCCCCCCCCCCCCAAAAAACAAAAATGAAAACAAAAACAAAACAAAACCCCAAGAGTAGTACTAAAGTTTCGCTCAGACCTCAGAGTTATCTGAGGATAGAGATGATAATGCTGTTAACTTTGTTACTTACTATGAATCAGATGAGGAGCCAAGCTTCATCTAATTAATCCTTACAATATGACCATGAGGAAAATACAATTATTATCAGTGCCCTAATTTTACTGATGAATAAACTGAAGCACAGACACCTTAAGGGATTTGCTCAAAGTCATACAACGAGGAATGGCTGTGCTGCTTTTTGAGCTCAAGTCTGTCTGATTTCAGAGTCTGAGTTTTTAACTACTCAGCTATCCTTTCCCTCAAATGCATGTTTTCTTGCTAAGTTCCCAGACTACCTTCACATTAGGCAATAATATGAGTGATCATTATTTACTATCTCATCTCTACCATGAAATTTAGGGTTAAAAATAATTGATCTTAAAAAAAATCATAAAGAAATTTGATTTTTCAAATCCCTGGCCTACCAGGGAATTTCTGGTTGGAGGAAGCTTAAATTTATTTTTCAAAACTGGTGTGTTGAATCATTCTCACATAGAGAAATATATCTGTATAGGAGAATTTCAGGGTACTTTGAAATACAATAAATTAAATGTTGGGATAAGAATAGGTGATACATTTGAAATGCCATATTGACTTGTCAGTAACCTACTTCCTGAGTGTGAAATACACTTGAATTAATTCTTCCAGGCTACCACCCAAGCACATTTATTTACTTATTTATTATTTATTCCTTGTTTTGTTCCAAAAAGGATTTAAGATGTCAGGCTTGCAAATTTTTTCAACAATTTTGTTGTTATTGTTGTTGTTGTTGTTGGAAGTTTCCTTTCCTTTTTTCTGTCTACCTGATAACTTTCTTCTTTTGGTTTTATTAGTCTTTTTTTTTGAACTGTAAGAAGATGATAATTATATTTGAGTGACTATTGAGACTGAATATTTGGGTGGACAAGTTAGTTATACTGACCTTAGCTTAATTCTCAAGAGGCAAATCTTGGCTAAAACAAGACCAGCTAAGGAGAATATTAAAGTTCGGATGCAGCTTTCTTCAAGGTCTAAGGAGGTCTCTGTGCTTCCTCCGTATCTATCCAAGGAAGCAGAGGCCTAGGCAGAGGAGGTTCCATCCCACAAAACAGGCAGAAGGGGCCAGGGGAATGTTGGAGGAGGAGTCTGAGGAGAAGTCAAGTTGCTTGGACAGTTGGGATTCAGATTGTATTTTTTGAGTCAGTTGGGAGATGGAAATGGAGGGAATGGATAAAGCAGAAAACTACTCTAGGCCTGACTGATGACTCTTGGCTTTTCACCAGAAAGTCCTCTTGGCTCAAAAATATCTTTGAAAACATTCCATTAGGCACAAAGCTTCACATTCTATTAATTACCAATGTTTTTGATTAATAAACATCCTCTGGTTAGGAGAACTGCCTCTAGAGTCAAACTCCTGGCTCCATCACCTTTTAGTTGTGTGGTCTTAGAAAACATCCTTCATCCTAACTGAGTCTCAGTTTCTTTGCCAATAAAAGAGAAATGGTAATAATCGTATCCCCAGTACTTGGGTTATGAGGATGGAATGGATAAATGCACAGAAGCACTTAGAAAAGTGTCTGTCACAAAGCAAGTCCTCAAAGAACCCCCATTATTTACACATCTGCATTAGGTAGTCTAAGCAGACTTCTATTTCTGACATGAAGGAAAAGGAGGGTCTCCTGTCATAGGAATAAAAGAGTTTGAGACATCATGGGAAAAATTCAGCACCTCTTGTTTAATGCCCCTAATCTATGGTGGAATTTCAAAATGACTTTGGAGAGCCAAAGAACAACATAAAGAGTCTATGGATTGGGGCACCTGGGTGGCTCGCCCAGTTAAGCATCGTACTTTAGCTCTGGTCATGGTCTTGTGGTTCATGTGTTTGAGCCCTGCATCTGGCTCTGTGCTGACAGCTCAGAGCCTGGAGCCTTCTTGGGATTCTGTGTCTCCCTCTCTCTCTGCCCCTCCCCTGTTTGTGTTCTCTCTCTCTCTCTCTTTCTCTCTCTCTCTCTCTCTCTCTCTCTCTCTCTCTCTCACACACACACACACACACACACACACACACACGTAAATAAACATTAAAGAAATTATAAGAAAAAAAAGAGTCTAGGGGCACCTGAGTGGCTCAGTTGGTTAAGCGTCTGACTCTTGGTTTCAGCTCAGGTCATGATTTTACGGTTCATGAGATTAAACCCCATGTCAAGCTCTGCACTGACAGTGCAGAGCCTGCTTGGGATTCTCTGTCTCCCTCTCTCTCTGGTCCTCCCCAGCTTGCACTATCTCTGTCTCTCTCAACATAAATAAATAAACTTTAAAAAAATTTTAAAAAAAGAGTCTATGGATCATAAAGAGTCAGTGGGAGGAATTTCCAAAAATAATTTTTACCTACTTAAAAATTTTACCTGGTAAAATAGACGAATTCATAGAAATAAAAACTAGAACCGAGTTTCCAGGGGCTGAAGGGAGGAAGAAAGTGGGGTTTATCATTTAACGGGTACAGAATTTACTTTGGGATGATGAAAAAGTTCTGGAAGTGGACAGTGAGATGGTAGAACAACATTGTAAATGTACTTAATTCCACTGAATTGTACACTTTAAAGTGGTTAAAGTAGTAACTTTGATGTTTTTCACATCTTATCACAATACAACAATATCTACCTAGTATTGATCTTCCTGCCTCATTGTCCAGGGAATAGATTCTTCTAATTGGAGAAGTATGACGTGAGAGAAGGGCATTCCGTTCTTCATCTACCTGTGTGTCTTTCCAAGGATTACTGAGAGTGCTAGGTTGGAGGAAAAGGGTGGCTTGCAGGCCAGAGATGAAGCCTAAGAGCCAATAGTTTCCCAGATCTGAGACAGGTGACCACACCAGAAATCAAAACACAGGACGGCCTCCCCTGTGCCCAAGACTCATAGCTGTGAGGAACTGCTAATGTCCAGTTCAGCACCTCTTGTTTAATTCCCCTAATCTATGGTGGAATTTCCCAGTTGAAGGAGGCATTTCGGCACAAAGTTATCTCATGTACCAGTCAGGACAATATTTGGGCCACATTCTTAATAAAATCTTACGATTCTAACCATTGAATTTCTAACATTCTTTCACTTTTTTGTAGCCTCATTTTGACATCCTCGAAGGCTGTAGTTCTCAAAAGGTGGTTCCTAGACCAGCAGAATCAGCAGCATCTGGGAACTTCAAGGCTCTACTCCAGACCTACTAAATTAGAATCTTTGGAGGTGGAGACCAGCACTCTGTTTTAACAAGTCCTCCTGATGACTGTCATGAACACTGAAGTTTGAGAACTGCTCTCACCCATTTACAGCTTGCCAGTTAATGGAATACCTCTGCCAAGAAAACATGATTCAGTTACATTCCATAACATGGATTTAGCAGCACTGTTACTTCCATTCGCCCAATATTTCACTGTCGGAGATAAAGAATGTTGGTGAACTATCGGGAAGGTGCCTTAATTAACAAATATTTTATACTGATGTTACAAATGAGAATTATCTGTATGTTACTTAATTGCAAAATAGAAAAGGTTATTTCTCAACTGAGCAGGGGTGGAGCATGGATAATAAGAGCTGCAATATGCTTGGAGGACAGGAGTGTGAGGGAAGACAAAGAACATATTTCCTTCTAAACCTAGGAGGCCAAAATATGACAAGAATGACAAGAGGGAATTAACAACAGCCAAACAGAATAGCAAAATAATTATCAATGTACACAGACTCTCCTTCATAAATATTTGTTGAATAAATGAATAAATGTATTAAAACATGGGCAGAAAATCTCTAGTTTTAGTGGTTGTTAAACTTTTCAGATATTTACAGTAGTTAATAGAGGAAAAAAGTTCATTTTTGTTGTTTATTTTGATGCATATACTATATATGTTAACATTTTCAGTCAGGCCCTGTTTTATATGTGAAAAGATGATATCCCAAAATATTTTTACAAATATTTGCTGTTACCCTGTGGCCCTTTGTCCATATAGAGAGCCGATTATATTCGCTGATTCAAGTTATATATGAAACACAATTACCTGAAGGGGGAAAACTCCTGTTCCTTGAGTTTCAAAATCTAGATACCAGACAAGGAGGAGAGGCTCAGCCAAAGACAGTGGAAGATGATATAATGAGTCAGAGTAGGGTTTCCATTCCTATGCATGTGCAAAGACGCCCTCGGTTACACAAGAGAAGTCACAAAGGAAGACAGAAGGGATCTTGAGAAGGGATGCTGAATCCTGCCTGACCTTCTCCAAACAGAAAAACCCTGAGGAGGGTGACAGCACACCCCCAAATAATTTCTCAGGATCCCGGAACAGAAGAGAGCTGAATGCCTCACCCACCTCCAGCCCCCACTTCTGAAGGGAACTGGAGGACAGCAAGATCCCAGTGCTGAGCTGGTTGGTGTGTGTCTAGACAGCCTCAAAGATGATGGTGACTCAGCCCAGACTGATGGAGATGGCAATGAGAGAAAAGTGAGGGAGAGTACACAGAGACAAAATATACTTGGGAAGTAGGTTTGCTGATAGAATATGGTAATGAATAAGGAAATAATGCCCTTGTATTTAATGAGAAAAGTCTTAAGTATTTGACTTTCCAGTACTCAATCCTTGCCAAAGGACCGTGTATTGTTGTTTAGCTGTATCATGGAATCAATATGTTTTGTGGGCTACCTTGGAAACTGAATCAACCTATTACTTGTTTTAAAGGAAAATAGAGTGTGAATTATAAGTAGCTAACTTAGAAATCATACATTTGTGTTAGGACTTATTAGGATAAGACGACTGCCTGGATGGCTTAGAGATTAAGAATTTGAGCTTTGAAACAAGGCAGACCTATGTGGCTATTAGGATGCTCTCAACAGCAAGTGACATCATACCTAATCTGAAGGGGCTTAAATAATAGGAACATTTATTATTTTCCTTCAGAAGAAAACTAAAGGTAGGTTGACTCCAAGAAGGGCTTATTTTTAAAGTCAGCAGGTGGATAACATCATCAAGGACTCAGGTTTCCTCCATCTTTCTATGCTGCCAACTTTTAGTGTTAGATTTAGCTTTATGCTTATGGCAAGATGGTTGTATCAGTTTCAAGCATCAAACTCAGATACAGCAAAACCCAGAGGCACAGGACTCCTGTTTTATGGAGAGGAAAGCTTTTGCCCACAGTCCCATCAGTCTTCCTTTTATATTCCATTGATCAGAATGGCATCATACATCCATATATAAACTCACTGGTTAGGGAACTGGAGGCTAATTACTAGTTTAGTCAATTAAGATTTCACTCACTGTGACCCTGGGCCTGGAATTGGTCTTCCATGAATCATTTGTCTTTGCAGAGAAGAGTAAATAATTAAAAAAAAAAAAAAGAATGAGTTTTGTCGTCAAGGAAGAAGAGAAGAATGAATGTTGAATTTAAGTTTGAACTTGTCTCGGACACTTAATAATTATATGATCCTAAGCAAGTCCATTTATTTTCTTCATGCCTCAAGTTTCTTAACTTTCTAGTGGAAATAATATAAATATCTAATTTATAGGATTTTTTGAGAATTATATGTAATCATAAATGCAAACTGCATAATAAGTTTCCTTGGGTATAATTAATTGTCAAACAATTATTATTAATATCATTATTAGGAGAGAATAATATTTAAAGTGATATTTTTTCAAATCCAGTAAATATTCATTTATATTTTATTGACCCCAGGGGAGCCTGGGTGGCTCAGTTGGTTGAGCGTCCCACTTTGGCTCAGGTCATGATCTCGCAGTTTGTGAGTTCGAGCCCCGCGTTGGGCTCTGTGCTGACAGCTCAGAGCCTGGAGCCTGCTTCAGATTCTGTGTCTCCCTCTCTCTCTGCCCCTTCCCCACTTATGCTCTGTCTCTCAAAAATGAATAAAAGTTAAAAAAATTTATATTTTATTGACCCCAAATTTCACAAACAGTAAGATCTTATATAATACATGGAGCTTTTTCTTGTTTGTCATCTCTCAAAAGATCTGGTCAGATTTTTTTTTCCCCCTTTTCACCACTGAGGCTGTTTTTGAAAGTTTGTAGAAAGTAACACACCACAGATGGACGAAAATATGAAAATCACCCAAAATGTACCGGCACTTTTTCTAAGCCTGGTTTTCACACTCCATCCACAGGGTGAGAACAGCCTACAAACACATCACTCCAAACAACCACCCCTCCCTACAACTCACACCATAAAAATGGAGTTCATAAAAATCATAATTTGCTTTTTAGTGATTCACTGAGCTCCAACAGTGTCTTAGCACATACCTTTCAACTTGATTTCCTCAGAGACCCCTCCAAATAAAATCAATCTAATATATAAGGCCCATATCTGTAAATGCTCCCTCACTAAGCAAATGATAAGCAGCTCCCTCCTATCACCCTGCTGGTGGCCAGGGTAGGTTAGGCATGAGCAGGTCTTTATAAGGGACTTCGTAACCATGGATAAAACCACAGAATTCCAGAACAGAATGGGGCTGGAGAATTCATCTTCCACGCAAGAAAACCAGTGACTAGAGAAAGAAGAAATCAAAAACACTTGCCCAGGGGCTTATCCTTAGTAGGAGCAAAACCTGGATAGGAGTTGTTCCAAATCCCACACAGATCCTGATCCAGGTCCCCTACGTGTGGTACTAACATAATTTTCACTCTAGAGAGGACAAAGTTGTTATTGTTTAGCGGAGTACTTTCCACCATTCTCAATTCTTTGGCATGAGATTTATTTTATTTTCTTAATATAATTTATTGTCAAGTTGGCTAATATACAGTGTATACAGTGTGCTCTTGCTTTTGGGGGTAGATTCCTGTGATTCATCGCTTACATACAATACCCAGTGCTCATCCCAACAAGTGCCTTCCTCAATGCCCATCACCCATTTTCCCCTCTCCCCTGCTCCCCACATCAATGCTTAGTTTGTTCTCTGTATTTCAGAGTCTCTTACAGTTTCCTTCCCTCCTTTTCTGTTCATAACTATTTTTCCCCTTCCCTTTCCCCCATGGTCTTCTGTTAAGTTTTCCAAGTTCCACGTATGAATGAAAACATATGATATCTGTCTTTCTCTGACTGACTTATTTCACTTATCATAATACCCTTCAGTTCCATCCACGTTGCTGCAAATGGCAGGATTTTATTCTTTCTCTTTTTTAGCATGAGATTTAAATAAAATTGATCCCCTCCTGGCTCATGAGATGTTTGACCACTGCATTTATATACCCACCTCCCCTGGATATACTGTTTGAGGGATACACGTATTACCTGACTAGAATCAATGAAATATAAAGGTTATGTTTGTCAGAGCCTCTGGAGAGAAACCTTTTGTCATTCCTGCTGGATTTGAAGGTGTGAGGATATAAAGCTTGAAAATACTACTGCCATCTTCCTACCACTAAAAGGATCAGAAGGAGGCCACTGCAGAGCAAACAAAACACAGAGGTGGGTCCCTAGACATCATTTTTACCTGGAGTCACCTATGCTTATACTTAGTAATAGCCATCAATGTGTGGACAGTGAGAGTTTCTTGAAGGTGGTTTGATTGGGCTTCCTGTCACTTATAATTGAAATGTTCATGAAAGGTGTTCATTAGTCCTCTTCTTTTTCCCTTATTGCCTGTGCTGGCTCTAAATGTCCATGGAGTACACATGAGTCAGTGCCATCATGATATGTGCAGGTTGTAGTGATTAACCACAAAGGGTTTGCTCTCCATTGTTACATTGAACCCATAGTTTTATAGTCCATGGTCTATATTTTGGCCATAATTATCGTAGCAGTCTTACCCATAAAGAACACCTGAGTTTAAAATAAATACTAATTAACCTTTCTGATTTTGCAATGTTACTTATGTTTTGCTTATATGAGGAGCCTTGGCTGTGTACTAGTTAGTAAGCTCCATCTTTATCTATATTTTCCACTTATGCTTTTCCACTTCTAAGGATAACTTCTCTACCTAATCTTTCCATAACTATTATTTCTCTTTGACCCAAATCTCTTTTTCATTCTTCATCTCCAGGCTAATGGAAGCCTTCCATTCTATACAAAATATAAAACAAATAAACAAACAAACAAGTAAGTGTTCCCACTAATAAACTGTTCTATTTATGCTTTTTCCTACACTAGCAAATTCTTGAAAAATAATCTAATTTCTTCTTGAGCCATTCCATAGTAATTCTTCACACTACTATAATCTGGGTGGCTTTTCTCTTTACTGAAACTCCACTGAGTCATCAGGAATCTCCTAACTGCATCCAGTGGTTCTCCCTGTGGCATTTGATTTACCCTTTATAGTAACCCAGCTCCCATTGGCTTTTGGTGCTTCATATCTTCAGATATCCCTCCTGCTTCTGTATCTGTTCTTCTGATGTCTCCTCTCTAGTAACTTTCAGTGCTTTTCCACATCTGTCCTTGACTACCTTCCTACTCCACACCTCTATTTCACATTTCATCCTGTCCCCTGACTTCAGTTACTAGGGTTACATAGTGACCATATTGAGATGGAACTCCAAGAGTTTTTGAAGGCATTTGGAAGTGAGAAAAATGCACATTTGAAAAGTCAAAAAATAATGTGTTGTTTTTCTACAGAGGCTTTATTTTATCTACAGAGGCAAACTGCTCTTTTGCATAATGAAAAATCTTTTGAATAGGTCATTTAGTTATATAAGAATAAAATGAAGGCCCTACTCTGGCATACAGAAGATTGATACAACATAACTACAAGAGGCTAACAATCTCTAAACAGTAATGTACACAATGTTCTCATTGGGAGCACAGCTGAAACACTGCAGATTCAGTGTATTTTAGAAAAAAAAGTCATTTTTTTTTCTAAATATGGATTTACACTGCATAGTCTTTGAACATAATTGTTTATCCTTGAGATGAATGCACAACTTGACATTAATTTTGATAGCCCCTTTTCTTTCTCTTGGTCTTGGAGCTTGAGGTCCTGAACTCAGGATAGGAAAATATGTTGAAAGGCACTTCCATAGGGGATAAGCTGGCTTCTGGAAGATGGGCTTCGACTTTAGAGGATTCAGAGAAATTCCTGGTAGGGGACCTCTGTGGAAGGGGTTGAGTTGTGGGTTCTGAAAGCATCCATCAGGAAGGTCTTATAGCAGTTACAGCTGATTCTAGCATCAGTTTAGGGAACTGGAAGCAGGTATTGAGCTCATGCTTGGGAGTGGAACCCACCTATAGATTTCTGAATTTGAAGGAAAAGTAGGTGACCTGCAGGGGAGCGATTCATCATTTTGAAGCCAGAGACCTGGCTGCAGAGGAAAGTGATAGCCAGGGAAGATGGGTAAAATAAGTAAACACTCACTGGCCATTCTCAAAAACTTTAGGATGGGGATCATGTTGAAATAGCAAAGGAGTTCCAATTATTGAAATCAAAATAAAGCATGAAAGAATCAGACCTCTGTGCTATAATCCTCAAATTCTCATCTTTGATACTACATTTCTGAACTTCAGTGCTCCTATACCTAGCATTTTCCAGACATTAAAAAAAAAGGAAGTCGTTTTGTTAGAAGTCATGCATTTAAGAATGAGCATGGGGAGCTTTGCCAAAGAACAAAATTCATTAACTTAAAGGAATACCTGCAAGTCCAATCATATCCAGGTTGGAATCTCAACTCTGTACAATTCTTACTCCATGTTAGTTCCTCTGATTATGACTTAATGCCACTACTTAATGTTTCCTCCTGTAATCTGTCCCCGTGCTTGGGTTTCCCTCTCTAACATACAACCTCCCTGTTTCTTGTTTGCAGCATTTGTCGTTGTGCTTAGTTTGATCTTCCTGGCTCTTGACAGCTCTAGCCACCAACTACGGGTACAGTTGTGTTCTTGATTCTACTGACCAGTGTGTCTGGTATTCATTTCAGGTACTCAGTAACTATTTGTTTCATGAGTGAATGTTCCTTGGTAAATCCCTACACTCAATGATTTCAAGAGACTTAAGCTCCGAGGTGCCCCTGACTTCAGTCGATTTCTACCAGAATAACTCCGGGAATTGCTGATTGACATCAAAGCATTCTTGCTCAAGTTAATCTCTCACAAAATGAAGAACTCTTAAACTTAGTAAGACACAGAAGTCAACTGAGAACGTTTTTATCAAGAGGCATAGCCTATTAAGATTCCTTTCCAGCAGTTTGGACTTTGCTTTAATTTCCAGGTAACTACATCCCACCTGTCTTCATTTTTTTTTCAGGATCAAAACCTATTTTTCAGGAAATTATTTTATGTATTCACTAGGAAGTATAAGTTATATATCTTAATATGATATGTATCCTAGAGGTATCTGCATTTTTATTAGTATAGTAAAAATAGTGGCTATTAATTAACTTTTACTCTATCAGGTATTGTGCTGCTTTTAATCCTCAGATCAACCCTATAAGGTTAGCATTGTCATTATTCTTATTTTACAGATGATGAAGCTAGGAAATAGAGAAGTTAAGTAACTTGCTTAAAGAAAGGAAGTATTGAATGGAGGATCCAGGTTTTGAACAACCGATTCTTTCTAAATCCAGAATCAGCACTCTAACTATGGTAATTCTAAGCCTTGGATCCATTCACATTAACAAAATGAAGATATAAATTATGTTGTTCAATGGTATTAGTAAACATAATATCCATCTCTGTAAGTATCCCTCCCAGACAGCTGCCTCCCCTCATGAATAGCAATTCATGAGGCCACGGATGCTACTTTGCCTGGCAATATCCAAATCTAAATAGTGACAATCAGACAGATTTTTCTGTCTCTCTCTCTCTCTCTCTTAAGGCTACATGTTTCTGGATTACAACTGTTGCCGCTCTGAAAAACAATAGCCTGTAGGGACACATCTGAAAGCAGGACTCATAAAATATTTGCATTTACATTTGAAAATGTCTTGTTAAAAAACCAACAAACACTTGTATTCATTTGGGAAATTATTCTATAATCCTTCAAAGAAGGTCAGAATTCAAATTCTGTCAGAAACTCTGTTTCTATTTTTCTTATTTAAATCACCCGTTAAGAGAGATGTTTTGTTTTGATTTGTTTTCTTAACTGAAACCCTG
The DNA here is from genome assembly GCF_023721935.1 of Panthera uncia. Classification (NCBI taxonomy): domain Eukaryota; kingdom Metazoa; phylum Chordata; class Mammalia; order Carnivora; family Felidae; genus Panthera; species Panthera uncia. Next base: position 51,035,532 of record NW_026057584.1, on the reverse strand, counting down.
AAATTACCAAGGCTTAGCAGAAAAAGGGATGGGTGTGTGTGTGTGTGTGTGTGTGTGCGCGTGTGTGTGTGTATGGGTTTTAAACTGATTCATAATTTGTTTTGTCCTGCTTTATTAGGTGTTGACCTTTTTGTGCAATCCAGCCCAAATTTCCAAAAAAAAAAAAAAAATGCCTCTCTGGAATACTCCCTGAACCATTTTTTTTTTTCTAGAAAGAGAATTTTCCATTAAAAAATGTCACAGAAGTCAGCAGGTTTTTAATTTAAAGTTTAAAAGCAACTAAATTTTTCTTCATCCCTCTTCCTTCTAAATCATTATGTTTTACTAATATTCCAAAAGCAAATGCAACTTTAATAATTATATACACATCTCAACAGAAGCATTCTCAATTTACTGCTGTGTCTTACTAAGTCAATTGGAAATATGATATGTATCCTAGAGGTATCTGCATTTTTATTAGTACAATAAAAATTGTATCAAGCATCAAGTATTGTTGCTCTAAAATTTCTTGAGCTGTTTTTTTTTTATCATAAAGTCACAGCCTTAGAAGATATACAAGAGATACCCTTAGGTTTAATGAGGGACATGATTGTAAATGTTAATCCACAGGCTCTCCAAAAACATAAATCCTGACTTGTTGCATTTCCCAGTTTCCACAGTGTAAAGAAATACTCCCACTGTAGCCAATTTCAAGCTACTGATGTGGCATCACTGAAGGCAGAGTTGGAAGTGATGCAAACACCATCCACACCACTGGTTCTGACAACCCTGACAGCACATGAGCTTTCCTCAGAATTTCCAGGAAGTCTCCGAAGTTGCCCAAGTCAGATGTTACTCAAGGGAAGCAGATGAGAATTGTGCTTAACAGCCAAGCCCTCAAGGTGGGTGCCCAAGCCCCTAAATCCATTAAGTTACTTTCTGTGTTCCCTCTGGTAGGTTGTATAACTTTTCTGTCAACGTGTTTCCTCTTATTCATGAAGTATATAAAATGATAATAATGTTTCTATCCCATGGGATTGCTGTGATAATTAAACGAAATAGTGTATTAAAATGCTTCAAAGATTTCTTGGCACAGAGCAGACTATAATAAGAGGCTTTTAGTTATAAATTTGGGTGTTGCTTTTCCAGGATCTATCATTCCAACTGTCAGAATGTTTTACGCATTGCCATCTTAATTTTTCAGAGGTCATTAAAAACCATCCTGCTCAACAGTAATAGCCCGAGAGGAGCCAGTTATAGAAAAAAGATCACTAAAAGCAGTAACAGAAGTCATACCTTAGTTTCTGTGCCTAGCTTTGCCAAAGCCTAAGTCTGTGACCCTTGGAAAACATGTTTACTTCTAAGAGCTTTGGTTCTCTCATTGGTGAAGTGAAGAAAGTAATGGTAATCCTGCCAACTGCATCAGATTGTGAAGAGACTAATGTGAGCCCTTGGAAGACGGTCCAAATGTGGGTTATTATTATTAATCCAGGTTAAAAATCAAGATGCCATGGAAGCATGGAAGCATTAAAATAAAATAGTGAAGAGGTTTATATCATTTGAGTAAAAGTTGGGCATCATGTAGTGTTAAGAACTGGGATTTTTTTAGAAAAGAACACACACACACACACACACACACACACACACCAGTTCTACAATGAAGCAGTTAAACATTTTTTTCTTTCCACAAAAAAAAACAATTTTCAAATGAAAGGAATGATGCTTACAAATATAACATGTGTAAATGAATTAGGGATCATGGAGAACTAAGTTAACAAAATATCTATAGAATCATAATTTCTGGAAGGAAATACAATATAAAAATCTATCAAATGAAAAGCAAGATATTTATGAAAATTAGATAGCTAGCATTATGCCATCATAAGATGGTTAATGCAAATCTCCAATTCTTTAAGGTAAAAGTTCTTTAGTTTTATAAATAAATATAAAAAATAAAATGTCAAGGACTGGTTGAAGAAATCTTAAACATAATGGCCACTCAATTTGTGAATAATAAAAAGCACACATGAAAATGAAGGAGTAAGGAAATTACAGGAACATTAGATTTTTTTAAATATACAAACTTTGAATCTCTGTTCACTTAGAAGAACCATATACGTTATATACGCACTCAGTGAAAGTTAACGAAGAAAATAATTCTGCAAATAGTTTATGATCTTAAAGTGTGCCTATGATTTTCCCCCTAATTTATGAATCTAAGTTATGTTTTAACTGAAAAGTTCTGTTAACAGAAAAAAAATCACCTGTGCAACATAACCCGCACCATGTTCTTTTCTGTCCATTATTAGTGAAAATTCTCATCTGATATTAAAAAGGTCAGTGACATAAATGATATATCATGACATAGGAAGATCTCCAAGTTTCCTTATTTAAGGGGAAAAAAGCAAAATAAACATTGTGTATATAGTGTGCTACTTTCCATAAAAGCAAAACAGAAAAATACGAAATAAAAATTAGTAATAGATCATTGGAAATACACATAAATTTATGAATTGGAAATATAAGTAGATTGGGGTGGGATAAGGGTGGAGGCAAGGTGTTCATGAGGCACCTTTTACCTTATTTTGATTTTTTAAACATGTGAATTATTACCTGTGAAACAACAGTGGTGTGTGTGTGTGTGTTTCATCCACTACTCATAGACATATAAAACTTCAATTTTAGGGGCGCCTGGGTGGCTCAGTCGGTTAAGCGGCCGACTTCGGCTCAGGTCATGATCTCGCGGTCCGTGAGTTTGAGTCCCGCGTCGGGCTCTGTGCTGACAGCTCAGAGCCTGGAACCTGTTTCAGATTCTGTGTCTCCCTCTCTCTGACCCTCCCCTGTTCATGCTCTGTCTCTCCCTGTCTCAAAAATAAATAAAACGTTAAAAAAAATTAAAAAAACACAAAACTTCAATTTTACATCTGGCTTAACAGTTCTCCCCTCCCCCATGCTCAGGCCTGACTCACACATGGACACCTGCAGAAGGGAAGGGGCATGATGGATGTTCACTCTCCATGTTCCATCACCAGCACCACTCACTCTGCTGTTTCTTACCATTCAACAGTGTGATAGGAGTGGCAGAAAATTATAGGAGTCAAAGGGCATTACACGACTGATGTGTTTGTTGTCATCTATGTGACAAATGCCCAAATACTGGTTATTTTTCTCTTCTGGGAGTTTTTGTGTATCCTTCAGAGAACTTGCTATACCAAGAGGTTTCCTTGACCATTATGTGTTCTCTGATATCTGGGTTGAATCTTTTATCTCCCACATTCATTCAACAATCACCATATGCAGCCTCTTTTTCACCTTCTGAAGGCAGTTGCCTTTCAATACTGGTCAATCCCTTCAAAAGACCTATACTGCATCTGCTTCATGACTTTGAAAAACTTAGTGCCTTTTCTATGCTAAGCTCTGGAAGGAGTTTATTCTCTCCCTCCACAGTGTCCCTTTTACCTGTGAATTCAAGGTAGTCTGAATTAGCCTGCCACCTTTGACTCTGTTGAGATGAGAATCAGAACCAGTCTCAGTACCCTCTAAACTGCTAGAGATAGTGCACAAATCTCTTACAAACTGTCATATCATACTCCACTAAGTCTTCTATTAGCAGTAGGATCCTCAGGACCCTCTCTTGAGGTTCTGAGGTAAGTATTCCCTTAGAGAAAAAAGGGGAAATGCACAGTTCTCTCTTAAGACCAGGGTTTTTTAACCTCCATACTATTGACACATGGGGGCTGTATAATTCTTTGTCGTGGGGGATTTTCCTGTAGCAGCATCTCTAGCCTCTACCCATCACCAAATAGTAGCACACTCCCATCAACCAAACCAAAAATGTCTACAAACATTGCCAAATGACCCCAGGGAGGCAAATTGCCTAGTCAAGAGCCACAGAACTAGGCTAACAACCTTCTTCAAATAAATCCCCATTTCTTAATCTCCTTACCACTCTGCTAAGCAGGAGGCTAGGTGATAAGGTTTAGGTGGTGATCAAATACACATTTGGGACTGTTTCTTAACAAGCCCTGAAGAGTGTCTAATAGGTATATCTTATGAGAATGCATGGGCATGTGACACCCATTTTCTCAGAAGGAACTCTTAAATCTGGAAATAATAGGAAAATCCTTACATCAGTAAAAATCGGTACAAGCTTACATCTGTCTCTGATGTTTACAAATCTGTGCCTAAGGGCAATGAGTGTAGGAGTAGAAGAGAAGAGTAGAGAAGAGTAGAAGAGTAGAGAAGAGTAGAGAAGAGTAGAGAAGTAGAGAAGAGACTCTAATGTGTTCATTTTTATGACTTAATTGTTTGACTATTTTTTGATATTCAACTATTTGGATTAAAATGTGTATGTTTTTTAGAAAGAATCATAGTCCAGTTAAGTAGCTCTAAGAAAAAAATCTCTTTAAATTTTAATACGATTTTGATTTTGGTTTCATGACTAAGATATGCTAAATTCATGTTTGAGATAAATGAAGGCCAAGAAAGAGGAAAAAAGGGAGAGAGACAAAGAAGATAAAAGGGAAAGGAGGCTAAAACTTACCTTGTTTCATCAATATAAACAGCTTCCAACACAGATGCTGCATATTCAATGTTCTTCTTTAAGTCTACGACGTTAACATCACCTTTTTCCAGCTGCTTCACTAAGCATCTTAGTCTGTTTAAAAAAAAAGTAGTCAAAAAAGAGAGAAATAAGAGGAGATTTATTATAATCATATGGAAAACAGTCTAATATTAAATACACAAATCAATTTAAATTATTAACATATCTTTCTAGGTCATCAAATAGAAATATTTTGAGGAGTTTTTTGATATAATTAAGATCAGTTTTTCTCACTTAGACAACTCTTAAAAGTTATATTCACCTCTCAATAATATTAGGGGTGTACACTGTTATTTTAGGTACTATATTTCAAGGACAGTCTTTCTGAAAATTGAAAATAATATAGATATTTCCATAAAAGTATGTTCCCAATATTAGAATTTATTCTATGGCTGCTCTGCTTCTTTAGAGCTGGAACTAAAAAATTATTTAAGGGTACTTTTTTTTTTACCACTACTGTGGCAATTATTCACGGTATATAGCAATAACAAAAATGAAAGGCAAAAGATCTGAGAAAATACGATTATGATGAGAAAAAAATCTATGTATGAATGCTTATTATTTTTACTGAAATGATTTTTCACCTGAGGCAAATATGTACAATATTTTCTCTCGCTTTTGTCCATACAATGATGTGTCCCAACTCTCTGAGGAATTTTAAAGCCTGGATCAACTAAGCCATGTCTGGAATCCTGACTCACGGAAACTGTGAGATCATTAATGGTATTGTTTGAAGCCACTAAATTTGGGGATTATTTTTTATGCAGCAATAGATATTTCATGAAGTGAGACAATACAAATTGCTATTATAAGTTTCTAACATTTTTAGAAATTTTTGTGCTTTAATTATAAACCAAGTGTTTCTGAAGATATTACCCTATACTAGGCAGAAAAGGAAAACAAATTCCTTATTCTCTACATTGTATAGATAAAAAATGTGAAGACAATTTATCCATTTTCCCAAGTTGGCAGACAATTTAATTCCATTCCTGAGCAAAAGTATTTCAGAGAGAATGGAGTACATCTACTTTTAGGCATTGTCTTAAAGATAGTGTAGCAGATTTTCTGAAAATTTACTTTGGATGATTTCCAATATCAAGGCTAAGGGTGTAAAGACAAGTTAAAATTTTCAGTAAGGGTTTTGACAAATTATTTCTCCATAGGAAAAAGGCACACCTAGACTAAAACTTCTTATTCAGAAATCTACAAATAATTCTCTTTTGTATCATATGCTTTTATATGGTAAAATATTAGCAGATAACCACATTGCAAAATAAAACTATGTATTAATAAATTAAATATTTCTCATTCATATAGTCAGCAAAACAAAACAAATCAAAGATAACAACTAAAGCAGGCTACTTATGAAAACTAAGCCTGTCTGAATATGATGATAATGGAGTAACACATAGAGATTTTTGTAATGTGTATGACCTACGTACATTATATTTAGTGAAATTGCCTTTTATGTGTGAAAGCAAAAGAAAAGAATTCACAGGTCTGCAGTGACTTAAAAATATATCCCTCATGTATCCTTCTTGTGAAAAGTACCTGGTACAGCTTGGTTGTATTTCATGGTTGTATGACTTAATTTTAAAAGCAGTAAGTACTTCAGATAATTGCTTCTTTTCTTCTGAATAAATAAACTCTATTTTTATTTGAGTTAGCAATCCTCTCCACTAAAAAAATCTACATTTTTTCAAGCTCTCTTAAAGCTAGGTATAGTCATTTTACAGCTTTCTGGCCAAGGAGAGTACGAGGAGGTTGTTAAGACTTTTGGAACAATTATTTTGAAGAAGGCTAACTCAGGTGGAAGGGGGTCTCTTTTATCCTTTCCGGTTCCTTGCTGCCCAAATGCAGTGGAAGTGTCTGAAGATCCAGTAGCCATTTAGAGTCTTGAGGCAATCTGGCAATCAGAAATTACCCGAGAGAATGGCAGACAAGGAAGATGGAAGTGGCCTGAGTCTCAGGCTGGGAATCCACCCTAACGAAGTCACCCACCTCTGAAGTTATTTCGTATGACAAAACAAAAAAGAAATGTTGTGTTTAAGCTACTATTATTTTGAGACTTTTATGTGCAGCTGAGCCCAATCTTAACCAATAAGTCAAATGAATAAGAAATGACTCAGAATTCAAAAATGGCGAAACATCATAGAAAATGAGAGGGGATGCCCCAGGGAAAGTGCCCACAGACAGGTGCACTTCCTCAATCATGACAGCCTGCAGTTGTCCTCAGGGGTATCATCCCATCAGCAGATCAGACCTGATGAAACCTCTGACAGGGAACATGCTCTTTCACAGAGACATCTTGATGTGGTTTAAAAACAAAGTTATGCATTTTGATATTTTAATAGGGGTATAAATCTATACTCTGACACAAGAAATTGCTCTGAAAAAATACTCCAAGAAGGTTTTACCACCTAGAAAATCTAGTTAGATAAGTTTATAAGTATAAAATCATAGTCACATCCACACACACACACACACACACACACACACACCCCACCCACACACTCCTAAACTCACTATGTTGATCCAAAAGACCGGAAGGAAATATATATTTGGGGGTTACTAGGACTTCTTTCTCTTTTTTTCCCCTGCCTGTATGCACCAAATCTCCTTTAGTGAGTGCAAACTTCTATTTACATAAAAAGCAAAACTATTGCATTGTAAAAAGACTATTTATAAACAGAACAGCAGGTTAATGGAATAATTTATATAATTATTATTCCAATAGTGAACTTGCTTTTGTATTCAATTTATGCATAGAATAATCCCCAACCATCTCATTTAGGCTATTATTTCATTCTCTTTATAGATAAAAAGGTCAAATGTCTTTATTATTCATTTTCAAATGATCATAATTTCGAAACTAGTAGGTTCTAAAATACTAATGCTTTACCACATATATCTATACAAATTTTTAATTTTTTTAGTGTATTTTGAGAGAGAAAAAGTGTGTGCACAAAAGCGAGGGAGGTGCAGAGTGACAGGGAGAGAGAATCACAAGCAGGCTCTGCGCTGTCAGCACAGAGCCCAATGCAGGGCTCAGTCTCATGAACCGTGAGATTATGACCTGAGCCAAAATCCAGAGTCGGACACTTAACTGACTGAGCCACCTACACACCCCCAAGTTTTGTATTTTTTTAAAAAAATAACTATATTTACCTAATTACTCAGTCATCCTATGGGTCAATCTCAGAACCAAAACAGGAATCACAGTCATGTGTAAAATGAACAGGTTCTCTTAATTTAGTAAAACATCTTTTTAATAATGATTTGGTTTCTTTAATCAGAGTAAAGAAGCATGGTGAAAAACAGTGTTCTTAATGCTGTTCTTAAGGTCTAGGTATGTTCTTCTGGTTCCAAAAGTTTAGGTTAAGTAGACTTGTTAGATGTTCTAATCTGTGCAGTTTCTGACCCACTAATCTGTGGTTGGAGACTCCACTGGCTACTTTGCTGGGTAGCAAAACGAGTTAACAGCTGTTCTATCAAACATAGACCAGCTATTTATAGGTCAATGATATTGCCAAAAAGGTGTTGAAAACCCCAGTCAGTTAAATAGATATTAAGCATTTATTACCATGCCTGTGGCTCTGTAAATATATACATTTATACATATAAATTATTTTATGTATTTATATACATATATATTAATACATATAAGAATATATATGAATGCATATATAAGAATGCACACACACATGTATAAGACATGGGCACTTTTGTGTGCACCACAGTATCTGTCTTCAAGGTATTTACAATCTCTGGGGGTAGCATGACATATGCACATAATATGGTCAAATGTTGAAATGCATACATTCCCCATTACTTCTTTTACACAACCCTGATTTTACACAACCCTAAGAAAATTGATTTAGTCATTGCTCCTCAAACTTTCTCATATCATCCTAGATTGAAGCTCTTCTTTCTTACAGAAATACCTTTCTCCATATCTCATCTTTTACTGCCTAAATCATGCTTAGTAAATAGGAATATCTTGGGTGCTACGATATCATAAGTCCTTTGAAGATTACCATCCATTGTGTTCTCTTCCAACTTAGAAACTAAACCACACTTCATTTATTCCTCACTAAAAAAACTGAAATTTCTCTGGCTTCCTTATAATTTCAATTTTGTGTACATGATGTTTTTCTAATTGGTTTCCAATCCAATAAAAAAATGATAAGGACTACAAAGAAGCAGGATAATTGATCCATAGTGAGGATAAAAATTAATCAAACTTGGCCCAAATATGACAAAGATGATAGTATTAGAAGGCAAGGATGTTAAAACCATCATTATTAAAACACAATTATGTAAAAAACATTATGCCAATAAATTCAATAATTCAAATAGAATGAACAATTTCCTTAAAAGACACAAACTATCAAATCTCAAAAAGAAATGAGTAAACCAAATTTGCAGTTTAAAGTGTTAACATAAAGAAACTTCAGGCCCATATGACTTCATTGGTGAAATATGAAAAAATATTAAGGAAAAATAATACCTGTTGTCTTCAAATTTTTCCAGAAAAATCCTATATTCTAATCCTAATCTTATGTCATTCTGAGAAGTCAAAATTGCCCTTATAACAAAACCAGATGAAAACATTAGCAGAAGAAGGAAGAGGAGGGAGGGGAGGAGGATGAACAACCTATCAATAAATATGCCTCATGAACATAAATGTAAACAATCCTTAATACTTTGAGAAATCAAATCCCCCAATATCTAAAAGAATAGTACATCATAAGATTAAAAAATTAATCAATGTAACTCACTACATTAAGAGACTAAATAAGAAAGGAATAGACTAAATAAACAGGAATAGAGAAGAGCTTCCTCACTTGATAAAGGTTACAAAAATCTACAGCTAATGTCATAAGTAAGGTTAAGTGACTGAATGTTTTCTGCCAAACATCACGAATAAGGAAGGGTGTAGTTTCACCACAGCTATTCATCACTGTACTGATATTTTAGCCAAGGCAATAAGGCGAGAGTAAAAGGCATCCAGATTGGAAAGAAAGCAATGAAACTATTTTTGTTCACAGGCAACATGATTCTCTAAGTAGAAAATCTGATATAATATGCCAAAAGTTACTAAAAGTATTAAATTATTTTAACAAGCTTGCAATATAAAAAAGAAAAAGTCAATATCCTTTCTATATGTAGTCATGGGATAATCTGACATTAAAATGAAAAGCAGTATCATTTAAAATAGTACCAAAAAATATGAAATTCTTTGACATAAGTCTGACAAACTGTATGGAAGCCCTATACACTGAAAACTATAAAACATTACTGAAAGGAATAAAAGTAGACCTAAATCAATGAAATGCATGTGTTCATGGATTGAAACACTGAATATTGTTAATGCATAATTTTCCTCAAATGTAACTACAGATTCGATGCAATCCCAATAAATGTCCTAGCAGGTTTTTGTTGTTGTTATATATATTGACATGCTAATTCTAAAATTCATACAGAAATGCAAAGAACCTAGAATAGTCAAAACAAATGTAACAAAAAGAACAAGTTGGAGGACTTACACTATTTCAATACTTGTAAGACTTTAAGACTTATTTTAAATTTTTTAAAATGTTTTGTTTATTTTTGAGAGACAGAGAAAGAGCGTGAGTGGAGGAGGGACAGAGAGAGGGAGACACAGAATCTGAAGCAGGCTCCAGGCTCTGAGCTGTCAACCCAGGACCTGACACGGGGCTCAAACCCGTAAACATGAGACCATGACCTGAGTGGAAGTTGGCTGCTTAATTGACTGAGCCACCAAGCACCCTTTCAAGACTTATTTTAAAGCTACAGTAATCAGTACAGTAAAAATAGCATAATCTGGTACATTATTAGCACCAAGAGAAGTCTGTAGATCAATGGAACAGAATATAACCTAGAAAGACAGCCACAAATATAGAGAATTGATTTTGGAGAAAAGATACAAAGCTAATTTAGTGTAAAAAAGACAGCCTACATAATAAATGGGGCTGGATAAATAGAAATACTTATGTGTAAAAGGAACTTTGATCCATACATGTACCATAGATCTAAATGTATATGCTAAAACTGGGAGCCTAGAAGAAACCATAGGAGAAAATTCTGTCATCTTGAGTCAGCCAAAGATGTCCTGTACACAACACATAAAGCACTATCTATAGAAAAGGTAGTAAGTTAAACTTCATCAATATTAAGAACTTCTGTCCTTCAAAACATTGTTAAAAGAATTAAAAGAAAAGCCATAGACTAGGAGAAAATATTTGCAAATCATATATCTAATAAAGATCTGTATCTAAAACATCCAAAAGAACTTGCAGAACTCAATAATAACAAGACAAACAAACCAATACAAAATTTACAAATGATTTGAACAGACTCTTCACCAAAAAACATATATTCATTGCAAACATGAAAAGATGCTCAAAATTACTAAGTATTAGAAAAAATTCAAATTAAAACAATAATAAGATGCAATCAAACACCTATTAGAATGGCCAAAAGTAAAATAACTGATCATACTAAATATTAGCAAAGATGTAAAGCAACAAATATTACCATACACTATTGTTGGTAATATAAATAGGTACAATCATTTTGAAAACAGTTTCTTAAAAAGTTAAACATGTATCTACCATATGAATCAGCCACTCTATTCTTTGGTGGAGAGGAAAAGAAACATATGTCTTTTTAGAGACTTGTACACAAATATTCATAGAAGCTTTATTTGTAATAGCCTCCAAATGGAAACAACCCAATAGTACATAGAAAAAACAAACTAGGGCATATCCATCCAAAATTCTACTCAGCAATAAAAGGAATGAACTACTGACATGACTAAATGCCAAATAATTATGCTAGTGAAATAAGATATGTGCATACTGTATGATTCCACTTACACAAAATTTTAGAAAATGCAAATGATCCTTACAATGACAGGAATCAGATCAGTGGTTGTCTGGAATAGAGGAGGAGGAGGGGGGGGGGGAGGTCAGGGAGGAAAGGGAAGGAAATATTACAAAGAAGCTCAAGGAAACTTTTGAAATTAAGAGAGATGTTCATTTTCCTAATTGTGGTCATGATTTCATAGGTGTATACATATGTCAATTTTTACCAAATTATAAATTAAAAAATGAAATATGTAATCAGTAATTTGAGGTAGAAAAAGGATGTATGCAAAATAGATGCTTCTCTTACATATCTTCCTTTTTCACCAATCTTATTAAAATATTAAAGTTCTAATGTATACTAGTAGAGACACAAAAAAAATCAAGCAGCATTACCCTCCTAATGATCTTTTCCTAAAGAGAATGACACTAATCTTTGATAATTCATAAGGCTTATAAATCAGCCTGAATATTATGAACAGATTTTGATCTTAGCTTACCTTACCTTGTAATGATCAGAATACTTAGAAGAAAACAGGAATGAAAATAGAAACACCATCTTTGAACATAACCGATTGGCTTTGCGGTTCAAGAAGTAGTTGTAGAGTAGAAACAATTTCTACCTTTGAACAAAGAATCCTGAGCTGTAGAAAATGATTTTGTGTTTTTATATTCAAATATAGAACTGCCACTTTCCAAATGAAAAAATACTCAATATAAAATGGTGTTGTTTTCATAATCAAGTACTTCAAATACTCTAAACTTACCTTCTAAGATACTGCTACATGACCCAATCTTGCAAAAGAACCACCTGCATAACGAAGATTATTCTCATATTGAAAAATCTTTTGTGTCTATGCAAGTTTTTATTAATTCTAGGATGTAAAATGCCCAGGACATCTCTAATGCCATAGAATCTGAATAATAAAAAAATAAAAGCAATTTAAAAGAGAATTGATAATCATTAAATCCCTATCAACATCCCCATTTGTGACCTGATTGAAATATAAAAGTGAGAAAGATATGGTTCTAAGAACACCGTACTAAGAAGCATGAAAGGTAAAACTAAAAGAGTGTCTCTAGCAGATTTTAACATTAGCACCAAAAGATGGCCACACACAGGAGTGTACAAAAACGCACAAATAGAGGCTATCAACAAAGAAGCTACTATGTAGTTTTCAGTAAGTCCTGTTGCCTCTGATCCCAACATGATAAAAAATTATAATAATAAGCCATTAAATAATGAAATTGTCTTACCTATTCTGCAGATCAATGTTCAGGAAATTAAATCCTAACCTTAGTCTAAAAAGCAAGCCTTCTTAGATTTAGATTTAAAGTATTTTTAAGACATTTTCTTTCAGATAGTCAAATGTTAGAGTAATTATAAAGCTCCTGTTACCTTTATTTTATGAGATAAATAATTCCCACAGCAATAGGTGTCATTAAAAACAGTGGGAAAATTTGTATAACAAATATTATCGGCCTTTAAAATAAATTTATATTCTACATTTAAAGGAGAAAACTAATCCCACTAAGGTGGAGAATATATGATGGAAAAGTATTTTGGGTGAGGAGTATTTTTCAAATACAAAAGAATATATAATTATTCTCTCTCTTCTGCCAAAAATCACAATTTAGGTAAACTATTCATCATTCTACCTTAAGTAAACTTTTTCTTACAGAAATGGGCATGCATAATCCCCACTATGTGGAAGAATTCTTTTTAAGTGCAGAGATACAAACACTAGAATAGTTAGAAATGCTTTCAAGATTAATTTTTTCCTCCTTGGAGGCAAAAGAATAGTAAGATCATATTGACTCCACAGAGGGAACCAATCACTTGTGCCTGGTTACTGTTTCCCCTCTGAAATACTAAGGGCTGTATGGACTGCAGGATTTTCTTTAAAGGATATATGTTTAAATAAATATGCAATAATTAAATATATATTTATATACACATATATTTAAACACATATTTAACTATATAAATATATTATAGATTTAAATATATATTTGTATTTATAAAAACATAAATATGTAAAAATATATTTATAAAATATAGTTATTACTTTATATAGTAAATATATTTATTTACCATATAATATATATAAAATAAAAATATGTATTAAACTATTTTATTTAAAAATTAAAAATACTAGGGCGCCTGGGTGGCTCAGTCAGTTAAACATCAGACTTCGGCTCAGGTCATGATCTCATGGTCCATGAGTTCGAGCCCCACATCGGGCTCTATGCTGACAGCACAGAGCCTGGAGCCTGTTTCGGGTTCTGTGTCTCCCTCTCTCTCTGCCCCTTCCCCACTCACTCTCTCTCTCTCTCTCTCTCTCAAAAATAAATAAAGATTAAAAAAATAAAAATAAAACATATTATTATATATATATTTAAATCTATGTGTTGTGAAGAAGAAAAAGTAGTGACCTTCATCTACTATTAAGGTATTTATTTAAACTAGGGAAGAAAGATTAGGAATAAGGTGTACACACCAAAGAACCACTAAGAAAACACATATGCTTTGGAAAACACATATTTAGCACAGAGCTCAGGTAGCCACTCTGTGCTAAATATCTTTCACTTTTCCCTCCAATTGCACTCTACTGGAATGTACACTTCTCCTTGCCCTTAACAGGGGTTGTAAAGAATACATCAGGTGACAATTTGGGTTTCACAAATAGGAAGTATCACAGGAGGTAGAAGAGAGGAAGAAGAATGAAGTCAGAGTATTATTCTACTCTTCTCTCTGGATGTTGACCCCCTATAGAAAGTCACTTGTCAGGCAGCACTATCCCTTTCCACAGAATTCTCTTGCAAACTTTCTGTCTCTCATCAGGGATAACACATACCTGGAACCCCATGTTACTAGCCCAGAAGTACTGTATTATCCTGGTGGTTCCCTACATGCATCCCACAAATATAAATACTCTCTTTTGTTAACTACCCCTCAAATTACTCATTTTGACTATGTCATCCTTTTTGCCTTACTTGTATCAACCTCCTACAATGCTATCCTCTCAAACCAGAGACTTTCAGATACTTTCAGTACAGTCCTCTGGGAGTGCTGAAAAGACTGTAGAGACAGGGCATTAACATTAGTGAGGGCTCACTCTAATTATATTCACCCTTTTCTGGTATTCATGGAGAGGAGCAACATACTGATGGGACAGCTACTTCAGCTTTCTAGAGTTATCAGCAATCAACTGAGCTCTTCTTCATGGACACTGCACAAAATGCTGAGGGTCAGCTGCTTCATAGGAAATGGAGGAGAACGGATGAGACCAAATTGCCACTTTCACACTGGAACAGCCTGATGCTTAAAAGGGGTGCTATGGGGAATGATTGATGCTAGCTGGGTCAGAGAGCATGTGGTATAATTTTTCAAATTAAAAAAAAGTAGGCAAAAAGGATTTGTGGTTTATATTTAAGCCTGATGGATTAAAAAAAATGCCTTTACTACTGTTCACCAATGAAATACCACTAACATCACATAAAGGGATTGAAAAGGTAAAAGAGCTATGAGGAAAAATAACAGAAAAGATAAGAGCAGAGAAAAGTTCACAACACAGTTTTGGGAAAATTTAACAGTGAGATATGGTGACTGACTTAACAGAAACCAAGAAAGAAAAACAAACCAAGGTACTTTCAAAAGGTGATGACACAGAGAAGCAAGACAATTATTCCTCATAGAACCTTGAAACAGCTTAGGGGATAGGGACACCAAAGATCTTATAATGCAGGGATCTGGCTTCAGGCTCAAAACAGGAGATTGGTTAGAGCTTTCAGATTTATTTTTCCACCCCAACTAGCAGGAAACTATCCTTACCTATACTTACAACAAACATGGAAATGAGACAAGACTGCCAGATTGCAAATAGATTAAATGAAAGTCATTATGTTGAACGATACCCCAGGTTTCTTTCTACCACCTATTTACAGAATGAAGACTGAGAGATTCATTGTGGGAAAGACTGAAAAGCCCCAGAGAAAGAAAATTTTGGAAACAAACAGTTCACAGCGTGCTCACCCTTCAGTGAAGCTCAGCAGGTGACAAGGCACCACCTAAGCAGAGAGAGAGAGATTCTAATCACTTCTCAGAGCCACACTCTTTAATATTAATAGCCTGTCAACAGTGAGCAAGCGTGAAAGGAAAACCTCCAACATGAAAGACATGGACAAATATAAATAAAATAAAAAAAACTTGGGGAAACCAGAAATAATACAGAGACTAAACAAAACATTGAAAAAAATGAGAAAATAAGAGATTTCTTTGAGAAAAATAAGAGCTTTCATCCATGAAACAAGGACATAACACTACTTTTTAAAAATGTAATGAATGGTATTGAAGGGGCTCTTGGAAATGAATCCAATGATTTATGTAAAAATGTCAACAGAAGGAGTAGAGGAAAAAGTCTAATATCCTATAGTCTAATATCCTATAAAGTAAGCAAAAAGACAGCAAGAGGAAAAATAAAAAAAATAAAGATAAGAAAATTAGAGGCATTTAGTTCAGGAGATCTAATATCTAGTGAACTAAAGTTCTAGACATCAAGGGGCACCTGGGTGGTTCAGTCAGTTAAGTGTCCAACTCTTTTTTTTTTAATTTTTTTTAATGTTTTATTTATTTTTAAGACAGAGAGAGAGAGCATGAGTGGGGATGGGGCAGAGAGAGAGGGAGACACAGAATCTGAAGCAGGTTCCAGGCTCTGAGCTGTCAGCACAGAGCCCAACACGGGGCTCAAACTCACAAACTGTGAGATCATGACCTGGGCTGCAGTCAGACGCTCAACCGACTGAGCCACCCGGGTGCCCCAAGTGTCCAACTCTTGATTTCGGCTCAGGTCATGATATCATGGTCATGAGATCTAGCCCCTCTTGGGGCTCCATGATGATTGTGTGGAGCCTGCTTAGGATTCACCCTCTCTATCTCTCTTTGCCACTCCCCGGCTCATGCATTCTCTCTCTCTCTCTCTCTCTCTCTCTCTCTCTCTCTCTCTTTCTTTCTCAAAATAAAAAAATAAACACTTAAAAAATAAATTCTAGACATCAAAGATAGCGGTAATTAGTAACGAAAAAGTCAATTACCCAGAATTAAGAATCTCCATTTTGAAAGGTCCCACCAGAGTCAGTTTCAAGGGCATATGAACTGGTAGTCACATAGGACCTGTGCTTAGAAAGACACCACTCTTGGTTTCGCACTCTGCTGTCACCATCTTGAAATACTTAATTTTTTAAAAATTTTTTTAAACATTTATTTATTTTTGAGACAGAGAGAGACAGAGCACGAACAGGGGTGGGTCAGAGAGAGAGGGAGACATAGAATCCGAAACAGGCTCCAGGCTCTGAGCTGTCAGCACAGAGCCCAACGCGGGGCTCAAACTCACAGACCGCGAGATCATGACCCCAGCCCAAGTCGGCCGCTTAACCGACTGAGCCACCCAGGTGCCCCAAAATACTTAATTTTTGAAGAAGGAGACCTACATTTTCATTTTGCACCAGGCCCTGTACATTATGTAGTTGGTCCAGGGTCAACCTAGAATTCTATACTCAGTCAAGCTATCAGTCAAATTTGAATAAAAAATAAAGGCTTTTTCAGACATTAAATGACTCTCAAAATTTGATTTTCCATGCACTCTTTTTCAGGAAGCCACTTGAGAGATGCATTTGACCAAAACAAGAACATAACATGAATCTAATGCAGATGAATGAATAAGGGAAGTGTCTGAATAAGAGATATGTGACCATCCTAGAAATAAACTAGTCTAGATGAAGTAGGAATGCAGAGGAAAGAAAGTGGGAGGAAGTCACCAGGGAAAAAAATTGAACTGATGAACAATGGAACTGACAGGATGTTTGGAACTTTGTTTTGACAGATCAGTGAGCATTTATAAAATTATAAAATATATTTGAAAAATACAACAATTATGAAATCAAGGAGAAAGAAAAAAATTATGAGATAGGAAAGTCATTTGATTGACGCTTTGATTGACAAGTGAATAATATTTAGAAATCACTGCTTACAAATACAAGTGACTTAAAAACTAAATAAGGAGCAGTATGACTCTTTTGAAAAGATGAGGGTAAGGAAGTTGGTGAAGTGAATATGTGAGAGCTATTTCCTCAGTTATTATTATGGATGTCAATTGATAAAGTCTGAAATTGATAAATCAAGAAATAGTAAAAGCATATTATTTGGAAATATGCTAAAGAAGGAAGAACTAGAAAGAAATCATTGAAGTTATCTATTTCTGGAAAATTGATTGCTGGGTTTTTAAAATATTTATTTATTTTGAGAGAGAGAGAGTAGGAGAGAGAGAGAGAGAGTGTAAGCACAAACATGAGTGGGGGAGGAGCAAAGAGGGAGAGAGAGAGAATCTCAAGCAGGCTCAACATTCACCAGGGAGCCTGACGTGGGGCTCAATCTCATGACAAACCATGAGACCATGACCTGAGCCAAAAGCAAGAGGTGCACACTTAACTGACTGAGCCAACCAGGCACCCCAACTGCTGTTTTTTGATAATAATAAAAATAATTTTAATGACATAATCCCCTGTTAAAGTAGAATATTCAGTAGACTGCTCACAACACAAGTGACTGAGCTTAGAATTCAGATCCTTTACTTGATAGTTTCAGAATCACCCACCATGAAAAATGTAAATTACTGACAAATAACAAGATGTTGAAATTCATCTTGAATTCAAAACAGAGAAAGACTGAAAGGGCACAACACATTCTAAACATAAGTTGATGGTTAATGTTAATCTCCAGTTGTTCTAGGCTTTTAGACACACAGTGAAGCCAAGGGAAAGAAAATTATACATGGTTATCACATATACACCTGTTTGTCGCATGTTCCATGCTCATGAACTGAACTAACAGAAAACAGGCCCCTGTGTTTCAGATTTGAGGTAGACACACAAAAGAAAATATATATGTGTATATATACACATATAGAGAGAATTCTCTCAATTCTCTATACTAGTTCTACTACTTCTAGCTCTAAATTCTTTATCCCTTCTTTCCCCAATCATTTTTTTTTCTGCCACGGAAAAAGATTATCTTTTATTTGTGAAAAATATTCTATGATTTTTTTCAATACCAAATAGACAATGCTCATTTGTACTAGCTCTGTACATTTTCTGCTTCGTTGTTGTTATTTTGGTAAGTTATTTAGGTACTTCATCAAAAAGAAATTTTTTTTTAAATTTTTTTTTAACGTTTATTTATTTTTGAGACAGAGAGAGACAGAGCATGAACGGGGGAGGGGCAGAGAGAGAGGGAGACACAGAATCTGAAACAGGCTCCAGGCTCTGAGCTGTCAGCACAGAGCCCGCTGCGGGGCTCGAACCCACGGACCATGAGATCATGACCTGAGCTGAAGTCGGACGCTTAACCGACTGAGCCACCCAGGTGCCCCAAGAAATTTTTGATGTAACTGTAAAGAAGAGAAAGAAAGATATAGGAAGTAGCATAAAGTATGAGAGCACAGTGAACTATAATCGATGAATTTATTATTTTATTGCATATGTATCTAGTTTTGTATATTACAGTATTGCATATGTATAATACAGTTTATTACATATTACATATTTTTTGAAAAATCAGAGAAAGGCATATTGAGTAGTGCTACAAAAGTAAAATTAGAATGTGGTTTAGAGAGAATGAAGAGGCTCTGCATGTAAAGAGAACTACGAAACTGTCATGTCCCTGAAGTAATAAGAGACTGAAAACCAGCAAAGTTGAGTACTGCATTGGCTGAGTAAAGAAAGCTCAGCACCAGTTCCACCAAAAATAACAAAGGTATGTTTAAAAGTGGGTTTACGACATTTGCTCTTAATTAATACAGTACCATGTAACAACAGACTTCAAAAATACACTAGCAGAGAAAGAAAGTAATAATTAAAATAGATTTTTGGTGAAATATGCATTAAAAAACTATGGAAAGAAAGTACAGGTCTACTGCACAGGCATCTGGAACCACAGAAAAGACACAACTGACACAAGTAAGGCTTCTTAGAAGCAGAGAGGGAGAAGGAAATACCCTGGCTTTTCTCTTCCTTCTTACCTATCCTGCAATCTTCTGATGGTATCAGCCACTGGCCAAATCTAGCCAGGTGCCAGTTTACACAGGAACCTGGGAAATCTAGCTGTGATGGACACAGGGCAGAGTGGGAATAAGGTGAGGCACAGACCCAAGGGCAAACAGGCCCTGGAACATAAGACATGGTAACCAGAAAGTGTCAACATTTTTTCTGAGGTTTGGAAATAAGGCAGAAAGGTAGGTGAGATGCCTTCCCTGACCTGTTGGGGCAGGGTAGAACAAGATTATCTAGAGGATTGAACAACCCAAGGTTTGAAATCCTTTTTTTTTCTTTTAATTTTTAAAAGTAGCCCAAACACAGTTTAAGTAGATTTGTACAGAGTGGCAAGTACTTGAGAATTAATATAAAAGCTTAAACTTGAAATTACAATGTTCAACTTAATTTCTTTTTTCTTTTTCCAATGCAAACCCGATATTGGCAAATAACAGAGGCTTTTATAGTTTTTTAGAGACTCTCCATAAATTATCTTCTATTAAACAATGACCAGAGTATAATAAAAATAAGGTATGTGGTCACAATTCTTAGAAAGCAGATTGTCGTTTTTAGCTTGGTTTTTATTATATAAATTATATTTATTATCGATATTATTATAAAGGCAATGAATATTCACTATAAACAGGCAGCAGATGAGATTTTCAAAAATAGTCTGTAGCAGGAGGAAAGGAATACCATCCTGTATTTCTTAGCAAGTACAACATAAATCTTTGTGATAAATAGGAACCCACAAAGCATGCCACCACCATAAAATCAGAGGGCTCTCTGAAATATGTAAGGTAGAAAGATTATTCTCTTTCCTTTCTTATTTATATAAGGTCCATGCGCCTTTGGGTTTAAGAACTATGCCTGTTTTTCAGTTCCCAGGATAATCTCAGAGTGGAGAAATTTCATCTGCCTTTCATGTTCTCAGAGTCAGAAAGCAATAAGTAGATCTCAAAGATCAAATACCCATTTGTTCTCAGTCTTCTTTAGGGTTGGTTCCCTGGGGAGCCAATGACCAATCAAAACAGAGAGATTTTCATTTATGAACTCAACTTTTTAAAAAACTTGCTTTCTTCTTCTTTCCATAGTGAATGCATTTGTAAGAGTATCAATCCTGGTTTCCTACCCTGTATTCTTTTAGTCTTCAAATTTATAGCATCTACCTATTTTAAGAAGAAGATTTTTGTAAGATCTAAAATATGAAGATATTTTTTTTCCTTGATTATTCTTTGGCCTTTACTTTTAAAACATTTTTATTAGAGTAAATCATGCACAGATTATCTATCTATCTATCTATCATCTATCATCTATAAATCCTTTCATAAAAATTAGCAGTTTGGGGCACCTGAGTGGCTCAGTGGGTTGAGCTTCTGACTCTTGATTTTGGCTCAGGTAAGATTGAGCTCCACTTCAGCCCCCTCCACCCCACCCCCTGCACTGAGCATGGAGCCTGCTTAAGACTCTCTCTCTCTCTCTCTCTCTCTCTCTCTCTCTCTCTCCCCTTTGGCCCCTCTCTCTCATTCGAGTGTGCTGTCTCTCTCTTAAAAAAGTTAGCATTTTTTTTTCACCCACTCAATCTCACTCTGTTCTATTTACCAGAGATATCCACTTTAAAATATTTTGGCTGTTTCTTCTGGGACTTTTCTCCATATTTTTAAATGGTATACTTATTTTTTTAATTATTGACTTACCAATATTAGATATTGCCTATTGGCTTCCTGTTATGATAGATAAGGGTTTAGGTCTTTTATATGTCTGACCGACCATTTTACATTACCCTAAATTCCCAATACTGTTCTATACTACTCTTAATTTAATCAGTAATCAATAGTTACATTTTTAGGATATGTACACAATGCTCATTACATGGCCAAAAAGTATATAAAGATCACATTTCCATTCTTGGAGTTTAAAAAATTTCCTGAAATTATTAAGTACCTCATTTTTTACTACCATTATTTTCTCTATGTCTATTCTATATCCCCCCCCCTCCCAATCCCATTTACATCTGCCAATATTAATCAACAATTTCCCTCTTTTATTCTGGGGACTTCTGTCTTGTAGCTCTTTAGCTTGTGGCTCAAACATGGATGAGTTACTCTCTAGATCTGAAACATAGCTATCATCCTGTGACATGCTTTGGCCATACTCCGTTATGGTATGGATGCCCTGTTTCTGGATTCTATGACTTCCTCTTTTCTGAATTCTCCCCTGTTTTACTGGAAAGAGCACATTCTATAGTAGTTTCTAAGACCGTGCTCATATGACATAAATCTTTGATGGGAATGCAAGCTGGTGCAGCCACTCTGGAAAACAGTATGGAGGTTCCTCAAAAAACTAAAAATGGAACTACCCTACGACCCAGCAGTTGCACTACTAGGCATTTATCCAAGGGATAGAGGTGTGCTGTTTTGAAAGGACACATGCACCCCCATGTTTATAGCAGCACTATCAACAATAGCCAAAGTATGGAAAAATCCCAAATGTCCATCGAAGGATGAATGGATAAAGAAAATGTGGTATATATATACAATGGAGTATTACTTGGCAATCAAAAAGAATGAAATCTTGCCATTTACAACTATGTAGATGGAACTAGAGGGTATTATGCTAAGTGAAATTAGTCATAGAAAGACAAATATCATATGACTTCACTCATATGAAGACTTTAAGACAGAACAGATGAACATAAGGGAAGGGAAGCAAAAATAATATAAAAACAGGGAGGGGGACAAAACAGACTCATAAATATGGAGAACAAACTGAGGGTTACTGGAGGGGTTGTGGGAGGGGGGATGGGCTAAATGGGTAAGGGGCACTAAGGAATCTACTCCTGAAATCATTGTTGCACTATATGCTAACTAATTTGGATGTAAATTTAAAAAAATTAAAAATAAAACATGTTAAAAATACATAAATAAATCTTTGAATCTGAATGCTAAAAGCCTTTGTTCTTTCTTTCCATTTGATTGATAGTTTGACAGCATATTCTAGATTGAGAAGCATTTTCTTTGAAAATCTGAAAACTTGCCTTTACTTCTTCTGCCAAGGACAGACATGTGCTTGGTCACTCTGTTCCATTCTGACAGTTACTACTATTCCTCCTATCTACATATTTCAAAATTTCATTAAGATAATCTATTCTCTGGGGTGCCTGGGTGGTTCAGTCAGTTAAGCATCCGACTTTGGCTCAGGTCATGATCTCACAGTTTGTGAGTCCGAGCCCTACATCGGGCTCTGTGCTGACAGCTCAGAGCCTGGAGCTTGCTTTGGATTCTGTGTCTCCCTCTCTCTCTGCCCCTTCCCATCTCATGTTCTGTCTCTGTCTCTGTCTCTCAAAAACAAATAAACATTAAAAAAAAGATAATCTATTCTCTAATGGCTTCTCTTTTTTTTCTCTTTGACTTTGTGGGTTTATAAATTTTTACTTTTCTACTATCATTTTAGGGAAAGTCTCAAGTTGGAAGGGAAATAGATATATGTGACAATCCACCATCTTTATTCAAAAGTAAGGATTTTCTTTTCTTGCTGCCTAGCTAAATTAGCAAAAAGGATGTTAGTAAAGTGTAGCTAAGATGGAATTTTTTTTGATGAAGTACCTAAATAACAAAATGACAATAATGAAGCAGAAAATTTACAGAGCTAGTACAAATGAGCATTGTCTATTTGGTATTGAAAAAATCATAGAATATTTTCACAAATAAAAGATAATTTTTTTCTGGGCAGAAAAAAAATGGGGAAAGAAGGAATAAAGAATTTAGATTTGGAAGTAGTAGAGATAGTAGAGAGAATTGAGTTTATCTAGAAACTAGAAACTTAGTCTCTTGATTTGTATGCAGTTCTATAGTTTTTCTACTTCATTACTCCCTCTAAAATTGTAAAGGCTGCAGGAGACATACTATAAGGGAATCTGTGTAGTCCAAAATGCATGAGTCATTTTCATTTGCTAACTTTACCATTAATTTTCTGTCTTCATCAGTTACTTTAGCATTTGTATCTCAAGGTGTATACTGTCTCACCTGTGTGATGCTTGTTTTCTTCTACAATTTGCTTTTCAAGGAAACTACTTAAAACAAGCCTGTGGGCATGAAATTTTTAAATGATACCAATAAAGTAGTTAAGTAATGTCAAGAAGCCCCCCTGAGTGCTAACCACATGGACTAGAAGGCAAAATGAGAATTTTAGTAATCAAATGTCCCATGAAAGAGCCAGCTGCTGAGCGGGTGCTTCTGCTACTAATAAGAAAGGGAAAATTACTATGCACCCTCGATGCACATTATATTCACCTTGGGCTTTAACAACCAAACACTTGAAGAAGCCAGTGGAGTCTGACAAATGTCAGTATAGCCAAAAGATAAGATTGTGAAAACATTATTTTATAACTACCTCTCTCAGTGGCTCCCTTAGACTATTGTGCACTTGATCTGATTCAGCAAGAATCACTGACTGAAGAGGCAAATGTTTCTTTTTTTTTTCATGCAGTAAACAAGCAAACGGTCAATTCAGCTTCTACTACTACAGCTAAATGCTTTTGGGTTAAATATTAAATGTAGTTAGTAGAATTTAGAGAAATAAACCTCAGACTAAAATGTAGAAGAAAAGAAACCAAAGCATTATTAATATAATTTTGTATATTTATTATTGACCATAAAAATTATTCCCCTGGTACCTGTGACTTTCTGTCACCTGAAAGTGTCACATCCAATGCAAACAGGATGTTGGTACCACTTAGTTTAATTTTAAAATGAAAGTCGTAGGCCCATCCAGTTAACTCTGGTGACTCAACTCACTCACTTCCATCACTCATACTGAGGACTTTTAGCCATAATCTTAACCTCTCTTCCACCTCTCCTGTCACATGTCCTCATCCTCTTCTTGCTCCTGAATCTTTCTTCTGATCACTCCCTCTTTGCTGTCTGAGCCTTCCTCCATTACCCAATTCAACCAGGTCTTGCCTGTTCCTTTGCTCCTGAAGGAGATGGTATTGTCAGGAGAAGTCACTGCATCCTTTATTAAAAACTATTGAGGTATCTTTTACATATAAAAATTATATTATTTAAGATGTACAGCTTAATGGTTTGATATCTATATGCACTGTGAAAAGATCACCATAATTGTGCTAAATAACTTATCCATCACCTTTACACAGTTACCATCCATGTATGTGTGGTGGTGGGGGTGTATTTTAAGATCTATCCTTTAGTGGGGGCACCTGGGTGGCTCAGTCGGTTAAGTGTCTGACTCTTGATTTAGGCTCAGGTCATGATCTCACGGTTCATGAGACTGAGCCCCCACGTCAGGGTCTGTGCTGACAGCACATAGCCTGCTTGGGATTCTCTCTCTCTCTCTCTCTACTCCTCCTCCTCTTGCCCACTAGCATTCACACTCTTTTTCTCTCTCAAAATAAATAAACTTAAAAAAAAGACCTACCCTTTCAGCAAATTCAGATAGCAAATATCCTTTTAGCATATTAAAGTAGATAATATGCCCGGACTTTAACTACCACTCTTTTTTCCTAAGAAAAACTTTCTGTGTAGATGAAATTCACTGCTTTGAACTAATTAAGTTCATAGGTATCCTTATGACCATTATATCCCACTTGCTCAGTATAGGCAAGATTACAAAAGTCAAGATTACTTAAGTCAAGATTATAAAAACGGTACAAAAGGATCCATTCTCACTAAATTTCACCTCTCAGTTCCACTGTACACAACACACCCAAGGATCGTAACATTGATGTCCTCTTAACATTCATATCATATCTCGTATCGTAATGTTGGAAGTTTGTGTTAGTTGTGTGTGTAGGTTAAGTGTGTGTGTGTGTGTGTGTGTGTACATATATATATATATATATATATATATATATATATATATATACATATATATTTGTGAACAAACAATTCCAAAAATCAGCATTATTTCCCCACATTTATTAAAAATTTAATTGGATTTTTTGTACTTTACAAATGATTAATTCTATCTATAAATGTATAGTCTACATGCATGTCTTTTGGCATAATAAATCTCTTAGTTCTAAATTTTCACTGGTAGTCCAATTCATTCAATAAACTACTTAAGATCTAATTGAAGGTCATAAATATTATGTAATCCACACAAAGTGAAATATTCTCAATTTAAAGATGAGGACATTGAGACTTAGAGTTTTAACTAACATGTTCACATCTATACAGTGTAAGAGGCATATCTAAACCAAATCTGTATTTCTCAGAAATCCATTCTAGGGGCGCTTGGGTGGCTCAGTCGGTTAAGTGGACGACTTCGGCTCAGGTCATGATTTTGCGGTCCATGAATTTGAGCCCCACGTCAGGCTCTGTGCTGACAGCTCAGAGCCTGGAGCCTGTTTCAGATTCTGTGTCTCCCTCTCTCTGATCCTCCCCCATTCATGCTCTGTCTCTCTCTGTCTCAAAAATAAATAAACATTAAAAAAAAATTAAAAAAAAAAAGAAATCCATTCTTATCCCTTCTATACAAACTCTGGTAATAAGACTAAAATCATACTTAGTAAATACTTTAGACATTGATCAATGTCAATAAATAATAGGGAGGAAATATTTTCTTCTTAAATCCTTGAAGTTTAAACTGTCAGCATTCCCAAGGATTAGCAAACCTTATAGAAAAGTAAAAAAAATCAGACATTTGTCCTGTGTCCACATATGTATAGCCAAGTAAGTCCTATCCTTAGTAGTAAATGGTCACCTATATGGCAGGATTTCAGTGATTCCACTGGAATTAGTCAATCCACAAATATTTCCAAGAGAGTACAACATATTGCTTAAACTGCTATCCTTTGAGGAGTCTACCTTATCAATATGAAGCCAAGGTTTTAGTATGAAGTTTTACACACACACACACACACACACACACACATACACACACACTTTATAACCCAGTGACATCCTTAATTAAATTATATACAGTATAACTCTTAGATTTGAGAAAATTATAAAACAATATGTGGCCCTGTTTGGGCTTTTGATATTACTTATTTCTGAACTTAAAAAAATCTTTTCAACTGTTAACTCAGAACAAATCATGAGTGACCATTAGTTTACTAAGGAAAGACACAGAATGAAGTTTTTCTGGAAGGAAACAAGGCACATCCGCCCAAAGAATCTTGACCCCAAAACAAAACACACAATGGAGCGTCACTATTACTTAGTTGTTGTTTTTTTTTCTGACAAAAACCTAAAGATTATAAAGTGAAAGTCAGACAAGGGAGAAATCAGTGGTTAGCTAGAATTCCATGGCAACACACCCACAGTTGTGAAAGCATCATGGTTCTTTAAAGATTGCACATTATTAAACTCCATCTTAACATCTTGTTCTAAGGATGATGCAAAATGTCAACGACATCTCAGACCTAGTGTCACTTAAGACTACTGGGCCATTAGAAGTTCAAGGAGGTGGTTCTGTAATAACAAAAAAATTCCTATGATCAAGTACCTGCCCTCTTTTTCTCCTTGGTACAGCTGAATTAGGTGGTAGCTTTCCTGCAGCTAGTGACCTGAGAGCCCTAACCTGTCCTACTGCAGGAGAGCATATGAGTTTAGGAGTTCAAAAGACTGTAAGGTAAGGAGATGACTTATGGGAGAAAACAGAGATGTGCTGCTGGCAACAGGGGTTGAGACCCCATGGAAGCTCCAACTGTCTATGATTTTAAATTCTAGTTTGAGGAGTCTGGGTCTTATGCTACATAAAGGATTTTAGGAAATGGTCATGATAAGAGCAGTTTTTGGTAGGTTTATTTGGCTTAATTCTTAGCTGGAGAGAATCTTATATCCAAAATAATATTTATATAATATTTATACTTACAAGTAAATAGCTGCATTAGAGGATTTTACTTATTGGGAGTTTAGTTAGATGACTAAGAATTATAATACAAAATTAGCACATAAAATCAAATTGAAAAGTCACAAATTTTAAGAATCATTGCATAATTTGTCATTTTTACTACCTTTTCTACAATGCATATAAAATATATTTTGAAGAGATATGGATATAAATGGAATTTCATTGTAAAGTTATTAATTATCTGATATACAACAAATTGATGTTGTTTTAAGGGGACACGTTGGCTAAAATTATTCAGAAGAAAATAAAAAATTGGATTTCTCTCATCTACCTAAGTTAACAGAAAATATAGTGAGTGGTGATTTTTTTTAAAAAGACATAAAATCTGCTCTTTCCTAGCTTTTTAATCATTCCTTTATAGAACTCTCTTGACATCAATATATAAATACATTGAATATTTTCCCATCCTGGAAACAAAATAATTGCTAACACTTATTAAGCATTTAAATTGTGTCAGAAATTGTTTTGAGTGCTTTATATATATTAACTCATTTAATCTTAAATCAATATTATGAAGTAATTTACATTTTATAATGAGGAATCTGAGATACCAGAAGGTAAGTAGCTTGCCCAAGGCCACACTACTAAGCAGTTGCTCAGGTAACAATGCAGTCTTAACTATTATATTAATTACCATGCTATTCTCACTCCTTTCTAGCTACAATTCTTGTATTCTTTTGCCTTCCCTTCATTACCAAACTTTCTCCCAAAATAGTCATATTCTTACCTCTGGTTCATTCCTCAAAGTCTGCCTTCCACCTCTACTATGTCACCTCAACCATACTTGTTTATGCCATAATGACTTCTTCATGGCTACATCTAAGAATACTCTTTGGTCCTTATGCTTCTCAAACTCTCTGCAGCATGTTTCACTTTTGAACACTCTGAAATGTTCTTCTTTCTTGTTTTCTGTGGCATCATCTTATCTTTGTTTGGTGTGCTAAAGTTTTTTTTTTTCTTTTCTCAATTTTCCCTCATTCTAAGTGTCCTTGCAGTACAATAGAGTGAGTAGAGTACAACTTTCTCCTTCTAAACTTTTCTTACATTGATGCTGACCTTGACCATGTGAGTTGCTTTCACCAGTAGTATCTTGAAACAAGCAGCAGTCCTGAATGTATTTGCATATTTTGGCTTGGTCTCTTGGGTTCCTGTGATTCAGCAGGAAAAGAACATACCCCAAATAGTAGCTTGCTAAGGACAATGAGGAAATAGGGAGAAGACCTGAATTTAATCTATAACTTGTAGTCATGCTGAGCTGATACCAGATGGGTTCAGCAGAAAAAAAGCACACTTGCAGAACCATAAACGTGAAATCAAATATTTAAAATCAAATGTTAGAAACCACTGGGAAGTAACAAGTTCAGCTAAACTACTTATGGAAATTTGATAAGGGACAAATAAGTTACCATACATAAATCTTAGTGCTCTCATTTACAAAGTTGGAAAAATAACAACAGTGTCTGCTTTGCTTGGGTTGTTGAAAAAATTAAGCATGTGAAATGATGCAAGTAAAGTTCTTAGCAAAATAACTGACATATAATATGAACCCAATTAATGCTTGCTATTATTATATTCTACCAAAGAATGTTCTCTTCATCTCAAATATGCTACTAGAAAGCTGCTCTGGGAGGTCACGTAAAGACCTAAAATCAACTGGTGCAATAATGAGCTCATTGTATTTCCTCTTTTTATGGTACCTAACATTCAAAATGGCAATATGTTCACATAGCTCATAAAAGAGCAACCTAGGGGTCCTATCTGACTTCTTCCTTACCCTTTTTGCCCAATCTGCAATCAAAGCTCTCCAATTTTATCTCCTATATGTCATCTATCCATCACCTTTTCTCTTTACTGCTACCACCTTAATTCACTTATTTTACTGCACCAGTCCACTATTTTAGTTAAGGTACCACTAACCACTATAACAGATAAAACTTTAAACACAGTAGCTTAACCCAATCAAGGTTTATTTTTCACTAATAAAAAGGCCAAGTTGTGAGTTCCTGATTAGTAAATGATTTGGGTCTAAATTCTTTCCTTCATATGGTACCACTATTTTTAGTATATGGCTTCCATGATCACTGGACTCACTCATATCAATGGAGTAAGCCAGTGAAGTAGAAAAGAGTATACATCACTGCATGTAGAAGGTTTTCTGGTTGAGAGATAGAAGTGGCTCATAACTTCCACTCATCTTACATTGAGAAGAAATCAGTGATATGGTCACATCTCACTTTAAGGAAGGGTGGGAGAGTCAATCCAACTGTGTGCCAAGAAGCAAGAGGTAATGGGTATGATGACCAGCTAGCCATATATTGCTCTAGTTCCCTTACTATCCTCCGTGTTTCCAGCACTGGTTCTCTTCCAATCCAATTCCTGGCAGGATCCAGAGGGGTATTTTTGTTAAACATAATTTGTATCATCTCACTCTTATGTTTAAATTTTCTAATGGCTTCCAGTAGTACTTTAACTAAAACCCAACTCTTACCTTGACTTACAGAGTTCTTTGTAATCTTGCCTTTGCTTTACCTTTCTGAACTTGTCTCATGCCAATCTCTTTATCATGTACTATGGTCTACTCAAATTAATTTTCTTTCTGTTCCTAGACCATTCAAACTCATTTCTTCCTAGAGTCTTTGTATCAGCTCTTCTCTTTTCTAAGAACACTCTTCTATAATCTTCACATGGTGGATACCTTCTTCCCACTAAGACTTCAGCTTAAATGACACCTTTTCAGAGAAGCCCTCCCTGACAGCCCAGTATAAAACAGTCAACACTTTCTAGCACATCAATTCTATTTTAATGTTCTTCATAGAATTTATAACAATTTGATATATATTTTTTAAAAATGTTAATGTTTTATTATTTATTTTTGAGAGACAGAGAATGAGTGGGGGAGGGGCAGAGAGGGAGGGAGACACAGAATCTGAAGCAACTCCAGGCTCAGCACAGAGCCTGACACAGGGCACAAACTCACAAACTGGGAGATCATGACCTGAGCCGAAGTCAGACGCCTAACCGACTGAGCCACCCAGGCGCCCGTCATATTTTTCTTCCTATCACATTATCTACTTATTATGTCTGTCTGTCTATCTATCTGTCTATCTACCTATCTACCTATCTCTCTATTCTTCTGACAGTAATATAAGTTGGCAGAGATTCTTAGATGTTTTATTCACCACTGACACCTACAACCTAGACTGCTAGCGCTATTGGACACATAGTGTTCAGTAAATCTGACTCATTAGTGAAGTATTAAACTTTCTATGCACTGAGCTAGACCTCCAATCAACTCCACTGAGATGAAAAAAAAAACCAAAACAAGCTTATGTCTTACATTAACATTACAAAAGTTACATGTGGCTGGAAACCAGCTGGTCAAATTATGCCTGAAGAACTGCTTAGCTGACCAGTTTGTGTCCTTTGCCCTTTCCAATGAGCCTTAAAATTCTGAAAGGAATGTCTAGGGGTAGAAAATATATGTTCTCCACTTAATCAGGACTTTTTTTCCTAAACACTTTCTATTTTTACATGCAGTGAGACTACTAAACTTTTTTTTTTTAATTTAAGAGACAGTGAGCAGAAGAGAGGGGCGAAGGCAGAGACAGAAAGAGAGAGAGAAAGAGAAAGACAGAGAGAGAGAGAGAGAGAGAGAGAGAGAGAGAGAGAATCTTAAGCAGGCTCCACCCTCAGCATGGAGCCTGATGCAGGGCTGGATCCCATGACCCTGGGATCATGAGTCAGAAGTTCAACTGATTGACCCATTCAGGTGCTCCAAAACCACTAAACTTTTAAGTTTGGAACAAAATATCTTCTTCAATTTAATGAATTAAATTACTCTTTCTGTTTGTATCAAGAAATCTTAGTGCAAAGGTGGAACAAACTCATAATGTGGTATTTAAAAGTCAAAAAGAACAGTAGTACAAAGAAAGCCAAATTCTTGACACTTAAACAATATGGAACATTTTTTTATTATTTTAAAATATTGTAATAATGTAATTTGGTTAACTAAAAGTAGAATAGAGACTTTTTAATTTTGCTTCCCCTGTTTGTAGTAATAAAATCAGAGCAATTAATAGTTTCTGAGAACTTTTGATGTGCCAGTCACTGTACATGCATACTTTATAAGAATGAGCTTAAGAAACTGAGGCCTAAAGAGGTTAAGTTACTTGCCTGAAATCAGAAAGCTATCAAGGGTAACCACACAGCACAAATATGTTTATAAATCACAATGTAATGCCTATGTCCTGGGCTACTGAAAAGCTGTAGCCAATGTGTTCTGCCTGTTAACAGTCATGCTATCTTAATTTTGAATACTAATATTTTGCTAAGGCATCCTTTCACATTTGCTCTATAACTATCATGCAGCACATCCTACTTGGATAGCACAGCAGATTATGACAAAGCTACCCAGAATTACCTTTCTGGCTAGCAAGTCAACACATCTCCCAAGAGCTACCAACATATAGTGTTAGTTTCTGCATGAAACTACCCAGAGAGGGTAAATACTCATGGCTTGCAAGAAACTTGAAGGCTAAGACAGCACTGATGTAGTATCCATGCCAGAACTATTGTCTATATGGACTTGTTAAATTTCACCTCTAGCATTTCTATGCCTCACCCACTATGGCTGCTTCCCTTTCTGACTCTGCTACTTCATCTCTCCCCCCACACCATTCCCGCTTAGGTACAATATTAGAGTGGATGCTTCAGCAGAGCTTACAAAGTAATCAAGTTTCTGAATTTCAAATTTTGAAGGATCTTTTTAACAGTAATCTGCTCAAGATCTTTCTTTTGTCAGTGAATCAAATCAGTTCAGAGAAGTTTGCCATCAGGGGCTGTGAAGACGGAGCTTCTACTCCTGGATTCACGGTCTGTCATTTCACATTTCCTCATCTCACGACTTCTGCTTATCCTTAACTTCTTAGGATTCCTTGGCCATAGGTAATTCCCAAAGGTATTATTTCCCTAGGTAAATCCCAAAACAACTATGCTTGTTTCCTTCTCTGATTTTGCTACTTTATTACTCTTCTTTCACCCTTCACAAAACCAGTATTTACCTGACCTATTATCCTTATTCTTAATGCTCTTTCCATTTGCTTAGATATTATAAAAGCAGAAAAATAAATCCTAATACATATATTAATGGAGGCCAAGGCCTGAAATACTTCTTTCTCTTTCTTAGCAAAAAAAGAATGTTTATAAAAACATACCTTCTGAAGTCTCCAATGACTGGGATTTGGGGGAATACAACAAAACAAAAGGAAAGATATTTTTGGGCAGTTATTTTTCAGAGCCCTTCAAATCACTTGGGACATAGAGCTAGCCTCATATAGAAGGACACAGAGGCAAAGAAGCAGTGATAATGTAACAGCCAGAACAAACCAAATAAACATGTGAATAAATATTTAAACTAGGGATAGACATCACTCCCTGTGTTTTAGTATTTATGTCTCTTCTCTAATCACAAACTCTTCTTTGTTTAGTTTTCTCTTCTGATTTCAAGAGAAAGCATATTTCAAGAGGAGACATTTTAACATTTAATAATAAGGGCATTTTCTACAGTTATTTTTTTAATTGTAATAATTCAACCCTCTTTTTTCACTTGATTTCCAGATCTGAAATTTATTATTGCCTTGTGTCTGCTAAAGACAAATGTACTTAATTCCAAAATCTCATCTTCTGATTCTATTATACCAAAATTTGAGGAAAAAAGTATAGAGAATATATATGCATGAGTATATTTGTGTGCAATATGTGGGTAAGCTTTTTTTTTAATAAATTGAGTATTCAGCATATTCAACATTCAAAACAAAAGAAAATGTTTAATAATCTCCAAATCTCTTAGTGGAAAGGTTAGTTTAACTTACAGTCACACAATTTTTTAAAAAGTGTTCAACTGGATGTTTAGTAATTTCCCCAAAGCTTAAGGCTGTTGTCTAGCAACACTAACTAGGAATAAAATGAGAGGAAGAAGGGTAAAGTTAATTGTAACTTTAATTTAATCTTAAAACATGAAGAAAACTATTCCAGATGAGTCTCTACCTTGTATATAAAGAGTAAAGAGTCCAGACTCCCCTGCCTGCCTTGATGATCCTTACCATGTTCTTCTCTTCAGAATTCTGTATTCCCATACCTTCTATGACACTCATGGACTTATTTTGCACATCTGGTCCCTCCTTACAACCTTTTACTATTTTCTTTCTTATCCTCCTGCTTAAATGTTAAATGTCCACTATTCTATCTTAGCTTCTTTTCTCACTGTAGTACACATGCCCCCAAATTATACTGCCACCTATTTGCTGATGGCATAAACCTACATTTCCTGCCCTTCCCCAAGATTGATATCAATATACAATACTTCCTACTGTGTTCTCTATTCAGATGTCCCCAGAAACTTCAACCTCCAAAACCCCAAATTTAAGCTCACTAACCTTCCCCCAAATCTGCTTTTTCCTCCACAAACTGTATTTTAGATAATGCCACCACCACTCACCTAATCCTGCAAGCATGAAATGTGGTTATTAGTCTAATCTCAGATTTCACACTTAACACTAACCCATCAGACTCAGTCATTAGATTCCCCAGATTCTCCATCATTTCTCATTCTTTTAATCTTTATTTTTTTCTACAGCCATGACTTTAGTTCAGATATTGATCTTCTCTTGCTTAGATGTTCAGTTCAGTCTACCCATGGTTGTGCCTATGTCTAGATCCTTCCATCTTCCTGTCCTGCTTAGGCAATCCTTCATTTACACTACTACTGAGGTGATCTCAATAAGCCACACATTTAACAAAGTAAAACTCTTCAGGATCCCTATTGCCTTCAGAAATTCAGAAAGCAAATACCTCAGCATATCTATGCCTGGAAGATTCTTGACAAACTTCGAGTCAACCTTCAAAAATTAGATCAAGTGTTTTCCCTTTTGTGAGATTCTTGACATAATGAAGTAGAATGAATCACCTCCTTTTGGTAACATTATTGCTTGTAGTATACATCTCTATTTTTATAGTTACCACACTGTAGTTTGATCATGTGTTTACACAAATGTGCTGCCTCTGGATTTTTAAGCTCTTTGAAGACTTGGGTGGTGTCTTTTCATCTTTGCAGAAAATGAACATAACTTTTCAGCACAAAAATACACTAATTCATCTGGGAATACCGAGGAATAATAGAATTTGTTTAATTTGGAATATAACCCAACACTAATTTAGAGCATAAATATTCTGGAATGGGTAGAAAATGGTAACCAGGAAGCAGGAAGCTGGTTGCAATAGTATAGGCACAGAAGAAATGATAAAGTCGTAAATAAAGACAGTGCTGTGGGGGAGGGGGGGAAGGGGGGGTTGTAGAAAGGGCACTGTTAAATTCTGAAGGAAATGATTATTTGTCTATTCATAGAATTTAATTCTGACATTCAGAAGATTTTTCTTAAAATCCCTTTAAATCACATTTTTGTGTCCAATTCAAATGGCAAATATATTCATTGTGTTCTCCCTTCCCCAAATATTCTTTTGAATCACTGCTGTGCAAAGCAGATGCTCAGGAAGACCGGCTGTGTTATTGATGGTTTCAAAAAGGACATATTTTTGGTTTCTAAAAATAAGACTAATAGTACATAATGATCTATGAAAAAGTATCAGTAATTTGGAAATAAATATCTGTATAATGAAGCAGGGGCGTATTCTCTCTTTTTAAAAAACCTCAAGGTGCATGGGTGGCTCAGTTGGCTATAAGCATCCTACTCTTGATTTCAGCTCAAGTCACGATCTCACAGTACATGAGTTTGTGTCCCATGTAGGGCTCTGTGCTGACAGCATAGAGCCTACTTGGGATTCTCTCTCTCCCCCATCTCTCTGCCTCTCCCTCTCTCTCTCTTCCTCTCTCAAAATAAAAAAAAAAAACTCAAGTTATTGGATACGCTTTGTGTGTATAAGTAGCTTTATAAGATGGTAGCCATATAAACTTCTAAACTACCAGAAGCTCTTTCTCTAATAATTCTATAATCAAATAAGATTGCAGATATTTTGGAAAGCTTTTTCCCTGGTTACTTGTATTGATCTATATTTTATGCCTAAATTTTCAACAATTGAGCATCTGGAAATGTAGTGTCTACAGATCTAATATTTTTCCATGACTTTGACAAAGAATTATTTTACTAGCTTTTACTTTTTTCCTAAGTTTTCATATTTTTATTAATTTTAAATTAAAATGAAATTTTAACATTTTTAGCTCTAATTTCTGTTTAGTTACCTGCGCCATAAAATTTCATAATAATTTCTTTTTAAAATACATATTCCACAACAGTAGGAACACTCAGTATTCACAGTATATTCCAATCCTAGTATAGAGTATATTCTCATCTACAACTCTGCATTATTGAATAATAATTAAAAAGTGGCATTTTATTTTTAATTTTTTATAATGCAAAAACCCCCCCAAAAAGTAAGTAGAAACCACATATACACTCACTACATATTTTAGAAGGATATAAAGAGGTAAAACTCTCTGTCTCTTCCAATTAAAAACTTGATGCATCTCATTCCAAATATTTTCCTATGGTTATAACAATATTCATACATACTAATATCAATGTACATAGCCCTTTTTGTTATAAAAGTGTTTACTGGAACTAAAGGAGACCAATCAAAATATAATAGGTAAATTTATCCCTACTTTATATTTGAAGTCATGTATCTATTATCACATGGTCATAAAGTGTTTCAGTTGGTAGTGGAACTGAAACTGTTAAAGCCAAATAAAGTGTTTTCTTCACCATTGTTTCTTAAATCTAGAAAGTCATCAGAATTACCTGGAGAATTTTTCAATATGCAGATTTCCAGACCATGTCGGGAACTACTGAATATATGTCTATGGCTTAGTTTCAAAATTTTCAGTAAGTTCCCTAAAACTATTCTGATGGTCATGCAGATTGAGTACCAAAATGTCTACTTTTAAGGGAACTTAAATTTTTCAAATTTGTCTCCTTTTAAAATTAGCTAAAAACTATTTCTGGATGACATATACATGGGAAGAGAAGAAAAATGTGTGATTTAACATTAATGAACAAGTATTATACAAATGCAGAATCCTGAATGCTGCTAATTAGTGATTCCTTATAAGGAAAAGAAATTGTAATTTTCTGGTCAAATTTAGATAATGTGATGTGCATTAGCAAGAAACCCACCAAGTCTGGTCATACAAATTTGTCTCACTAGTGAATTAACTTAGGAGATCAGATGAGTCTTAAATTCTAAGTTCACAACTGGTTGACTACTTCAAGCAGGATAATGCTTTCAAGGTTTCAACTTCAGTAACAGAACACAAAAACTAAAAATATATCCATGGTAAGCTGAAATAAAAGTATATGTGACGCATTAGAGTCCATGGAATTAAGCCAAAAACCACTAACTAAAAGTAAACTGCCTTCACTTGAGCTTTGGGATTACTTTGGAATGCACACACAGGCTCTCTGGGCTGCTGTGTCCAATCCCACCATGTAGATTTTCATTGTCCTTCGCTTAGACTTACTACTCTCCCCTCTCTGCTGTCATACACAAAGGGAAATGGAGGTGAGGTCAAGGTGCATATGTACTTGCTTATCAATGAAGGTACACTAAAGAAAGAAAGCAACCTTGGTTTTGCAAGCATGTTGGTGTGTCAGTGTGTGCATGGCTGTTCCTGGTGAAACCTTCCTGTATCTATTTGTCCTTTCCCCTAAGGCCATAATAGTGTGTGGCCCAGGACCTCTTGCTCAAGATAAATGAGGCCAAGTAGTAAAGAGGACATTCATCTTTAAGTAAGGAATACCTGGCAAAATTGCCTTTGTGGAGTTTCTAAACTATAACCTGCAAGCCAGTGGTATGCTAAGATTTATATTCTCCCACAGGCTTGGTTAACTGTAAAGTAACTTTTGGCTGTCCCTGGGGTTACAAAAACTATTACCTATTGTATAAAGCTCCCATTGCCCTGTTTTGTTTGTTTATTTTGATCTTTTCCATCAGTGGAAAAAAAAACCCTACTTATCCTCTTTCCTCTCTCATTCGCCCACTCACATAAGAGCATTGTCCTTGCTCAGTAACTCCATTTCCTGAGCTCAAAGGAAAAGAAAAAAAAAGATGAGAGCTTTTTTTCTTTTATCCTTGCACTGAAAACAAAGAGCAGATTTGCTCATCAAATTGGATTGCAGTCATTTCTGTATAGGCCACCTTCAAGTATAAACTAGAAAACATTCTTGGAAGATAAATGTGAAACAGCTTAGTACAAGATCACAAAGAGGAGTCAGAAAGCCCATGGTCTTGTTTCCATTCTGCCATGTATAGATTTAGATTTAGATGTTAGGCCAGTCATTTACAGCAGAAGCTCTCACTGCTATCAGTGGCTTCACCACCTTAGTCCATGACTCTCCCACTTCCAGTATCCAGCGCCTACATCTCTTTATCTGAGACTTTCTCTGGATGCTACTGCCCTCTCTGTGTCACACCTGACTCTGGACACAGCATCAACCAGTACCTGACAATAGTAATGGTTGCTATGGTAATACCTTAACTTCCTCACGCCTTGCATGGCATGACTCTGAGGCAAGTCTTCCACACTGTTCCTAGAGTTCCCCAGCAAGGTCCAGTTTCCCACTCTGGTAGTTTGCTTGATAACCATTCTTCCATGTATCACTTCCCCACTTCCTTATCAATGTTTGTGGAGATCAGCTGGCCTGCTTTTGGGGGAGCATAAACACAGACAGTTCTTTGCTACATAAAAAGCAGATAAACAAGCCAGTGGAATTAGATAACTTGCCAGCCAGATGGCAAGAAGAATCCTATTGCTAGCTGTAACTGCAGTGGTGGTGATAATCCTTGGTGTGCTCCAGCACAATTGCTAACTCACTTGTGAAGGACTGGTATAAAATACAGATGGAAGAATGTATTTATGCATACCATTTGTCAGCTATGGGGACAATGGTAATTATAAGAGCTATGAAGTTGAATGGTTATTGTCAAGCCATTGTACTGATTAAAGAAAGAATGACGAATGTCACTTAAGCCTACTCTCAACTCAAGAGAGGGTGTGAAGGCCAGAAATTCTTCATATAGCCTTTAAATAGACATGCATTTCCTATAACTAGAGGAATACATTATAAATCAAACCTAGGACCTTATTGTGAGCAAGACTAAAACACAGAACTGGGAAGTCATTTATGCTAAAGTATGGTCTTGTTAAGAAAAAACTGAGACCATGGGATATGGGGTGGGGACATGTGGGTGGCTACATTAGTAACACTGTACTCCCAAATTCATCTGAATCATTCCCCTAGTTAAAGGATAGAGCCTTTCCTTCCCTGTAGACTATACAAAGGCCTCACCTGATGCAGATGGCTTCCAAACTGATCTTCCTCCATGTTATCTCACTACTTCCATATAAAGAGCTAGGATCAAGTCTCAGTATGACTTGGAAGTATTGTCCCTTTAATAAAAAGATTATTTACCCAAAGAGCTGTAGGAGCTTGATACTGTATACTAGCAAAAAATGGGAGAACATGCCTAAGAATCAGTCTTGATGACACTGAAGTATAAGGAGTGCAAAATAAGGTTGGATACGCACATACACACACACTCAGAAAAAAAAAAAAAGGATCAAGGTCAGGTGAACAGAAGACTGATATTTGCTGCAATAATGGAAATTTAAAAGCTCTCAGCAAATTTCTAGAGCAGAACCAATTTGAGACCCAAAACCATCAATTAGGAGAGTCGTCTTATAGAGGGACTCTGCCACAGCATAGCAAATACATTGAGTAACAATTCCTAATATTTCCCTGAAAATACCAGGGAACTGTACACTGAGAAAGACTATTCATATCTTTTGAGGTGTACTGGATACCAAGGGACCTTAAATATTATACATTGACCTTCTTGGGTATACAGATGCCAGATGATAAGCAGAATCCTGACCCAAGCCTATCTCATAGTGGATCCATTGTGTCTGCATCCATCCTGTGGATTATTCCCCAAATCCTTAAATGCATAATCTGGATATATATACTTAACAACTAGCAGAACCTTGATTTGATTTCCAAATCTTTATACTAAGAGCCATTATGGTAGAGAAGACCAAGTAAAAGTCCTTAAAATGGCTTTATTCCCTGTGGCCAAGAATGGAAATCAGATGCAGTATGGCATCCTGGGTGTAATGGCAGAGATTAGTGCCATCTTCAAAGACTTAATGATTCAGAGATGATCATCTTTATCATATCCCCAACTAATTCATCATTATGGTTCCACAAAAATAGGCTAGATCATGGCAGATGACAGTCAACTGACCACAAACTGAATTAAGTAATGGCTCCATTTGCAGTTGCTATGCTAAATGTGGCACTTTTTTTTTCTATAGCAGATTAACAAAGCCTCTGATACATGGTATACAGCTATTGAACTGGCAAATGTTTTCATTTCAACACCCATCAGAAAGGAGGTTCAGAAGTAGTTCAGATTCATGTGGTTGGATAGCAGTATCTGTTCATGATCATTCCTCAGCACTGTTAGTTCTCCTGTTCTCTAACACAATATAGTGTGGAGAGATCTTGAACACTCTGCAGAGCATCACAGTAGTCCACTGTACTCAATCTTGAGCAGCAGTGAGTGATAAGGAAACACACATTGTGACATATGTCTGACAGAGAGTGGGTAAAAAATTCTATAATTATTCAAGGGTATACCATTTTGGTGAAGTTTGTAGGAGTTTGCCTGACACATGCCAGAATATATGCTCCAAGGTAAAGAACAAGTAATCGTACTTTGTACCTCCAACACTAAGAAAAAAACACAGAATTTAATGCCCTCTTTAGATATTGAAGACATTTTGTTCATACCACATTTGGAAAAGATTTATTTGGAATTAAGCATAGTTTCCAGAGCAGGAAGACTAAACTTCCATGTTGCACTTATACTTCTCAGCTCACACCTATGGCCTCATGGGGGCTTCTGTATGTTGGAGCTGCATAAAAATCTGAGCATGGTTCATTGATGGGTCATTACAATAAGCTGCTGGGAGCTGAAAATGCCACATTACATCCTCACTCAGTGATTGCCCTGAAAGGCAATAGTATGGTGAAATCCTCCCAGTGGGCAGGGCTTTGAGAATTGCATCTGACTACTAAGAAGTAGCAAATGACTTGACTCTGTGGTCAGGGGCTTTAGAAAGAACAGACTGGGAATAATAGTGTCTAGAGAAGAACTAGCATAAGAAATTATAGCAGTAGGCACTTTAGATCTTTGTATATCTTTGTTTCTTACATAAATGTCCTCTATAGTAAAGACATTGAACTACCAATTGGATAGAATTGGCTGTCTAGTGGATAGTTTATTTTTCCCACTGGCCCATGAGAGAAGAAGTTATTGAAGTACAGTTGCAGACTATGCATGAGCTTTCCCTTATGAGGTTGATCTAGCTACTGCCTCTGTTGACTGACTGATCTGTCATAATCAAAGACCAAGAGTGATTACTTGATGTGATATTAGCCTTTGAGGAAACCAACCAGCCATTTGGTTGCAAGTTGGTAATATCTGACCCTTTCCTCCCCAGAAGGGGCAGTAATTTGTCTTTGCTAGGACTGATAAAAATTGTGGGGATGGGTTTATCTTTTCTGCCTCAGAATTTTATCCAGCAATACTATCTGAAGTCTCAGAGAATGAGAAATTTATCATCATGTAATCTTGCATAATATATTCTTGAATGAAAGGGCCATATTACAGCAAAGGAAAAGTGACCAAAAGTTCATGACTGTGGGAAATCACTTACTTGAAAATACATTGAGTGACTCCTAATCTGGTAGCATGATGGCATGTTGGATTCATCTTATAAAGGCACAAATACGCCATTAGTTTGTGGATGACATTCCCTGTTGTATGGGGATCCTATCCTTTACATACCAATGGCTATTATATGGTACTGCTTCTCTAATAGCTAGAATACATGACTCTGTAGATCTTAGAAATAGTTCCTTTTACTATTTCACTATTTCACTCCTAGTGACCCACTTCAGTGATTTGTGCTTTCCATACTCAACTTTCAACTTTTCTGTATAAGAGCTACTGATTTGCAGAATGAATGAGGGGATGGTTTTACAAGAAGGTGACTGTGTTATAATAAGTTTTATTTGCAGAAACAAACTGCTGGCCAGATTTAGCCCATGGGCTGTAGTTTTCCAATCCTTGTGCTAAGTTATTCCTAAATTTCCTTCATGGTCTAAAATTCTGTATTGTATGCCTCTAGATTCAGAAAACATTTTGAAAAGTCCTTCCAGTCACAAGAAGATCATCAATATCTCTATGAAAAGATTAGAAAGTTTATAAAAATCATACATAACCTAAAGTTAATTGCCAAGATTTTATATTTCAAAATTAGGTCTCTAATAGTAAAAACAATGTATTTATAATAATCTAGACTATCTTTAAAAGTGAATACAATTATTTTTGAACATGTAGTACTAAGGCATTGACAATTACATTGAAAACACAATTTGATGAATAATGTCTACCAGGGAAATTCTTCTTTTTTTTTTCCAAATGGCAGAACTTGTTGACAGTATTAGTCTGCACAAGTTTAATAATTAGAACCTGAATCAAAATGAATGACTTCCAGCTTAGAGGACTCAGAAGACATACTACATGTAACATATATAATAACTTAGAAGCATGGAA
Organism: Panthera uncia; assembly: GCF_023721935.1. NCBI lineage: Eukaryota > Metazoa > Chordata > Mammalia > Carnivora > Felidae > Panthera > Panthera uncia. Next base: position 50,993,403 of record NW_026057584.1, on the reverse strand, counting down.
AAGTCATTGTTTAAAGCCTAATGCTGTAATTACATCAATATGTAAGTAATGTAAGAGACATTATTTGATTCCAATGAAGATGAATATGGTTTATGCAATTCATAACTTTTAAATTGTTAAAAGTAAATTAAACATTGGAATGCCAAACAAAAAACATTCTCATAAATTTTTAATAAAGAAGATAAAATGGACAAGTTATTGAGAACTTTAAAAAGCAAATCTCTGCATAATAAGCAACTGTAAGTTAACTAAATCCCTATGTGTATCATATTCTCTCACCTTTAATTTTACCTAACTAGAATATTTAAAAGGATGAAATACAATGAAACAATCTAGGAATGAACAGAAATAGCTATGGATCAAAGTAAAATTTGGTCAAGTGCAGTTTTTAAAACTTTAAACAATACTATCATATAAATGTGATCAATTGGTTGGGGAAGGAAACACATGGTCCTTGGAATGATTGCCTCTTCCCTCCTTAGATCTATAAGTTGTTCAACAGAAATTTTTCACTTTCATCCAATTGTGTGTTTACATATCTTTTCCCCCAAGGTATAGCATGAGTTACATTATAGAATTAAAAGTGTAATAAAAGAAAATAATTTATTTTATTCATTTGGAGGCAAAGTATATGTTTTTTTCCTACAGTTATAAAGTACAGTGTGTATCCCATAAAACTCTATTGAATTTATTAAAATTCAGCTTAGTGTACAATTTATCTACAAAACATCCATACACACTGACAAATTTGCCATTTTTGTTTTTCCTTTTTAAATTGAAATAGCGTTCCCTTTATCCTCACTTCTTATTTACAATTGATCATATAAGCCAGATAAACATCTCTTCATAAGTTTATAAAGTACTCGTTAATCTTGCTTTTTTAAAAAATAAGTGATGAAGAGGTCCACAAGGGAGAAAACAGAAGGTTTGCAAATTAATAAGAGCTTTATGCTTTCTTTTCAGATAAAAAGTTGGATATATTTTTATGTTTATTTAAGAGAATAAATTTGCTATTAATTCTGAAAAAGACAAGACTAATGAATTACCCCTTTATTTTATATAACCATGTTTTCAGTTCACATACTGTAAAATTAGTTATAGAAAAATCAGTATGCTATGTTTATATTGATATTTGTTGTATAGAGAATGATACTGGACATAATACCATTATTATAATTCTATAATTATGAACAATAATTTATTGCTCTTCCATTTAATCAAAATTTAAAACATTTCCATTTTGTCTAAAAAAACAAAAAACAAAAAGCTAATATGTACCCAAAGTGATAGGAGAATGATAGAGGGCCAGCTGTCCAGTGATGAAATCAGTGTTATTCTCAATGATAATGAAGAATTTACTGTATCCATGTTTGATGGATTCTGATCAGAAAATATCAAAGCTGAGAAAGGATGAGTTTATTCAATTTGAATATCAAATCAATCATTTCAGTTAAAATCTCATTGGAAAATGAGCAGTTGTTTGAAAGCTGAGGAGAGTGAATTTCTGAAGAAAAACTTATTTTGCAGACATATGCACTCAGGTAAAAATATGCATAGAAATACAGTTGGGAAGAGTATAAAAAGGCCAATTTTAAGAGTGCTGCTCATATAAAATTACAGAGAGGTGAAAGAACTACATGTGATGGATGTGACTAGCTCAAGAATGGTGGAAACATTTTTCTGTAACTCAATAAAATAGTTAAAATTGGATTCAAAGGCACTGGGGAGGTAATTTAAAAAAGAAAGAGGGAGAGAATGCCAATGGAACCAAGAAAATTGGTTTCAGAAGTGATCAGTTAGCAGACAGCCCTAAGGAGGGAAGCAGAGTTATCAGAGTAATTGAGGCAGGACACAATGAACATACCAATGATAAAAGAAAAATATGGATAAGGCAAAACTGAAATCCACAGAAAGAAACAAAACAGGACTTAATTCCATTTTTTGAAATAATACTCTATCATTCTACATTTCAACATTATTGGTGCACATTATTGTTACTTTTATTAGCACAGATGGTGATTCTATATCCTTAACCACTACGCAGCAGGATTGCCAAGAACAGAAGTGTTCTAAGAAATCCTGTGGTTTCTGTTCCTTTATAGTTAATAACTTATTAATATCTTCTCCTCAGAGAGGAATGAGACAAAGGAAATAACTATTCCTTTGGTGATGGGGTATGGAGGGAATAATTAGCAAAGTTCAAAAGTTGTGGAAAAACTGAACTTTCCAGGAAAACTCACTGACTAGAAAAACAAATTGCTTTGCAATCGCAAAATTTCAAATTAATACAAAATACATCATATACTCTGTTAGTACTTTGTAAACCTTGAAAGACAGCTTCATTGTATTATCTTGTTCCATCCTCAGCATACCTTTGAGTGGCTGGCAAGTATCATCCTATTTTGCAAAGATGTCTTTGGCCAGTTTTTGCCCCAAAGACAACATAAACTCCTTGATCTTGTATTCAATGCCCTCTCCTTGTTCCTCCCACATTGCCTTACAGCAATCATCAGCTTCCTATATACATAGGGACTCCTCCACACTCTATGACCACATATCTCACTTTTCCACATCCATACCTGTGGCAGAGACACTAATAGGTAGTCACCAAATCATTCCCTCCTGGGATCTTAGAGTTTTTGCTGATAAATGAGGCCATGTGACCATGCTAATAAAGTGCAGGAAGAAATGATATACACAACTTTCATGCCTGTTTTCTAAAATCTCCCACTCAATCTGTCGTGCAAGTGCTCTACTTCCTTATCTTCCTTTCCTAATACAGATCGTGTAGTGAAGGATTCCAAGGACATAGACTTTCTGGGACCTGGATTTCTGCATCACCCCTTGGAAGACTGCCTCCTGAATACTGAAGTGTACTACCATATGGTCAGGAAATATACCATTACTATGTTAAGTCACTAATATTTGGGGTTACCGTGATAGCAGTAAGTCTGCTGTAACTAATACCAAATTTTACTTGTCTGTTTACCTTTTCAAATAGAATAGAAACTCTATTTTCCAACCAAGTTGAAGTTAACCTGCTTTAAGAAAACTTTCTTGACCACTTCAGAACTTATTGATTTTACTTATAACTCATCAGTTCTGTTTATTGTTTAGTCTGTGTAACTCCATTTTTCAAAGTTAGGCTTATTGATATATAAATTACATAATTTAAAAAATCATTCCTAGATCAATGAGTTTTAACAAATGCATACTGTCATGTAACAGTCACTACAATAAAGATCTAGAGTATTTTCATTACCCCTAAGAGCTGCATCATTGCCCTTTTCCATCAGTTCCCTCCCCACTTCTAGTCCTTGGCAATCTCTGATGTGTTTTAGGTTCCTATGGTTTTGCTTTTCTGAAATGTCATATAAATCAGGGTGCCTGGCAGGCTCAGCTAGTGGAGCATGTGACCCTTGATCTCAGGGTCATAAGTTCAAGTCCCACGTTGGGCCTAGAGCTTACTTAAAAGAAAATAAATAAAATTTTAAAAAATAGATTGAAGGCTTAAAAAAACAAAATGTCTTATAATGGAAACATATAGTCTGCAAGTTTCTGTGGCTGGTTACTCTCACTAAGCATAATGCTTTTAAGGCTCAGTCATGTCATTACATCCATCAGAAGTTTGTTTCTTCTGTTGTTGGATGATATTTCATTGTAGGGATGAATCACAATTTGTTTCTTCATTCCTCAGCTGATGAACATTCACCTACAAGTCTATGTATGGTGGTATTAATTCATTTTTCTCATATAAATGCCTAGGGATGGATTATATATACAGGTAAGTTTCAATTTTCAAGAAACTGCTAAACTGTTTTTTTTCCCAAAGTGATAGTACCATTTTGTACTCCAAACATCAATGTATGAGTTCTTGTATCTCAATAGCATCACCAATACTTACTAGAGTCATTTCTTTTTATTTTAGGCATTTTAATAGTTGAATTGTGATATTTCATTGTGGCTTTAATTTGCATTTGCTAATGGTTAATGGTTTCCACTGCTAGGAGTATCTTTTCATGTGCCTATTTTGCCATTTTATATCTTCTTTGATGAAAACAATCTTCTTTTATTTTAGTTGGATTTTTTCTTTTCTTTTTTATATAGATATTTGAGAGTTCTTTATATATTCAAACCGTTAAAGTCATTTATCACATACATAATTTGCAACTATTTTCTCCCTGTAAATGGCACCTTTTTATTTTCTAACAGTGTCTTGCAAATAGCAAATATTTTCTTCAGTGTTTTCATTTTATTTTATTTCCTAATTCAAGATCACTAAGCTTTTCTGTTATGATTTCTTTTAAGACATTTTATAGTTTAAGGTTTTGCCTTTAGATCTGTGATTCATCTGGAATTACTTTTCTACATATAATGTGAGTTATTGATAGTTATTTCTATATATGAATATGTAATCTTGGGTAACATAATTTGTTGAAAAGGTTATTATTTCTCCAATGAATTTGTGCTTTGTGATAAAAGTCAATTTTATATATATATATATATATATATATATATATATGTGTGTGTGTGTGTGTGTGTGTGTGTGTGGTGAATTTATGGACTCTATTCTAGCCCGTTTTTCTATTTTTCGACCCAACACGAATATCACACAGTCTTTTTTTTTTTAATGTTTATTTTTGAGAGAGAGAGAGAGAGAGAGAGAGAGAGAGAGAGAGAGAGTATGAGCGGGAAAGGGGCAGAGAGAGAGAAGGAGACACAGAATCCGAAGCAGGCCCCAGGCTCTGAGCTGTCAGCACAGAGCCTGATGTGGGGCTCCAACCCACAAACTGTGAGATCTGACCTGAGCTGAAGTTGGATGCTTCACCAACTGAGCCACCCAGATGCCTCCCACACAGTCTTGATTATACTAGCTTTTAATAATAAGTCCTATAATCATGTATTAATCATAGTATTAATGATTAATGATAGTATTAATCATCTAAATCTATTCTTTTGAAAAGTTTTTGGCTATTATAGATCCTTCACATTTCTGTATGAATTTTAGAATGAACTTTTTATGTCGTACAAAACAAGGGCTGCTATAATTATTATTGAGATTGTACTGAATATATAGACCAATTTTGGATCAATTGACATCTTGGCAATCTTCTGATCCATAAACATGATATACCTACAAACATGGCAAACCTCTCCATTTATTTAGGACTTTTTAAATTTCTCTGTTATATTTTATAATTTTTAATATATAAACCTTGCACATTTAATTATCAGATTTATCCTAAGTATTTAATAGTTTTTTGCTGCTATTTGTTGTAAATACCATGTATCCTAGCCCTTGCTAAACTCATTCATGACTTCTAGCAGTCTTTAAAAATGAATTTTATTAGACTTTCTACACAGATGACTATGTGTTCTGCGATAGCAGTTTTATTTCTTTGCAATCTAGATATATTTTTTTTCTTTTTCTCGTCTTATTGCATTTGCTGGAATTTCCAGTACCACATTGAATAGGAGCAGTAAGAGCAGACATCTTTATCTTTTTCTAGTTGGCAGTTTGTTTTCTTTCTGTATGTTGCTACTTTTTGTATACTTTTGTATTTCACTTGTATTGATCTTTATTGATGAGCATGTTGAAGATTGGCAGGAAGTAAGTGGCTTCTACCACTATAAATATCTGATAGTAAACACTATTTCATTATTGATTGATTATAGATCTTTTTTAATATATAGATTGTGAAGAGGAGATATTATGGAACAGTCTACTTAAAAATAATTTTAATAATTACACACATATATAATTGGACATCAAAGGCTAACACATCTAAAAAGACGGAATATCTAGTGGTGTCAATGAGGTAGAACAAGTTGAAACATACGTAATAGGAATACAAAATGATAAAGTCATTGTAGAAAACAGTTCAGTACTTTCTTATGAAGTAATGCTCCCTGGCCCAATTTCAAAAATTGATTCCATTAGAAATAAAGATCACAGATACGGAAAACTATTTTAACCTGGGATTTTATGGGACTCTAGAACACACCATGTAGTTTCAGCAGAGAGGGTTCTGAGAAGTACAGTGTTGGTAACACTAAGAGGCAGAACCTCCCAGCAAACACGTCACCATTTCTACTGGGGACACTGGCAATAGGGACCTGGCAACAGTGACTTCACAAGAAGGAATAATTGACCAAGCAGTCAGGGACTAGAAAAATTAAAAGTTGTTTGTAAGCTCAGAGGAGACATCCTGGTGTTTCCCAGCAGTGACTGAGTGAGCTTCTGTATGTAAGCTGGAGGACCTGTGCTAGGGATGTGCATCTAAGAGTCCATAATATAATACCCAGCTTAGCAAGAAGTAAGGATGGAATTTGAGATTATCCTAATTCACTATCATGAAAAATAGGGTAACAGAAGACCCTCATTTGAAAATGAAGTAGTGTACATAGTCAAACTTTGAACCAAATGTAAATGTTTCATACAGTTGCATGGCATTATTTATATTGATGTGTTAGTTTACATACATTTAAAGTCATGCAAAGAGAGATCATATATTTTTGTCATTTGATTACATAGATGAGAAGTAAGCAAACAGGAATTATTATTCCTATTTTACAAAGGCATGAACTGAGATTCAAAGGAGCTGAGTGATTTGCCCAAGATCACACATTTGGTAAGTGGCCCAGACAAGATCAGATCTTTTGAATTCTAATCTAGTGCTTTCCATTCTACCAAGCTCATCTCATTATGAATGGATTTGCAATGACAATTTTATTAATAGATAACAATATTTGTAAAAAGATTTCTGGAGTCTTGACTTTGGTTGGGGATTGAAAAGGACATATTTAGAGAATCAGGAATACAGAGTTTATTTTTAATTTGTATTTACTTTTTAAAACTGTACTTTTACTTTCAATAGGTATCATATAGACTTCATACTCTAAATACATTAAAGGATTTCAAAGTTATCTGAATTGGGTATTATTGTTTAAAATCAGAAGTAAAAGCATGGTCATTTCTCTCATTTCTGATACATTTTGGCTTAATATTAAGTGAGGAAAATCTGCCAAATTGCTGTTGGATTACAGCACTCATTTTAAAAAGTGAAAAATTACTTATATCCTTTTGCAAGACATTAAAGATGGACATGTTTTCATTGTTCTTCCTCTGACCAGCCTGTGTTTAGTTTGAGAAGGCTTATGTTTTGGTTTTATCTTGCTTCCAAATAATAAATTTCTGGTCTGGAGTTTAGACAAGTTTAGTCATGCAATGCATCTTAATACCCACACTTAAACATATTTCCATGCTAACCAGATGTTAACACTCTCATACATTTAAGCTTTATGACAATGATAGTTATATGTGGCTCCAGAGTTAAGTTTTAAATATTTATGCATAATTTTTTATGAAAACAGACTTTTTTAACATCTCTTTCAAGCTTTTTAAAAATAAGAGTATTATTATATAATAAAACAATTCATTGAGCTAAGACATTCTGAATAGTATCTTCTTCTCCATTCACAATGCCAACATCCTCCACTGGAAAAGACCATTAGCTGACAAGCCAATATGTTAACAAACATACACTGAATACCTACTATGTACTAGGTATTGTGCATGGTATTGCAGATTTTAAAATGAAAGCTCCAGTTCTTAAACTCACAGACTAGAAGTGCCGACAGACAAGTGCTCTGATAATCACCATCTGAGATGATTAATGTTGTGATAAACCAAGAGTACAGAATGCTATTTTTAAAAAAGTAGATCTTTCAATCCAGATGAGATGGAGAGTTTCCTAAGGGGATCTTTGGGTGTTATCCTTGAAATAACTGAAGCTACAGTGGGAGTCGAGTGAAAATAGAATCCCAGGCATAAACAACAACATATGTAAAGGCTTGGAAGCAGGCAAGTCAGGAGGCCTGCAGTAAACTGCAAATCATTAGAGAGAAGAAGGGATCTTAGGGCTGCTGCTGGAGGTATGGCAGCTGATGATCCTGGAAGGCAGGCAGGGAACGTGCCATATGCACGTTAAGAAGTTTGGAATTTATTCAGAGGCTTGTGGGGGAGTCAACAACCAATTTAAAGTAGGGAATACCACTCCTGCAGTATGGTAGTAGGGTGGAGGATAAATTTAAGAGGGATAAGATATGGCAGGGAAACCAACACTATTTTGTTACCCAAGGAAGAAACATGAGGAAGCAGGGAAGGTGGAAAGAAGGAGCTTGATGACTGATGGGATGTGGTAGTAAAAGAGAGGGAGATGTTTGGGCTTAGGAAACTGGAGAAGACTTGTGAGCATCACCAAGATAGTGGCCATGGGAAGGGGAGGCACAAGCTGGACTGAGAGAAACGACAAGTTCAGTTATAGGCACTCTAAACCTATGATGCTTATGGAACATATAAGTGAAAATGCCAAACAGGACATAGGGGACTTAGTCAGACTTCCAGGAAAGAGAGCTGTGATGGTAACACATACTTCAAATTCACCAGAATGCACGGCGGAAGAAGGTTTGGAGTCCAGCCCCAAATCTGCACTTCTGCTAAGTGTTTGTGATTCCAAAGCAAGTTTTTCAAAGACCACATATGCAGTAATAAGGAGTAGTTGAATCCAAAATGTGGATAAACATTTCCAGAAGACTTTATAAAGACAGAAGAAAAGGTCATTAAAGATGGAACCATGAAAATGACAACATTTAAAGAAAGAGCAAGAGAAGATGAACATTGTAAGGAGAGAGAGTGAAAAGAACCAGCAGCAAGGGAGCTGAGGGCAAAAAAATCAAGTAAGGATGCAATAGAATTATTATAACTGCAGTGTTTCTGACGATTAAGTCCAGAAAGGAAATACTGAAAATTACTGACTAAATTTGATGACTGAGGGAATTGAGAACCTTAATGAACGAGGTATGGTGGACAGATGGAGATCAAAGCCAGTTCAAAGGGTGGAGGATAAGACTGGACAATGGGAAGGTGGAGATAGTGAACACAGACCAAGAAGTTTTACTGTGAAGGGAAAAAGACAGCCAGTGTGGTAACAAGGTGGGGACCTAAGAACAACAGAGGTTCTCTTTTAAGTTTTTAATCAGTTCTTAAGTACGCTCAAATGCTCAAGAAAGAGACTGAAAAGCTACAAAGAGAATAAAAACAAGAGGGACAGAGAGAAATAAATAGGCAAAGAAGTGGATATATTGAATTAACATTGTGTCAGGCACCTTAAATACTATGACTTTAAAAAAAACTTAATATATAGGTATGGTTGTGTAACTCTATGTGTGGATATGATTATCCCCAATTTATGGATCAATGAAATAAGACTCAAGGAGTATAAATCAGATGCCCCAAGCTACCCAACAAGCAGGGCTGGAATTCGAATACAAAAATTTCCAACTACAATTCACATTCTTCTTTTAATTACACCAAGTTTCCCAAACTTTGAAAACCTCCCTCTGCATTTTTGACAAACATGAAAATCTCACCCCCACATTCCTGCTGATCTAGTATGTCTGCTCAATATAAATCACTATAATCTGGATATTTTCACTAGCCAAGAATTTTAAAGACTACAGTTTGTAGTGTAAATCACACCATGTTTTTTATTTCCAAATATAAAACTACCATGCCAACTGTGTTTTGTTCGATCTACACACACACACACACACACACACACACACACACCACCTACCTCAAGAGTCACTTACTGAAAACCCCTACACCATACCACACTCTCTCCTGGCCTCACCTGTCCTAATGTTGCTTCCTACAGAGAAATGATCCCTGCTGTTTGCCACCACTTTGAAAGACTGACAATATTCTATACATAAGTCTACATAATCAAGAAACAAGATTTTACAGAAAGCTTTGATCAGAAGTAGGAAGGCTCTTTCCCAGAAAAACAAATGCTACAGTAGTAGTGTGCTGGTTTTACACTCTCACGGGTGTTCTCATCTTAATGCCCTTATGAAAAATATGTGAATGAAAAGAACTTCACCCACAGGACTGAGGCTGTCATCAGATACTTCAATGTCATAGAAGCTCTGGGGAAAAGTAATATCTTTGTAGCAACATGATGATTCTCTGTGGTTTTTAAATTTTTGTAGAACATTAATGGTTCTAATTTTCTCTGGAGCCACCCAATTCCTTCTGTATGATATGCGCTCTTCTGTATTCTCTTAATTATTATAACCATTAAGAAGACTCTGTTCAGCCCACATTTACTTCAGTATGTCTTAGCATTGTCAGCATAAATTACTCATTATCCTATTTTCTTAGTCACTCCTCCCATGTATATACAAATGTGTTAAGAACTGCCTGTAAGAATGAATATTTTCTTTCTATTCCATCACCCCCTCTTTCATTTTGCTCTTCGTGGTTTTATGATCTGAAAGAGCAAGTTAATACCTCATCATGTGTTGACTTTCCTGCTTTGGTAACTTTTGGTTTTCCAAAAAAAAAAAAAAAAATCCTGAAATATGTCTCTTACTCCAGGACAAAATGATTCTTTTTTATTTCTGTAAGGATCTGCTGGTTCAAATCTCAATAGAATTATACGAATTTAGGAGAAAAACTTTTAACACCTAATCTTTACATAACTTAAGCATATTCTATAAAGTCCATACTGATATTATTAAACAAACGCTATTATCTATGACATTGATGATAAAAGTCTTAATTACTGAAGAAAATAATTTTAAAAGGTTGTACAATAAATAAATCCTTAAATCCTAGTTGAACCCTTCTTTTCTGGCCTTAAGTTAATCAACAAAAATTCTCACTCTTGTCCTGCCCTTAATTTTGCATCTTAAGACTACTCATATTAGTGGTAATTTCATCTGTATTTACTCTTATACTTCTAAATCAAAGCTACTCTCTTTAAACAATTAGCTTAAAATGCACTAGAAGGATGATATTATATAGACTTCATTTATCCCATGGCAACCAAGCTAAGGGATAATTTTCCCAAGCAGATTTTCTGATGGCTCAAATGGACAATGTGGAAGGTGAGAAGTATGCTTAAGCCCTCTTCTTTCTCCTCTAGGCTGAATGAATCATCCATTCTGTATACCTGTTCTTTAGAATCTACAGAATGACTTCGGCTCCTGCTGGCAAACACAGCAACCCACCAAGGAACACAAAAAGACATATTTCCTCCAAAAATTGGCAAGACAAAGTGAATAAATATGAAGGACATTGTTTAATTGGCATGCAATGGGATTATTTTCTTCAGTGTGAAGACCACAAGATTGTGAATATTTATTTAGTCTCTACTGGATTCTGAGGCTATGTCAAATCAAAAAGCAGCTTTAAACTTTCAAATTATTTTCTTCTATAGAGGAATATATACTATGCTAGTGGTCTGCATTCTCTTGGTACACTGAACAACTGGTAGGCTCAATATTGCCTACACTCAGTGTTTTTTATTCACTAAGACCTGTAAAATAAGGACCAGCTGGAAGATACACAAATTTTCTTGGATCATAGGGAGGACTGCACAAAGATAGAACATTGTTTAATTAATAAATATTCAAAGTCATAAACAAAACTTTGTATGACACTGATGTCAGTGACAACATAAGCTTAATATGGAAGCCTTCTGCCCATTTTCTTTGTTGTTATGTCCTAAGAGCCAAGAACGTACTAGGTTGGTTTGGTTGGCTGTCTGTGTGGATGCAGGTGTGGAGAACACAGAACCTATATACTCATGCAGGGGATACCTACTATAATATGCCAGATCCTCTGTGTTGGGACACAAGGCTTTTGTCTTCATGAATGGCACACTGACCAGGAGGAATGTGGGGAAAGGAAACTTAAGCGAAACATACAGCCCTGCATGGACTTAAGAAACACGTTAAATAACAATTATATTTAAAAACTGGATTATAGATCCAAATAAGAATAAAAGAACAGTATTTCATGGAATTGAAGAAACTTTTTTTTATTTATATTTATCGTTTTTACCTCAGAAAGTGGATATTATTAACCTGAAGTAGAAATGTGCTTTGAATTTACTCTTTTGGGGAACTCAATAAAACTAGCTTCTTAAAAATTATTTTTAGGATCGAATCACTTTTCTTATATTCTTACCTAACTTCAATTGAACAATTTGCAAGTGGGCTACTCATTACAAAAGACTCTGTTAAATATAATGTTACACATATTCACAGAGTATCTTGACAGTTTATAATAGTAGATTCACTATTACCAATTTTGTGACTGCTTTGTCTCCATGGAATCTGATCTCTAAGGTACTACCCTAAACCAAAAATCTCCCACATGTGCAAATGATTACATACCTGCAAAATATTTTGTTTTATATTACAAGCAGGTATGCAATCCATAAGTAAATACCAATGTATCTTAATATTTACATGTTCAATCTTTTCCAATAGGCTGTAATAAAGTGCCTTGAGAAAAATTAATCTGGTTTCAGTGAGAAGCAATAAATGGTATTTAGGGAAAATGACTGCTAATGACTTCTGTGTGACTATTAATTTAAAGCAGATAGATGTTTTGCATGTTGAATGAGATATAACATCAAGATGGTCATTAAAAATAGCAGTTTTGGCATTTTCCAGTAAGAGCAGTTACTGATACCCTCTGCCTGGATTCCAATTCATGAGATCACAGCCAGAATTTCCAAGTTCTCTTGTAGTTCCAATTGGCATATTTCTGCACTTTTTGCTAAAAGGACATGGTGTCCCATTTTTAATAGTTCACTAGGTCTCCCAAAGGCAAAATGTTGGAGTGAGCCTGAAGGTTTTAGTTACAAATCAACATGTGGCTGTAAAAATTACTTTTCCTTTCCAAATCTTAGCATACACACGCAGACACACATGCACACAAGCACGTGCACAGATACACACACTTTTAAGAAAGTTATCAAATATATCAATTATTTAATTCATGAACACAGAAAAATGTTGAGTTCCTATTATATACCAAACACTGTGCTAATAAATGGGTCTCAGAGATTTAAAGAAAAAGAAGTAAGTGTGGTCAGTGTCCAACTCTTTGGTCTGTAAGGAAAGAAAAAAGGCATAAACAAGGGAGTCTTTATGACTTTGATATTATTCTTTCATTTTAACTACATTACTGAAAATCTGTTTTTTTTTTCATTTATGAAATGAAGATGTTGAACTGTACAGTCATTTCATAAATTACTCCCCTAGGACCTGATTCTGGGAAAATTCTTTGGGACTCCCTCAAAAGGCACCTCAAAGTAAGAACTGTGCATAGCTACCCTTTGCCCCTACTTTCTTTGGTAGAGCTCTCTAAACTTGTATGTTTTACCTATTTGAGCCACCAGTTAAATTTTTATTTGAAGGAAGTTTCAGGACCAAGAACCAATTTGTAAGTCATTAGGTTAGATAATCTTTTAAGTTCTCTTCCAGTTTCATCATTCAATGAGCCCAGGAAATGTTGTTTTACTCTGGTTTTATAATTTCAGAATAATTATGTTTAGAAGAAAAGTGTATTGGGACGCCTGGGTAGCTCAGTCGGTTAAGTGTCCAACTTCAGCTCAGGTCATGATCTCATGGTTTGTGAGTTCAAGCCCCATGTGGGGCTCTTTACCTCAGAGCCTGGAGCCTGCTTTAGATTCTGTGTCTCCTTCTTTCCCTGTCCCTTCCATGTTTGTGCTCTGTCTCTCTCTCTCTCTCAAAAATAAATAAACATTAAACATTTTTTAAAAATTAAAAATGTACTTATCTGTCACTAATCATTGGTATTAAAAGCTACCAAATCACACTGTACTTTGAACCCCTTCCTTCCACTTATCAGCTGTGTGATCTTGGGCAAGTTAGATTTTGTTCCTAGTCAGTCAGTCTTCTCTTTTGTAAAAGGAGATAAGAATAGAATCTACATCACTAGGGTACAGTTCATTGTTGTACAGAAATTTCTTTATTTGTTATTAGGTACATAGTAAGTCACAGAATCAATCCCAGAATCCACAGTTTCCTGCTCATGATTCAGGGTCACTGCTACACAAGTAAAAAGTTATGTGATTTACCAATAGTTTTCATTTTTACATTGATAGAATTTTCCTTTGAGATATTCAGAATACTTTATAAAGCTTAGTGGAAACATTTGTAGAAGAGTTCAGTGAAACAGATAGTTAAAACTGTAATTTTTTTTAATTTTTCTTTTTCTTTTAGGAATGAAATAATAGGGTACCTGGATGGCTCCATCAGTTAATCGGCTCTTGATTTCGGCTCAGGTCACGATCTCACAGTTAGTGAGATTGAGCTCCATGTAGGACTCTGTGATGACAGCACAGAGACAGCTTAGGATTCTCTATCTCCCTTTCTCTCTCTGCCCCTTCCCCACTCTCTCTCTCTCGCTCTCAAAATAAATAAATAAACTTAAAAAGAAAGAAATGATAAATTAGATAAATGGCTTCTCAGAAATCAATGTATAAACAGCTTTAGACCCAGAAATCAAATCAGAGACTACATTTCATGAAAATAATATAATAACTATGTGAGTTAGTAAAATTTTAAACTACATTTAGCTTCCACAAGACGAATTCTAGTCTAATGTCAAAGAGTTTTCAATATTCTGAGTGTTGTATATAATACAGTTAATGTGACATTTTGTAAGGCCAACAAAAAGTTGAGAGTCTTTTCTGATTTATTACAAAATCAAGCAAATATTATTTTAACCTGATGAGTTATAACAAACAAATCTAAAATAAACATTTTTGTAAAGGCCTTCAGATCTGTAAACAAGTTAAAGGACATTCCAAGAAGTTATATATAAGTAGAGGATAGGAAAACATGTTCAATTTCTCTTTTTTTTTGTGACCAGTTAAAAATATTCACTTATTGTCAATGCTGGTTAGTATATCTTATGATTTTATGCAGGAAAAGAAAAGCAAGTCTCACTTTCTCTCCCCATACAAGAAATTATCTATTTCTCTCTTTCATAGAGATTCAGCCACAAAAGTTATAAAAAGAAGTTCACTATTAAGGAAGCAATATCTAAAATAATGAGCATTTTTCTAAGAAGGAAGATAGGACAATTAGGAAGCTGAATGCAGGCTGTAGCCAGGCCAAAAAAAAAAAAAGAAAGAAAAGAAAGAAAAGAACTTTTGAAAACATTTCTACCCCTGTCCTAATGTTAGTAGTTGAAGCTAAAAATTTCTTCCAGATCTGTGGAAGGAAGAGGGAATTCTTTGGAAGATTTAAGTGGCTGTCAGAGAAGCACAAGAAAAATACATCTCCAATGTGAGCACTGTTTACAGAGTACTTGCCTGGAAGGTAGGTCCAACTGTCATTAGTGAACAGGGCCAGGAAACCCTGATTGACCACAAGGAGGATGGATGGTATTGCAAGTAGCAATTCAGGAGCTCTTAGAGCAACCATCTGAGCCACCCTATTTCTTCCAGAAGTGAGAGGCTATACCAATTTCTAAGGGCTTCTCCATCCTACTACTAGAGTAGGCCAACGTGTAGTCCTACCATTCTGTGCACAGCTACAGGGTCTGGCATTGCAGTGATGCTCTGCACAGTTCTAAAGCAGCAATTTTTTTCACATGCAGCATAGCATTTTCTTAGGGGGCCAAAGGGTCAATCAGAACCTGACCATAGCCAGGAGAGAAGACATCCTTGTTTTGGGACATTGTAGGAGAGTGGAAGAAAGAGCAGTAAGTATTAGTGGTGCTATTAAATTTTACCATCCATTTTCTAGGCTATTTCCTGAAAAGTATACTCATAAGAAGATTATATACTTCATTTCATACGAACCTCATGATATCATTGTGGAGGAAATAGGATAAGAAATATTATTTCAGTTTTGCTGAGGAGGAAACAACACAAAAAGTTCTATGTCTCAGTGGTCAAGGGACAGGGAGCAGAACTTTTCCAACCATTCTCTCACCAGAACTTTGACCCCTTCACATTAAACTGCATAATTCCCATCTGGGATGTGCATAAGCGATACTCAATGTATACAATTTTAGTCATATTTTCAAGTTACAATTATCCTAAATATGAAAATGATATGCATACAATAATTTTAATGCCTAAATTTAGGGGATTTCAATACAAAGCAACTTTCTTGTCATAACTATATGTATGTGAGAAAATTAAAAATAGATGGAAATCAGAAGATTCCTATGTAATGTTAAAAAAAATAGATTTTCTATCCAATTTCCAAGCATTTTAGACTTTCTAATGCTAAACATATTCACTTCAGAGGTCAGATTTATTACCGCCATTATTTTTTGCTTAAGTTGTATGTTTTGTCTCAAATCTACAAAGAAACAAAATCATTGTCTGTGGGTACCTGTTGCGGTAAGTGTGCTCACTCCACACCTATACTCTTCTGTGATATTTCTTGGTTCCTGTCTTTTTTATTTTTTATTTTTTCCCAGCATGGGTGATTTGCTTTCCCCCTCCTCTATGTACTGTATGGTTGACTGCCCTCAAGGCAAAACCAAGTCAGCTGAGATTAGTCACTCAGAAAAAAATCAGTGGTTGTCTTGGGCAATAGATTCAGCAAACATTTAAGTGTTTGTTATGTGCCAGTTGCTTTCACTGAGGTTATCACAACAAACTGAGGTAGGTATTATTACCCCTGCAACTCTCAAAGTTTTAAGGACTTGCTCAAGGTCATGGAAGTAGTTATTGCTGAAATTCAAGCCAAACTTTGGACTTTGAATTCATTGCTCCTTTTCCTATGCCACCAGCACATCCTGGCTAAAATCTCAGGGTGTGAATGAACATTTGATAACTCAACAGGAGCAAAAAGTGTAATAAATGAAGTTCATGCTGCACAATTAGAAATAGGAAGATATAAATCTTGAGTATGATAGTAATTGGCAAATCTAGACTCTTCAACTAGTAATTCATTTAGTGATACATAGATATTGTGCTCACCTATAGCACCAAATGTGACTGGAAAGTATATGTGTGCACTTATAATATATACAAAAAACTAACCAAAAATGGATCAGAGATCTAATAGAAGAGCTAAAACTATGAAACTCTTAAAAGAAAACAAATAAAATCTTCATGACATTGGATTCAGCAATAATTTCTTAAATGTTGTACCAAAAGTATAGGCAACAAAGAAAAATATAGGAAAAGCTGACTTGATCAGAATTAAAAATTTGTGGGGCGCCTGGGTGGCTCAGTCGGTTAAACTTTGGACTTTGGCTTAGGTCATGATCTCACAGTTCCTGGGATTGAGCCCTGCACTCAGCTCTGTGCTGACAGCTCAGAGCCTGGAGCCTGCTTCAGATTCTGTATCTCCCTCTCTCTCTGCCCCTGCCCTGCTGTTGCTCTGTCTCTCTCTTTCAATAATAAACGTGAAAATTTTTTTTAAATAAAAAGAATTAAAAATTTTGTATATTGAAGGACTCTATCAACAGTGAAAATGCAACTCACAAAATGGGAGAAAATATTTGCAAATCATATATCTGACAATGGATTTATATCCAGAACATATACATAAAAAGAAACTTCTGTAACTCCATAATAACAACAAAAAGCCCAAACAATCCAATTTAAAAATTGGCAAAGGTCTTGAATACACAACTCTCCAAAGAAGATATATACAAATGGCCAGTAGCATATGAAAAGATACTCAACATCACTAATCTTTAGGAAAATGCAAATCGAAACCACAATGAGGGACACCTGGGTGGCTCAACTGGTTAAGCGACTGACTCTTGATCTCACATGGTGGGATAGAGCCCTGCCTCAGCTCCCCACTGGGCTTGGAGTCTGTTTGGGATTCTCTCTCTCTCCCTCTCTCTCTCTCATTCTCTCTGTCTGTGTCTCTGTCTGTCTTTGTCTCTCAAAAAAAACGAAAACAAAAACAAAACACAATGTGATATCAATAGACACTCTTTAAGATGATTAGTATAAAACAAACAGAAAATAACTGTTGGCAAGAATGTGGAGACATTAGAACCCTTGTGCTTGCTGATGAGAATGTAAAATGTGTAGTCACTAGGGTAGACAGTATGGTAATGCCTCAAAAAAATTATACATAGAATTACCATATAACCCAGCAATTCCACTTCACGTATATACCCAAAAGGATTGAAGGCAGAAGCTCAAGCAAATATTTGTACACCAATGTTTATAGAATCATTATTTGCAAGAGCCAAAAGGTAGAAACAATCCAAATATCCATTGATGAGTGAATGGATAAACAAAATGTGACACATGAATACAATGGAATATTATTTACCTTTAAAAGAAAAGAAATTCCAGTACATGATACAACATGAATGAACTTTGAAAATGTTATGCTAAGTGATATCAACTAAATACAGATAAATACTATATTATTCCACTTACATGAGACACCTAGAATAGTCAAATTTATAGAAACACAAAGTAAAATAGTAGTTTCCATGGAATAAGGAGTTGTTGGTCAATGGGTACAGGACTTCAGTTTGAGAAGATAAAAACAATTTCTGGAATGGAATAGTGTGATGGTTGCATAACAATGTGAATGCAAGTAATGCTGTGACACTGTGCACTTAAAAATGGTTAACATGGTAAATTTTATGTCATGTGTATTTTACCACAATTAAAAAAATAATAATAATATCCCTGCAGTTACATGAGAAAGGTGAATGAGCATTCCTTTAAAAAAAAAGTAAACATGTAGATTGGGGTCAGAGATTAGAGGAAGGCATGCAACATTACCTTTCTCTGAATATTGAAAATTCAGTTTTTCCATTTATTCAACACTGAAAAGCATGTTAAGGTTCTCATCCACTTATTCATTCATAAGGTAAGTCAAGTCATGGTTTCTGTGCTCAAAAAGCTCACAGGATATTTTGCATAAACATTATATCACACACAAACCTGTGGTGCTCAGTCAGTTTTTCATCTCTTATTCATTTAACAGATAATTATTGAATGTTTAGTACACGGCAGGAATCAGTCTGGGCTCTGGGGACACTATGTTGTGTTAAAGTTCCAGTAGTAGTAGAGCTGACATTTCTTTGAGGGGAGACAGGCAATAAACAAATTAATAAATATGTGATATTGGGTAGTGATCAATTCTGGGGGAAAATAAAGCAGTGTAAGGGGTAGAGAGAGTGACTGGGTCAGTAGTAGCAGAGTGAGGGATATTTTAGAAAGTGGCTAAGGACCCTCCTGCAAAAAAAAAAAAAAAAAAAAAAAAAAGTGATAAAGTGATGTTGTGGCAGAGAACTGAATGAAAGGAAAAGTAAACAATGCTGATTTATGCAGGAGAAGCATTCCAGGCAGAGGAAAATTGAATTTCAGAAGCCCTGAGATAATGACATGCTTTGGTGTCCAAAAAAGTGTATGTGGGTCAGTATAAATTGTGTAGAGGTTTTTTTAAAGAAATAATCCAA
The DNA here is from genome assembly GCF_023721935.1 of Panthera uncia. NCBI lineage: Eukaryota > Metazoa > Chordata > Mammalia > Carnivora > Felidae > Panthera > Panthera uncia. The sequence continues at coordinate 50,974,109 of NW_026057584.1, read as the reverse complement.
GTTTTAAAGGTAGGGAGATGAGAAAGAATCAACAAAGGTCATTCAGATGCAGTGTTCAATGAGATCAGGACGAACCAAGTGAAGAAATTACCTCAAGATCACTCAGTTAATCTCAAATGCTGCTGATAGTTCCCATAAGCCGACTGAAATAGGACTATTGGGTTATAGCAACATGAGGTCACTGAAGACTGACAAGAACTGTTGTAGTGGGGATGTGGGGGGAAAACCTGATTTAAATGAACTTAAGAAATGTGGAAGAAGAGGAAATAGAGAAAGCACATACAGATAACACATTAGGATTTTGCTCTAAATGATAACAAAGACTGGGGAGAACACTGGACAGAAATGTGGGTTAAGCAAGGTTTTTTTCTAAATGAAAAAAAAGTCATGTTGAAAGCACTAATCCAATAGGACAAATTGATGTGGTGGAGAAAGGAAGCAAGGGCTAAAGTCTTTGAGAAGGTACGAAAGAATGTGATTTAGTGTTTAAGTAGAAGTGATGGGTGTAACAGGTGGGCTTATCCACAGCTACAGGAGTGAAGGCAGAATATGTAAACATGGGTACAGTTGGTGTGTAAATGTACCACAAATGTTATACATTTTCTTCTGATTTCTTTATTTTCTCAGTGAAACAGAAAACAAAGTCAGAAAGACTCCATCTGAGAGTGAGGGGGCAGGTGATATGAGATGAGAGACTAAGGTGTGAAATTGTTTCCAGGAGAGTATTTGAGCCTAAAGCAGTAAGGAAGCAGTATGGTTGAATACAGCATTAAGGGATTATTTGAGGTTTGTGGTCATGAATTTAAACAGAATATTAAGCATGGCTGTGTTCTTATTCAGCTACATTGCCCAAGTGGCGGTGCAAATAGTTTGGAGTTGAATTTAACAATGTTGGGGTTTTGCCAGAAGAATGTAATGGAAACAAGGACATTGAGAGTGTAAGGAAGGTCATTAATGCACAACGGATCATTAAATATGAGCTGTGTAGGGAGAGAAATAAGGACACAGTTCAGGGACAAGGGCATAGTAAAAAGGTGGTAGGATTAATGGATAGTAGGTTCCATTTGGATAAAGAATTTTTGGAGTTGGGACACTACAGGGAATAAACTGGAAAGAGAGGAGGCAGTAGTTAGAGACTGAAATGCTAGAAACTGAGATTGTCGAAGAGATACCATTATTAGGCCTAGACTAGGAATAGGTGATTGAGAGAGTGGGGAGAATAGAAGGGGATCAAGAAACTGAGATTCCAGAATTCTTTGTTGGAATCACTGTGAAATACGATTGTAGTGACAGCCAGATGATAAACTCTTCAAGGACAGGGAGTGAGGTTCTCTGCATTATTTAGAATCAAAGTAACATTGAAGAACTGTGTTATAAAACATCTCATCTTCCATAGCAAGAGTTTTTAAACTGGGGTCCATGGAAAGTATTGCAGAGTTTGCAGAATCCTCTGAAATTGTAAGCAATTTCTTCTCTTTGGGTAAATACATGATTTTTCTAAGAAGAGAAACTATGGAAACCATAGTTTCCATCCAGTTCTCAAAATGGTCTAATATCACAAAACATAAAAATTACTACTGAGACATTGAAAAACTATCCATAGTAAAAATAACATAATAATTTGAATATAACCCATTCCTAGAGCTGCCTTTACCATGAGGCATAGAAAACTACTGTTTACAGGGTTGGACAATTTAGGTTGCCAAGCGATTGTACTCTATCCCCACTCATTCCACACCAGCCATAGTGGTCTCTTAGGTATTCCTTGAATCTCCCCAAATCTTTGCACACTTGTAAGCTGTTGCACTCACTGTTCATCTGTATGAAACATTTTCTCACCATATAGTCATAAAATTAAGCCCCTTACTGCTTTAGATTTCCCCTATAATATCTCCTCATCACCTAGGGCCTCGTACTTCCCATCTACGACAGCATCACCGCCCCTCTAGAGGCCACCCTACCTTTTTATTCCAATTCAGTTTTCTTCATACCACTTACATCCACCAGCCATATTTTTCTATTCATTCATTTGCATGTTTATTATTTATTTTAGACAAACTCTCTCCAATGCAAGTGCCATGGGAGCAGGAATTTTGCCTGTTTTGCTTAGTAGCAACTGATATTGTATTCCTAGCACTTAAAATGGTGTCTGACATATAGTAATCACTTAATAAATATGAGTTGTTGAAAGAATCTCAAATTATCACCAATTATTTCTTGGGTAACAGCACTGAAGAAATCATTAGAAAGCAAATGTTTGCAGAAAGGCTATTGGCCTATTTTTTTCCCATGTCTTGTTTTATCACCCCTCCCCTTCTCCATCTCTCCCTGCTCTTCCTCTGATCCCTAAATGTTAAGTAGAAGCACACTTAGATGTCCCCTATCCACAAGCCCATCTCTTAGCCTTCTTTCCCTGGGGCTGCAGCCTCTTCGCAGCAAACTGAGAGGACATTCGTTCTCTGTGTGCCTCCCTCCTTCTCTCCCTTCTCAGAATGTGTTGCAACCTCACTTCTACTGCAGCTCTAGGAAGACATCCCTCAAAAGGTCAATGACGACTTCATTGCCAAACAAAATGAGGACATGGCTAGTCCTCAAAATATAAAAAGTTAAGTTTGGCCTTGTTGGCCAGTTTCTTAACTCCTGTAACATCACTCTCTCAGTGCTACTCTAACCCTAACTTATTCCATACTCTTCTTTTCATCCCTCAGTATCCAAGTCAGATGGCCCCTTCCCGTGCCCCACAGGGTCCTGCCTTTGGTAATCTCACTCAGCACTCTTCCTGGAGGTCCCATTTACTCTCGGAGCTTCCCTGGGTACTGCATATAGCTGGTCTCCAGACTTTGTGTTCTACTCTGCCTTTGAATTCTAGTCACGTTTTTACCTGCTTGCTTAACATTGCTACTAAGAAGACTGTGAATTCTTTGTAGCTTATCTATTTATCTTATAACCTCACTTCCCTCCTTTACAGATGAGCAAATGGAGGTACAGAGAGGCTTAGTAATTTAGCTGAGATCACACAGTTATGGAGCAGCTAATTAGAAGCATCACAGTTCAGGATTTGATTCTTGGGACTAGGTAAGTTACTTAATGGTTCTGTGCCTTGTTCTCTCGTTTACAAAAGGGGATAAAAAAATTAGTGCCTATATCACAAGTTGGCTGTGAGAATTAAAATGAAATAAAAGTATAAAGTACTTAGAAGAGTATCTGGTACATAGTAAATAATGAGTACACATTAGGTGTTCTTTTTCCTACCTGGCACCTGAATCAGTTCCCTCTGCATTATATGCTATAGTGTAAGGAGCAAGACCTCCAAAGCAGGGAAAGATATAAAGATTATGAACCTCTACATAGAAAAATCCAAAAGAAAAAGATATAGTAGAACATTAAATGGAAAGAAAAAAAATCTACATGTTAAGAGTTTCACAGTTAATTTCACTTAAAGAGTATTTGAAGTATATTTAGTTCATCACATCGTAACACTGAACTACATTAGATTTACCATCTAAATGGAAGAGAGTACATGGAATCTTTGACAGACTAATGAATAATTCTGTCATTTTCAAAGTCATAAAATTATTAATTACTTGAAGATTTTGGTAAGTAACCTGTCATGTTATCTCAACTGTAAAAACTAGCCTTTAGAGCCTAGAAATCAGATTTCACGAATGTTTCCACTTTTTAAAACAAGACAACAGGCTCAGAATAGAGTCCCTTATGCTAATCCCCAAACTGGGACTTAATTACAATTTCTGCCTCTCCCAGAAATGGAATCTTAAACCAGTCAATCAGGAATCATCTGATCAACACTCATGAGATTGTCTGATAGACCCCCACCATCCCTTAAGAGAAAGTGACTTTGCCACAGCTAATCTGCTTTTTGCTGGTATAACTTCCTTTGGAATTTAAGAGGTAAAGTAGAGCACAAAGTCTGGAGACCAACCACATCCAGCACCCAGGGAAGCCCTGAGAGTAAAGAGACCTTTAGAAAGAATGCACTGAGTGAAACTACCAAGGGCAAGACCCTATTGGGTAGGGCAAAAGTCCTTACAACTTAGGTACTGAGGGATGAAAAGCAGAGTGTGGGGAGAGAGTGATGCTAGAAGAGCCAAGAAACAGAAACAAACAGAAGCTCATCAAAAATGAGCTCCTGATTTTCTTTCCCCAAATGTGGTCAATATGTTTTCATTCCTAATCTTAAAGGGCCACTTATTCTAATAATTATCATAGGATAGGGTTTTGTTAAACTGGACTGACTAAATGCATTGTTGCTGCCTTTTGGACAAAAAGTAGGATGATCCATTTCAATATGCTAAAGATACGTATCGCTTTTATTTTCCTCAAAGAAAATAAAGTGTAATAGCCCACTATCACTGGTAATGTCTATGGTAAAATATCAGACACTCACCAAAGCCTTCCTCAACAATTTTGGTCCTCAAAGAGTTATGTGCCATTTGAAGTTCTAGAGCCTTTATGTCTGTATCATATTTGAGTCTTAGTAATAATATCTGTCCTACTGGATCCCCCATTTTATTATGTCCTTCAACAGTACCTACACAAAGTCAGCACAATTTGGACTGATTGAAGTATTCTAACACCATCATTTTAAAAGAAAGACTGCAGATAGGAGATAGTCATTCAAAGAGATGATATCTGGATCTATTTAGTGTATTTTCTTTCTCTCTTGAATGGGACAAGGGTAGAAGTAAGGCTGCTGGAGCCGGAAACACCTGCTCTTGAACTCTGACTCTACCACCCAGTGTTTGATGCAAGGGTATTTGCGCCTCTCAAGGCATCAGTTTCCTCATCTGCAATATAGGGATAGTATAGCTTAGCTCATAAAGAATCAAGGAAATGAGCATGAAAAAGGTTTTCAATTAATGTTAGTTCACTTGAGCTAATATAGGAGTTCCTTTCTGGTATAAGTACCTATGCAATCAAAACCACTTGACTCATCACAGAAGTCCCTGTCACCAATCCTACCTTTCTGCTTAGTGCATAGGATTATTAGTAACCAGGAGGCAAGGGTCTGAGGACAGGCAGGTAAGTCATCTGTTTTTCCTTGCATGACTGCACCAATGGCAGTAAACAACATTTCAGTGGTAGCTACACTGCACTGATTATTTTTTAAGTGTATTTATTTTGAGGGGGGGGGGGGGGGGAGAGAGAGAGTATGTGTGTGTGCACAGGTGCACAAGCAGGGGAGAGAGAGAGAGAGAGAAAGGGAATCCCAAGCAGGTTCTGTGTTGTCAGTGCAGAGCCCAACGTGGAGCCTGATCTCAGGAACCATGAGATCATGACCTGAGCCAAAACCAAGAGTCAGATGCTTAACTGACTGAGTCACCCAGGTGCCCCAGACTACATTTAATACACTGAAACTCTTCACCTTGTTTTCACTTGATACTTATTAGTATCCTGCTGAAGAACATAAATTTTAAACTCTTCCTCATGGATTTGTGCCAAAAATTGTTCTCCATACATCTATGAAAGAATAATTTTGTTCTAACCTTAAAGGCATATTTCCTTTTATTTGAAACATTGTGCAAAAGAAACTTTTATAGGGTGTATAAATGAGGCCTTCTTTGGTAAAACTAAAGGAGACACAAGATACAGCCTTTTCCACTTGCCTAATAGATTGTGAAATCTTTCAATGTAATTTGTATTTGCCAAAGATGCATTTGTCTTACCATGCTTCATCTTATATTACCTTTTTATTTCTCAAGTCACCTGAGGAAATATTTGGTATAAACTAGATGTTTGTATCTATAAAATACCCTTGCATTTCCATTTCATAAATGAAAACATGGCAATAAAAAAATCTAGTCCTTAAAAAACACTTTTAAAAGAGCTATCAAATTCAAACACAATCTAGAGTCATTAAAATTAAATTTAATTTGAATAAGATGTTTTCATTAATAATATGCAATCTTGAATAATCATTAGAATTTAGTTTTTTTGAGAGGTGACTATATCCAATTTTCTGGGTCAAAATGCTCACATAAAAATACCTCCAAGTTCTATAAGCTCTGTTCAGCCTAGGAGAACCTTGTGCATTTCTAAATCTTAAACAATTGGAAATTAGAAGGCAAGGGCCGACCCTCTTTCAGGAAAAAGTAAATATTCTACTTCTATCTATGACAAAGTTTCCCCAAAACAGTTGAATCATAATCCCTTGTAGAACTTTTTAAAAATGTTAACATTCTATGAGATTTTGACTGAGCCGGTCTACTTCATGTGGATTTCATAATACATTTCACAATGCAACTATGCCTATGTTTTATGAAAGAAAGAAAAGTGTTTCATTTTCTAAAGTCCTAAACTCGATTTACTTGAGGAAGAAAGGGTGATAACCATACATTCCTTATCCTACTTCATTGTAGAAGTATAAACCTGCCACCAAGTGACCCTGATAAAACAAGCTTCTACTTCATAGTTTGGAGAAAGATCACTGAGATTATGCCATAAAATGCAACTTTTATTGAAGAACAATTTATGGGGACTGTTGAATTATAATAAGGCCAAGGTAAACAGCAATATGAAATATGCGCAGTCTGTAGGATTTATAGAATTGTGAAAAGAAGCTTCAAAATAAGCAAAAGGATGCTCTTAAGGTCATTCTTAAAATATGCAACTTGTATTTCCACTTGCTTTCAGGCAAATTACATCAAATTTAAATGTTATTCTTCAGAAAGTCTGTCCAATAAAATGCTCCACCATAATTTCTGCATTGCTAATGTCTGTTTCAACAATGAAGACTAGCTTGCTGTCAAAACTTTTAGAGAGGCTCCAAGTGGAATGAATTCTGATGAGCAAAATTTATGAAACCTATGTTGGCTCCCCATGCCCCCTTTTTCTTTTGACCATAATCTAAGCCAAAAGCACCTTGTTTTATAAAACTCACTTCATAAAATACCTCTTGTGAAACAGAAAATACATGGAAACTTTGAAATTAGAAACAGAATACAAAAATAGTAAAACAAAGAAAACAAGCAACCCCTTAACTAGATCTAACATCTTTAGACTTTTAAACAGGAAGTTTACCCTGAAAATTGCATGGTTATGTTATATATCATTAAAATAGCCCGACTGTCAGGGACAATAGCTAGCCTTTCTATGGCCCTGATGTTAAAACAGGAGGAACTTAACTAAAATCTAGATATTGAAAATAACTTATTGATGATGAATACTTTCACATATGATTAATTGCAGAAAATTGTTTTCTTGTTTGTTTCTTTACTTCTACCTTAGATATCTTCTGGAATTGCATAAAGATTATATTTCCTTGAAGCAGCAATAACATGGCAGAAAGTAGACTTTTCCTTAAGAAAAAGGACATAAAGGACTCGTGTTCTTCAGGAGTTTTTTTGGGTAAGAAACACAGGAGAAAATAATTTTTTAATTAAATTTTTTTTAAATTTTTTTTTACGTTTATTTATTTTTGAGACAGAGAGAGACAGAGCATGAATGGGGGAGGGGCAGAGAGAGAGGGAGACACAGAATCGGAAGCAGGCTCCAGGCCCCGAGCCATCAGCCCAGAGCCCGACGCGGGGCTCGAACTCACGGACCGTGAGATCGTGACCTGAGCTGAAGTCGGATGCCCAACCGACTGAGCCACCCAGGTGCCCCTAATTAAATTTTTAAAAGACAAATTTTATTTCTATTAACACCCTAAAATCCCATCGTCAAATGCGTAAAAGTTACCATAAAAGGTTAACAACGATCCAAGATGAGTTCGGTAACTCACTTTTCAACCAGGGCAGGATCATCCCCTAGCACCTGGCATACAAATTATTACATTTTTAAAATGTAATTATATATTATCTAATGAAACTATATCCCTATTTTATGGAATCTAATTCAAATTTCTAGCTGTATAAGATATAGAAATATTTGTGGCTGTAACTCTTGCATATGTCTATCTTTTAATGACATCTTTGTAGATGTCCTCATTTCTATTTATCAACGTGCAGTCATGGTGCACCTCTGTGAGAACTCTACAGTCTACCTTCTAGCTCCCCTCCCTGGAGATTCACCACTCCAGAAACTCCATCGTGACCTAGTCAGATAATTTAATATATGAGTATGAGATGTAGCTTTATCTTAGCCATTATCTAAACATAGCATAGATCCTTACTTATAAAATCTCCTTTGTAATAACTTAATGAGCAACTATTAGGAAGAAAGTTGTTCTTATTTTAGTGTTTGTGTTCGTATGGGACATTTTCTTTGAAGAAACTCCAAATGTGGTATATATTTTTTCCTTTAGTTATATACATTAGCAGAATTTGCTCACATTTGGTGATGGGAATTTGGTGTTTAATGTTAATTTTATAACTGTTCAATAAGCTTTTATGATTTGGCTGATAACATTTCATTCTTTCTTATTACACCTGGACCAAATTTGGTAGCCAAAGCAGAAACTTTTTTCAAAGATCCAGCAGTAGAAAATATCACTTAAACACCAAGTGGATTTATATTGTTTCAATTTAAAATATATGGTAATCATCATTGAAATGGAACTATATGAAATAACTTAGTATGGAACACTCTTGCATTAGTATAAAATCAATAGACTTTAATGCTTATAACTAGACACTCCAGTGTGTTATACTGAGGAGAAATTAAATAGAAAAATAAGACACTTTCTTTGTTCTTTAAAATCTTATACAGGATAAGGTGAGTATATATTACACATATGTGTACATATATGTATATGTTTGTGTATATACACACATGCAAATTGCATATTAAGAGTGAATGCAAGTATATTTTTTTTTTAATTTTTTTTTTCAGCGTTTTTTATTTATTTTTGGGACAGAGAGAGACAGAGCATGAACGGGGGAGGGGCAGAGAGAGAGGGAGACACAGAATCGGAAACAGGCTCCAGGCTCTGAGCCATCAGCCCAGAGCCTGACGCGGGGCTCGAACTCACGGACCGCGAGATCGTGACCTGGCTGAAGTCGGACGCTTAACCGACTGCGCCACCCAGGCGCCCCTGCAAGTATATTTTTAATAATTAGGCTATGTGGCTGACACACTGTTTTCTACACAAATAAACCCCAAATCCTCATTGGCTGATCACCTGAATGTTCCGTGTGAATCAGTTCCTCTACTTAGAGTGTGCATAAATCAATATACAATGTCATTGCCTGCAAGGATAGTCAACTCAGGTATAGTCACAGTTCAAGCAGTTTTATCTTGGTACTTCGGTGGTCGTTTAACAATAAAATGGTAGCTCCAACTCCTGCCCATTCATTACAAATAAGAGTTAATGCTTATCCTACTTATTCCCAGGCCAATTTCCAGTCCTGACTGATATAAAAATTTTACACAAATTTTAATCTCTCTCAGTTTTAATTTTTAGCCTTGCATCTAATACAATCCAATTGTTATAAAAACCCTGATCTCCTTGGCACCCAGATCGATAATGAACTATCATGTAGCCAATGAACACTTAGTGTTATATTTTATCTTTCAATAATAGTTTGCAAATATATTTTGATTTTGAATTATCAAGTTGACCTTTAGCCTCAGGGACCAGGACTCAAACATTTGGGTTTCTATTTTCTATAGCAGCTATTAGAATTCCCTACATATTAAAGACATTATGTTTTTGAATGCATGATCACATGTTGAGTGAATGGAAAGACTGTAAGGGAAGGAATTCAGAAATGGGCTATGAAACTGCTGGTGAAGCAGTGAGAGCAGGACAGAAAGCTCTCCTGGACGTAATATTTTGCTGTATACAATAAAGAGAATACAAACATTACAATAGAGGGAAAAGTCCTCTGTATACTTAAAATATTCTCTTTAGTATATTAGTGAGTAGAGATATAACTGTGAATATAATAATGGCTGTTCATCACTTCTGCTTTCTATAATGGAGGACTAGGTAATTGAGAATTATCTGTTTCCGAAGAAAATTTTAAACTCCTTTAAAAAAATCAATATAGATTCAATAAGATAGTAAAAAATACATATAATATCAATATCTGGGAGATGATGGGAATCAGAGATGTGGGCTCATTTTCATAAAATACTACTTTTACTACAGGGGTCAATATGAAAAAAGTATAAGAAGCTGAACTTTACATGTGTAAGGACACAAACTGTAGTTTGAAATTAGGGTCTGTTATGGCTGGGGTCCTGGTAAATCACTATGATTACCTTTACCAACTTTCTGCTGGAATTCTGAAGGGCTTCATTCTAGGAGTAACAATAACTGAATTGTACCCAGCTTTGAGTTATCTAGGTGGCTTAGATAACTGTAAACTATAAACTGATTTAAGACAATTGTTAGAAATTCAGAAGCTTGGCAAATACAATCTAAAATACTTTTTTGAAGGAAAAGAAAATAAACCTAAGTCTCAAATTCTTTCCAAATTAAATTTTTCAAATTTGATTCTTAGCAGATAATTCAATCAATACACAAGGAGACAAGACGCCATGAGTGAAAACTAGTATAATAAACAACAAAAACAGAGCTACAGAGACTCCAGATACTGGAATTAGCAAACACACAGTAAAAAACAACCAAGTAGATAAATACCAAATTGAAAATAGCATCAAGAAGCTATATTATATGACATAAGATTTTGTAAACTATCAAGTGGAAATTCTACAACTGAAAAAATACAATATTTATAATTAAGAAATCAATAGATTGGCTTAACAGCAGAATGGATGCTATCAAAGAGAGAATGAGTAAATTAGAAGTTAAATCAAAATATTGTCCAGAATGAAGTAGAGAGAGACAAAAAGAGAAAAAAAGAGAGGTGGCATAGAGAACACAGTGCGAATATCTAACATATTATGTTTAGAGTACAAGAAGGAGAAAAGGGAGAAAGAGAATGGGGTTAAGGGTCATATTTGGGGAGATTACGTCATGAATTAGAGAACTGACGAAGGTCAAAGATGCAGGAAGAATGAAGAATATCATAGTAGTAGATTTATGGATAAACCTACATAAATAGTAACTATATAAATAGTAATAATATCTTGTATTATTTATAATATGTAGAATTAAAATATATTTAAAAACAAATTAAAAGGAGAATAAATGGAGTTCAAGAAGTCTAATGCCTTGCATTTCTCAGAAGGCCAGAAGTATACATTAATATCAGATTTTAATAAGTCAGGCATAAATGTTATAATTTCGAAAGAGTCACCAAGAAGACTGGAAAGGGAATGTGTATCTTTCAAACAAATACAAGGATTGAAAAAATAAAATGACAAAAAGTACTCCGTTTAAAAGATGAATTAAAGGAAATGTAACAGGTAAAACCAAAAAAGGTGAATTCTAGGTTGGCTAATTTAAACCAAAAATTATTATTATATTAATAATTATGTTAAATTTAAACAGATTGAGTAGACTAAAAATTAAACTTTCTTAAAAGAGAAGCATATAAAATATAAGTAAACAGAAATATTAAAAATAAAACAATAGAAAACTACCATGCAAATATTAACCAAGAAAAAACTGGGTATCACGATATTAATATCGGACAAAATAAATTTAAAAGCAAAAATTATTGCTAGAGACATGGAGAAACACTACATAAATGTAGAAAATTCAATTCAGAAATACAGCAATTCAAAAAATTGCTCTTAATAGTATAACCTGAATATGTATAAAACAAAGTGACAGAGCTATAAGCAGAAATAGACAAATCTACAATCATAGTGGGCTCATTTAGTAGAGCTTTCTTAGTAATTGAGAAAAGGTAGAAAATAAAAAGTAAATTCATTGAAGATTTGAACAAATCTGTTAACAAATTTGACCCAATGGATATAGATCCTGCACTAAGCTGCATCCAATACTGTAAATAACAACTATGGAATACACATTATTTTCAAGTTTATGGGAAGCATTTATGAAGTTGACAAAATATTGAGTCAAATCCCAAAAATTTCAAAGCAAATCTCAAAAAATTTCAAAGACTTTAAAACGTAGAGGCTGTTCACTATTCACAATGCAATTCTGATAAACATCAACTAGAAAATCCCCCATATGCTTGGAAATTAAGAACTACATTTGTGATTAATCCATGAATCAAAGAAGATATTATACAAGATATTTTTGAGCTGAAAGATAAATGAAAATACAACATATCAAAACATTAGATGCAGATAAAACAAAATATAGGAAAATGCATAGCATGAAATGTAGATATTAGGATTGAAGGAAGGTTAACAATTAATGAGATAACATCTATTAAAAGAAATTAGAAAAAAAACAGCAAAGCAACTATTGTTTTTTTCATATGGCTTGTGGTTTGAAAGTGAAAATTTTTAATAAACATTTTTAAATGATCATAGCATGAGAAACAGAATTAGAAAATATATCCTGGTTTATACATTAATATATTTAGTGCCTGTTGTACAAGCATATGGCATTAATTTGGTAAGTTTTTTATTGGATGGATACACAACACTGTATTTTAATCAACCACTTATGGCATGTCTATATTTTTTAAATATGAAAGAGTTCTGAAGGTGTTCAGTATAACAACATAAGCAGTAGGACCTAACTATATGATCTTTTGACTTTTATCCTTTCAGAAACTGTAGTGCACATGTTTCTTCTAAGATTAAGAAAAAAAATGGAAAATTGTCTTTACAATTGCCCCAATCTTTAAAAATTCTTACTCTTGAAAATTTTTGCAGCCTAATTGACAGGCTGGGATTTTACATGGATTTATATCTTCAGACTATTGAAGTGTTTTTGTAATATACTTATCAAAACCATCATGATTAAATTGAGTTTCAGAGTGGGAGAATTAGTATATTACCACATATGACTTCTCATTTTTAGGAATTAAACTATTCAACATCATCTTTCATGAAAATACCCAAAAACCATATTTAGTGTTTCTCCTGAATTATGTTACAACATGTAAGACATAGTAGTCATTTTATCAATGTTTTTGATGCCATCATTGAAATTTAATGAAAACCATTATTTATACCTTGCATCATGCTACAAAAAATATGAATACGAGGAAACTTTCAAATATGTAATAAAATATTTACAAAGAAAAAAGGGACTAAGCTCATAGAAAACAAGAAGATCAGCATACACAAACACATTGCATGCTTAGTTGTATTATTCTTAGCAATGACTGTAAATTGGCTTCAATCTTCCTAGCGATGGCAACTTATTTATACATAATTTAATTGTCTCCAGACTGCACTACCCTGAGTGTATAAATGAAATCACATTTGTATATACGCCAACATTCTATAGCTTTGGCCTCCACTTAAGCTGCTACGTACAACATTTTGAGCCTCCTTTTGTCATTTCCTCCATCATTAGTGTGTCTGGAAGATGTAAATATATTATCTTCCCGGGTCTGATGAGCCCTGTTGTATTATTTCCTTCAGGCTACTCATTGCATTTCACTTGCTGTTGTTCTAGGCTCTTGACACTCACCTGGGTGCTTATTCTTCTCATAGTTGGCCTCAATGGCCAAAATGTGGACAGTAATCTTTCCCTAATAAATACCACAACACAACGGAGTTCAGGCCCTAATATTAAATCAACCTCTCCAAAGACCAAAAAATAACTGAGGCAAATTAGTACTTTACAACTAGCTACTTTATAAGGGAAACTGGTCTACAGTGAGATAAGCATCCACTGTGCATACCACTGTACATACAATCACCCAAAGCAGCCTATTGCCGCCTCTGCTTCTTGAACACCTCCACCTCCAGCCATGGCCTCTGCTTTACAATGATGTCATCATTTTTGCGATTTTCTCTGAACAAAGAAATATTTGGCACCAAAGGTATGATCATACCTTCACCTTTGCAAGACAAAAAAAAACCCCTCCATCTCTAAAGTAATAGTGTTTGTAACAGTGTGTTGGGTTTTCTTTGTTTTTCTAATTTCTTCTCTCTCTCACACACACACACACACACAATTTAAAAAATCTCAGGAGCTCTTTTTTTTTTAATTTTTAAAATGTTTTTATTTATTTTTGAAGGAGAGAGAGAGAGACAGCATGAGCGGGGAGGAGCAGAGAGAGAGGGAGACACAGAATTCGAAGCAGGCTCCAGGCTCTCAGCTGTCAGCACAGAGCCTGACACGGGGCTCGAACCTACAAACTGTGAGATCATGACCTGAGCCGAAGCTGGACGCTCAACCAACTGAGCCACCCAGGTGCCCCCAAAAATCTCAGGAGCTCTTAAGAAAGCTCATGTTATCCAGAGCTCAGGCTCAAGTTCAAAGTGTCAGTTATTTGCCTTTCCTGACAGAAGCCCCTGCAGAGAAAAACATCTTGTTGCAAACACAGGATTTGGAAATGGGTACCTTATCTTGACGTAATTACAGAAACAAATTTTACATGTTTTGTATCCCAATTTGGTGATATCTGCCTTTTTCCCTTGGCTTTCTCTGAAGACCGAACTCTCTGCTCTTAGGATCAACTGGGATATCCTTTATATGTAGAACAATCCTTGACAAGGTTTTGGGGTGGGAAGAAGTGACTGCTTTCAAAGAGTGATTACAATAGTCCCCCCCCGCCCCCGCTTTATCTGAGGGGAATACTTCCAAGACCACTAGTGGGTGCCTGAAACCATGAATAGTAATGAACTGCATATATACTTTTCCCTAGGCATACATACTTATAATAAAGTTTAATTTCTAAAATAGGCACAGTAAGAGATTAACAATCAGAATAAAATAGAATAACTATAACAATATACTGTAATAAGTTATATAATTGTGTTCTCTTTCAAAATATCTTACTGTACTGTACTCACTCTTCTTGTGATGATGTGAGATAATAAAGTGCCTACATGATGAGGTGAAGTACAGTGAATGATGTAGGCATTGTGACGTAGCATCAGGCTACTTTTCACCTTCTGACAATATAACAGAAGGAGGATCATTTGCTCCTAGACCATGGTTGACCACAGGTAATTGAAACTGTGGAAAGCAAAAATGCAGGCAAAATGGGAGGACTACTGTATTTAAGCTGATGAGTACTACATTCATATCTTCAGCCTCGACCTCTCTGCTTCAACACCATCTCCACTTGGATATTTAATAGGCATCTCACACTTAATTTGTTCAAAAAATGAACTGCCAATATTTACCTTTCCAGTTCTGATCCTTTCCTAGTTATCCTCACCTCAGTTAATAGAAATGTCATTCTTCCAGATGCTCAGCCCACATTACTTCAACTATCTTTGGCTTTATCTTTCATTCATAACTCCATATCAAACCCAGTATTACCACTGTGAACACAACTTTTTGCCTATATTATACTGATAAATACTATCTCTTGCTTTCCCTCTTGCCTTCCTATAAGTTTATTCTGAACAAAGCTACCTCTTTGAAAAAGAAGTCAGCACTTGTCATTCCTCTGCCAAAAACCCTCCATGTCTCCCTATCTCACTATGAGTAAAAGCTGACTTCTTTAATATGGCTTAAAGGCTGGCTTTCCATGATATTAACCTATTTCCTCCCAGACGTCCTCCTCTCCTGCTTCACCTCTGAATCACACCTCCTCCAGCCACTCCATCACTACTCCTTGGATGCACAGGCATGCTTCTGTTTAGACTCTGAAAGGTTGTTATCTCTGCCTGGAATACTCTTCCTGACATATCTGTGTGGCTTTATTCCTTCATCCATCTTTAAGTCTCAGCTCAAGCCCTTCTCAATAAGATCACACTGACCATGGCTAAAGCCACTACCCATCCCAGCTCTCCCTTTTCTCCTTATCTCCATCGTCTTCATTTTATGTCCACTGAGTACTCCACTTTCTAATGTACTAAGTTAATTTACTTATGCATCATGTTTACTGTTTATCATCTGTTTCCTGTAGGTTAACGCTCTACAAGGACAAGGCTATTTTTCTTCCTTGTTCAAGAATCTAGAATAGTGTCTGACAAGCCCATAGCAGAAAATGGAAATAACTCTTAGAGGTATGAATGGGTTATCATCAGGCTTTTAGAGCTATATGTCTCTTAAAAAAGGATGACAAGCTAAGTCATCAAGGTTTGAATTTTCTAAAAAATAAACATCTTTTATATTTATTCATTTTAGTTGCTAAAAATCTAAAACACTTAACTTTCTAAAATATGGTGGAACTAAAGCTTCTATGAAAGGGTGGGTATTTTTTCCTAAGGATACAAGATCAAAGAGCGTAAATTAGGGAATTAAATAGAAAAAGTAGAGAGAACATTATTTATTCAATATGATGTCAGCAATTGTGTTGGAAACTTCATTTCATATTTTATTTTTTTTTTAAATCAAGTATTGTACTTTTGAAAGGGTAATACATGAAATGGTACAATGCTCTAAAGGTTTAAAGTATCATAAAAAGTAAGTCTCTCTCCCATCTGTGATACCTGGAAGGCACCCAGTTCCTCTACCTGGAGGGAAAGATTGTGACAATTTCTTCTATAACTTTTTAGAGATGATCTATGCACATACAAATATATGCCTATTGATATTTACACAATGGTAGTCGATCCTGCTTCAAAAATGAGAAAATCAACTCAGAGTATTTAAATGGCCATTACGTGATCACTTTGAGAATAAATGGAAGGGCCTTCATTTGAGCTTGTCTATTTGACCTTAAACCCACACCAAGAAAAATCTCAAGTATTTCACCCAAGACCCCTGAAAAAATTGATTTGTCCCTCATACGAACACATTTTCTTCATTTGGCAGCTAGTTCAGAAGTAAACTGTTAAGACACTCTATTATTCTCTGGGAAATTTTCTGAAGCAAAGCCTGAGACAAAGGTTTGTAAAGGCAGATTTGACTGTTAATGGTTAAGTCTTCATCTCTGTCAGGAAAAAAAGAAAGTAGCAAGATACAGAGTTTGCTTTTCCATTTAGCCTAAATGCAAAAGCCATTTGGTTAGAAAATGCTTGCTTTAAATATTGGTAAAGAATTTTAAAATTTATTTTTGTTTAAAACTCCAGATATCCTTTGGTAAATAATCTGCCCTATTTCATGTTAATAAGCCAGGGGGGAGGCAGTATGAAAAGGCACCACTATAAGGAAGGCAGTCTCCCTCCCTTTGACTATTAACCTAATTTAAAATTGTAAACTGAGAAACTAGTTCTAAAACCTTTAGAGTCCGTAGTCTAATAGCTAATTTGTGCTTTGCTTCTGCATAACTCATATATTCTGTTTGAATATTAATGTACTTGGATATCCATTTCATTTTGTTAAAATTATTTCTCCCCCATGATCTCCATTAATAACTTATTACTTCCTTTGCTTCTGAGGCAATCATGGATTGAAAACTTTTTTTTTTTACCTTTGTTAACTGTAGCATGCATTCAGCCCTTGGAAAGTTGCTTTTTATCCATCATGTAGTGAAACTCTCCAATACATACCAAGTGCCTAATTTAAGGCAGGTGGCAGGTTATGTACTGTGCAGTAAGACTGAATAGGGCATATTCTGTATTCTCAAAGAGTTCACAATCTGGTGGGAAAGACAGGGATATACATAAGTAATTATAATTCAAAGCCATTAGCAAAGAGATATAAACAAAGCACAGTGACAGCACAAAGGAGGGAATATTGATTTTAACAGAGAGGTTCAGAAATGAAGTAGGGACAAGAAAGCTGAAAATTAAAAAGTTGCTGCAGCTGAGGTCAAAGAAGTTGCTGCCTGTTTTCTCCTGTAGGATTCTGATGGTTTCCAGTCTCACGTTTAGGTCTTTCATCCATTTTTAATTTACTTTTGTGTATGGTGTAAGAAAGTGTTCCAGTTTCATACTTCTGCATGCTGCTGTCTAGTTCTCTTAGATACAGAGAACAAACTGAGGGTTGATGGGAGTGGGAGGCTGGGGTGTTGCGTTAAATGGGTTATGGGCTTTAAGAAGCACACTTGTTGAGATGAGCACTGGGTGTTATATGTAAGTGATGAACCACTGGGTTCTACTCCTGAAGCCAAGGCTACACTGTAGGTTAACTAACTTGAGAACAAAAAAAAAAAAAAAAAAAGAAAAGGAAAAAGAAAGAAAACTGAAAATTAAAAGATGTTTATTCCAGATGAGGGGGGAAGCATAAATAAAAGGCATACAGTTATGGTAGTACATGGTCATGTTTAAAGGAAGCAACAAGTACTTTTATGGGGAAAAACTTTCATGCTAGCCACAAATAAAGTGATATGTTTTAAACTGCTTACTACTCCTGGAGATTTAAAGACATCACTTAACTCAAAGTACCTTATAGTATGCTGATGTAAAGCCAACCGGTATAGCTGTCATTTCTTTGGGATCTACTACTTAGCCATAAATTCAAATCATTAAGAAAAATGATGTAGCTGTTAAAGACTGGCTTTATATTAATAGCCTTGAAGATGCCAATAAGGGAAAAAGCAGGAAGAGATCATTTCTCCATTCTGTAATGTTGATAGAAAACTTCACGAACTCAGGCAGGCTGTTAGACCCTTCTAGTAAGAAGGGGATATGATCAGTCAAGAGAAAAGGAGTAGAGAAGAAAGGTGAATGAGGCTAATGAACATGTATAGAATACTTTAGTATTCTGTGGTCGCTGGCTTTGGGGTTATGTATTACCCATATGAACTGCCTCAGACCACCTGACAGTAGGGCCACAGGTTCTATAGAAAAGGTGTCCTCCTGTGTTCTCACATGACTCGGGGAATTTCTCCTCATTCTTCTCACATGGAGTGACTATTTTTCCTCTCTTCAGCACATTTTACTGAGGTGTCTAGATCATATCTATCCAAATGACTCTTTGGACTCCACATTATCCTGCCCATTCCGTTCTACTCCATTTTTTTAATCCAAAAAGCAGACCTTAGTTCCCCTTAGTTTTATGTCTGGCCACATCCTCAGTTGTAGCCCTGGGTCTCAGAATCTTACCTTGTGCCAGAGCTTTGGGCTACTACATGCATGGAAGGGTAATTAAACTTTATTCTAAATTCTAGTTCGAAATCGTTCTATACTTTTTCCTACTAAAACAGATTGAACTCAATGATTCTGTCTGTGAATAGAGGAAAGAATTCAAGATAGAAAAGGCTATGCAAAGGAGGTGGGATAGTTTAAATCCTTGTAAAAAGTGTTATTATAACACCAAAATAAGCTAATCTATTCTGATAAATGGTATATTAATAGGCATCTCCAATAAGGAGGTAGGTAGAATGAAATGTCATTGCTATGGTGATTTTAGTCTCAGGAGAATTGAAAATAACCCAAGTGAGTGTACAGACCAGACCTTTGACTGCTAAGTTTATTTAGTCAGAAAGCTCTCTGCTGTGGATGCTAAGAGCAGTATTTCAATATACTAAAGTTCAGATTACAAAATGGAGCTCACTGAGGAAAAGGGTAGCCCCCGTGTGTGAACAATTTAATTTTTTTAAATATCACAAGTAAACATTATAAACATAGAATATGTCTGAAAAAGACATGCTTTCCATTTCTCTTTGCCAAAATCACATACTGGCCTCCAAATGAGACAGCACAAATCAGTAATATGTAATAAAAAGTAAAAAGTAATATGGCCATGAGTCCATGCGATCTTAACTATAACAACAAGGTGAATGGAAAGCTTTTCAGTTATAGGCATTTATGCCTAGATTTCTGTCATGTTTTTTGTGTTCTTGGTCAGAGACTACATTGGTAGAATTTTTAGTAGTGTTTATGACATTGAAAGGTACTTGAAATTTCTGCAAGCCATCAATCTTCTGGTTCGGAAGATTAAGATTTGTAGGGGCACCTGGGTGGCTCAGTCAGTTAAGCATCCGACTCTCGGTTTGGGCTCAGGTCATGATCTCACCATTTTGTGAGTTCCAGCCCTGTGTTGGGCTCAGTGCTGACAGTGCAGAGCCTCTTGGGATTCCCTTTCTCTCTCCCTCTCTCTCTACCTCTCCCCCACTCACACTGTCTCTGTCTCTCTCAAAATAAATAATAGACTTAAAAAAAATTTTTAAAGGAAGATTAAGGTTTGTCAAGTTGCCTTCTTTTCCAAAGCCATAGACATCTAAGCATGGTACTTAATCTGAAAATTAAAACTCAAGCACAAACACACAGACACTCAAAAGACAAGATACTTTAAAGTCTCCAGAGGGCAACAGTAGAGGACTATTTTGACATGCTGTGATTTATATAATCAGATGAAAGTAGATTGGACTTGCAGACAGTTAATTGCCTCATCCTAGAACTGCCTCAACTGTCCAAAATGCTGAAAGAATGCTCAAACTAATGCTCATGGTTAACACAAAGTATTTCTAAACCACTTTATGGAGGTATGATAGACATATGAAAAGCTGTACACGTTTACTGCATACACCTTGATGAGTTTGGAGATAAGTATACTTCCATGAAACCATCACCACCGCTTATGCCATAAACATATTCTTCACCTCCAAAAGTTTCCTCCTGCCTTCTCTATTTATTATTAGTAATTACTATTATTTTTGTGATAAGAACACTTAATATAAGATCTGCCCTATCAGCAGATTTTTAAGTATACAATGTAGGCACTATGCTTTACAGATCTCTAGGACTTGTTCATATTACATAACTGAAACTTTAAGAATAAAAAATCTTTTTTCTAAACTCAAGTTATAATAAAAATTCCTTTTGATAGTTTTAGTTTACTGGGTTCCATCTGATTTCCAATTTTTAAATAATCATTATTTAAGCAATATAACTGAGAACTAACTTTGAGCCAGGCACTAATCTAAGGCCTTGGAATATGGGGATGAATTCAGCTCACTTTCACATAGTTTTAGTGACATGCAATCAGATATATAATAATATTTTGAGTTGAGAACTATTACAGAGGTATGAACAAAATCCCACAAAATGACTAAGGTGGGGAGTATTAACTCTGGATGGGCATAGAGGACAATGGGAAGTAAAGTCATTCTAGGCAAAGTATATCAGCAGGCATATGAGAGAGATCATGTCATAATCCTAAAACCATACTAGGGTCAAGGTTACAAAGCTAAGAGTGAAGATAGAATTGGTAGAAGACAAGGTAAGGGGAACAGTCTGGGATCAGGTTACAAGCAAATTGTAGGATTATAGAACAGATTAAGTCAACTGGATCTTATTCCAAAGATAATAGGGAGTCAACTGAAGCTTAATAGATATAGATTTAATATTATCAGATTTGATTTTGAGGAAATTAACTTGTGACATAAAGGAAACTGAACTAACCTAAAAATACTATTAACAGATAAACTGTATAGGAATATGCTAATATGGTAGAGACAGATAGTAAAAAATTCAGTAAATGTTTTATCAATGGATATGTATTTTTTATTAATTCCCATCCTTCATGGATTTGAGATTGTCAAATGATGGAAATGCAGAGAATATCAGTTACTTTAAATATTCTACAATTCGTATATTTTATAAGAAATTGCATTAGGCTGATCCTCTCCAATTTCCCAAAGTACAGTTTTCACTCCTATGAGGAAACTATTTGAGGGTATTTAAAAACCACCCTGATGGGGTGCCTGGGTGGCTCAGTCGGCTAAGCTTCTGACTTCACTCAGGTCATGATCTCACAGTCCATGAGTTCAAGCCCCACACCAGGCTCTGTGCTGACAGCTCAGAGCCTGGAGCCTGCTTCAGATTCTGTGTCTCCCTCTCTTTCTGTCCCTCTGCCACTCATACACTCTCTCTCTAAAAAGTCAATAAACATTGAAAAAAAATTTAAACCCACCCTGGGACACCTAGGTGGCTCAGGCAGTTAAGCATCTGACTTTGGCTCAGGTCATGATCTCACAGTTTGTGAGTTCAAGCCCCACATTGGGCTGTCTGCTGTCAGCACAGCACCCACTTTAAATTCTCTGTTCCCCTCTCTCTCTGCCCCTTCCCAGCTCATGCTCTCTCTGTCTCTCTCAAAAATAAATAAACATTTAAAAAAGAAAACATTAAAAAAAACCCACCCTCAAATGATTGCCCCTAAGTCAATACTGACAACTAAGGAATAAAAAGGAAAAAATAAATCAACCAGACTAAATCAACAGGAGTACATTCCTCTTACACACCCACTTGTTGCTTAATTACAAAAACACATTGCTTTAAACTTACCAAGGTTGGTTCTAACTCCTCAACTACACTCCTTAGAACAGCTCTTAAAATACCACTCCTCCCAAGCCAATCCCAATTGCTATCTAGGGGGACTTTTGTAATAATATATTTTGCCTCTTGTTTACTCCTTATTTTTTTAAAGTTTGGTCAAAAACAATGGTTTATTCCTCTTCATCTACATAGCTTATAACTCTACCATAAAAAAGAACATAAATTTCTTTGGTTATATTATTTCTTCCACTGAACTGCACATTAACTAAATGAGATCGTACCTTACAGTAGCAGTGATTTTAAAAGAATAGAGGATTTTTCATGCTTTGTCTATTTTATTTCCACTTTTTTATTGAGGTATTACATACATACAGAAAAGTGCACAAATGTTAAGTTACAACTTGATAAACTTTCACAAATGAACACATCATTGGGACCAAGACCAAGAAAGACAAACAGAACATTATCAAGACTTCAGAAGTTCCACTTATGCCTTCTTTCAGTACTTAGCCAACCCCTCCAACAAGGAGTAACTATTATCCTGACTTCTAACACCATAGATTAGTCTTGCCTATATTTGAATTTATATAAATGGAATTATACTGTATGTACTCTTATATACCTGGCTTCTCTCATTCAGCATTATCTTCATGAGATTCATTTATACAGTTTATTGTAGATATAATTGTTTCCACAATTTAGGGTATTTGGGTATTTTTCAGATTAGGGCTGCTTAGGTAGTACTTCTATGAACATTCTTGTTCATGTCTTTAGATGAATATATGCATGCATTTTCATAAGGTATTTCCCTAGGAGTGGAGTAGTTTGGTTATAAAAAATGCTTATGTTTAGCTTTAGTGTGCCTGGCTATTGTATCTTTATTTAAAGATAAGGAAAAATGGCTTCTCCAAAAATGGCTACATATAGGGCTGGCTACACAATTTTCAGGGCACAGAACAAATCAAAATTACAGGCCCCTTTTTTTAAAAGCAAGAAGTACACTTAGATGTGTATTTTTCCTCTGTTCTGTGACCTTTCTCTTAACTTGGTATTTAATTAGATCCTAAGTAAAAAAAAAATTAAACTGAAATTATTAGCATGGATTTCAGTCTTTATATCTATGTTGTACAATGTCAGTATTAAATGCAAATATAAGAGCATTCAATTCATACTGAATTGCATAATTCTTATTTCAGAGAGAGCCTCAAGCAAGCCAGAATAAACACAGGTCAGACTTTGGAAGGTTGGAAGAAGGAAAAGAGAGACCCCAAGGTACAGAGCTGGCCAAGGAGACTCTGTCTGGAGCTCAGAATTCCCAGAGTTATGTGCAGATCCTGATAAGCAATCAGGAGACCACCCCATGGATAGGTCAGGTACATGTTGAGATCTGATGAATGACAGGCTCTTCTTTCTACCAGCTACTGAGGCAATACACAAGGCCCCACCTATGCATGGGCTCTGGGGAAACTATAGCAGGTATCTCCCCTTTAAGAGACTACTGTCCAATCTACAGTGAATAGGAGACCCCCAAGTTTCTTTAAAAATAGGCAGTGTTGCTGCCAGGCCATCGTGGGGCCTAGAAGCAGATACTAATCCACTTAGGCATAGAATTCTGTTATTCTAGGCTTCTCAAACACGGTCAAGAAGAGAGGCACCTACAAACTCTAAGAGAACATTTTCTGTGCACTTCTCAGTCTGTGAGGTGGGCATGGCCAGAGGAGAGCCACAGCAGAGACCAGGGTAGAGGCCCCCAGTACTCAGCTAGGACAGTGCTGACCCCCCACCACTACTACCACCAATATCACCTCACCAGCTGCCTCACCCATCGGTCTTTACTCCCTGCCCCATAATATTATGATCCTTGATTTTCCTTATCCCAAGGAATGGCTCTTGTTGTTGTAACTCTGTTACTTGTATTACTTCAGTTTATCTTTATGAATTATGGCAAATTCAAAGTTAGCTTATAGTGAAAGATGGCCATTTTGCTTTTCCTTGTTTCAACAATATTAACAAAAAAGTACACTGACCAATAGAACATGTTCTTCTTGTAATAATTTGAAGGAAAAAAAAGCATTTGAAATAGGCAGACTTTGTCTTCTAGGGACTCCAGAAGCAATTTCATTAATCTCTGATACCTTCTAGCACCACTGGAGCACTACAGACGATTTTGCCCTCAGAGTTCACTGCTTCTGCAGTTTAACCCGCTGTTTCTCAAAGTCATCATCAAAATTTCCATTCTTTTCAATCTGTAAATGCAGATAAGTGCTTAAATCTTCTAATACATTAATAATGGCCATAGTTAGGGGTAGTTTCTAGATGATTGCTTTCCTCTGACTGTCTCAAAATGATGAAATCTAATTTCCTAGAGAATAACTTTGAAAGCTGTTGGGGTGATTGACCACATTTGGAAGATATTTTTTACGACCTGATTATCAAGTGAGGGAAAATCAATAGCAGTTTAGTGTATAAAAACTAAAGATAACTGTGTATGTGAGATGAAAATATCTGACAAGGTGATTATCAGAGAATAAATCATTTTACATCACAAATTTGGAATGTTTTTCCATGCATGTCACAAACAAGTCATTTCATTCAAAGTGTTTCAAGTGTCAGTGTTGGCACCTTACACTGACATTTTAAGATCAGTCACAGCAGTCTGTTCTAGCTTCTGAAGGTAAAATCAGAGCCAAGACCCTGTCATCCCTGATGTGTTGTGTGCATGTAAACTTACTGAAGGCAATGAATCTGAACCATAGTTAGCTAATATTAATAATTTACTTGATGTTGATGTTCTGGGAAATAATCTGGATTAAGAAGGCAACTGGTAAGCACATGGCTTGTCATGTACACATTCAGGGAGCCATATGCAGAAAAAATACAAGAAATATGCACACAAACATACCTAAAATAAGGTTAGGCTTGTCAAAACATTTACAGTGTGATGTGATAGAACCTTCCACGGATCTCTAGCATTCCTGCAAGACTGCAGGACCATGACTGATTTTCGCCCAGGCCATCTCTCAGTTTGTGGTTGATGTAAGCAACCCTCACGGTTGAGGGCATGTCTTTGGGACAAAGAGCAGGCTTGCCTACTGCTAGCTATGAAAAGGTAGATTTCCTAAGCTCAGTGTTCCTCAGCTGTGATGCAGTCAATGTGTCCATCTGAGCCCTTGTGGGAGCTGGGAACAAGGCTGGTAGATGCACAGGGGGATACTCATAATGCTTGCAGGGCCTGAGGAATAAAGCTTCTTCCTTCTGACCCAGGAGTCTCATATCTTCTGACAGTATCTCTGAGGCAGTAATAAGCCAATTTATTAGCTTTTAAATAGGGCTAAATTTATTCTAAGACAAAGGGACTTAAATATAAAATACTAAACCAAAATTAAAATGGAATATACAAATAGTCTAACTTCCCATTTCATTTCCAAGGGAAATGGAAAGAAGGAAATAAACTAAAGAAGAAATGAAAGAAAGAAAGAAACTATTTTATGGACAGCAAGACAAGAACATTCAACTGACTGCAAAGTAATGCTCATCCTCTAAAAACAATGATTCATCGTGTGGGTGTTCTGCCCAATTGCTAGCTGGACTAAAGGAGTTGCCTACAAGAGTTGACTTGATATATGACAGAAAGCATTTAGTTTAGATAAGATTTTGTAAACAAAAAACAGCTGTTACATTCAGTTAAGCAATGAGTACATTTCAAGTAAAGGAAACCATTAGCCAACCTGCTTCTACAGTGAGAACTTCAAAATCATTTTTCTAAATCAGCATTTTAACCTAGTATATCACAAATATGTGAGGCATACATAAATCAAAATTCAATACTTGAATATTACATTTCAGTTGGGCTGGGCCTGAGAGTTCCGATGAGATAACTATAAAGTTGTGGTAGTTAAATATGAACATCTGGATTGGCAAAAATGTACCCTGACAATTGCTACCCTAATTACATATGGAAAAGTTACATGTATTTTACAGTTGAAAGCAAACACTAATGGTCATGGCAGACATGCACACTGAGTTCAATTATACTTCGATTTCACCGATTTTCTAAATATTAATCAGTTAATTAATTAAACTGCTAGCATTCATCAGTGGTAGCAGCTTAATTGCACTTGATAAATCCAGAATTCCTCGGTGTGAAATGGATATATGAAAATCAAATACATGTATGGAATGCAAATGTAGGCTTACTTACTGATTGCTTTATATCTGAATGTATGTGTTCTAATGCTTGCCTTTCTGTACTGAAGTATAACTAAAAAATACAGTTGACTAACTTGCTAATACACCTGGTAAAAAAAAAAATGTAAACCAAATATGGACAACAAGGGGGATAAGTAGAAGACTTGTGTTGTAACTCACATGAATATTTAGCATGAGCCAATTTTTCTCATACACACAAGAAACATAAAATACAAATGAAATATAAAATTAGCAATTTATCCTCATCAACAGATAATGAATTAATTTCTCAATTTGTTTTGCTTTCATACTACAGAGAAGATAAAATTTAAGTATATATGTATATTTTAAGACTTTAGCCCAAAATAATTGTTACTTTAAAAAATAAATTTTATTCTGATATTTCTTGTTCTTATAAAATAAGTCTAGCTTTGGAAGTAAAATTGTAAAACTAAGAAATATATAAAAAATATTTCAACCATTTCTGAATGACTAGATTTCATGTCTACATGTTTTACATGGCTTTTATTACAAGCGTATATCACTCTCATCTGAATTTTACATGTATCCATTAATACTAAAATCATTGCTATCAAATTCAAATTACCTAAGGCATTTATTTCTTAAAAATAATTTCATGGTAATTTTTATTTTAAAAAGGTTTTACTTAAGGTCGAGTTTGGTAGCAATGCTGTTTCTATGACAACTCATGATTTCAGTATAGTTCCTTCACTGCAGGATTCAAAGTGAACAATTCTAATTGAAAACACATTTAATGAAATTTTAGGTTTTTGATTTCAAATAACTCTCCCTTTAAAATGGTTTGTTTGCAACATTTTCAAGTTGCTTTGAGTTATAGAGATTTTGAAAAAAACTGAGTTTACCAGCAGTTTTATAACTGTTGTTCATATTCCAGGATAGGAAAGTCCGAGTTGGGTAATACCTAAAGTGTAAGAGTTGCACAATTTGAAACAGCTCAAGGTGAGTTTGACTGTAACAAGGCTTCTAAACTGCCCTGCTAAGTGTTGATACTAATACACAGTTGAACCATAAAAAAATACGAAGATATTTTACAAAATTGCTGGAATCCCAGAGACAGAAGACTTTAAAGGAGATTACAGAATGCTTTGGTAGAACAATAAGCTATAGATCTAAAAACAAAAACAATAGGTCACATGCCTTGGGGATATATGCTATGTTAAATAAATACATTTGTGCATCTATTTGAAAATGAAAAATATCATCTTGAAATTTTTTAATAATACTAATTAATAATCTTTAATTTATTAATACTAAAATAGAAATTTCTCATTGGCTTCTTATGATCTAATCATTTCCTGATAATTGTTCTTATGAAATGACAGTTCAATGAAGTACTGAGAGAGGAGAGAGAAAAAGCATAGAGAAAAGTTAAAGAAAGAAAGAAATGAGAAGAGGAAGACCAGAGAGGAGAAGAAACATAGGTCTAAACACTTAGGTGACATCAACACTATCATCCCCAAAATCTGTTTATTGCTTTAAATCATCTTAACATATATAAGGGAAAAGCTTAAAAAACAATATTACATGGGGCGCCTGTGTGGCTCAGTCGGTTAAGCATCCAATTCTTGATTTTGGCTTGGGTCACGATCTCAAGATTCCGTGAGATCAAGCCCCACAGCAGGTTATGCTCTGACAGCAATAAGTCTGCTTGGGATTCTCTCTCTCTCTCTCTCTCTCTCTCTCTCTCTCTCCCTCTCTCTCTGCACCTCTCTCTCTCTCTCAAAATAAATAAACTTAAAAAAATAATATTATATAAATTATCACAAGTTGGCTGGCCTTTCTTTAGAACAGGAAGTCAATCTGCAATATTAAAAGACTAGGCTATATTGAATTATACTGTTGACAAGCTTTGTAGAGTTGCACAAAGTTTGTTTATTTCTTTGGCTATTGGATCATTATGATTCAAATAAGAATATCACTATTTCCTGTATCAACTCACAACAGAAATACTTAACGTTAATAACACCTTGGTGAAAAGACTTATGAAATGTGGATGTTTGTGCAAAATACCTCTTGGTGTTTTCTTAAACTGAAATAATTCAAATATAAAAGACAAAAGTACAAAGTAAATTACTCTTAAATTCATATTAAATACCCAATAGCCACTCAAGACTCTTCCTCCAAAGAAAAGCTACAGGATTCTTCAATATGTTTCTGCACCATCTGTGAGCTTTTCAAAACACTTGGCATTTGAAAAGATGATAAATACTTAAGAAGACCACACAGATCACTCTTCTCAATAGAGCCTCATACTAAGGCTTTACTCAAAGTCTAAACAACAATATAATCCCTAAGAGTAAGAATATATTATTACAATGCCCTTTTTGTTCCTTAGTTGCTAAATTGCTTTGGATGGAACCTGAAAGAAACCAGCATTTAACTGCTCTAAGTAATGTAGACTCCAGACATGCCTTTGAATTGCTCCACTATGCAATTCAAAGAGGGCTCTTTTGAGCTAAGCACATGCCTCAGTGAAATAACTTTACTGTTATCAGATCATGAAATATACGGTATTAGATTTCCAAGCAATCTGTCCTGAGGCAGCATTTGGCCCCACTGAGGCCTGAGCTCTAAAATTATAGATTAAGGGAGATGGAAGTGGGCCAAGCAGTGGCACACCTTTGACTGTGATGAGCACTGCTGCCGTTCTTACCTCTGGTAGATGGACATTTGTTGATTGCCTCTCAACCATTTCTTAGTCACCTTCCCTGTTCCTCACAGTTGCATGAATTTCCCACTTCTGTGTTTTGGGCGTACAAGATTCCACTCTTTCACATTCAGAGTTATCTTAAGATAGATCCAATGATGTCACCTTTTCTTGTAAATCCTTCAATGGCTTCCTAGTGCTTGTATGTTTGTGAGAAGCTATAAAGAGCCTGATCCCAAGCTTCCTTTCCAGACTTATCTCCCTCACTCTGATATTCCCTCCCTTCAGGACACCTAACGAATCACCGCTTCTTAAATCTGTATCTTCAAACCCCCACTATTTTTGCTCATGTGCTTTCATCTGCATGCTTTCTAAAATCTTAACATGCTTTCAAGTAACCTCCTATTTGAAGTTTGGTCTGACTCACCTAATCAGAATTAATCTCTCCTCTTTTGTGTCACCCTGCAGTGATGTTTTTCATCCCCTGTCATCTCCATTTCCTAATCACCATGATATTTTTTCATCTAGTATCATCTCTGTGCTTCTTCTAGCACTCTGTTCAGATTTTTTATCATAGTATTCAATGAACTGTATTATAGTGTATCTGCATCTGTATTATGTTTTCCTAATACACTGAGTTTCTTGGCAGCAGGGATACATAGTTAACAGCTAACATGTATTGAGGGCTTGCTAAGTGCAAGGCATGATTCTAAGCACTTAACATGCATAAACCCATTTGATCCTTATAACAACCCTAGGAGGTTGGACTATTACCATCCCAGTGTTAAAAATAAGGAAACAACAGCAGAGAGAAGAAATTTCTTCAAGACTTTGTTTCTTGCTATTGGAAGAAACTGTATTCATACTCAAGTCCTCTAACTCCATAACCCTTGTTCCTAATCAACTCTCTATACTGCTTTTTTCCCTTCTTTTCTTCCTCCCTCCCTCCCTCCCTTTCTCTCTTTCCTCCCTGTCTCTCTCCTCTTCCTTCCTTCCTTCCTTCCTTCCTTCCTTCCTTCTTCCTTGACTTCTCAATGTCTATTGCATTTTCTAACATGTAGCTGTACATGTTTCTTGAGCAATTTAATTAACATTCTTTGAACATGTATGAGTAGGTCTTAGGGAGAGGTAGGCACAGCATCTTCCCAGACAAGCTCTTTAAAAGTTTAATAAATCTAAGTTAAATCATACATAAACAATTATGTTTCCTTAGTTTGAAACTGATGAGAGCCAGGATCCATTTGAAGCAAAATTTAAGTACACTCCATCAGAGCACACTAATTCATTTTTTTAAAAAAGCAAAACAAAATCGAGCATGTTAAAACATTAAAATGTGTAATAAATAATGGCAATAAACCCCTCTATCCTATACTTGCAGGGTTTTATTGAGTGACTTCATAACGTAAAACTGCTTTTAGAGATGACAAATTTACAAGCTTTCAGCTGACACATCCATGATTAATGTAAATGACTTTTTCAGCTTGAAATCAGCATCTACGTTTAAGGATTCAGATGCCTAAGTTTGTATCTGTACTAATACATTTCCCTCAGTTTGAAACATCATTTTTACACATCAAAAAGATTGCTGATGTCACTTTAATTAAGTATTTTTTGCTTGTTTGATATCCATGTCAGTATAATAATTGAGTAGTTAAAATCTGTATGGGACTGTATGTCATAGACACACTTCACGCTGCTGAGACTAAAGCTCCCAGAAATCAAGAAAAGTAACAGGGAAAAGGTTACAGAAGGCATTTTCCCATGAGCTTTTATTCCCTGCATTCATAAACCTTCCTGTCTGAGGAAACTCAGATGGTCACGCACACCAAAAATTACCCAGCAAAGAAGGGTAGGCTTATCCTAAGATTGCCAAGCAATGACGTGTTTATTTAGCTTTGTGTCTTGAAGACAGTCCAATGATTTTCTACAGTTCAAGCCCTGAACTCCTAAATTGTATAGAGTCTTCAAAATGGAATCCAAATACCATGAAAGAAGAGCTATAAAAGTTTCAATGTAGCATTCCCCTTCTCACAGGGATTATCATATACAGCCTACACATTTAAAACGCATGACTCTGGGCTCCTTTTCCCTTCCTGATTACATCTACTCCAGACACTGACTTTGACACTGTTTGGGAACATTCAACATAGATACCACTTCTGGAGAAGACATGATGAATTACTACAACATGTCCTAGTACAAATGTATTTGTGATTAATCTTAGATTTCATTATCTGACATGAAAGAATCATATTTTACATGTCTTAAAATATTAAGTTCTTTATCATCAACTTTTAAATTTGTATAACCCCATCCATCATTCACAGTGAGGCAATAGGATCTGGCAGGTGTCCCAGTTTTAACTAACTTGGTTTAGAAGCTAACTACAGTACACTTTGTGAGGCACTGTGGGGGCAGCTGAAAGATCTCACTAGAACACTCTTTCAACTGCGAGACCAAACATACGAATTGAAGATCCATTATTTTTATTGTTTGCCTCAGTATGAAACAGGTTTTTTTTTCCCTAACTTAAGGTTGATTTAACCATTAGGCACAGTGGGCACAGTGCCTAGGACCCATGCTATATTTAGAGATTCATGGAAATTTTCTAATTTTAACTTCCTTTAAAATATGAAGAAAAAGTGAATATAATAGTAATGAATATATCTTAATGAATTCCACTTGGGTTTGTTTTTATTTTCTTTGGTGAAAGGAGCCCAAGAAGGCAAAAGTGCCAATGGCCCAAGAAAGTCATAATGCAGCCCTGATCTTAGTTGATATTTTTGTTGAGTGGATTCTTGACAGGCTTTAAAATATTACTGTGGTTCTCAGAAAAAAGCCTTAGACTAATAAACAAGTCCTGGGTGCACAAGTTATGAGTTTTGTCAAATGGACAAATCACTTAACCTCTTCTACTCTCGATTTCTTTATCTATAAACATGAGCAATCATATCAGTGGCTTATGTATTTGGCACTCTCCTAGTTATAAGACTTAACTCATTTAATCTTACCACAACTTGGAAAAGGGTTGAGCTAAATGAGACAGACACTATAATCACCATTATACACCTGCCGAAGCTGAAGATCCGAGGGTTGACCTGATTCCCCTAAGTACCCACAATTAGTGAGTGGTACAGCAAAAATATGAATCCAATCTGATTTGAACATCTGTTTTCTTTCAGAGTCACTGTGAGGATCAGTAGACAAAAGAAATGATTTCTAAACACCTAAGCATCATTTAAATGTAAAGTAGTTAATTGCAAATGATGGCATTTGCTTTGCTAACATTTTTTCCCCCAAAGCATTTTTTGATTCAAATATGAGAGCTACATGTAGATGAAACTACTTGTCATCTAGGTTTTGTGCAAACTCATGAAATGGTAACATAACCTAGTCTAATATGAGTGCAGGTATGTATAATATATGTTATCTTAGTCATACATATGTATCTATTGTGAGGATATTGGTGGTCAATTATTAAATTCAAATTAAATTTTAAATTATTCAAAAGATAGTAGGGGTATTTGTTTAAAAAAAAAACTTCATTCTGTAGGAAACACAGCCACTTCAGAAGCAAAATGTTGAAAAGCCAGACCACACTTTTCTCCGTGTGGAAATCTTACTAGGGCAAGTCAGGCTCTAACTCAGAGAAGATAAGGGAACTAAAGTTCTCCCACCCTTCATGCTTTGAGAAGGCTTCTGCTTTTCCCCAAGTGCCAAACACTCCAGTTGAGGGGCAGCAGGGGCTAAGTCATCCTGGGCAAAAGAAACAGTTTCCATTGCTGGTCAGAAGAAATGCCACAGAACAGAACCCTAGAATGTTAGTGGTGGAAAGGACATGGTTATCTGTTGTCTCCTCATTTTATGAAAATAAAAAACCAAGGTCAGGCCAGAGAGATGATTCGAGCAGATTTGTGGCAGAATCTGTTTGTTAGTCTGGTACTTCTCTCATAATAACATGAGAAGTGTTAGTGGGAGGAACATCTATTTATTCTGCAAATCAAGCCAGAAGACTGAAGAGATGACAGTTTAGAGACTTATCAGTAAATGGAGAAAGACCCCCCCCACCCTCCCGCTCCATGCTTTTGTTGGGGCTGAACATGAGCAATCTTACTAAGAATTATTGGGAACATAGTGTAGCACAGCCATCTCCCACTAGGACAGAAATAGGTGATAAAAACATTAAACAATGACAAACAATCACAAGAATGAAAGTTGACCAACTCTGGGATGCACAGAGCTGCAAGGGCTCCCAAAACATGGGATTTTTGGTACTAAAACTGAAACCAGGTCCCTGGAAAACCTGAACAAGATGCCAAAGACATTGTGTTCCTTTAAATTTTCAATTTACATTTCTAATCTTCCTATTATTTTCAGATTTGTCTGTTGAGAATGTGGTTGTTGATATTTAATAAACATACAGATACAAACACACACATTCCTATAGAGAACGGAGGGAAGAAAACAAGATACAATCCCTACTTCAAAGACATGTTCTAATGGTGGAAGAGAGATTGAAAATAAACACAGTAAATAAATGAAGTACACAGTATGTTATAAAATTCTAAGTGTTATTGAACAAAACAGAACAGAGGAAGAGAACTGACCCAGAGCAGCAACTTTTTTCAGGAGGATGGTCAAGGAAGGGCCTCACTAACAAGCTGACATTGGAACATAGACTTGAGGGAGATAAAAGACTGAGCCACGTGATTACTGGGGAGAAGTGTGTTCCTGGCAAAGGGAACAACACATACAATGACTCTAAGCAGGGAGCAAGCTTTATGTGTTTGAAGAGGAGTGAAGGTCCAGTGTGAGGTGGGAGCAGGGTAATAAGAGATGAAGCCAGAAACGAATATTCAGATTCTCCAAGCCTGTTCAGCTGCATCATGCAAAGCTGAATAGGCAAAGTTGAACGGCTAAAGACATTTAAAATAACATTAACCACAGAATGGTTTTATCAGGAGGAGTTAGAAACTAATGCCTCTAGAGACTAGCAAAGCAGTGGTCCCAGTAAAAGATGTTTACCATGAACTACAGATACGAGGTCTGCTTAGAACACTGATGAACATGTGCAGTAATTATATGATACTCATAATCTCACGAGTTTTATAGATTGAGGAGAGAGTCAGTACTTTTCATGTTTAAAAACAAACATAGATAAATTACTTTGGAAAACAACTATTCTATATCACATGAATAATGCCATTTCACATTTGCTAATAATTTGCTTTGTACACAATAAGAGGCAACAGTGATATTAATTACACGGATATTAATAAAGAAAACTAACCCATTTCACAAATATGTGTGAATTTGATCATTCTTAAATTTCAGAACAGGGAGCCACACTTGAGGAAAACATTTCTGATGTAACAAGTAGAGTGACTACAAAGTCGACACATACCTTCCAGAATTAAAATGTAATCCAAGAGATATTTTGCAGATGTATGTGGTATTAGCCAGCATCTGGTCTGTGACAGTGGTGATATGAAGAGCTGGAAATACTACTGGACTATTCAGAAGTAGGAAGATGTAATCTAATCCTCAGTAGCTCTCCTATGACTTGAGAATCTCCTCCTCCACTCCTTACACCACCCCTGCACAACTGGACTACTGTCACGGACACTGGACTGTTAATCAATCTGCTCTTGCTCCTCTCCATACCTTTTCCAAAGTTACCACTACAGCTGCAATCATGATCATGCAATCATGCCATCTTCTTACCTAAAATTCTTCAGGCACTTTTCTTCAACTTCAGAATAAATTCCAATCTTCATTTTGTAGCATAAAAGCCATTTATGACCAGATGTGTCAAGGTCTCATTTCCTGATAATTCTCCACATGGAATCTACATCTATCTTCTCTTTTATGCCCCCGAGTAATGTTGTTTCTTCTCTCTACAATTAGTGTGTTTCTCCTCCCCTCATCCCAATTATTTTCTCACTTCCATTACTTCTTGCTCAATATTCAACTCCTTTACGAAGGTTTCCTTTATAGTGTCTCCTCTCCCTACTCTTCCTCTACGTCTCCAAAGCAAGCCCTTTAAAAGAGTTATCACACCGGATTTTAACAGATGCTTTACTTCTCTGTCTTCCCCACCAGGCTGAATTACTTGAGCATGGGAGCAGAGGATGATTCATCTTTGTATCACTAGCTCTTAGAACAGTGTCTGGCATCTAAGTGATACTTGTAAGAAAGAAGAATCAATAATTTGATGAATGAGTAAAATAAGGACTATCATTTCGGGCAACTTACTCAAGCCACAGCTTTTAATCTATGAAGATATTTTTATTTTGCTATCATCCACTTTAAACATGAAACCTGATTTTCAGCAAATTTCAACCATTAGCATCTGCATCAGGGATAAGTGCCTATGTTACAGGGTTTGATACAATAAACTCATATATTAGCTGCAATTCCTGTAGGAATTTTCTTTTCAACCCCTAACAATGTGGCAACCATGTATTTTAAAATTTCATTTATAATTATGGAACTACTAATAAAACCCAAACATTACATTATAAATTTTTACAGCATTGACTTTCAGATTGTTTTCTTAGTAGCACTGTAAGACCTTTGTCACACAAGATCTCATAAAGGATATACAGAATAGTAAAAGTAGAAACCACAGCCATTCAGGTCGAAGCCGAAATGGGGATACCCAGACTTCACACTGATTTTTCCCTCTACTTTCCTCCTGTGGGTCTGCATTATGTTCTTGCTGTATTATTTAAGAATATCTAATTCTGCTAAGCAGAAAACAAGAAAAATGTGATGGATGAAACTCACAAAGAGTATTAAGTATAGATGGTGAACAATCCATTGGCTTCCAAGAAATAGGTAAAATTCATAAGTGTTAAGCATAATTAGAAAAGAAAAGTATAACTAGAATATAAATTAGTAACTTATAAGATGTAGATATCTATTTCTTACAAATAGAATAAATGAAATATATAATAAAAAAAAATAAGTGCAATAAATAGGAGTATCACTTACAGTGAAAATAGATACAAAGACCAAGTCACAAGAAACAAATCATGCCGCCTCCAGATTGAAAGGTATATCATCACGGAGTCAACCCCCTATTTGTGACATATATCATGGTTACATTTTGATCCCATGTATGTTTCATCCTACATGTGCAGAGAAAAGGCAAAGCTATTCATCAGGTCAGTGAAAGTGAGAGCAGCTGACCAGGTTCTGCCCCTAAATACCTCTGGTAGAACAGAATGTATTGACTCCAGGTATCTTCCTTCCCTAAGCCTCTTTGTTCAATGTAAGTTATATCCACATCTTCAATAATAAAGGCCAATGTAGCAGAGAGAGAAAGAGAGGCAGGACATGTAAATGCTGTGCAACACAGGACTCCAGTAGGATGTTCCTTCCCCTCCTCTTAACCTATCACGAGTACATTCACCCATCTCCAACTCTTTCCTCTTGCTTCTTTCTGTGTGTTTTCATTGGGTTCTATAAACTATGTTAAGTCTACTACCTTAGTTTGGGTCTGTGAGTCTTTCTGTCCCTTGGCTCTTGAAAATGTCTGTCAGTTAATATGCTTGGAGGCTACCATTGCCTCAATGTAATTTCCCACATGACAGGGATCCCTGAGACTGTTATCTGTTTGGAAAACATGATTATAATGCAATCTTACAATCAATTAATATTAGTCCACTTTTGTAAGCCTTTCATTAATCTTAACTGTTATCAATCATGGTTGAATTTAACATGGCTTTTACAGCATTCCCAGACTATATTAGAACACTTTGTTTTTAAAAAACGTATTCTGAATTCTTTTCTAGGAATCTTATCCCTTAATGGAAGTGCTAGTATATAGCAACATTTCATTACAGTTTGGTATCAAAATACATCCAACTTTCCTTTCAGCTTTCAGTGCTATCCCTCTGACTTACATGCTCTGACATTCTATTAAGGTTATATCCAATAAGGAGTTATCCTAATTTTTACTCTTCCTGATGAAAAACTTTTAAGATTTTAAACTTTTTTTTTTTAATTTATTTTTGAGAGAGAACAAGAGAGACAGAGCATGAGCAGGGGAGGAGCAGAGAGAGAGGGAGACAAAGAATCTGAAGCAGACTCCAGGCTCTGAAATGTCAGCACAGAGCCTGACATGGGGCTCGAAACCACAGACCATGACATCATGACCTGGGCCAAAGTCGGATGCTTAACCAACTGAGCCACCCAGGTGCCCTTGAAACTTTTAAGATTTTAAAATAAAACAATTTTTAGGTTTCTTTCCAAATATATAATAGACTAAAAACATAAAATAGACTCCTAGAGTATTGATACACATTATATTAGGTTGAATTATATGAAACTGACATTTTTGTATATCTAAAACAGCCAGATATTGGTACTTTTATAATTCAAAGTAATAGATCTACTGATCTAACCATTATCTAGCTTAGACCCCTTAAAACACTTAATAATTTCAAGCATCTGATTGAGAACTTCTAATGTTTCTATTGGCTTGTAAGTAAACTTCTCTCGTTTTGGACAATTTTAACCTATGGAAAGTTGAGTAAAAATCTGTATCACTATAACTTCAATTAATGAGTACAGCAGTTACATTCTCTATCATGCAAGCCAGAACACTTTTGAAATAGGACACTCTGAACAAGTGTAACCTGAAACAATACCAGGCACATAAACCAGTACAACCATCCTATATATGAGCCACAATGAATATATACGAGTCCCCCTTTACAAGCTATCCTTTAAAATAGCTGGTGATTTCTACTATTGCTGTTTGCTCCTATTTTCATGCAATCAAACATGACTCCATCTCTGAATCGTTGCTCTGCTG
Source organism: Panthera uncia (assembly GCF_023721935.1). Classification (NCBI taxonomy): domain Eukaryota; kingdom Metazoa; phylum Chordata; class Mammalia; order Carnivora; family Felidae; genus Panthera; species Panthera uncia. The sequence goes on along the minus strand of NW_026057584.1, from coordinate 50,936,382 downwards.
GCATGACTTTGAACCCTATAAATTTAATTTAGCTTAGTTAAATATATTAAATATGTACTACAAAGGTAGGAGAATCAAATACAACTGAATTCTAAGCTAAAGTTTCTCAATCACAAAATGGACAATTTAGAGAACTAATAGACATCCTTAAGTTAATTTTTGGTTGTAAATCACGGGTTCCTCATTTGCTCCATCTTTTTTTCCTCCTCTTCACCCTACCTTCTTCTCCTTATTTCCCTCTTTCTCTTACCAATATCTTGGGCCTGCAATGACAAAATTAATATTATTTAGACTCGCGTTTGTTTCTCAATATTAAAAATGCAGTGACCTGTTTTAGAATCCTTTTGATTGAATATAAATGCAAGTATCCACTTGCTAGCATCTTGTGTAGAAATCTATTTTGTATCGTCCTATGTGTAACTGAAATCAAACTAAGAAATAGAAACAGTGGGGGAGCCTAGGTGGCTCAGTCGGTTGAGTGTCCAACTTCAGCTCAAGTCATGATCTCGCGGCTGACAAGTTCGAGCCCCGCCTTGGGCTATGTGCTGACAGCTCAGAGCCTGGAGCCTGCTTCAGATTCTGTGTGTGTGTCTCTCTCTGCCCACCCCCCCACTCATTCTCTGTCTCTCTCTGTCTCAAAAATAAAATAAACATTAAAAATTTTTTTTAAAAAAAGTAGAAAGAGTGCATGAAACTTATTGCAGGGCTTTGCACCCAGTAGATACCCAATAAATCAGTGGTTCTCACCTCTGCTATTTACCATATTCTTTTTCAGTGTGTAGCCAAATGTTGAAAGATGATCAAGTGGCTATAGTGTGCCAGAATTTGCCTCCTATGTACTAAGAGATGTTCACCTAGAAATAAACAGTTATATTGAGTGACACTCTGTTGAAAGGTGATGATGTGAGTTCTTTGAAATTACTATTACTTTGACAGGAATAGATACAGTAAGAAGTTCCTCTACCAGAATTAGTTTTAAAAAGTTAATGATTTTTCTGTGTTTAGTGTTATTAATCCCTTCAAGTGTGGCTCCAAAACTTCTAGTGTTAAAGAGTTTGCCTCAAATATGAAAAGTTTGAAATGCATTGTAATAAATGTTTATTTGAAGAATGCTGATGGACCAATATAAGTTAAAAAATGAGAAAAAATAGAAGGAAGGATATGTTTCCTATGTTCCTTTATGGATGAGGTGACTTTTCTGTTAGTGCTGAATCTAAAATCATATTGATTTTATTGCCCATGCTTGCCTATTGCCTCTCAAAATTTATCATATAACCCTAAAAATCTTAAACTAACTACCTCTATATATAATAATTTTATCTCCTTTCCCACATTATTTAATAATCTATTGTTCTTAAATTTCAAAAATGAATTAAATTTTAACAGAATTTTTAAAGTACTATGGTGGCAAATCTGGGCACTATGAAATTGGAAGTTTGTTTCACAATAAAAGACACTTTAGGTATGAGAAGCCAATCTATTTATGTAAAACCTTATTCGGGGACATTATCTTTCCCTTTAATGGAACACCATTTCCTCAGACTCCATGGGTTACTATGGTATCCTGCCTATATTTGCTTCTGCTAATGTTCCTGAGTCCATTAATGTTCAATTGTGAAATTGTTTTGACTGGTAGACTTGGCAGTCATGTGTGTCACATGTGCTGCCAATGTGAGATGAAGAAAGCAGCTCCCTGAGCAATCAGAGTGGTACAGAAATAAATAGAGAAAAGCATCACTGTCACAAGCTCATGTTAAATCATCTCAGCCTTATTACTTCACAAGATAACCATAAACCTGACAAAATGCCACAAACAATAAAAGCAAGTTTCAAGTACTTGTTGAGTATTTTTCTTCAAATTATCATTGATCACTATGGAAAAAAAAAAGAGCTGTTTCTTTTAGTTAAAGATACTTAATGATCTACAAAATGTTCAATGTAGAAACCATAAATAATCCTCTTTCATTGATACCTTTGATTTGGAAATCACATGGAAAAGATGAAAAAAGGTATATGCCATCCGAGTGTAAATATTGGGCTCTTTAAGATAAGAGCCATCATTATTAATCCTTTTAACTACTTCCTCTCTTATGACTAAAATCAGATATAAAATAATTTGCTCCTTTTTCCACAAGGGTATGATATACATATTACATGATGTAATCAGAAAATTTTCTCATCATGGTTTCTGTAATCCTTTTATCTCCCTGTATTTCTAACTCAAATATGTGTTAAAATTTTAGAATCTGTATTAAACGTTGGCAAGAAACTTTAATAAATTTTAAATTCTCATAGTGAGACACTGTTTTCCCAAGAAAATCAATGAGGTGGAACCAAAGAACATTCCTGAATCCTGGGTACTTAACTTCTTGATAAAAGAGTCCTGACAAATTAATCTGGCAAAGCCAATTCAGGTGTGAAACTACATGTGGTGGCGATAAGCAGCATTTATGGGCTAGCAAAGTTTTAAAACTCCAATTATTCTTTAATACCTTAAAAATTAATTTACAAAATAAAATTATACTTTGCCATGCCCAAATGCCATAATACATAATAGAAGAGTTATGTCTGATTTTTCCATAATTCAGTCTTACATCTGAAACTAAACTTGTAAATATGTCTCACCTTTTTTTATTTCTTCCTCATCTTTTTTTCTGTTGTTTTTTTTTTTTTTTTACTTTGTCTTTTGGAAAATTTAAAACACCTGCAAAAGTAGAGCAGTCAGTATAATGAGCTCCCATGCACCCACCACTCTGCTTTAACAATTATTAAGAATTTGCCAATCTTTCTCATCTTCACCTCACTTATATTTACAAGAATATTTTAAAGCAAATCTCACAAAATCAATTCACTTGTTTTGGGTATGTATATTAGCAAGTAACATTTTTTTTCTATAACACTTATAAATACTACTATTGTCATCTTACAATATTCCTAAAGGTCCCTTAATATCACCAAATATCTAGTTCATGTTCAAGTTTTATAATGTGCTCATACATATTTTTTCAGTTTCTCATTTAAATCTAGAACAGCCCATGCCACCATGCCCACCCCCACGAGGACCAGGCGTCATCGTATTTGGTTCCTGTATCTGTTAAGTCTCAGTTCCCACTCCCCACTCCTTTTTATTCATGTCATTTATTTGTTGAAGAAATCATGTCGTTTATCCTTTAAAATTCCCACATTTCAGATTTGGCTGATTTTCTCCCTCTTATCCTTCTTATTACCTCTTTTTTTTTTTTTTTTAAATACAGAAGACAATACTGGGGTTGGCAAAGATTCAATGGACACATCTATTGTTACATGATAAGATAAAATAGAAGCGTAGGACTGGAACTCAGATTCTCTGCTGTTAAATGTACAGCCTCATTCAGCATGGGGAAGAAGAAAAATGAGAAGTTTGGAGATTGAAAACCTGGACTGGGTGCCCAGTTCTATTCACCAGTTGAGTGACTTTTGAATGTCAAATCAAGCACTTTAGTTCTCTTCCATCTTTCTTGTCCAGATTTGATCCATCCTAAAAAGCCTGAATTGTAGGATGTTTAGGTTTGTATCTAACTCTACATTCTGTCTCTACCCTAATGTACATCCAAAAAGTCATTTAAACAGTGTGCATAACTTCGTGAAACTATTTTCTCTTTTCACAACCCAGAACAGCATGTACATCATTATTAAGACAGTCTTTTTGATGCATTGTTTTTATGTAATAGATTCTTATCGCACATTTAGTAATTGCTTCTTTTTGCAAAAACCCATTTACATTTTAAGGACATAAAATTAAGTTCAGTTTCTTTAAAAGAATTGTTTAATTGATCAAAATGTAGCTACAGTAAAAATATATGTAAAGTGATCCCTTTCCAGTTTAATAAAGCATTTATTGGAAAAAGGGAGGGATGCCTTGAAGTAGTTGTGTCTTTACCAAGATTAACTACAGTGGATTCCAGGTCTCCAGAATGTTATAAAAATGAAGGATGCAGAACATTCAATGGAGGACCAGTAAGCAGTGATAAATCCTGCAGCATGGTCAAGGAAAATGAGAAGAACAGGAGGCTCAGAAACCAATCTTTGACTATCAGTAAATGCCTTAAGACTTTGGAGCAGTTCCACTGATATGGTGAGAACCAAAGCTAAAATTGCAGTGGCATAAAGAATGAATTAGAAACAATGAATTTAAATTAAGCTTCATTGGCAAATGAAAGACTAGAGATGGGTTCATTGCTTGAAATTAAGATGAGTATAAAGGAAGCCTTAGAAAGAAAGTCCATCTTTTCCTTTCAGATAAGAGGAGTAAAGAGTGACTGATTAATTAGATAAACTTAGAATTGGAGATGGGTGAAATTAATAGGATCCATGCCTGATGGACTCCAGTTTCTTGAAAATGTAATAAAGAACAGTTTGTTGAGTGCAGGGTTGAGTTTTTTGAGGAAAGTTACAAAGATTTCCAGGAGTTGGTGAGCGAATGTGCATGAGACTGATTAGGAATCAAGAAGGGTTGTGATGGAATTTTAAGGATGAGTGGCAACAGTGTCAGGCAGTCTTTCTTGAGCACCACTAGCACCAGGGAAAAGCACGGAGTAAGCTGATGATCAAGCTGAGAGGAGACAAGGCAAGATCCAAAGAATGGGACAAGACAGCAGTTACTGGTGAGACTGCTATTAAAAAGATTTAAGAGGAGCTCCAAAGTAGGAAGAGAAAGCCAAGAGTGAACAACAATCTAAGAGGAAGGACTATGATGAGCTAAGAGGCTATGGAAAGATGGGGAAAAGACTGTGGTCAGAAAGGGCACTTTCAAAATTCAAGATCTCAGAGAAGGACCACAGGACTGTGCTGCTGAAATAGTGATCCCATTGGGTTAGAAGAGGTTAACAGTTTGTTAAATGGATTATCATTGAGGATACTAAATTTATGATCTTTCAGGAGCCTTCATGGACCTTCCAACAAAGACCAAGAAAAGTAGAAAGAGAATAAAGACTGCAAAGAGAGGCCCTATAAGGCTTCCCATGAAATGGAGAGGAAGAGAGGGAGGATGACTCATACAAGATGAATTTACATGCCCAAGAAATACAGGAGGAAAACTTCCCAGGGGTATAGGCTAGGCAAAAAGTCTTTCCCTATCCAAAGTAGCAGCTGGGTGGAATCACAATTTGTCACCTGACTCTAAAATCATTCAAAAACACTAGAGAAGCAGTTCCCCCAAAAAACGATTATGGAAAAAGTGGTTATAAAACGTGCATTATAAACATTTTTTAAATATAGATTTCTTCCATATTAAATTATTCTTTTAATACCTACAGGCATCAGTTCCTATTTAAGGTCAAGATCCTGCCAAATTTTGTTTTGTTAAGAGAAGAAAACCAGAAAAAACTTCTCCAAGCAATATTTTATTTGAAATGTTATTTTTAAATATGGCCATCAGGTTTCCTGAGATGAAAGCTTACTCTGACAAAAGTTTGTCATTAACAGAACTGAGGGAGCTGAACAAGGGAAGAGGATTGCACAAAGACAAAGATATCAACAGCTGCAAATAAAAACATGAGCAAACTCTCCCCACTATATCTCAGCAGACATTGAAATGTTTGAAATAGTGATGACAAAGAATTAATGGACATCTGGCTGGCTCAGTTGGTTAGGCATCCGACTTCAGCTCAGGTCATGATCTCACGGTTTATGAGTTTGAGCCCCACGCCGGGCTCTGTGCTGACAGCTCAGCTTCTGTCTGCTTCAGATTCTGTCTCCCTCTCTCTCTCTGCCCCTCCCCCACTCGCACTCTGTGTCTCTCACAAAAATAAATAAACATTAAAAAAATTTTTTTTAAATAATTGAATGGGTAACATTGTTATAAACCAGTATCACAGAAATTCCTTAAGCATAAAGGAGATACAGCTTTCTGAATTAGTGAGGAATCCGGGTTCAGGCAAAACAGAGGTAAGAGACACACACTCCACCTCAGGGTCTGCCTCTGAAAGTTAGAAGGTGCGATGTCCAAGAGGGTGCAATGCCACAACCTCAGATCCAAGTTCACAAGCTGTTCATCCTGAAGAACTAATCTTTTGGTAGGTCAGAGAACAGAGAAATTCAAGAATGTGCTGAATGCTCGAGTGAAGTAGGCCAGACCAGTGGTTATCACCTGGGGGACATACCCATAAGAAGAAAATGCTCAAACACCAACCTAAAGCATAAGAAAAGACTCCATTTCCTGGACAGTAGAGAAACTGGACATGGCAGCCCAGAAGCAGAGATTTCCTAAGGAAAAGGATTGAGGGTAGGAATAGTGTACAGGGAAGGGATATATTCATTACTAAAGAAAGGAGAGTAAGAAAAAAGCCTAAGTCCTGTGGACTAGGACACCATGTAATGCCAGGGAGGAATTGTTGAGGCTTGGCAACTTCATGCCCTCACAGGACACCAGGTTTCACCTGTGGTAGTTAGTCAAGAAGACAAGAAGGAAAAAGGCATCATGGGAGCCGGGCTGATTTACTTGGACCATGCATTCTGAATTTGAGTGTTCAGTATCAAATACCACATGGTAGCAGTAATGGAATGGGAACAATTACTATCCAACCTGCCTTGTTTTGGGACTTAGGGCAGCCTACTCTGATATGGATACTGTTGAGAGAGCAATTTCCAATCTTAACAAAGTGGTGGAAGGCAAAGTCAAATGACAAGAGGTTGGTAAAGGAAGGAGGGAAGAAGAGAGCAACTGTGTAAATTACTTTTTGCACAATCTACTAGTAAAACCACCCTCCCTGTTTAAGAACTTGAACAAACATCATCAGGTTATAATTTCCGGGCATGATGAAATTATAAACACAAATTCCAAGGGCAGTTCTAAAACTGTGGTAGAACTTGGTTTTAAGGTGGTCTCCTAGATGAACCAGAACAAGAAGGCTCTTTTAAAGATTTTCCTTAAAGTGAAATGCCAAATTTCTCATAGAAAGAGTCACAGACCCTTGCAATATATGATAGCATTCCATCTGAGAAACATAGAAGTGAGGAATGAAGAAAGGTTAAGAGTGGTACCTGGTGGGTAGTAAAATTGAAAACTGGGTATTTTTTTTCCACACATGAGCTTATTTGAAGGCAGTGAAGAAGGAATTAAGAGAGAGACAGAGTTTATAAATGTATGGAATATTTGGGGGAGAAATATGATTTAAAAAGCAAGAGAAAATACTAGTAGCACAGGAAAAGAAATTAGACTTTAACCAAATGACTGCATCGAGTTACCAAATCATGTGCTACAGCTTAAAGGTACTACATAGATATGTAGTAACTAGAAAAAGACAGAAACTGATAAATAGTAATGGATCATCCACCTTAATCATCCAATCACTCAATCAATAAATATTTGTTAAGCATTTGGGAAATGGTGGAGGAGAAATATTAGCCAGAGTACAAGTGTGTTCAAAAATTTAAAGTTTAGTTAGGTAGACAAATCCACATAAAAGACTAATAAGTAATTCATTGTAGTATATACTTAGTATTGTTTTTTCTTATGTGATGTTTAAAAATTTCTATGTGCATTTATTCATGTATCAAATTAAAATAAAGAACTCTTAAAGATCAATATGACAGGCTCTGTAATGAATATCATCAGGAATACCTGGATATCCATATAGGAAAAAATAACCTTTATCCTCTACCTCACATCATACACAAAAGTTAATTTCAGGATGAATCAAAGACCTATACATAAATTATAAAATTATAAAGTTTACAGAAGAAAATGGAAAAGTATCTTTATGACATCAGTGTAGGCAAAAATTTCTTGGGACACCAAAAGTACTAACCATTAGGAACAAAATTGGTAAACTTAATTTCATCAAAATTCAACTGTTATTCTTCAAAAGAGACCATTAGAAATTCCATTAAATAAACAAAAATTCAAGTCACAAGCTAGACAAAAATATTCATCCCCAGACATATATCTATAAAATACTTACAAGCAGAATATGTGAAGAGCTCCTACAAATGCATGAGACCAAAAACTCAATAAAAATGGACAAATACTGGATAAATGTTTCACAAAGAAGATATACAAATGGTCAATAAGCATGTGAAAAGATATTCAATGTAATTATAGTCATCAAGGATATATAAATTAAATCTAATGAGTTAACACTTTGAACCTATTAGAACAGGATAAAATCTTCCTATCAAATGTTGATAAGAAAGTAAAGTGAGTAGAACTTTCCTACATCACTGATGAAAGTAAAATTTTATTACTACTTTGGAAATCAATTTGCCAGTATTTCATAAAGTTAAATATGTAACCTCTTTATGACCCAGCCATTCCACTCTTTGGTATTTACCCAAGAGAAAGGAAAACATGTGTCCACAAAAAGATTTGTACAAGAATGTTCACAGTACCTTTATTCATAATGTCCCCAAATGGAAATAACCCACATGTCCACAACAGAAAACCTGATGAACAAATTGTGGTATTTATTAAAATTGATAAAACTTAGAAATAATTTTTAAAAATAATCAAGTACTGATACACAAAACAATATGGATGAACCTCAAAAGTATTACATTGAGCTGAAATAGCCAGATACAAAAGAGTACATAACGAATGATTCCACTTACATGAAGGGAAAATGAAGATCAGATAATAGAAATTAGAACAGAGGTGACGAAGTGTTTCAAAATCGACTTAACTTTTTGGAGAGAGAAAAATATCCAATACTTTAACTGGAGTTATGGTTACATGTATCTACAACTGTTAAGTTCCACTGAAATAAATTCTTATAACCTGTTTTGTCATATATAAATTATGCCTCAATTAATAAAAAGAACTAAAATTGGACCAAATGATTTTTAAGAGTGTCTTCCTATTCTAATATTTTTTCAAGACTCCAATAATTTTCCAAGTATTAACTTTGATAAAAATAACTATTGAAAAAAATAACTATTGAAGGAACTCTATATATTATACTTACAGCTATTTGCCTGTTATATTTTAAAAGTTTGACATTATAGAGGTCTCTAAAGAGTTTCTAATTGCAACTAATGAACTGTTCAAATAAAATGCTACCATATGTAGCTGAGATGTCATTCAGTGTATTATTCAGAGGCTGTCAATCTTCAAATCTTCCACTTTATCTTCTTCAGAATTACATTACTATGAAAATTCTGCTTTTTTGTTGTTACATCTCTTTACTATAAAATCTTTTTCTTATCCCATATTTTCATATTTTTAAAGGTCATTGCTACTTTAGCATAGCTTTATCTTTATTAAAACTGGGTAGTCTCTAATCTGAACATAGCATTTGCTACATGTTCTTCAAAGGCACATACAACAAGTTGAAAATCTTGACAAAATCTTTAAAATTATTTTTTTTTATGAGGGGCGCCTGGGTGGCTCAGTCAGTTAAGCATCTGACTCTTGATCTTGGCTCAGGTCATGATGTCATGGTTCATGAGATTGAGCCCCACATTGGGCTCAACACTGGCAGTGCAGAGCCTGCTTTGGATTCTCTCTCTCTGTCTCTGTCTCTGTCTCTCTCCCTCCCTCAAAATAAATGAACATTTAAAAAATTATTTCTATGAATATTAAGCTATACAAATAAGAAGAGGGAAGAAATTTTTTTGTTTAAATCCTATTTATAATTACTTTCAAAATGTAAATAAACTCCATTTTTAGTAGCATAAAGAACGATTTTTGAAACCTACTTAATCTTTGAGATAAATCTCATATGCTACACCAACACCAGTTTTTCCTAATTATCTTCCACTTAGCAATCTAAATTTAATATGGTAAATCTCAACCCTCTCCAAAAAAAGTCCATTCTAAAACTATTTATATCTATGCTTTATGGCAAATGACTTCACAAGATGGAATAATGACATAATTACAATTTCTAAAATGGATTTAATAGAACAGTTAAAAATGTCTCAGAATGTTAAAAGCCAGATATTAATGCAATTCCTTCTCATCCCCTCCTCCATCTTGGCACAAATTACAAATGTTAGTTTTTTTTTCCAAGTGAAACTATGTGAATATAAAGCTACTGAGAGAGATCATGAGAGCTCATGGCCCTTGCTGACATGAGCTCTACAGATCCTTTCCTTCAAGCTCAGAAACTACACAATCCCAGCTGTTCAAATGTCTGACAGAAATAAGGCCTTGGAAGAGTTCCATCTGGCTGAACTTTAATAGCACAAACAGGAATAAAGCAATGCTCACAGGCAAGGATTTTGTAAAAGTAAATAATTCTGCAAATGGAGGAAATAAAAATGCATCATTCTGTAAAGGTTAAGTGGAAAGAAATGTACAGTAACATAATATAAAATAAGGATTTAAGCATAAAGTGTTAACAGGGCTATTTTTATTTCAAGACAAAAAGGGTCATGCATTATTTATGAAATATCTTTTCTTTCTAAAAGTGGATATTTGTCAGGATCATCTTACTTGGTCAAAAGTACTAGGTGTAGATTCTGTCAGGATAAAGATATTTTCTCATCTATTCAACCATGATGATCCAGAGACTTGAATGAGCACCTTACTTTGCAGCATCTCATAACCAAGGCTGGAGATTCTGGATCACCACCATTATTCATGCTCTCCTTGGTCCCTTCCCTAACACCAATTCATCTTAAAAGACTCAGCTCCTCTTTAAACTTTCCAAGTTTTCTGTCTCCTGTCCAGGTAGAATAAACCATTCCCTCTGCCCATTCTGTCACTGTGATACATCTCCTTGTTCATTTTTAGAACAATGGCATGCATGCTAGGTTTTATACCAAATTTAAAAGTTATGTTAAACGGGATCATTTAAAGGGTCATTTTGGTTGAAATTTATATTTTTAAGTAAACTTTTTCTTACTTACCTATTTTTAATAATAATTTATAGATTTTTTGTAATTGGGTATATTATTTATTTTTTTATTTTTTTAATGTCTATTTATTTTTGAGAGAGACACAGAGTGCAAGTGGTGGAAGGGCAGAGAGAGAGAGGGAGACACAGAATCTGAAGCAGCTCCAGGCTCTGAGCTGTCAGCACAGAGCCCAATGCGGGGCTCAAAACCCCAAACTGTAGGATCATGACCTGAGCTGAAGTCAGATGCTTAACCAGCTGAGCCACCCAGGGCCCCAACTATTTCTTCATCTTTGGGATAATTGTAAGTCATTGATGGTAACTTATAAAATTCAACTCATAAGCTAATAAAAACTATGGTCATTGCATAAGGCAAGGATAATACCACTGAATAAACCTCAGCAGGCCCATGACTAGTTATTTCAAGGGCACTGAAGATCACCTGAGAATGCACCAGTACCCTAGAAGTGAGAGGTCAGACATGGAGCATGCTGCTGTAAAACTGGGAAAGAACACCATCAATTCATACTCAACATTACTAGCCAGGAGTCATGGTTGTATTTGAATCAAAACAGTGATTGAATGGAGAAGTAGTAATAAACTCAGAGCATTTAAGGATATGGAGGTGGTCATGAAAGATGTGTAATTACTTTGATGTGAATGTGATAGATTTTCTTCATTAATTATGTGTGGTTTTGTGGGGGGAGGTTGTTTTGTTTTGTTACATTTCTCAGAAGAAATAGAACTAATGGAGTTCTTGATAGATTTTTGACACTCACAAGGTTGTTTTCATCTAGGGTGTTGGGAGAAAAGGGGATTTTCTTCAACTCCCACTACTATCATGCCCTTTCCAGCCTAGACACAAAACTTCTGAATTTGTTACTAGGCCATCTTATCAGATCAAAATGTGATTTTGTATGGTTTCCAGAGAGATTAGTGAAGAGTCCCTTTATGTGGTTCATGGGATAGTGGCAAATGCCTTCTTAAAGGGTCTTAATTGAATGTGTCAGCATAACGGCATGTGTATACATAAAATAGGGATTGCTTATAAGACCTGTATTAACTTAGTTCAATTTTGCTAACAAAGAATAACCGTTATATATTTTTAATTTTAACTTTATTTTATTCTTGCTTAATCATTGTTTTTGGAACACATGTTTTTTTTTTTCACTAGTACCTACTCATTATTCATTTCTTTAAGAAATATTGTTTACACTATTTCCACCATTCATAATATTATGAATAAGTTTTAACAATAATCAAATACATAACTGTGGTAGACAGAATTCTAAGAATAATCTCCAATGATCTTTATTCTTTTGTAACCTCCTGTCCTTTGAGTATAAGCAGAACCTGTGAATATGATGACAAATCCCTGCTGTGATTAGGATTATCTCTGCTGTATTATTACAGGGAAAAGTTAACCTTAAAATAGGGAGATAATCCAGATGTCCAAAGATCATCATACAACTCCTTTAAAAGTAGAGAGGTTTCCTTGGAGGGTTGCATATAAAAAAAGCAGAAGAAAAAGCCAGGGAGATTCAAAGCAAGAGAAAGATTTGAAGATTTGAAAATGGAGGAACCATGTGAGAGGATCAAGAACAGCCCATAGAAGCTAAAACGTGGCTCCTGGCTAACAGCCATTGAGGAAACAGGAACTGTAGTCTCATTGCAAATAACAAAATTCTGCCAACTTTAAGAATGAACTTGGGGGGCGCCTGGGTGGCGCAGTCGGTTAAGCGTCCGACTTCAGCCAGGTCACGATCTCGCGGTCCGTGAGTTCGAGCCCCGCGTCAGGCTCTGGGCTGATGGCTCGGAGCCTGGAGCCA